>NC_090929.1:86339664-86965591 GCF_040938575.1 Ambystoma mexicanum | reverse complement strand
GCTCCTGCATCCCATTTCAAACACTGTGCATGTAAGTCTGGATCTGTTCCCAGGCCTTCCAGAGATCTAGGCATGTTGGGCAACACACTTCCTTCTCTGGTGGACAGCAAGCCGCTGCTTCTTGGAAGTGGTTGTGGGCAAGTGTCTAAAATTACGTTTGTCTCGAGTGGCCAGAGTTTAATTTCTGACTCCCACACTTTGATTTATTTTATTTTCTTAATTAATATTTATATAGCACCAAAGCAAGTCCGACAATATTGTGTAATATCCCGGAAAAATCAGGTTACCTTCCAGTATCAGAGTTTCCAAGACTGCCAAAATGTCGAGCACTTGGAAAGTTGATACATGCAGAGGAATCGAAACTAACAGAACAAAAGCCTCTTCATGGGAGAGAAACTGCAATCACAGATGTTCCATTGTGGGGCACATTTGCTATACGATAACAACGTTGAGCTGTTAAGGTGTCCAGATTCCACCTTAACACGATGTGGCTGAGATCCAGGGCAAAGAACTTTGCCTCCCTGTGTCAAAGCTGCCAAAACATAAGAGCACTTTAAAATACTTTAAACGCCCTGGGAGTGTTTCCAGAAAAGAGGAGAGACTAGATTTTGTTTGGGTATTACCATGGTGTATTGCTCTATGTGGTCTTGTACTCTACCCCAACCATAACTAGATTCCCTTCTTTTAAAAAATAGTATACATGTTTGTTTCTGAAAAAAACTATTTCGAAAGAAACGTCAGAGTTTGAAGATCACGTGAGCCAGCACCTGTTAAATACAAAGAGCAGATCATTCACAGAAGTTTTGGCCAACACCTCCCATTATTCCCTCCTCCTCCCAACCCACCCCTCACTCACTATGCTGGCTAGGGCTGATGGAATTTGTAGCCCTAAACATTTTGAGATCCAAAAGTTGAAGGCCCCCTGCCTGAAAAAAGGCATTCTGGGTCAGCCATAAAGCATCGGCTTTAGAACCTTAGAGTCATCCACAAGGGAAGCCATCTAAAAAGGAAGAAAACGACAGCTTAAGAAGGCAGACAACACCACCCGATATGACCTACACTTAATACCGTCTTTGGTCTCCCAGGATGCCCTTGCATTTCCATTGCTCCCAGTGTCCGCCACTGAACTGGTTTCGGGTCTCCGTTTTTGAATGACCACTTCTGCTGGGGGGCTGTTGCATACATTTAGTGCTCTAGTGCAGCATATTTTCAGGAAGGATTGTAGGTCAAACTGTAGGATATCCCATGTCTTGGCTGATGCCAACATAAGGTTCACATGTAGATGTGGGATTTATATAGGAACAACCTAACTGGAGGGCTTAATAAGGCTGAGACAGTGGATTCACAGGTATGAAGATACAGAAGGGGATTGCCTCCACCACAATGCTTAATTTGTCTAGGTGTCTGTCAGGGTTCGGCCCTGGCACTTATTTCTGAGCCCCAGCACTTATTGCCTCAGACTCAGACTGATAATGAAGTAATGATGGTCAGAGCATCCATCAGCCCCAATGAGCAGGTGCGAGCTGTAATTTAACCCCAAATGTGTCGACACTGTGGGGAGCGGCTGTGGCTGGAGGCAGCAATGGTGGGGAACTGCCTGCCTTCGTGTCACAAGCATGCTAGAACATAATTGGCCCCTGGCACTTATTTTCTTACCAATTAAGAACTGCTCCGCCACACTGGTTGCAAAAAGTAGTCTGGGGATGAGGAGGGTCGGGGGATGGAGAGCAGGGCTCACCCATGCGTGCCTGATGATGGCTCACTTCACAGATATGTGGGAACGATCAAAGCGTTTCAGTCGTAGATGGTACAAGGCAGGACTTGGACAGATTGTAACAGTATGCCCATACGAGACGGAGTGCCTTACACAGAGCAAGGGACTCGGGAATATGGAGGGGTGCCATTATGGGGAATTGATACTGAGCAGCACCCCGCTACTCTGGTGGTGCACCCTTGAGGAAATAAAATATCCATGCATCCCAACTCCTCTTCTCCAGCAGTAGTGGAAATCGAGCAGTAGGGCGGCGCTATCATGGAGGCAGACTCTAGCTAATACTCTACAGTGCTGTATGGATGTTCACAAACTGTATGGATCAAAACTGGTAGGAGCCATTTAGGTCCTGCTTGTAGCATAGAAGAGCCTGGGCAGCTTGAAACCGACAGCTATTACCAGCCACTCCAGGCCATAGTCCCATACAAATATACCTGTGTGTCAACAACCTTCTGTTTGGGACTGTATGTAGAGCAACATTAGGGCCCATGTAGAAGTCAGTTAAATTAAAATGGATCATATAGAAAACGAAGTTACAGTTTGCATCTCAAGTGCAAGTTGGATATGCCAAATGCTATCCGCTACCTCTCGATCCCCAGGGACGGCCCATTTTTCTGGGTGATGTCCGATATCCAAGAGCTGATATTAGCCCTTCCAATCTTGTTTTCGATACTTCAACTTTGGACAACATATCCCAACATATCACCCTATGCTCCTGAAAAGTATAGACTGGACTTATTTTGATTGGAGAGTAAGCTCAAGCTTCTCCATCACAATTTTACCATATAATTAAGTTTCAGAACGTATCCTCGATCAGGTACTGCCAAATAGCCAAGCACTTGTACCTTTTATCATTAATATGACCAATATAATACTCCACGTGTGCATTCTTTAGCATAGCCACTTTATTGAATCTAGGTGCACTTTAAAACAGTCACTGTATTGAATCTAGGTGCATTTTTATCGGTGCATTACTGAATATAGCCACTCTATTGAATCTAGGTGCAATATTTAGCATAGCCACTAGAATGAATAGGGTACTGCTGCACTTTGAATCTTGCCACTGTGTTGAAAGCTAGCTGCACTGTGACGTTTGTCACTGTACTAACCACTGATGGAAAGCAATTAGAGCTGTGGAGTCCTCTTTTTTAGGGGGCTGTGTGGCTGAGGCTACTACAAACACATGGGTAAAGAGAATGCCACAAAAACAGCTACCCGCCTACACAAGTGGGAGGTGTGGCTGGTTGCAAACTGTGCTACCTTTCATGTCGGTTAAATAATTACGACAGAAGTAATAGAGATATACATCTTTTAATTTATAGAGAGCACTCAATAAGATTTATATTAAAAAAAGAGACAAAAATGCATTTTGTTTGTACATAACTTCACATAAAAAACATATAGTGGAAATCAATATTTTTAACCAAAAACGATTTTGTTGAACTTAACACATTCATCGTGTACTGGTGAAAGTATGTAGTAAAAGTGTGAGGTGAACATTTTGTTGTTGAATGAAACCTCGGAAAACAATTTGTTTGTCCTTGACTCTGTCGATTCTCCGGTATGTTATAGAAAGTAGTTTTCCTTTTTAACATAACTACAGCACTTTCAATTTTGCTGATCTCAACATCTTTGCCCACCAGATGTTGCCAAGCCGCGATTTACCGCCAGTACCAGGTGGATTTAGCAGCTACATTGATTCTTAAAACTCTCATGATTCCTCCTGGTTTTTGCAAAGACACACACCGTGCAGGTAACTCTTTGGAACAGATTCCACAACTTTTCCATTGCATTTCTTTTACCTCACTAATTGGCCTCTTTTTACTATTCTCTTTTTCGCTATTTTCCTCTGACAACATTCAAAACAACCGGCAATTGGTATGTTATGTTTACTTTTTTACAAATGGTATTATTTTCTTCACCAATGGCATAAATGTGCATGTGTTTATGATTGATTATTTAAATTAAGTATTTGACTCGCCCTGATGAAGGAGATATCCTCCGAAATGCATTGGCAGATTAAGTCAATAATTTTGGATGCTGTGACTACTTTGCTTCCTCACTAAGAAATTATTAGTGACCTTCTTTTTGAAAAACGTACCTTTTTTGATATAAATTGGTTAATTATGAACAGTGTCATTCGTGATGATTTATTAAATCCTCATTCAAGACCGACATACCTAACCACGAATACCCAAAAACTTAACGATAAGTATCAAAAACTTTGAAACTCGATATCCCAGTTGGGACCAAAAGGAGAGCGACTGCGTGGCTCGGTTTACTACCTAGCCTTCTGTCGTGCCTAAATAAAAACATTTTCAAATGTCCAGGCTCTCCCGAATAACAGGATACTGGCTGAAGGAAGGGAATCTCCGCCCAGGGCAACCTCGGCCAATACGGCTTGGAACCAAGGGCTTTTGATGTCTACGGAAACCACCTGTTGATTCAACAATTGAACCATGTGTCACTGAACAGGTAAAACATTCTCTTCTGAGTGGGGCGGTTCCTCACCCCTTTATGGAGAGGCTGCAAGTCCCCTTGTGAAGAAGCCCACTCTCTTACAACAAGAGCGTCTTTATTGGGGAAAATGACGTTTCGCTGCACCCTTCGGCTTAATCATGGTTAGTATGCACAGTCCTTTAAAAAAAATTGTTCATCTTTTTCTTTGAAACAAGAGTAATACAAGGAACCTAATAACTACAGAGAATACAATGAAAAGAAATTCTATGAGAGATGATGCAAACGAATCTAAATATTAGTAATGAGAATTCATGTAGGACAAGTATACTTATGAAAATGGATGTAATACAAACAGATTTAAAGTATGAGATATAACAAGACATACAATGACAATGAGAAAGAAACGAACACACACAAAAGGAGGGGGGATGAGCAGGAAATATAACTAGTTGCATACATCATCTTCAATGAGGAGCTACATTAGATAAGAACCCAAGGAACAGCTGCCACTTCAATGCATGCTTAAGTAGAAGTCAACTACCATGAGCTGCAAAGATCCTCTTTTTAGGGGCTGCGTGGGTGAGGGTCGTGGAACACAAAATCTAAAGAATCCCACAAAGGAGGGAAGGAAGCTGTTTTGTGGGATTCTTTAGATTTAGTGCTTAAGTAGAAGGAAAGGGGAGGAGGCATTACATCTTTCTAACCTATGGATGTTACATACGCACTTCCCCAGTCTCAGCGCAGCAAGAGGAGCTCTGCCCAAAACCCCAAGCTCCACAGTTCCTCCCACTCTCACCCACACCCCTTGGACTGTCCAAAAGCCAAGGAAATGCCCAGACCAAAAACACCTTATGCCGCTGGATGCATCACCCATTCTCCAGCCCAGATCGCACATACTGCGACCACACTATGTACCTCACACCCTCACCCTGCTACAGCCACTTCCTTGCCTCCCCTCACTCCAGCCCCCGCTACCCTACCACTCACAACCCTACCCGCCCAGCACCTACAAGGACACCACACCAACTATCCTGCAGACTCAGTCTCCAAAAATAAATTCCACATCTCTGACCTCATCCCAGAAGAAATCCCAGGCATCCTTTTCAACACTGAGACCTGGTTTGCTGACGATTACGGGCCCATCGTGCATGAGGCCTTCCCACCCGGCTTCAACCTTACTGACGGGAACAGATCGCAAAGGGGTGGAGGAATTGTGGTACTACACAAACACCAATTCCCACTAATAATTAAGGACACCTCAACCAACACCAGAGACTACGAATCCCTCATGGTAAAACTGCAACTCTCACCCACCACCCCACACAGCTTCCTACTCATCTACAGACTCCCAGGCTAAAACAAAACTTTGCAGACACACTTGGTGAAGCGCTGGCCACCAACCTCATCCTACATCCAACACTTACCATCTTAGGGGATTTCAACCCCCTCACCCTCAAACCCTATGACCCGATCACTCACAGACAATCTAGAATCACTCAACCTGACATAACACATATCCACACCCACCCACACAGGAGGTCACACCCTCAATGCGATCTTCAGCAATACAAACATATCTACCCAGCCCCTCCACCCCTTTCATGGACTGATCACTCAGAAATTTACTTTTCCATACCACTGAGCACTGCGGCAGACAGTCAAAGCCCCACACGACCATCACCAACCAGCTCTCCTCTCATTTCACTATGGAATAAAGTCGTAATCACCCCAGATCTAGGACACTCCCTCCTCAACTCTCTCCCTACACTTTCCCTCCAGGAAGGACCCCCAGCGATTGAAACCTTCGGCTTCTACAAACTCCCTAATACACCTCATCCAAAACTGACCTCTCGGAGATCAGGACCAATACCCAGATGGTACACTGGCAATCTCAGATCACTAAAAACTCTCAAGCTCTGTCTGGAACGGACCTGGAGAACCAACCCTACAGCCAAGTACAAAACCGCCATAGCAAGAACAACCAGAGGAAACCCCCCCACCCCTCGATACAAATCTTTGCCTCTTTCTCTCCCATTTCACAGCAGGAATTCCACTCGCTCATAGGAGATAGCCACCATTCGGGCTACCCTGAGGACCCCTGCCCGCCCACACTCCTCAAAAATATACTAGCTTCAACCTGTGCAGGTAGCATCGTATGTTCAATCCTCAACCACTCACTCACATCAGGTTCCTTCCTGGAAGCCCTAAAAACCTCCTACATCAAACCCATCCTCAATAAACCGACACTAGACCCATTCATCCCCCAGAACTACTGGCCAATCTCCAACACACGCTTCATAGCCAAACTCATGGACCGCGCAGCATACAAGCAGCATGGCTCATTCACCGAAGCCAACAACCTCCTAGACCCCGCGCAATCAGGCTTCATGCCGCTTATGGGAACATAACCCTCCCTAGTCTCCATCTGTGATGACCTAAAAAGAACAGCTGACGCAGAAGGCTGTGCTGTACTCATCCTACTTGACCTCTATGCGGCCTTCAATACCATTGAACACACAATCCTACTGAACAGGCTACATACAATAGGAATCAGAAACACAGCCTTTTCATGGATCTCCTCTTTCGTCTCAATTCAATCACAAATCATGCACCTCCACCCGTTCACATCCACCACACAACCAGTAATGTAAGGTGTCGCACAAGGAGCATCCCTTTCTCCCCTAATCTTCAACTTCTACCTAAAACCCCTGCCCGGAATCATCCGCTCACACAATCTTACCTGCTACAACTATGCAAACGACACCCAGATCATCTTTAAAATCCCAAAATCTCTAGGCTCCGGCAGTAGGAACCTGTCGTCATGCCTCTCGGATATTGACCACTTGATGGCGATGAACCACCTCATCCTCAACCCTGGGGAAACTGAAATCCTAGTTTGCGGAAAAACAGCCCTCCTTCCCCAACCTATACCGTGGCCTCAATCACTAGGACCAGCACCGGCAACTTCAAACACGGTAAAAAACCTTGGATGCACATTAGTCACAGACTTATCCCTCACCCTACACACCACCTCTGTATCTAAAACCTGTTTCTTCTAGCTATGAATTCTCAGGCGTATTTTCTCTTACCCCACCTATCCTCACCGCTTTTCGGACATCAACTCCATCATCCTGTCCTTACAAGACTATGCGAACTGCCTCTACCTAGGCACTCCAGCGTTTCAACTGAGGAAACTCCAAAGAATCCAAAACGCTGCTGCACGCCTGCTCATTAACCTACCTCCCAGATAACACATCAGCCCTACACTAAAAGTCCTCCATTGGCTCCCGACTGGTCAACGCACTACTTTTAAAGCCATGTGCATCACCCACCGCAACATCCACAACACCGGCCCGGAATTCCTTCAGGAAAAAATCCTGCACTACCAGCCCTCAAGGAGTCTCAGATCTCGCACAGCAGATGGCCAAGTGGTCCCACTTCACAACTCCTCCCGGCTGGGCGGATCCTTTATCTACGTTCAAGCGCCGATTATCCAGATCTCCCTACCCCTACACATTTGCAATACTGAAAATCACCTGAAATTCAGAAAGCCCCTAAAAACCTGGCTTTTCCCAATATCCTCTTAAACCCCTGCCCCTCTGTAAACTACATTGCTGAACCCAATATCCCTATACACCCATTACAGCACAGATGCCGGCAGAGTTTGCAGCGGCCCACCTCGACAAACTATCACCCCATGCACAACAACACTCCACCCAGATAAATACTGCAGGAAAGCCGGCAGCATTCGCTGAGGCACACCGCAATAAGCCTTACTCCTCCTATCTTGTCTTGTTTTTTGTTTATTAACCAAATTTGGGTTTTTTACAAAATCGATGTGCCATGGCGAACTGTATTTCGTCTTATCGAGGCTACTCAGGACACCACTCAAAGGTCCGCAGGTCCGGTTTAACGTTCAGGTTCGGGCGTCAGCTTTGACGAAATGGAAGAAGCGGGGCCAAGAGCACTTGCTTTCGCAAGGGCTACTTCGAGAACTTTGGCTGCCGCTCTAGACCATCTCGTAGAATCGCCCGCAATCAGTCGAAACCATATTGTTTCTTCATCAAGTGTCGTAGGGCAGGTGACGAGTGGTGCCAAGTGAGCCCGCCTTTCTGCCGCGAGTCCTGAGCAGGAGGTGAGGAGATGTCGGACTGACTCTATTTGGTCAGCTAGGCCACAAACCCGGCAGTTTGATGTTTCTGCAAGGGCTCTGGTGGCCAGGATTTCTCTAGTGTGAAGTAGGTTTAAGCGGGCCCGCATAAGTAATTTTCTCAGCTTTTTCTCAGGGAATTTTTCACAGTATCTCAGCGGGATCTTTGGCCGGTTGTGAGTAGGTGGCAGATCTTTTAGAGATTTATACTGGAGTATTTTTTCATTGGTATGTATCCAGTCTTGTTGTGAAAGTTTTAACTTGACTCGTCCATGGTTTGAGATGAGGAGGTCTTCGCTGCAGAGGACTTCATCTAGTTTTTCCTCAATTTTTTTGGGCCAATTCATTAGAGGTAAGCAGGTTCCTTTGTTCAATTCAGCTTCTACTATTCGAAAGATCGGGAGGGTGTCAGAAGTCCGTATTTTTCTGTGGAGTGGAATTGCACTTTGGAGTACTACCGAGGCTAGTGATTGGAGGTCAAGGTCGCGACGAATGGCTGGCATGGGGGCTGAAGCTGGAAGACCCAAAACCGATTTCCAAAGATAGCCTTCAAGTCTCGACCAGAATTCCTCAGGTAGGTTTAGATTGGCTGCCATGCCGTATGTTATTGCAGGGACTACCTTGGTTTTGTAGAATTGTAGTACAGGTGTCCATGAGAACTTGCCGAATTTTCTGTCTACTGCTCGAGACTGGGCTGTTAGGTTTCTCATCTTTGCCCATAGTGAGGCTTGAAGTGAGTTTTCATTCAGAGAGTTGTCTAATTGCACGCCCAGATATTTAAATTCATCGACCACTTCGATTTTTGTTTCCTCAAGGAACCAGCTGGGACTTATCTTGGCTTTTTTTGCGTTTTTTGAGAAGGACAAGATTTTCTTTTTGTTTTTGTTAATTTGGCAGTTGTTTTCTTCCATGTATTTGGACAGATTTGTTAGTTGTCTTTGGAGGCCAATCGCAGTCTGGTCCATCAAGATCAGGTCATCTGCGTACCAGAGTCTTGAGACTTTCGATGTGCCCACTTGAGGGGGAAAAGATCTTAGTGTTTTTTCCGAGTCTTGGAAGTCCCCGATGAAGGCAATAAACAGGGCTGGGGCCAGGGGGCAGCCCTGTTTTACACCGCGTTCTGTGAAGATCTGATCCGAAAGTACTCCTTGATGGTTTAGGCGGACTCTGAGCGAAGTGGTTGCGTGAAGTGCCATTATCGGTGCAAGAATCAGAGCCGGACATTTCCAGGTAGATAGCTTTTTCCACAGTTTTTCCCAATCTACTAAGTCAAAGGCCTGGGAAAGGTCCACCATTGCCATGTGGACCTTCGGTGCTCCTCTCTTTGATTTTGCTTTGATTATGTTCAAGATTAGCAGATTGATCGCCGTCCCAGCACCCTTCTGGAAGCCTGTTTGGAAGATGTCGGCTGCCGGGGAGGAGCTTGCCCAGTCCTTAAAGCGGCATAGTAGCAGCGACGCATAAATCTTCCCTATGATATCAAGTAAGACTATGGGTCTGTAGTTGGCCGGGGTACTTCTGTCGCCTTTTTTGTAGATGGGCACCAGTACTGCCTCTGTCCAGGTTTTGGGAATTTGTTTGATTTTTTGGGCTTGATTGAATATTTCACCAATAGCTCGTGCCCACGCCAGTGGATGTTTCTTCAGGTCGGTATTCGTCAGGCCGTCTGGCCCCGGGGCCGTCGAAGATTTGAGATTCATGATCACTTCCCTAATGTCGTCGGTAGATGATAAGGGGATCCATGGAGAATCAGGGAGAGCTGCTTGCGACAGAGATAAGGATCTTACATTGTCGGATGTTAGGCAAAGTCTGTTTTGTCGCAGGTTTGGCTCAATGGCTGCTGGGTAAAGAGATCTTGTTACAGCTGTCCCGTTCCACGACATTCTGAGAAGATTGTGATCACTTTCCTTTGTTTTTATAACTGTGAAGTCGCTGAAATGAGGTATCAGCCCTTCTGTGATAAAAATATAATCCAGAGTGGCGGCCGAACTCAATCTTTCCCACGTTGGAATTCGGGACCCTTGGTCTCGAAGAGATGACACGTTATGGAACTTTCTCATTTTCATTAGGAGGCACCATGCCCGTCCTCTTTCATCCATCGTTGGTTTGGGACTTTGTTCGTCTTTCATTTTTCCTTCGCATTTGGCGTTCAGGTCGCCACAGATTATGATATTTGGAACTTTTCGCTCCACCGTCAGGTCATCAATTTGGTTAGCAACCATGGTACAGAACTCAGTAGTACTAGTTTTGGCCGGGTTCCAGTACAAATTTATTATGCCTAGTTCTGAGTTTATCCAAACGTCTCTGGTTTGATCTTGGTGGAACCATGAAGTCAGCGTAGTTAGCATTCCGTAGGCCTCTGCTATTTTTCCCTTGGGTGTGATCCCAGAGCCTAGACGGATTGCTGTTAGTACGCCACCAGAGGGGCGGCCTAGGATAGACTTGGATGCTGCAGAGGCTTCTATTACATAGCCGTCCATGGAGGGCTTATGAACCAACCAAGTTTCTTGTAAGCATATCAGCTCGAAAGTGCTCAGGTTTACATCACTTGGCGTAGTTAGGTGCCGGTACCGTCTCGTATTCCAGGATGCCATGGGGTGCTCTTTGTTCGAAGATTTGAGGGACCGGTATTGAGCTTCTTTGTGGAATTCGGTCCCTGTGTTTGTTGCTATTTCTTTTGGTTTCAAGAGAAGATGTCCGTGATCCATCTCCATGGTTTGGGTGCAAATGGCGCACTCAGTTCTTTTCTGGATCTAATCTCTCTTGTATTTTCAGTCCTAGACTCTCTATGATCTCTTTTCTCCTGATTTTCTTGGGTTTTTAATGTAACATGGTTTTTGCCTGGACTGGTAATGGGTGGAGTAGTTCGGTTATATCGCCATCGCCGTTCGGTGCCATATGTCAGGTTTTCACTTCTCGGGGTCTACTGTGCGTATCTTTCTCTCCGTCGTTCCATGCCCTGGTTTGAGCATTCCCTTTTGTCTCTCGTTCTGTCAGGATTGTCCTTTGGTGGCTTCTGGAGGAGATGTAGTTTGAGGCCCAGTTTGTGAAGGTCTTTTTGGACTTCCGTTGTGAGCTCCATCGCTACTTTACTTCTTAAGTGGAGGTAAGCTTTCGCTCTATGTTCGCGATGGTAAGGTTCAACCAATATTAAGTCGCCCGATCTTGGGTGGCGGAGCTTGTCTATTTTTCCCAGTCTATTTAAGACTGTTCTGCGATTTAGAACCAGGTAGCTGTCCTTGGCCGAAATTTGTTCCAGCTTGAAGACTAGTGCCCCTTCGAGTTTTCTGTCTTTATTTGCGACAGCCTCCTGGAAACGTCTTGGCTCCTTCCTAGAATGAAGTCGCGGTCAATCGGCGTGATGTGATCTGTTGTATTTTTGGTCTTGATCTTTTCGTGACTCGTGTTTAAAATTTTCATTTGTATTCTTTAGATTTCTTAAAGCTTCTAGTGCAGTAGTCGGGGAGTGTGAGCTTAATCGTTGATCAGTGTAGTCGCTAGACACCTTGTCATGCTTTTTTTTCCCCCCTTCCTGGGTAGGGTCAAGATCTTGTGGGTGGATTTCTTGGGACTGTTTTGGTAGGTCACCTCGCTTCGTCGGAGATGGCGAATCTAGTTCCCTAGCATTTGAATACTGTGATATGTTTTGCAGGTCTGAGGATGAGTTTGAGTCCACACTTATTCTAGGTGTGTCTGCCATATCCGTCTGCTCCAAGTTTATAGATGTTGAATTTTTAGCAGCTTCCCCTTGGTTTAGTGACATCTCCATTCCCCTGATAGAGCTCCGTGTAGGCGAAGTTTCTGGTGGTGATTCCTCCGCACATAGGAGCACGAACGCTTTAGTGCAGTTTTTTCTCTTTTCTTTAGCCTTCCCCCTGGGTAAAGACTTTGGCGGGGACAGTAGCACTGCTGTGACCGAATGCAGTTTGGTCTTTGGGGCCATTTTTGCGAAGATAGGGGCTACTTCTATGTTCTTCTCAGACTGGGTGGTCTGTGTGGCTTTCGTCAAGAGTTCTATGCTTTTGTTTGAAAGACCACCTCTCTTTTGCAGTTCTGTGGTCAGATTGTCAATTTTTTCCTCTAATTTTACATATATGTAGTTTGAATTTCTTTCAGTGGCTGTTAGATAGCCTTCAACAAAAATCAGCTTGTCCTTTAGTTCGCTGATCATTGACGTATTGTCTTTCAAGGCCTCATGTATCGATTCATACAGCTTTCCAAAGGGATTTAAGGCGATTGAGAATGCCGACATCACCGACAGAAGGTCTTTTTTCTTTTTCGAGGGAGAGTCACTTTCCGACGTGATTGATGCATTGGTAGGGCATCTGTTTTTAAGCGGGGTATTTGATTCTTTGGAACCCTGGAGTACCGTGAATCTTTCCGAGAGCCTTCTTTCTGAAGTTAATGTATTGGGATGTATTGCCTGCGGCAGATTTTCTAACATTTGATTCGGGTTTCCTTGAATATGTGGCCGGGTCCACGCGAAGTTATCTGTCTGCTGGTTGAAGCGGAATTTTTGGGTCGGTTTAGGTAAGCTTGGGGTGGTCGAAAGGTTTGGAAGAGTTGCATTTGATGTCTTTGACGGACTTGGGGGGTCTTCGACTAACTTATTGGTAAGATCTGCTTCCTTTTCAGGCGAGTCCTGTTGGCTTATTTCTTGATGTAAGACTTTTGATGGTGTTGGTCTCATTGAATCTAAGCCCCGCGATGGTGCGGTGCCGAGTTTTTCACGTGGTGGTGCCGTCTGTATTCGCCCTTGGAGAGTTGAGTCGGTTTTTCTGGCTTTGCTCGATGGAGAGTTATCTTGGATAGCCTCCAAGATTTCCGCGTCTGACAGTTCAGGTTCTTGGCCTAATTTTCTTTTATGTTGCTTCAGAAAATATTCCTTGAGAGTTTTCAGGTTCGTCGAACTCAAACTGCCTTTGTGCTCCCCTTGGGACTTTGCGGTGAATTTTTTCTGTTTCTTTGACCTAGTTTTCCCCATTGTTTGGTTCTGATTTGAGCTCCCATTATTGAACAGAGTCTTTGGGACCTGAAGTGATTTCTTAGGGGCTTGTCCCCGCTGCTCAGTGTCACTCAGCTGTGCTTCGATCACAACTGGAGGCGTGCCTACAGCCGGGTTTGGTGTACGAGTTCTCGTAACTGAGTCCCGATCCTGGACTGGAGGTTCACTCGCCACTTTTGACCTTGAGGTCTCGGTGTTGACTTGGGGGTCTTTGGCCGACTCGGGGTCCGTGGTGCTAGCCGCTTTTGGTTCGGCATCCACCTCTGACACCGCCGACACCTCCGGCTGTGTGTTAGGCGCAAAGACCTCGTCCTCCGATTCCGTGTCCCACGAGTCAATCGGACTAATTTTCCGGGTGGTAAGTTTCGGCCTGTAATGATGCGACCCCCTTGAGAGGCCTGTGGGATGTACTTGGATCTGTACTGTAGTAGGTATGGGACGGGTGTCCGTTTGGCCAGTCTCGGCTGCTGCTGGTACCCTGGCCAACGGGTCCTTTAGATTTCTCTCGATCTTCTGGTCTGGGCTGTTTGGCTGGCGCGGTGAAGCGTACGAGCCCGCCGAAGCGTCGAGATGATTGGGGTGATTGTTCTTGTCAAGGCTTTTGTGCGGCTGATTTAGAGTCGTCGAGCCCGGCCGATCAGATCCCAGCCGCGACCGTCCTCCGACAGCCTCCGGCGAGGAATCACTTGTCGAGACGGTGATCGGACCGGGCATAGAGGACCTTCTTGCAACCGGTCTAGATGGGCTGTTCGTACTAGCCACCGATGGTGAGGCGTTTTTGGATGAAACGGCGTCTTCCGGCGCCCCTGCCTGCCCAGTTTTCTTCATCCAACGGGATCCACATGTGAGTTCCGGCGAGGGAGCGGGAGAGGGGAGCACGCCCGAGGAAATTTTGTGCTGGGCTCTTTCCCTACTGGCGGGGATAGCTGCTGTTGAAAGCCCTTTCTCGCATTTCCGGGCCCTATCAGGCACTTTTGTAAGGTCTTGATAGTCTGGATGTAGGTCTTGGCCTGTTTTGCTACTGCGTAGACGTCGGCTGATGTCGTCCTCCGTGGGTGATAGTGGAGCCATCTATGATGGGTGAGTGGCAGCGGGGTTGAGGGAGGCGGACCGGGTAGTATCTTACCTCCAATCTGACCCAACTCCCGACACCAGACACAAGACACACTGCTCCGCACTCTGCGCCTGCGGTGTGATTTTGTAGCACCTAGCACGTAGAATCACTGGTAAGCGAAGGCGGACAGAGAGGGGTCCTGCTGGCAGCAGATGAGAACTACATAGCTCTAAGGTGCTTCTTGTGCAGAAGTGGGTGGCACAGTGCTCTTCCACCTCTTCCACACCCTCCACCACCACCTGCAGTTCGTGCACAGTAGAATTCTCCTGGCTCTTACTGTCCAGAGCTGGGCGAGCACATCTGGAAATTCCTCCTATTAGAGTATGGATTACGGCAGCGCTCGCATCGGCCCACCTTCATAAACTATTGCACCCATACATACAGCATACAGCGACTACCAACGAAAAGGAAAATTCAGTACAGATGGGCACACATCAAATCTTCTACAATAGCACTCTATCCTAAACCACCAACAGTGCCCACCCACGTGCCTGACCTTTGGGCTGCTTAGTGAAGCCTAGCCAGCCACCTAAACCCTAAGCCGGCGAAATGCACACAAGCATGTCTTAATCTAAACCCTTAGAATCTCCACCACATTAACTGCGGTCACCGAGGGCGATCGATTCACGAAGCGCAATGAGGCCATACAAATGGGAAAAGAGCGCTATATAAATAACCGAATACAAGTGCGAGTACATTTTATAATGAATGCAATCAAGATTTTTGCAGTTGGGACAGTACAGTTTGGATTGCAACTAGGATAAAAAGGTCAAACAAATAACAAGCATTACTTTCCAAAACAGCAGTGCACTACCTAGTAAAAGAAATGTTATGTTATGTTATGTTATGTTATGTTATGTTATGTTAAAGGTACTCATATAGCGCACTGTCACCAATGGAATTGGTCCCCAGGCGCTCTGGCGGATCTATAAACAGGAAGGGTGCGTATGGTTAGTCTGGAGAGTGGGAGAGGTGATGTACTGTTGGCAGCCTCAGCTCGGTATACACCGAGTGCTGGGCTTTGGTGATAGAATTGGATCGGGGGAGACCTCGAGTGCTGTAGGTGATGTTTATATGTTGTTGATGCGGCGTGGTAAAGTGCGTGCGGATTGCTGGGAGAGAGGTGGTTATGTGGCTTTGTGTGGTTTAAGTATGCAGAAGAGTGAGGGTTGGGTTAGTGGGGTTTGTGTCCTGATTCAGGTACTTTCTGATTCCGTTATAGTTGGATCACTGTGTGTTGGGTTGATGCTGGTTCCTCATGGGCCGACTCGCTTTGTAGGTGCTGCGCTGATCCCTGTGTATCATAGTGAGTATTGTTTGGGTTGATAGGTGCGTCTGGACCTTTTTTTTTCGGGTGTGGGGCGTGGCAGTATCTATATTCACTTATTGTCTGGTGTGACAATGGTCAGTTGAGGTATTGATTGGTTCAGGGTCGGAGTGTGGTGGATGTGGTTTTCTGGTGAATCTGTCTTGTTGAGCCTGTCTAATCAGTCGAACGTTTCCTCTTGTCAAGACTGTTTTTCCGTTGGTTCATTGGATTCTGTGGGGTGAGCATCCTTCGGGATGTTGTTAGTTGTAGTTTTTGTGTGATGGGGCATTGTGCTTCCCGCTGGGTGGTCGGTGGATGTGAGTAATGATGAAACGTTCGGTTTGTCACCCACTGGGTTGGGCTCATGGTGTATTGCTTCCTTTCCCTCTGTCTAATGTCGTTAGGTCTGTTGGGAGGGGCTATGATTTAAGGTCATGGTCCTCTTGATGCTTTGTCATAGTGTTTCTGTCTTTTCATTGCTATGTATAGGGTCTTTGGTCGTATTGTGGGTGTCTCCCAGTTAGCCTTTAAGTATGTTTGTGGGATATTTTTCTTGGGTTTTTTCCCCCATTGATGGCTTGGTGTGGATCCGGGTCTCTCTCTACGTTCATAGATGTTATCTTAGTGTGCATGCCCCTGTGGCTGGTCTTTCTAGTTACAATGTGAAGAGCCAGGTTTTGAGTAGTTTCCTGAATAGTAGGTGGTTTCTTGTGTTACGTATGTACTTTGGAAGGTTGTTCCAGGTTTTTGGGGATTGGTGATAGAAAGAAGATCCTCCAAGTTTCCTTTTGTTGTAGGGTTTTGGTTCCAGGCAGATGTCAATGCTTGATCTGAGCGTTCTTGTTGGTTTATAAAGACGCAGTTTGTCTCTCAGGAATTCGGCGCCTTCGTTGTGTACCGCTCTGTGAGTGATGCACATTGTTTTGAATTTTATCCATTGTTTTTATTGGTAGCCAATGTAGTGTTTTCATCGCCGGTGTGGTGTGTTCTCTCCGGGGTATTTTCAGAAGCAGTCTGGCTGCCGTGTTTTGAATGCGTTGTAGTTTTTTTAAAAAGTCCTTCTGGCATGCCTAAGTAGAGGCTGTTGGCGTAGTCTACTCAGGACATGATTAAGGCAATGATGGTGGTTGTTTTGCTGGCGAACGATAGGAATGGTAGTATCCTCTTTGCTGCTCGCAGGAGGAAGAAGCTTTTCTTGAGGAGGGCGTTTACTTATGGCTCTAATGTGAGATTATTGTCCATCAGGACCCCTAGGTTTTTTACAATCGGCGAGGGTGTTGGGGTTATCCCAAGTTCCCTTGGCCAAGGGATGAAGTGGTTTTCTCCTCCATTTTTTGTGACGATCATTATTTCTGTTTTGCCTGGGTTGATTTTGAGACAGTTGGAGTTCATCCAGAAGTATACATCGCAGAGGCAGTTTTCTAATGTTGAGTTTATTTCCGGGTCGTCTTGTATTTTAAAGATTATTTGTGTATCGTCAGCGTAGTTGTAGCAGGGGAGGCCGTGGCTCTTGATGATTCTGATAAGTAGATACAGGTAGATGCTGAATAGTAGTGGGGAGAAGGAGGAACCTTGTTGTACTCCACAGATCGAATTTCTCAGGCTAGATTTGAAGGGTTTCATCCAGACGGTTTCCGTTCTGCTTGTTAGGAAGGATTTGATCCATAGTAATGCGGTGTCTGTTATTCCCAATCCTTCTAGTCGTGTTATGAGGATGTTGTGGTTAACTGTGTCGAATGCTGCTGATAGGTCTAGTAGTATCAAGGCAGTGCTGTTCTCCGAGTCTGCGTTCATTTTTAGATCGTCCCATATTGAGAGTAGAGCTGATTCCGTTCCCCTCATTGGTCTGAAGCCAACTTGTGCTTGGTCTAGTAGGCCGTGAGCTTCTATTAAGTCTTGGGTCGATTTGTATATGTATGTTTTGAGCAGTTTCGCTGTGTACGGGATGTTGGAGATGGGTCTGTGGTTGGCGAGGTCCTCTACGTTGCCTGCTGTATCTTTGAGTAGTGGCCTGATGTATGCATTTTTGAAGACTTGTGGCACTTTCCCAGTTGCGATGGAATGGTTGAGGATGTTTCTGTGATATTCCCAGGGCGTTCCTTGTTTAAGAATTGATTTGTATATATCTGGTGGAGTTATTGCTTTCATTCACCAGTTTGACGAATGTCTCCACTGATATTTCTGGAAAGCCCCGTAATTTGTTTGGGTGTTCATCCTGGGTGTAGGTGGGGATTGTGGTCAGATCAGGCAGTCTGTTTTGTATGGTTTGTTGGATGGTGGTGATTTTGTTTTTGAAATGGTCAGCAAGGTCATTAAATAGTTTCGTGGACGGAGTTGGTGTGTTGTTACATCCCGGAGGGTATTTGATTTTGTTTATGATTTTGAAGAGTTATTTTTGGGTGTTTTGTGCTTCGAAGATTAGGTTGTCGTAGTGTTTCCTTTTTGCCTTTTGTATTTCCTTTTTGTATGCGCGGTTGTGCAGGAGGAATTTCAGTTTTGTCGCATCGTCGTTTTGTATTCTCCAATCATGTTCTAGTCTTCGGTTTTTCCTTTTCATGGCGTTAAGTAGTGGGGTGAACCATTTTGTCATTGTCCATTTATGAGAAGGAGTGAAGGGTTTTCCTTTGGCGATGTTGTCTATAGTGGTTGAAATCCAGGAATGCAGCAGGGCTACTTTTTTGTCCAGGTCATCTTCTTCCATTAATGTTTGGTGTGGTTTGCTGAGCTCCAGGAGTTCAATTAAGTTGGAGTTTTTTATGGTTCTCCAATTTCTTTTCATGGTGTTCTCTGTTTAGTCCGGTTGACTGTTTGTTGGGGTGGTCATTTTGATTACGAAGGGAATGAAGAGATGGTCACTCCAGGGTATTTGAATTGGGGGTGCCGTGGTGAGTAGTTGTTTGTTCGCAAAGATTGCGTCAAGTGTGTGCCCTGCCGAGTGGGTTGCTCCTTTGACTTGTTGTTGCAGATTCATTGCTTCAAGTTGGCTGGTTAGCGATTTTTGTACAGTCGTGGTTTCTTCTTCAAACCAGATGTTGAAATCTCCGAGGACTATCAGGGGATTGTGATTGATGGCTAGGACGGTGATTGCTTCTGTGAAGGCATCTAAAAAGGTTGCATCGTAGGTTGGTGGTCTATATATTAGTACGAATTTCAGGTTGGTTTTGGGGCTTACTGCTAGGCGTATGATTAGGGATTTGCATTTATCGATATTTAGTGGTTCTTACAGTTTGATATCCAGGTGTTCCTTGTGAATGATTTCCAGCCCCCCTCCTCTTTTGGCTTTTCTATTTGCTTGGACGCATTTGAAGTGTTCCGGCAGGCAGTTGTTGATGGTGATCTTGTAGTTGTCGTCTAGTCATGTTTCTGTTACAAACAGGATGTCAATCCCTCCTACACAGAGCAGATCGTATATTTTGGTGGTATGTTTGGACATTGACCTTGCATTGATGAGGTTGCAGTGGATCTTTTTGGTGTGGTTTCGCTTGTTAGTTGTTCTTTGTTTTTGTCTGTGGTTGTTTGGTTGCGGTGCATCGTTATTGGCATCGATTGGGGGTGGATGAGGATCAGCGAAGGATGCATCTTCATTGTAGGGTGGCGGATGAGGATCGGCGAAGGCTGCATCTTCATTGACGCGGTCTACTGGATTGAAAGCTTGGCTCTTCAATGACGGTGCTTCTCTATTTATGCCGGTTAGGTGAAGGTCCGTGAAGGCTTCTTCTTCATTGAATTGGTCAGTTAGGTTGATGTTTGGGTTGTTGGATGTTAGGTCTTTGTCATTGCTTGGACCGGAGTGGCATGGGTGTTGAGGGTGTCCTTCTGTTCTTGTGATGTATGGGGTGATGGGGTCGGAGTTTATCCACACTCTTCTTGGGTGCTCTCGTCTTTTTCCTGGTTGTTCTGAGTTGTTCGCTGTGTGCCTTGATGTCTCTGTGTTGTTGGGGCGAATTGGTTTGGGGGGTTGTTGAGAGGTAAGGTGTGAGGTATAAGGATTTGTCCCTTTGGAAGGTCGTTCTGGTAGTTTCGATTTTTGGTGATGTGTTTCCACTAATTTTGGTTGTTGCTTTGGTAGTAGGTTGGATTTGTGCGCCTGTGTCCTGCACGGCCTTGTCTTGTGCCCTTTCTCTGCGTCCCTTCCTGGTCCGGGGCATTTTGGTGCTCTGTGCGGAGGTGCCGGTTGAGTGGTTGGCTGTGGTGTCTTGTGATGGCAGTACTGGAGTTTCTTCTTGTGTTGGTAGGCTACGGTGCTTTTTTGTACTGTCTGTTCTTCAGGTGGGGTTGGTTTGTGTATCCTCAGAGCGCTGTCCAGTGGGGTTGTGGTGCTGGGCGTACAGTTGTCAGGGGGGGCAATTCAAAGTTCGGTGGCTGTCTATGTAGGTCCCTCGGAAAAGGTGAGGGTGGTTAGACCTCTACTATCACGGTCAAGTCCTCTCTGGGGGTATGTTAGGGTGGTTGTGCTTTGAGACCAAGTCTAACTATGTTCTAGAGTCCCGCGTGGTAGGGGGGGACTCTAAGGAGTATTGTAATTCTTACAATGCAGATTTTGGGAGCAGAGCCTCTGCTAGGTTTGGGGAACCTGTCTAGTGGGGGAGGGGCCCATCAGTGCAACCTGAGTATCGTACAATACAATTTGGAAACAGAAACCCTGCTAAATTTGAGAGACCTGTATAGTGGGAGAGAGGCCTATCAGTGCAATCTGAAAATCATGCAGTGCAATTTGGGACCAGAACCCCTGCTGAATATGAGCAACCTCTATAGTGGGAGAGAGGCCTATCAATGCAATCTGAATATCCTACAATGCAATTTGGGAACAGAACGCCTGCTAGATTTGAGAGACCTGTATATAGGGAGAGAGGCCTATCAATGCAATCTGAATATCATACAATGCAATTTGGGACCAGAACCCCCGCTAAATTTGAGAGACCTGTATAGTGGGAGAGAGGCCTATCAATGCAATCCGAGTATCATACAATGCAGTTTGGGGATAGAACCCCCGCTAGACTTGAGATACCTCTATAGTGGTAGAGAGGTCCTTCAATGCAATCTGACTATCATACGGTGCAATTTGGGACCAGAAACCCCGCTAAATTTGGGAGACCTGTATACTAGGAGAGGGCCTATTAATGCAATCTGAATGTCATACAATGCGATTTCGGAACAAATGTAGTATGCTTGTCTATAAGTGGGCTAGGCTTCCAGGGCCGAGCTATTGCTCTATCCCCCACCTAGGCCACTCTTACTTTATCGGTCCTTGGTCGTTGCTGGTTGACGGCTGGCTGGTGGCTTCCCCTGCGGATAGCTGTTGACCCTTACAGGAGTCGCTTCAGTTGGAGTCGCCTTTGTTGGAGCCCCCCTTTGCCTTGGAGCTTTCCTCTGGAAGCGTCGTATGTGGTTTGGAGGCACAGATTATGCAGGCCAACAAGCGCAGGGGGGTGCGGGCCGGGAGGCGGGAGGGAAGGGAAAAGCAGGAGGAGGGTGAGGGGTGGGAAAAGATCACTGGAGGATCGGAGAGGGTCTCGGGGCCAGCGCAGATGTTGCTGAGGGACGGCTGAGGGACGGCTTGGGGTGCCGGAGGCCTAGGAGCTGTGGGCAGCCTTACCTAGGGTTCAGTGGCGAGGGGGGCCGAGCGGGCTCACGTAGGTCAGTGGACCTAAGGCACACGGAGCAAAGCTCCAATCAGGGCTCAGGGGCAGGATGGGCGGCGGCAGGGCTGGGATGCAGGAAGGGGAGCTGGGAGGGATGTAGGCAGCTGGGGGGGAAGTGGGGCCTGGTCGCAGGGTTTTATTTTGGTTATTGGGGTGCCGGAGGTCTAGGAGCTGTGGGCAGCCTTACCTGGGGTTCAGTGGCGAGGGGGGCCGAGCGGGCTCACGTAGGTCAGTGGACGTAAGGCACACGGAACGAAGCTCCAATCAGGGCTCGGGGGCGGGATGGGAGGCGGGAGGGCTGGGATGCAGGAAGGGGAGCTGGGAGGGATATAGGCAGCTGTGGGGTGAGTGGGGCCTGGTCGCGGGGTTTTTTTTTTGGTTATTGGGGTGCCGGAGGCCTAGAAGCTGTGGGTAGCCTTACCTGGGGTTCAGTGGCGAGGGGAGCCGAGCGGGCTCACGTAGGTAAATGTAAAACTATAGTCCTGTTGTATATTGAAAATAAGCTTAATTAAGCACACTTTTCCATTATGTTTTAACATGTTGACAGTCCACAAGCATATGCTTAAAAGATCCTTCAGCATGTAGACTGCTCCAGCATCCGTCCTTTTGTGCTGCATTACACTTGAAAAGCTTTGTAGGAGTGATGAAGGCTCTGTGATGAAAAGAAGATAAGGTTTGGAGTAAGCTGGCTGATGACCTTGGAAAGGTTATTCCAAATTGGGGGGAGGGGCAATCTTTCTCACCATCAGATAGAGTGCATTCTTGCTGAGGCCTTGCACACCTCCAAGGCATCACAAAAGCGTCATACACTGCCGCCGTGGACAGCCAGAAGATATTTATACCATTATAAATAGAACAAAATACTGTTCATGAAGCTGCGGGAGCGCAATGTTATGCGACCAGCCCGCATGGCCCTGATTCACAGAGCGTTTTGCTATGGGATTGCGCCATTCTAAAACACTTCCATGAATCAGGCCCCTTGTGGGATTTTTCTGCAATAAAAAGACTAGACGCCGACCTGAGGTGGGGCTTTCCCCACGTATTAATTGTATGAGCGTGATTGGGGACTGAATTAATTTGAACAGGTTAAAGTTCAATGCTTCTAAAACCGTTGACAAGCTTAAAAGATTTCCTTTTGAGACATGGACGAAATATGGTGGTGGCGCCTGCCAGGTGGTTTGGACTGGAGGGTTCCTTCTCAGATAAGGCGAAAAATGTGGGCGCTATCTGCCGACCTCGGGGAAAAAAAACAGATTACTACCGCTGTAAAAAGGGTGTTCTTCAAGCTTCCCTGGGTGAGGCATATTTTCCCATTTCTCCCTAAGGAAGCCCAGGATATAGTAGTGGGGGCTCTGGTGAATTGCAGTGGGGGGGGCCTTCGGCAGCGCACTGAATGCCTGTCCTACGGTTCGATGCAGTTACAACCATCTCCTTTTGGTCATTGTACATTTGCTCTACACGTTTTCATCGGTCATCGTCGACCTCCCTACTTTGTTCTCTCCCACTCTGCTGCTTACCCATCATCCACCGCCCACCCCTTGGCTCCTGTAAACCCCACCATACTTATATATGCTAAATATGGATACATATCTATGTATATATGTATTTGGTCTCCTCGATCTAAAGGTGTTGACCAAACCGTGGTCATTGTAACCACGACATACACTGTCTCCCTGCTGAAACAGTTGTAGTGGGCTCAGAATGTGGCAGTGAGTATATCCTTTGGCCTACTCCAAAGAGATCACGTGTTGGACCTCTGCTACTACCCACAGTGGCTGCTGGTGGAAAGCCGGACCAAATGTACAATTCTGAGTTTGACTTTTCAGTGTCTTCATGTCCTGGTTGCTGGAAACCTAGGGAGCGGGATTACTCCCTAGGTACTTTCTAGGAATCTCAGCTCCTCCCTTTAATGCTTCCAAGGAGGTCCCGGCTTTCTAAAACACAGCCCCCAGGAGGTCGGAGATGCTCTGGTCAAGTTCCCCTTCTTTGCAATACGCTACTACTGGTTATTGGGGACAAAACTAGTTTTGTGACCTTCTGCAGATCAGTAAAAACATCTCTTTTTAATGGATCTCAGCTGCACTACTGGACATTTCACAGTTGCATTTCTTTCTTTATGGCACCTCGATGTAATTAGTTTACAAGATTGTTATATTTATAATGACGAAAAAATTGTATCTTAAGGAAACAGTGGCCGCATTACAAGCCTGGCGGTCCGGAAATAAGGGTGCTGGTAGAAGTGCACAAGTATGCCTGCTGGGGATGGTGTCGCCGGCATGTCTGAACTGCCGGGGGCACCGGCAACTGCAGGCATGGTTTTCACAGAAGCACCGGCACTGTTAGCAACAGTGGTGGTGCTTCCGTGTCCTCATTCCCTTGGAGTCCTGTGGGACTCCACGGCAATGGGGACTTACACTTTCTGCCACCTGACCTCCGAGGCCGCTGGGACTTGTAATGTCCTGGTGGCACCTGGATATCAGGCGGCAGACTGGTGTTACGAGTTTGGCGGCAACCCCTGGGCTCGAAGGATGACTCATATACTGCTAGTGCATAGGTCTGCAACCTTGGGTTCTCTAGATGTTTTGGACTACAACTCCCATCCGCTTTGGCCAACATATTGAATGGTGAGGAATCACGTGGGGCGTAGTCTTAAACATCTGGAGAGCCACAGGTTACAGACCCCTGTAGCTAGCCTATTAGGCAGTAACGGCTCCGGGTGCTCGACACGGCTCCTAGGAAATGTCTAGTGGTGAAACTCCCGCAAGTTTGTGCACTTGACACACATTCACAAGCCCAATGCCATTCAATACATGCACACCACATTGTATTCTGGGGAATATAGTTCTGGAATTATAACGGGGGAAGCAGAACTAAAAGCCCCAGAATTTAAAGAAACTGGACTGGTTGATCATCTCCTGAATAACACTGGATAATTGTGGCATTGTGTGCCTGAACGTTTTAGGCCTTTCATGTAAGAACTGGTAGCATGCGCTGTCTTTTTGTTATGTTCTAGTCCAATAAAAGGGGCAGAAATGAACAGTGAAGCAGAACGTGCTTAATGGCACAGAAGGCTCAGCTGCTGCCAGAAGGCAGAGGAAACAGAAGGCGTCCTAAATGTTATTGCCATTTCCTGGGATTGATAAGTACAACACTTTTTGGATTACCGAAATAGTACATCAATTGTTCCATGCCAATCTGAAGTCGGTGGTCTAGGTCTGATTTACTCTGGGACTTGTATTTCGCAATTTCTAAAAGGAAAAACAAAGCTACACGTCCCACATTATGAAAAATAAAAGCAGGAATAAACTGCCTGCGCCGACATAGCCCAGTACAAAATTGATTGCACTTTTATATGGTGCATCTCTTCCAAAATGCTCTTTGATTTTATGCAAAGCAGCGAGTAACCCTCATTGTCTCCATTGCTCCCCTTCCTCCTTCTCATAGCTGTAATTCGAAAAAGGACAATAGGATTCAACCACATTGTCCATCTTGAAATAATACCTATCTATCAGAAAACTACATATTTTGTTATTTTAGGTTTTGATGATGTTCTTTGCTCAGTTAGATAAGTGTAATATTCTTATCATGACTACAATATATGTTGACATTGATGATTAGAAATGAACATTGTAACATTTTAAAAATACAGTTGTAACGTTTTTTTTAATAGCTTCCTTTGCCGAGAATAAACATCAATTTGTGTCTGAAAATGCCCTTCCTTCACAAAACAGAGATAATGCAAGCCCTGTAGCCTGGTCCTTTGGCTCCTTACAAAGTATGTCAGAACTCTAGCACCTCTTGCAGAGCATAGACGCTTCCTCCTCACCTCCACCCTTGATGAACAGTGCTGCCGCAGTGTGGGGGATGCCTCTGTCATTCAACTTTTACCATCTACAACATAGCACCCTCACCACCACCTTCATTATATCTGTGCGTTTTCGCTGGTCACGCGGCTGTCAGCAACATCTCGGGTAGCTCTATCAAATGCACACTTGGCAACATGTCTCTCGGCCACAAAGAGAGAGAGACACAGAGGGCGCAATTCATTTATTTATTTATTTTTATTTATTCAGATTTATTTAAAGCGCACGTCAGCCCGGGGGCATCGGGGCGCTGTTACATGAATACATAATCTGGTTGCAATGGAAGGAAGATGGTTTCAAAGCAAATTTTCTTACATAAAACATTTCGTAGCATACATCTGCGAGCAAGAGTAAGCGAAGGAGGGAGGACGTTAGTTGAATAGCATAGTTTTTAGGGATTTGCGAAAGGAGTACCGTGAGGGTTCTGCTCTGAGTGAGTTGGGGAGGGCATTCCAGAGCTTAGGTGGTATGTGTGGGAAGCCAATGCCGCCGGCTTTGGCTCTTCTTACAGTGGGTACTCGGAAAGGTACTTCATGGAAAGGTGTGCATTTTTTCCCACAAAGGCTTTGCGCCGGAACAACACTGCGCGAGCCTGCGCGCAGATTAAAAAATGCCTGACCCGCGTACTCATGGAATTTTCTGCGCAAAGTAACCGTATACGCAAGTTGCGGCCGGAACGGCCCCGACCCCCTCCTTGCAAAGTAAAAACAGTCAGAACACCTACCTTTGTGTTCACCCCCGGGCGCGAATACACGCACCCCTCAAACAGTGCGTTGGGTCCCACGCAAGCGGGCATGAATCTCAGGGACCCTGCACAGGGCCCCACGTAACTGTTACCGGCACCCCGCCAACATGTGTATGATGTATCGTAACTTGGGTGAAACCCAGAAAATCTGCGTGCGAACCCACGTAAACCGTTCCTGCACCACACTACGTCTGAACGGATCCACAGCTGCGTACACACACCCCAAATCTGACATGTAAACTCACCTTCGTGCTGCGATTCCTATGCGCAAGTGTACTTACGCCTGACTTTGGGTGGCAGACAGATGGAGGGATATGCATGGCCATTTCTCAGGCGAAAGGTTATGCGGTCACATCCATGAAAACGCTTTGTCGTGTACATTTGTGGGCGTGCTATGAACTGCCTGCGGCGCGTCCCTTGTAACACCAACTTTTTCCCTTGTTCTTACTCATTTTCCAATTTCCGTCCCCTACTCCAAACCTCTGTGCATGCCTCGCCCACGTTCTGTGTGGTGTTTTGCGCAACGCACTCGACCGCTCGCAGAGATGCGCCGAGCCTGTGCGAAGTCCCCACAAGTTACAAAGAAGTGCCACGCGGTGGATTCCATGAGTCGACAAACAGGGTTTTGCACGCAGAATGTCACGCAAATACCCGATTTTCCATGCAAATAATTCCATGAATTGGGCTCATAGAGTGACATAGAGACAGAAATAGAGCACAGGCAAAGAGAGAGGGAGCAGTAGATCTGTGTTTGATATGTCAGGTACAGCTATTTACTGTTTAATTGTACCTTTACAGTAAGCACTGAGCACCAGTTGCAACCATCTGGCATCAGCTTAAATAAACACTGATTCTGAGGTGAATGCGACAACTTGAATAGAATCTTTATTAGAGAAAATAAACAGCGTGTGAATCACTGATTGGGTTAGTGGCAGAACAAATAAAGGGACGTGACGTTGTTTGAGCTCTTATTTTCCACCCACACAGCAACTGTGCGGGACGGAAATGCATCCTTTGTGTGCCTGTGCAGGGGCGTGGCGCATAAGATGCCCTGTCACGCTTACGGCGCCTATTGGTGCCTTCCTTGAAATACAATCCTAGATGTTCAGCGATAACAACACACCTCTCCGTTGCAGTGGCATTTGGATAAACTGGCACCTTTTTAGCTTTGGCTAATAGGCATAGCGCTGGCCACCTGTACGTGAAAAACACTCTTGGTATGGACAGCTTATATGGGGGCTTATTTCTTTTTTCTGCCACTAGTGGGGGGATACTCACTGTTATCTCGATTCTTATCACGTGTACGTAATTTGCAGCCGCCCTTTCAGTGAAAGGTCTGCCTATAGGCCAGCCAAATCGGTGGTCTTGAGGATAGCTCAGCGGCAACGTGCTTACTTTGGAAGTAAGACGCAACGGAGCAACACAGGTTCGATCCCTTTAGAAACCTCTGGGTATTAAGCGCGTTATAAATACCCTCTCATATCATATCATGTGCATTTGAATACATTGCATTTGGAAGGTTTATGCATGTAAACTATACATTCCCATGAAAAACGACTCCTGGAATACATGGCAGGCAGGGGTAGGAGAAGCTTCTTACCGTTAGAGATGGCAAACAAAGCTCCTACTGAATTCCAAACGCAGAAGCCCTGTAAGGGGGATTCTGAACTCAAATTATAGACATACATGCCTGAGAGATGCTCAACAATCACGGACATGCCACTCTGTCTAGGACTCAACAATGTCATGTACTTGGAGAGTATTAAAGCTGGGATGGCGAGCGCCAACCACCTACTTGAGTAGAGCTGTGTCACTCTTAAGGTGTGATGAGCACCACACACTATGTTACACGGCCGATTGTTCAAACACTTTGTGGAATGTCTTCCAAAATTGGGAACACTTTTATGGATTTATTTTATTGCTCATTTATAACACGCTTAATACCAGCGAGTGGTTTCTAAGCGCAGGATCGGGATTCGAACCTGTGTTGCTGCTGCGTTGTCTTGCTTCTCAAGACAAAACGTGTTGCCCTTGAGCTATCCCTCCTCCTTATTAGGGTTATCATTAGGGTATTTATTGAGTGTGGGCCTAGCTTCGAGAAGCAATGGAGCGCTTTACAATCATAGGGGGAAGAACATGGTACAAGGTGGGGATCTAGCAGGGGATTGGGGACAGTGGGCAGTTTGACAGCAAGAGATCTACAAGCACCCAGGAGAGGACACAGTTGAGATCTCATCACCCACTCTGAGGTAGAACGGGGAGTGGGACCAGGTGTTGGGGGGGAGCCACTCCTTGAAGAGGAGTGTCTGGAGCTCCTTCCTGAACTGTAAAAGCAAGGGGGCGAGTCCGATGCTGATGGAGAAGAGGTCCCAGAGACTTGGGGCATTGGCAGAGAAGGCCTGCCTTCTGGTTCTTTCCTCCCTGCACCTGCAGAGTTCAATGCCTAAAAAGGAGTTGGAAGATACAACCTCAGGAATATGCAGTCTTGTTGTCTTATTGAGGGGAATCAGGCCGCGTTCGGCCCAGGGTCGGATTGGCCCCTCAGCCTTTCGGCCCGTGGCTGGGCCGAAATCATCCCTCGGGAGTGGGGGCCGGTTTCTGGCCATGCCTGGGCCGGTTTGGAAAAAAAGAATAGAAAAAAATATATATATTTATTTTAATGTTTTTTTTTTCTTTCAAAAGCCTTTCATCCTTCTTAGGTCGATAAATGAGTACCAACACACGTTGGGTGATATTGTATTTTTATTTGTTCTATAAAAAAAGAGCTTAAGCGTAAGTGCCATACAATAACATATTATCATTTGGCCTTGAACTTCTGCTTGCATTCACAGTAGTGTGTCAATATGGATCTATACAGATATATATTAATGATACATATGGTGATCCATTCTTGTATGAAATGTAGATCACATTAGTGAAATCATAACCATATTTTTCATAGTGTACTTCGGGACAATGCCATTTGAAGCCACTTCCTGTTTTGTCAAGGGGTGAAAGGTTGTGGTTCATCGCTTCCCGGATGTCACTTTGGTATGGGGGTCATCACTTCCGGTGATGTAATCAAAGGTCAACGGTTGTGAGGCGACGGGTGGGCCACTTTTTTGAGGCGAGGGGTGGACCCCTTTTATTTGGGTGACTGGGCCTATTTCTTGTCCCAGTCCGACCCTGGTTCGGCCCAGATATGGGCAATGAGTTGTTTCTTGTTAGACGATCTCAGCCAGGCGGCTGCTAGTTGAAAGTCAGCATCTCTAATACTTCTATATCTATCAGCTGCTTGGGGCACTTTTGACCGCCAGCTACTTCTGTCTAGTCTGTGCTCTACAGGTATTTCTGGACTGGATCTTCTCTGCGACTGTGTCGACTGTCAGCTACTTCTGTCTGTGTAGTTTGCGCTCTACAGGTATTTCTGGACTGGATCTTCTCCTCTGCGACTGTGTCGACCGCCAGCTACTTCTGTCTAGTCTGTGCTCTACAGGTATTTCTGGACTGTATCTTCTCCTCTGCAACTGTGTCGACCGCCAGCTACTTCTGTGTAGTCTGCGCTCTACAGGTATTTCTGCACTGGATCGTCTCCTGTGCAACTGTGTCGACCGTCAGCTACTTCTGTCTAGTCTGCGCTCTACAGGTATTTCTGGACTGGATCGTCTCCTCTGCAACTGTGTCGACCGCCAGCTACTTCTGTCTTATCTGCGCTCTACAGGCATTTCTGGACTGGATCGTCTCCTCTGCGACTGTGTCGACCGCCAGCTACTTCTGTCTAGTCTGCGCTCTACAGGTATTTCTGGACTGGATCTTCTCCTCTGCGACTGTGTTGACCGCCAGCTACTTCTGTGTAGTCTGCGCTCTACAGGTATTTCTGCACTGGATCGTCTCCTCTGCAACTGTGTCGACCGTCAGCTACTTTTGTCTAGTCTGCGCTCTACAGGTATTTCTGGACTGGAGCGTCTCCTCTGTAATTGTGTCGACCATCAGCTACTTCTGTCTAGTCTGCGCTCTACAGGTATTTCTGGACTGGAGCGTCTCCTCTGCAACTGTGTCGACCATCAGCTACCTCTCTCTAGTCTGTGCTCTACAGGTATTTCTGGACTGGATCTTCTCCTCTGCAACTGACTGCTCTCAGGCTGTATCCTTGTCAGCTTGTATATCTGGCTGTGTGCCACTTACTGGTGGGGTTCCCCAGGACTCGGTCCTCTCCCCACTCTTTTTCAATCTGTATAGGTCAGCCTTAGCTCAGATAGCAGAATCATACAGCATGCTCTTCCTTGTGTATGCTAATGACACACAAATACTCCTGAGGCTGCACAGTGATAAGGAGACCATGTGAACTAGAAAAAGAGGAATGCCTCACCGCCCAGCCTCTTAGATGTGCCAAGAAGGAGATCCTGGCATTTAGTGCTTTAAGAGGGAAGTGAAATCAAGGGTGCCTCCGACAAGGGGCTTGGGCCACATATTGCTAGGTGTGGTATTTAAGACAGCATGCAGTTTAGGCAAGAGCCAACCACACCCATGCAGGGGCTGTGCCAATACTACACTGTAGTCTAATAAACCCACTATATCACTTCTAGGGACTCTCAAATTTTTGGTAGCAAAGTCACAGAGAGATTAAATGATTTGCCAAGTATCACACACACTGGTGAACTGGAGAAAGCAGGATTTGAACCCTGTCTGCAATTTAGGCACTTGACCAGCTAAATCCCAGATTTAGTTAGTTCATGTGTGCGTTAATGTTTGGCTTCTCAGGGCAGTCATAATATTGTACTGTATTCATAGAGCTGTTGTTAAGATGGATTTCTGAACTCTGACCTGGTGGGCAATGATTCAGAAGGCCAGCCTAGTTTCTTGGAACACGGAAACCTTCTGGACAAGCCAGACTAATAAAGGTAGCATTGGTGGCGGTCAAGACTAGGTCTCAGGAGGGGTGAAGGTGACTGAAAGCCCAAAATGAGCACACACAGCAAAGGACACTACAAATTACTCCCAGTCAGGTGTATAAATTAAAAATACATATACATGTATTCAAGGCCTTTGAAATCAAACACAAATCAGATATCAACAGTAATACTTCAAACCAATACATTTCTATAATACATATATGCAATACCAAGAGTCCTAAAGGATTAATCCACAGAATGAGTCCACAAATTAGGAGGAAAGGGAGCAAGCAGTGCAATTAGACTTTAGGCAGTTCTTCATCAATCAATCCCTAACTAGGAGGCAGCCAAGCCCCTAAGAAGATTGGAGCCTAACGCTCAAAAGTCCTTTCAGCCAATGGTGTACGCGATGGTGCATGTTAGGCAGAATTATATGCAGTGCCCTTTGGGAACACCACACACAATTAAGAATACAAGTGAAAATACAAAATCACCTTTGGTACAAGCCTGTACTACACAGTTAAAGTGGTAGCGATGGCTGAGCAGCCAGACTTATCTCAAGAGCAAGTGAGCAGTATCAAATATTTACACAAAGGACAGCAATTACTATGATTCAGGCAAACACTGACTCAAGGTTTTCAAGTAAAAGAATATACATTTATTTCACTCTTCAGTTGTATAACATTACACTATTATAAGAAGTTTAAAAATCACGCTCTTAATACACCACATCACTCCCAATAAGTTCCAGACAAGTTAAGCTCACAAAATGAAGTGGGAGCAAAATGGCACTTTAGGAATTTAAAAGGGAGGGAAACCCAAAATGAATAGAAATTGAACCACACCAACAGGTAAGTACTCGGGGCAATTGAGCAAGAGGAACTACAGTGATAGAATCAGATAGAAAAGGCTTAGGGTCAAAAGTCTTTTGCACAAGATCACACAGTTCAGGGTAGTTTGCTGTAAAGTTTGTGCCACGGATTCCAGACGAGGTTGGTTGGCAGAAAGGTTAGTTCAAAGAGAAGAGAAGGACAAGCCCTCGGTTTGGAGAAAGATTTCAAACACTTTCACGACGGCTGAACAAAACGAACAACCGGATTTGCACAGTACCAAAAACAGAGAGGAAGCTGTAGCTGAGGCGGACGTTCCTGGTAGTTCCTGCAGGCACATGGTTCCTGAAGCGACTGTCGGACTGACAAGAAGTAGGAAGACTGGAGGGTCCTGCACTACCCAGTGAAGAAACCAGCAGCAGAGTAAAGCAACGCATAAAAGGTGCGCTCCTTAAAACCCAAGCAGGGTCCAACCTTCCTGGCTATCCGGCTCACTGTCGCTCTGTACAGCGAATTCGACCAGAGGAGGGGTCCTGGCTTGCAGTTTGGGTGAACTGGTTGGTCCCACCAGCTGAAGGGAACAAGTTTCCTGGAGGATATTCTCTGTCATCAGATTCTGAAGATTCGGACCTGCAGCAGGGATTCGCCGGGCGGTTCAGTCGTTGTAGGGGTCCTCCTCTTCCATCAGCTCCTCATTGGTTCTCTCGTTCCAGTGGCGACTCTGCCTTTCCAGTCCCAGAGACCTGCTTTTTTATGCAGTTTTCCCCCCATTCATACAGCCTTGCTGTCAATCACACAGCAGGGTGGCTGTCCTGGCAAGGACAGTCACCCAGCCAATAAAACCCAGCCAATCAAACCAGTGCGACTTGGGTTACCAAGGGAACCCATGGCAGGGGTCTGAAGACCCCTCCCTCACATCCTGCCTACCCAGACTTTGAGGCACCTTAAGGAGGGCTTCTGTGCAGCCGGAACCATAATAAAATATATATGGTCAAGCCGGTTTATGTTTAAGGCTAATATAATAGCCTAAAACAATACCGTGGTTATTTAAGATAACCGCGGTATAAAAAATAGGGTAGTTACCACTGCCACCAGCCAAGTCTTGATGTAAAGGGAGCAAAACAATGCTCCAAGAGACACAGACAAAAAGGGATAAGAATTAACCCTTTCCAATACTCCATGTAAGATGGGATGTACTGGGTCTGTGGTTTAAAGTGAATAAAAATAAAGTTAATTGCAACTTTACCTTTTCTGGGGGACAGTAGTCAGCCCTAGAAAATGGAGTCTGTGGGAAGTCTCAAAGACCACCCGTGTCACTGCACTGAAGGTGCTGTGTAACACACATGAAAAATATGAGGCCATGGAGTAGGTGAGGCTCCGGTGCCCAAGATCACACAAAGAGTGAAAACACACACAGCAAAACACCTGGTAAGAGTGGGAAAAAGGCTTGCACTCTTACCAGGTGAAAAAAATAAACCATAGAAAGGGACTCATTAGGTAAGGGAAATCAGCCATTTATGAGAATTCTCCCTAGCACTTGCCCCCGCCCCTCAGACTAAGGGACAGGAGGATTTAATCCACTCCTGGATGAATCTCGACCTCTAGTCGGTTAAAAACATCCAAGAGAGACCATCAGCATTTTGGTGGTGATATCCTGCTCTGTGCTCAATGGTGAAATCAAACCCGTGCAGGCAGATGGACCATCTTAGAAGTTTTGGGTTCTCCCCTTTCATATGCATTAACCATCTCAAGGGTTGGTGGTCTGTCTGAATCACAAAGGTAGACCCATACAAGTATGGTCTAAACCGCTTCAGAGCCCACACAATGGCAAAACATTCACGCTCTATGGTTGCCATGTATGTTTCTGGTTCCTTCAGTTTCCTACTGATGAAGCAAATGGGGTGCCCCCTACCTTTCTCATCCAGTCGACTAAGGACTGCACCTATACATATATCGGAGGCATCTGTCTGCACAATGAAGGGTTGTTGGTAATCAGGCGCTCTTAGGACTGGAGCTTGACAAAGGGCTTTCTTCAGGTTTTCAAAGGCTTGAGTGCACTCCTCATTCCATCTAACCATTTTAGGGAATTTTGGAGAGGAGATCACATTCAAGGGAGAAGTTATGGACCCATAGTTCTTTATGAAATTCTTGTAGTACCCAGTGATGCCTAGGAAAGCTCTCACTTGGGTTTGAGTAGTAGGGGTGGCCCAGTTTTGCACAGCTTGTACTTTGTTGGTCAATAGCCTTGTTTCACCTCCTCCTACCTCATGACCAAGGTAGACCACTTTGCTCTGACCAATTTGACATTTGCTTGCCTTTATGGTCAGATGGGCCTGCCCAAGAGCCTGCAAAACATAGTGATCAATATGTTCTTTCCATGTAGGTGTTAGGCAGAAACCTGTGCAGTTCCCTCTGGGACCACTGCAAAAGAATTAGGACTACAGGTGTTTGGCAGTAAACTCACTTGGTAGCAGTCTGTACCACACAGATTCACTGTGGCTGAGCAGTCAGACTTCCCTCAAGAAGAGTTAGGCAGTATACAGAGTATTCACAATAGGTCAAGAGAACACAGTAGAACAAGTAAACCCTGACCAGGGCTTGGTGCAAAAGAGATATAATTATTTATTTAAAACCACATCTAGAAAAACACACCGGCACTAATAGTAAGCAAATTAAAAAAACACGGTCACTAAAAGATATACACTCCCTTAAAAGAATATTAGACAAGTCTTAAGTAAAGCCCCACTTATTTTCAGACAGCGGTGAGCGCTTAACGTAGATGGCACTCTAATAATCCATTTTAAAAAGGGAGAGAAGAGCAGAGAACAAGTTGAAACAGATCCCAACACTTTTATCAGAACATAACAAGAGAGGAAGGCAAAGTAAAACCGTGAAGTTAGAGTTCAAGAGGCCGGATCCACTTTCAGGGGATCCAAACGAAATGTGTCCAAGGTAACACGGTTGCGTTGCATAAAAGTCTTGTAAAGGTTCGAAAAGGAGTTGGACCGAAGAAAGGGACCAGTTAGAGGGTCAAGGCGGCCAGCCCAGTCCAGAAGGTTAAGGAGTTATTATTACCTTGTAGCAATCTTTAGAAAGGGAGGCCTGGCGGACACGGTACCTTAAAGTGGTGAGAACACTCCAGCGGGGCAGTTGTTCCTGGAAGCAGGTGCAAGTCGGTGCTTCGTCCGGGGGAAGAGAGGATCTCGTCGTGGAGGAAGACAGGAGTCCGTTGCACTGCCAGGGAAGAAACCAGCCGCAGAGTTTCTCAGGTACAAGGTGCGGTCCAGTGATTCATGGTTCAGTGGTGAGTGGCTATCCAGCTGCCGGGGTGCTTGGCACGGGCAGTTCGACCACAAACCGGGCTGGGGTGCGAAGAAAGAAAGGTAAACTGGTTGTGCCCACCAGTCAGGGGAAGAAGCCTCTCCAGCCGGGAGATCTTCTCTGTCGTCGGGAAGTGGTGAGTCGGTTCTGCAGGGCTCCACCGGTGGTGTCATCGTGGTAGGTTGGCTCAGCTTCTCCCTCGTCGGATTCTCAGGTCCTGTGGCGACTTCTGAAGTTCCAGTCCCCAAAGCCCTGCTTTTATGCAGAAAACCCCCATTCAGTCAGCCTAGCTGTCACTCAAACATGCTAAGTGGTGAGCCGGCCGGCCGGCCGGCTCACCACTTGGGCCAATCACACAAGAGTGCGACTTGAGTTACCAAGGTAACTCAGTCCAGGGTGCCTAAACCCTCTCTCTCACCCCCTGTGGTACCCACACAGAGGGGCACCACTTTTGGAGGCTTTTGTGGAGAAGCCCTCCAAAAAGTGGAACAAAGGGCTCGACTTGGGTTGGAGTCACAGAAGAGAACACAAATGCCATTTTAGAATCGAGTCTTGGCAAAAAATACCAACCGGAGAATTAATATTAATTAAATAAACGGGCGGTATGTTCGAGGCTATGAGAATTAAATAATTAAAGTTGGTAGCCTCGAACAATGGGAAAATCCCATAGGAAAATATTTGTGGTCGAATATAAAAAGTAGTTTCCACTGCCACCAGCCAAAACTCGATCAGGGGGGATGGAGACGTGCCCCCTCGACTAACAGACCCCGGGGCAATCGAATTGCCCCGACCAGTACGTCCACAATATGATGGTGTGTACTGGTTTCTGTTAATAATTTGGGACTAGTAAAGCCAATGGTGACTTTACATGCCCTGGGAGACAGTAGTCAGTCCCAGGGTATGGAGTCTATGGTGGGGTGTCACTATGACACCCCTGTGTTACTGCACGGAGGGTGCTGTGTAACACACATAGGAAAAACACATGAGACCCTATGGAGTAAAGGACCCCATAGCCCATAAAACACATTACCAGTCAAAGGAATACCATACATCATGTCCAAGAGTGGGAGAAAAAGAGTCTCACTCTTGGCAGGAGAAAAAATCAAACTCCAGAAATCCAGCAAAGCTACTGGGGAACTCACTAGGTTAGGAAATTCAGCCTAAAGAGAGAATTCTCCCTAACAGTAGGGCTGAACACTGCAATGTCATCCGGAGTATGCCATGCAGAAGTCCTCCATCCCATTCAGAACTTAATTAATCATTCTTTGAAATGTAGCAGGTGCATTCTTTAGTCCAAAAGGCATAACCTTAAACTGGTAGAGGCCTGCTGGGGTGGAGAATGCAGTTTTCTCCTTGGCATGGTCTGTCAGTGCTATTTGCCAATAGCCTGAGGTTAGATAAAATGTACTGAGGTACTTGGCTGAACCAAGTCTATCCACCAGTTCATCAAAGGATGGGCATCAGTCTTACTGACTGCATTTAGAGCTCTATAGTCCACACAGAATCTCAACTCCTTGGATCCTGCCGTTGGTACTAAAACAAGTGGACTAGACTATGCACTTGTAGATGGCTCTATAACCCCGAGATCAAGCATCTTGTTGACCTCTCCTTTGATGTGGGATCTCACATGTTCTGACATTCTGTAACCTCTGCTTTTTACAGGTAAACAGTCACCAGTGAGAATATCATGTTGGCCCCAAGGGGTCAAGCCTGGTGATAGTGAAAACAGGGAGGCAAACTGATTCAACAGAACTTTGCACTCCTCCTGTTGTTCAGATGAGAAGAGAGATTAACTCCTTCTATTTTTTCATCTAAAGGTTGGCCTCTGAGGAGGTCAGGTAGAAGGTTCACTCTCCTCTTCCTCTTGAGCTGAAGCTAGAAGCAAAGCTCCTACTTCTGGTCTCAAGACATAAGCCTTTAAACAGTTGGTGTGAAAGACTCTGGGAGCCTCCTTAGGTCTGCCTAAGTCCATCAAATAGTTCACCTCTCCAAGTCTGCCCACAACCTTGAAGGGTCCTATCCATTTGTCCTGAAAGGTTCTCTGCCTTGTTGGCACCATAACTATTACAAACTGGTCTTGAGTAAACTCAACCACGCTGGCCTTCTGGTCATGCCAGTGTTTGACCAGAGCCTGACCTGATTTCAAGTTATCACTTGCTTCTGCCATCATATGTGACATTCTCCTCCAGAGACCTATCACATAGTCAGTCACCCTGACTGGCTTGGGGGAAGGAGCACTCTCCAACCCCTCCTTGATCAGGGCCAATGGACCTCTGACTGGCTGGCCATTGAGAAGTTCAAAGGGACTGTAACCAACTACCTCCTGAGGGACATCTCTATATGCAAAGAGAAGGCATGGCAGTAGAAGGTCCCACTTTTTCTTAAAGGGTTCTTCTAAAGCACCTATCATGCTCTTCATAGTACGATTAAACCTCTCTACCAGTCCATTTGTCTGTGGATGGTAGGCTGTAGAGAACTTGTAAGTGACACCACAGTTTTTCCACATGGCTTGCATGTAATGGGACATAAAATTGGATCCCCTGTCGGATATCACTTCCTTAGGAAACCCTACTCTGGTAAAAAATACCAAGTAGAGCCTTAGCCATAGCCTGAGCTGTAACAGTTCTTATAGGTTTGGCTTCTGCGTATCTTGTATCATGGTCTACTACAACCAGGATAAACCTGTTCCCTGAAGATGTGGGAGGGTCAAGGGGACAGACAATGTCAATACCGACATCTCAAAAGGAACTCCCACCACTAGGACAGGCACCAGGGGTGCCACATTCTTGGCTCCACTCTTGCCAGACCAGAGGTTTGGCAAGTGTGACAGCTCCTACAGAATATGTCAACTTCGGAACCCATCTTAGGCCAGTAGAAGTAGAGAGAGAGCCTTTCCTTGTGTCAAAGAGGTTGGTGATGTCCTCTTCGTCGGACGAAAAGGCAGATTCTCCCCCTTCCCCCAACTCCTCACCTTCCACTTTCTTCTTGGGTTTCCCTTCCTTGCTTCTTGGAGGCTTCTCCTTTTTTTTTGTGCAGGTAAGGACGCCCTCGATAGGATGCCACCGTGCCTCTAAAAATAGGGGCACGGGGGTTATCCCACCGGGAGCGCCACTCAGGGGAAAAAAGCCAGGAGGCACAAAAAAACCTTAGAAGGTGTCCTATTTGTAGGATAAGCGAAGATGACAGAGTGCGCTGGAGGATGATCGGTAATGGGAGAGCAATCCAGTGGGCAGGCACGGGTCTGGTAGACAGCAGGTCCATAAAGTACCAGGGATATGCAAAGGCAGTCCGGTAAGCAGGCAAGGGTCTGGAAGGCAGCAGATCAATCAGGTACAAGGGCAAGACACAGGCAGTCCGGTAAGCAGGCAAGGGTCTGGAAGGCAGCAGATCAATCAGGTACAAGGGCAAGACACAGGCAGAGGAGAGAGAGGGAAAATGCAGACGAACAGGGTAGGAAGAGGAAAGAAGGCACAAGGCTCAGAAGCACAGAGCGAGGGCAAGAAGAAAAGGTGGAAAAAACAGAAAAGCACGGGAACAAAAAGCGAAAAATAGACGGCAGAGTAAACACCAGTAGCGGGAGCGGCAGCAACACAGGAGGGAACCCGGAAACGTTGCAACGCGTACGTGACCCGGAAGCAGAGTAATTTATACTTCCGGTCACGTTCGCGTGCAACGACTAGAACGGTGCAGTGAATGGCAGTGAGGGGAAACCCTATGGCGGACAAAAACGCCAGCGATTCCACGCCCGCCAACCCTGCCGCGGCATGACACCTTGGTCTTCTTGAAACTCAAGTGACCAGCCAAAGGTATCTCATGGGCTAACTGTAGGAACTGGAGTCTGTTTGCAGGGGGCACTACAATTCTTTTGCAGTCCGCAGGGATAGACTCAGTTGGTTCACTGTAGAAGAGGCCATCTTCCCAGCTCAACCTGTGCTTCCCAACTTCTTGCCCATCAAGTTGGTTAGCAGCCTGTTGTCGAAGACCTTCAAGAATAGGACACTCTGTCTGTCCTCTGCTGAAGTCTGCCCTGTTGGGACCACCTTCTGCCAGTAAAGACTGCAGCTCAGGATGGTCAACAAGGTCAAGATCTCCAACTAAGACAGTGTCTTCCTCCAGATCTGATTCTTCAGATACTGGCTCAACCACACAAGGTTGTACTTCACACTCTGCCTCAGCAGATGTAGGAGTCACAGGTGTGACTTTGGACAATCTTGGGGATGTCCTTGATGGTAGCACAGAGGTGCTGTCTGACTTTTTCCTGGAGGTCTTGGGTTTCCCCTTTGCCTCTGTCTTCTTAGAAATAGCAGTGAGCAACTCCTGTGGAGTGGGAGTGATAGGTTCCTCTATCAACTCCTCTGGAGAGACTCTCAAGGTTCTCTCCCTTGCAGACCTAGTGAGCTCCTGTTTCCTCTTACTGGGAGGCCTGGGGGTGCTTGACACAACTCCAAGAGTTTTTAGCTCATTATCCAACAGGACTCTCCTAGGCACTTCACTCTGCACACTACCAGGTATTTTGACAGTCATATCATTACACTGGATGAGAGCTGGTAACTGGGAAAGCATTTGCACAGGGCCTCCAGCTAACTTGGTGAGGTGTTTTGGTGCCTTAGCAACATTCTCCACCTTGAAAAATGATTCATCCACCACAGTTATGCTGTCTCCAGTGTCTCTGATGGCAGGAGTCTCCTGGCCATTCACAAGAACACCATCTTTATAATACACTTTAGTATTATCTGGGATGGAATTATAGACATCTAGATTCTGTTGTTCCCACAAGCCCAGGGACACTAAAGAAACACTAGCTGAGACTCTTGTGGGTTCATCAGCCAGTTGGTGAAAGTTTCCACTTGCCATAGGTACTTCTTCCTCTGGGGAGAAGGCTAAGGAGACAGTGTGGACCCCTGAAGGTTTACCCTTGCATCTGGGATCCCCTTTCACATGGTCAGTTGACCCACAAACATGACATTTCCCAAATGTTTTGATGAATGGGGGTTTGATCTGACCTCCATCTGGTTTGGGTCCGGGTGGTGTACTAGCCTAATTTGGTTTCCCTTGTGGCTTACCCATATGTTGTTGTTTGTGGCCCTCTTTTGGATTGGAGGTATTAGAATTCTCTTTGTTATCTTTCTTTGGCTGTTTCCCCTCATCCTTTTTCTGAGTAGCCCCAGAATCCTTGTGAGTAGCCCTGTTGGCTACCCACAAGTAAGCAGCCTTAGCTAGCTTCTTTGGATCTATCTCCTTAGAATCAGCCAAGTGCTGTCTGAGCACAGGAGAGCAGACATCAAAAATGGACTCCAAGAGAACCGCCTGGGGGCGCCGAGATGATCTGACGTGCCTAAGCCTTCCTCTCTCCGGGGTCTGAGTAAGTGGGACCTGAGCCTCCCTCATACTTCCCCTGTGAGTTGGCTGGCCCCCCAAATCGGCACTCCTAACCACCGTGAACCTGGGGGGTGAAACTCTTACAGCTGGATGTGGAGCAGAGCGGGAGAGCAGAGCTGCCAGTTTCAGGTGGTGAGGTCTGAAGTGTGGCCCCCGTCAACCGCAGGAAGGCCTCACTGTCGGTGGGGGAGGGGCACAAGGCCTGTTGGAGGAAAGTGTCCCAAGACTGGAGGGGTGCCCCGCGCCCCAGCAAGGAGGACCGGACAGGCAGCGCATCTCTGATGGAGCACGAGGCTAGGCTGCAAGGTTTGAGCAGAGACAGGAGGAGCGCCTCTCATCCCAGTAAGGAATACCGGCTGGGCAGCGGTGGAGGGGACCCGGAAGGCATGCTCCTTTCGAGCCGGGTGCAAGGCAGCTGGCCCGGTGCTGCAGCGGTGGGTGTGAGCCTGTGGCCGGGCCTTGGAGATAGCCGGTGAGGAGACATATGACGGTCCCAAGTAGGAGCGTGTGGCTTTGGAAGGCGCTCCCTGGGTATCCCCTGCTAGGAACCACTGCTTGAAGGAGTGACACGGCTGTAAGGCAGTCCAAGGTCTGGTGGCTCAACATTGTTCTGGCAGCTTCTGGGGTGGCCTGTGGGGGAGCCCCCTGCTATCGGCCCCGGCATGTCAAGTTGCAATTGGGGAGTGTCACGCCGCTGATAGCTCGTGGTCCTTTGTTGAGATTGGGGCTGGAGCCCTACCTAGTTGGTTGGTTCAAGCCAGTGACTGGGGTTGACTGCTTCTTGGGCCTGCGCCCTATCCCTTGTCCCCTTGCCCCCTTGCAGAGGGTGGAATAGGTGATTTGTCACTCCGGACTGCCTGTGGAAGTGATTCTGGGTCCCACCGGTCGTTGACGGCTTGGCCCCGGGGCCGAGGGGCAGCTAGCGCCTGGCCGGTCCCCGGGTTGGAGTGGGTTGTCTGCCTTCCTGGGGAGCTGTGGGGAGTTCTAATTGGAGGAGCGGAGAGCTGCATGAGCCCATGAACTGGTCTGAGTCCCTGCAGCGGTTTCACCGGTCAGTTCCCGATCCCCACCCTGTAATGGCGTTTTCCGCTCTTCCGGAGGGGGGGGGGTCCTTCTTCTGTTGCTAAGGGTATGTCAGCCCTTCTGGAGGAAATTAGAGGTTTCAGGGCGGACATAGCGATTCGGCTGGATACCATGGACAAGAAGATTGAAGCTATTGATGATAGGGTTCAAACTCTGGAAGCCAACACTACTTCAGCGGATATCCTGGAAACACAGTAGGACATGCGCCTTGCGGAGCTGGAGAGGAGGGAGGAGAAGTGTGCTCTGAAACTTGACGACTTGGAGAATAGGGAGCGCTGATGCAACCTGTGTTTTTTGGGCCTTCCAGAGCAAGAGGGAGAAACGCAGTTGGACATTGCTAAAGCTGTCAAAGCCGTTGTGAGAATGCTCTTTCATGATGCTAATACGAATGAACCCACCATTGATCGGGCGCACAGGGCTGGGGCATCCGGCAATGGTCCCAGGTCTGTTCTTGTCCGATTCCACTACTTTTCCAAGAAAAGCAAAATACTTGAGCTGGCGCGCAGAAAAGGCCCAGTGGAGTGGGAAGGGGCAAAGATCTCTGTATATCAAGACCTCTCAGCCTTCAGCCTGGCAAGGTGGCGGCTCTGCTCTCCTATCACAAAAATGTTGCAGGCCAAGGGGGTGAGATATTGCTGGTTTCAATCCTATGGGGGGATCTCATGTCTATTTCTTTTTGATTGGCATGCATCTGTGGAGCTGGAGGGGGTTCCTCTGGGGCCCAGACTAAAGTGAGTTATAAGGAGGCAGACGCTCCTCGCATCAGCATTGGAGATGGGGGAGGGGCTCTTGTTCTTGTTTTGGCTGTTTGTGTGGTTTTATGGTTCCCGGGGGGGGGGGGGGGGGGGCACTGGTGGCCTGACCAAACGGCAAAATGGTGTCGCTCAGGTTGCAGGCGTTCAGGTGGGGGTGTGGGGGAGGGGGTCGGAGGGGTTGCTGGGCCTTGTTCACGGGGGTTGTGGTCCAGTTATTCCAAGTATTCCGGGAATTGTTGTAGATTTGGAGGGCGTTTTATTCTATTACGAGGCCCCGAAACTAGATGGGGGGGACGATACTATGAGTTCCTCCAAGGGGTGTATGTGCATCATTTGTTCCTTTAATGGAGGATAAGCTTCAGTGGTTGACGGTGGGGTCCCTAAATGTGCAGGGTTTGAACTCCCCTACAAAGGGGTCGATGCTGTTGAGAGAGTTTACTAGGCTTCCGCTTCGCTTCTTGTTTCTGCAGGAAACACACTGGGTTAAAGGTAAAGAACCAAAAATCAGGGGCACTTTTCAGCATGTATGCACTTCCTCCTATGTTGCCAAAAAGCGTGGAGTTGCCCTATTGGTCTCCCCCAAGGCGCACTTTGTTCATAAAGCCCAAAAAACGGACCTGAGAGTCAGTATATCTTGGTCAAGGGGGAAGTGAAGGGTTCTATGTATACACTCGTATGTATCTATGGTCCGAATGAGGCACAAGATGCCTTCTGGGAGGGGATGAAGGGTAGAATTGTGGAGTTCACAGAGAGCATTCTATTGGTGGTTGGGGACTTTAATATGACCCTCTGTCCGGACAGAGATAGGAAGTCATCCATAACTTGTCCGGACTGGCGAGCACAGAAAAAAATGGCAGTAGTCTTCCAAGAAGTTAACGTGGAATTGGAGCTGTGGGATACAGGGACCCCGGAGCAAGATCAGGATCCCCATTTTACTTACTACTCTAAGACGCATGCAGCGTTTTCCCGAATTGACTACATCCTGGTAGATATGTCATTGAAAGAGGAGATCACGGACTTTGGGGTGGAAGTCATTCCATGGTCCGATCACGACATGGTTAGGGTCAAGATGGGTCTTCCCTCCTCTCCGGTTGCTTCCCAGTGGCGGTGCAATGACTTTCTGTTACAGGATAAGGAGGTGCGACAAATGGTTTTAGAGGCTATCATAGACTATTTCTCTGTTAATGACAACGGCGAGGTTGATGTCATAGGAGTTTGGGACGCGTTTAAGGCTACCATTAGGGGTGTCCTCATTGAGGTGGGCTCGAGAAGAAAAAAAGAAAGGGATCGGGAAGAAAACCGTTGAGGGAAAAGATAGCAGCTATCCTGCCTGGGGGGATATTGAAGTCGCAGATGTTTCCAGATAGATGGGAAGAACTATAGCAGCTGCGCTCCAGGCTAGCAGTTCTACTTGTGGGGCGGACAGAAAGAAAGTTGTCTTTCTTGAGACAGAAATGCATGGAGAAAGGGGAGAAAGCAGATAAGATAATGGTGTGGAGGTGTCGCAAACTTAGGAACAGTAGGAGAGTTAATTCTATGCGCACCCTTGAGGGGGGTATAGCTCTGCTGGAGGCAGAGATAGCGGAGCAGTTCAGACTATATTACGAGCGCCTACACTCCGCTGAGTATACTAAGGATGGTGCGGATGTTGATTGCTTCTTGGAGTCCATGTCCATCACCCGTCTGCCCCCCGAAAAAGCTGATTCCCTTGAACAGCTTATTACTCCCCTAGAAATAATTGACACCATTTCATCCCTGAAGAGTGGCACCTCCCCAGGTGATGACGGTTTTACCGTCAGTTTCTTTAAAACGTACCGATCCACCCTGGCCCCTTTCATGGCTAGAATGTTTAATGCTGCATTGGAGCTGGTGCCCTTCCACGTTCCATGATGTCGGCCCTCATAGTGGTTCTCCCCAAAGAAGGGAAAGATCTGTTCCATTGCTAGTCTTTATTTGTTTGTTTGTTTGTTTTATTAATTTATAATGCGCAACAGACCGGAGGTTAATAGGGCGCATCAGTACAGGATATGCGAGGCATAGGTTACATAGTTACGTAATTACACATATAATTAACAATATATACAGGTTGTATCAATAGTACAGTAAATTATATACAGGATATGAAACAATTTGCAGGTAGTATATCAGCAGGATAGTGGTGGGTAGGTGGTGCTGGCTAGCTGACCAATTGTTTCAGATGGTTGATGTAATTGGATCTGAATTTCGGGTAGGATTTCTCCTCACGTATATTGTGGGGCAGTGAGTTCCATACTTGGGCCGCCCGGACGGGGAAGCTGGCGCCTCCAGCCTTGCTGAGTTTAAATCTAGGAATGATAAGTGTGTTGGCATTGGAGATTCTTGCGGGTCTGGAGGATCTTCTTTCTATAAATCTATCAGTAAGGTAGGAAGGAGCCATGTTGTTGAGGGCTTTGTGAGTGAGGGAGGCTACTTTCAGTAGTATTTTATCTTGGGTAGACAACCAGTTGTTATTGTGCCTTATCTTAGAAATGTGTGCTCGTCTAGGGATACCAAGGGCTGCTCTGAGGGCATTATTTTGTAGAATTTGAATTCTGTGTATGATGTGTTTGTTGGTCCCCGATATGTAAGGCATTGCAGTAATCAAGTCTAGATAGAGCAAGAGCTCTAGCTAGAATCATGCAATTGTTATTAGAGATAAAGTGTTTACCTGCTCTGATAAGCTTACATATGTAAGCTGTGGTCGAGGCCAATGAGTTCACCTGTTTGTTGAAGGAGAGGGTAGCATCTAGATGGAAGCCTAGAGTCTTCACTTCCCTGGCTACCTTAATAGTATTTCCATCGATCACAAATGCAGAGTAGTTCTGGCCTAGTTTTTTTTAGATTGGAATGATTGCCCAGAATGATTAACTCTGTTTTGTCATCATTCAGGCATAGACCGTGAGTGGCCATCCATGACTGGATGATGAGATACACCCTATTTACCAAGGCCAAATCCTCATTATAATCCCCTGAAAGCGGGAGGAGAATCTGGGTATCATCTGCATAATTAGTGTAGGTGATACCAAGAAGGTCCAGATCATCAAGAAGGGGCTTAGTAAATATGTTGTAAAGTGTTGGAGCTACACAGGATCCCTGGGGCACGCTGCATGAGATGGGGATTGGGTCCTCCGCATCTGTGGGGGAGAACACCCTCATGGTCCTTTCGCTGAGGAAGGATTCAACCCAGGTTATGGCTTCTTTGGAGAAGTGTGCCGCGAAATTAAGGTGGTTGCAAAGGACTTTGTGGCCTACAAGGTTGAATGCGGCCGAGAGATCCAGGAGTAGGGCTAATTAACCTTTGTATTTTAGCTCATCAATTTGAGCTTTCAGATCAATGAGAGCGGCCTCGGTTCCATGTTGTGGACGGAATCCAGACTGTCTTACACCTAAAAGCTTGTGACATTCTAGGAATTGTTAAATTTGTGTATAAGCAATCTTGTCTAAGATTTTTAATAGAAAGGGGTCTGTCGTGATGGGGCGGTAGTTGGTAGGAATGAGGGCGTCTAAGGATTTTTTAGCAGTGGCAGTACCCAGGATTGTTTCAAGTTGGACGGCACAATGTCTGAGGTTAAGGAGGCATTTACAAGTTTAGTTATGAAGGGAGAGAGTTCTCTTGTGGCATCTTTTATAAGTTGTGCAGGGCACAAGTCACCTTGGCAGTTGGAAGGCTTGAGAGAGAGGATGACTTTCTCCACTTCTCGGACGGATGTTTTTGAAATCTAAATTGGGTGGTAATGTTTAGCTCCATAGGGGGAGGATTGGTGTTGGTTATAAGTGGTTGATCAAGGGCTGCTTTCTTAACCAATATTTATTTTTGGAGCAAGGTAACTTTGTTGGCTAGAGCTTGTTGTATCTCTGTGCACCAGGCTTTGGGCCTGATCACGACCTCGGCGGTAACCCTTAAATCCGGCAGGCAGCGCTATTACTGGCGGATTTAAGGGTCCGCCGAATCAGGGCTTCGGCGGATTTCACCCCAGCTCTTGGCTGGGGGGAAATCCGCCGAAAATTCGCGCTATTACCGCCGGTGGGAAATCCGCCGGCGGTAAGAGCGCAAATTTTCCCCATTGAGCCCAATGGGGAATGGGGCATTCCCGAATGGGCTCAATGGGGAATGGGGACTTCCAAGTCCCCCCAACTCGTGATCCCGCGCTATTAGCGCTGGGGCTATGGCGGTCGCGCTAATAGCCCCCGTGCTAATAGTGTTAGCGTTACCGCCGAGGTCGTGATCAGGCCCTTTGTCTTTTATGCATATATCTGGGTTGGGAATAGGCAACTCTGGTTCTTTAAGATAGCAAATAGCTCCCTCATTCTTGAGTTGGCTGAGGAGATACGTTTGTTATATGAGTTGTGTATGGCCAAGATAATTTCCTTCTTGTATTGTGAGGAGATTTCTATGAGTTTGTTTTTATGGTCATCTGATGGGGTAAGTCTCCAAGTGGATTTGCATCTTCTTTTGAGTTGACGGAGATCTTTCAGTTCGGGGGTGAACCATTTGTTGAGGTGGGCTTTAGGTTTACTTGGTCTACATTTTAGAGGGGCTTTGTTGTCAAGGGTGATTTGTATAATTTTGTTATATTCTTCTATGAGCAACTTTGGGTCTAGGTGTTCATTAAGTTGGTTCACGATGGGTAGAATGGCAGGAATTACTTTATCCTTAGTGATATTCTTTTTGTTCCTGGTAGGGCATGAAGGTGCCATGTTGGCTGCATGAATTGGCCTAGTGATAAATAAGTCATAGGTTATCAAGTAATGGTCTGTCCATAGTTGTGGGGAAATGGAGGCAACGCCCTATTTCCCTCCTTAATACGGATGTCAACATTTTTGCTAAATTGTTTGTGAATAGGTTGGTGAAACACCTTCTGGCTCTGGTCCATGGGGACCAGGTTGGCTTTATTCCTGGTCGTCAGGGATCCGATAATGTGCAGAAGACCCTGGATCTTATGCATGAGGTCTTTAGGCGGGATGAGGAGGCGTACCTTCTCTCACTTGACTCAGAAAAGGCTTTCGACTTCGTTGAATGGCCATATATGGATAAAGTACTCTGGAAAATGGGTGTGGGGGATAACTTTTGCGGATGGGTCTCGGCCCTGTATAACGGTCCTCTGGCGCGGGTTCTAGTCAATGGGTGCACCTTGTCTACTTTCTCCCTCTCTAGGGGCACGTGTCAGGGATGTCCTTTGTCCCCTCTCCTGTATGCCCTGGCAGTGGAGCCCCTGACCATCGCGGTCAGAGCCGATTGGGAGATCACCGGAGTTAGGTGTGCGGATTGTGATTTCAAACTTTCTTTGTGTGCGGATGACATCCTAGCCTATTTTACTAATCTCCAAACCACCCTTCCCCGGCTGTTGGGCCTCATAGCCCTCTTTGGCTCCTTCTTGGGGCTTAAGGTGAATGCCTCTAAATCTTGCATAATGCCGATGGGCACCAGAGACAGTGACGTGCGAGGGAGAACGGATATTCTGGGCGCAAGAATTGAATGGGATGCCACTTTGTATTTGGGTGTTACTATCCCCAGAGAGGTGACACAACTCTTCCAAGCTAACTTCCCCCCGCTCCTGGTAAAGATTAGTAGAGAGCTTAATCGATGGGCCCCTCTTACTCTTTCATGGTTTGGGAGTATGGTCACGGTGAAAATGAACATATTGCCCCGTCTTCTCTATCTCTTCTCAGTTCTCCCTGTGGGGATTCTGGAGGCCTTTTTTGAGGTGCTGCATTTGCGTATTCACCGTTTTATCTGGAATGGCAAAAAAGCAAGAATCAAGTTTGCGACTCTAACCTTGCCTAAGCTGTATGGTGGCTTTGGCCTTCCAGACTTTAAGCTGTACCACAAGGCAGCGCAAATTCGTGTGATGTTGGAGCATATATGGGATGATATGGGGACGTATTGGACCTATATTGAGGATTGCCCTGCCCATCCGAAGAAGGTGAGGGATCTGTTGTGGGCTTCCCCAAAATCTCACCCCCACCCCCGCCTTAAATGTCATCCTACTCTGGCGGTGTTGTGGGACTCCTGGAAACCTGACAGGATCAACAAACGGCTCTCTACCTGGCCATCTCTCTTAGCGTCACTCTGGGGCCCTCCTTTCAATTTAGCGTCCAGGGGTTTCCGGGACACCCAGGCATGGTCGGACGAGGGGTTGGAGAGGGCAGCTCAGCTCTCTCGTCAGGGGGGTTTCATTGAATATGATCAGTTGTCCGAAGTATTGAAGTACTTACCTACCCGCGGTGGGTCGTGGATTTCAAACGTCCCCTCTCTCCCTTTGAACAGTTTCTTGTCGACTCGCCGTCCAGGAAGGGTTCTCTTTCTAAGATTTACAAATTGTTGGTCACAGCAGACTTGGAGGGTAGACAGCCCTTTAGGCAAATATGGGAGGACAGGCTGGGTATGGCGGTGGAGGACTCAACATGGAGGGCTATTTTCAAATCAATATTTTCTGGGGGGCTGTACACTGCAGCCATGGAGCATGGCTTTAAGGTACTCCATTCATGGCACCGTCCACCGGTTGTTTTGTCTAAAATGTTCAAAAGTGTGTCCCCTTTCTGTCCCAGGTTGTGTTCTCAGCGAGGTACTTGGTTCCACATGTGGTGGGAATGCCCTGTGATCCAGGTGTTTTGGTCCGAAGTACTTAGCTGGATCAAGGATATAACGGGCTTCTGTCTGTCCCTACTCCATATGGAGGTCCTCTTGGGCACGCCCATGCCAGATGCTGAGATGAATTGTTTCCCGAAAGCTGTAGGGGCAATGTTGAGGGCAGGGCGGCTGGCACTTCCTCAGAAATGGAAGAGTCCTTTGGCCCCTTCCAAAGCTGAATGGCTTAGCAAGCTTAAGGCGATCTTTATCTACGAGAAGCTAGCAGCTATATCAAAGGGCACTATGTCTTCCTTTGTGGAGGAATGGATGGCTGTCCTCGTGAATGAACAATGAGACTCCATGAGACTGTAGAGACTAGAGGCATGTGGTCATACCGGAGAACCCTGGGCATTGACTTGTGTTCGCCTCTATTGGAACGTTTAAAATGTAGAGGGTTTACCTCAATTTGTCAACCTTGTTGAATGGTCTTTGCTGTGCATTTTCGTCCTTTCGATAGTTGTTACAATTTGCATTTCTTTGGAACTTGAAATGTTTTTGGGGCTGGGGGTGGGGCGGGGGGGTGATAGGGTAGGGGTGGAGGTTGGAGGTGGAGGGGGGTTATATGGCGTTTAAGGAAAAGTTAACACCTCCTTTCTCTGTGGATGTCCGAGTGCCAGGGATTACCTGTGCACCTCTTTGTATGTTTGAGATGTTAATAAAAATAACGTTTTTAAAAAAATTGACTCCAACTTAACAAGATTTCTCATTCCTTCATAAGTGTTTACTCTGTAACCCTTAATCCAACCATCTAAGTTTTTCAAACATTCATATACCCAGGTAGCCCAAGGGGTACCATCATGCTTCTTGAGGGTCCTAAACCTCTTAAGGTACCTGGAAGGGGTCTTCCCAAATCTAGCAATTAAAGCTAGCTTCACACACTCATAATCCATCCTAATCACCTCCCCCAACTCCATTACAACATCAGATGCAACAGTGGGTAGCCTAGAGAAGAGCCAGGGAAGCAATTGATTCCCTGTAAGACCTTGAATACCATGATTATGTTCAAACATTGCCAACCAATCCAAAATATCAAGCTTAACCTCATACATCCCCACAATTTCTTCAGGCATACGGGGTCTCTTATGAATGGAAGACCTAGAAGACACTGGGAGAGAAACCTATTCAAGAGACAATCTTTTCATTTCTAGTTCATGATTCAACTCCATTTCTATGAGCTTAAGTTCTTGGTGTTTGTGTTCAGTTTGAGCATTTAAACGTTTGAATTCCAGTTCAAGCCTCATTTTCTCTAGAGCAATGAATTCAGGAGTGCAGGACCTGTGGGGGTCCCAGTGGACAAGGGTTGAGGTTGCTGAGATGGCAAGGGGGCAGTGAGGCTTACATTAAGAGACACATCTATCTCTTCCAACTCATCATTAACAGATATATTATCATCCTCAATACTTTCCACATTTGCTAGAGAGTCAGGCATTTCAGACCCACTCCCTAGACTTGGATTATTTAACAACTTTTCAATCAATTCAGACTTTTTGCCTTTGGCAGAGAGTATCCTTTCTTTACACATGTTTCTTAAATAATCAGCAGTGTAACTCAGGAGGGTCTCCTGAATGTGGTTTTCCATATCAGGAAAACAAAAGATACAAATGAATAGGTCCAAGGATGCTAGGCTCAGAACAACACCTCCACATGTATTATCAAACTCTGCATTGCTAAGGAATGAATCACTCTTCAATAGTATGTTGTAAAGATAAATCTCATTTTTTTATATTAAAGTTGTGTGCAAAAAGACATAAATCCAACATTTAGAGAAATTAAGACATCAAAATGGTTTGCTAAAACAGAACAATCAGACAAAAAAATATATTTACAACACACAGTGCCAAAAAAACATTTTTTGGGACAATCTCCAAATTGTGTGTGTGTAACAAACCCGACTCCTATTAGGATTTGCCAAGAAATTCCCTTATTGCAGTGTACATATTCAAGTCAACATTTGTGGAAAACACATAGAACAATGGTAGGTACACAAAATTATTTTTCTTGCGTAAACAGCATTAATGTGCTGTAGTTTTGGGGGGAGTAGTGCGTCTACACCAGGTGTTTCAGCCGTTGTTTCTAGGTGGGCTAGGTGTGACCTCATCTTTAACACGGCCTTCATCAGGACGGAGTTCTGTGTAGATTGACGTCTGTGCTGCAGGGGAAGGAGACTACAGTCAGGGGGGTGTCTGAGCCAAAATTATTTCGTTTGAGTGAATCACGTGTGGTTGATGTAAAATCAAAAAGCACATAGCTTACCTATGGGTTAATAGATTTCACAGGCGTTAAATTTGAGATCTGCTAGCCGCATGGGCTGGTCTCTGTATGGTCCTGTTGCAAATAACAGAGAACGAGAGAAGCAAAGGGAGGTTGAAGCTAAACATGTCCCCGTTTAAAAAGGCATGAAAAAAAGTTTTTTATTATATGCAGGGAAAAAATTCTTACCTCTCGCAGGAGGTCGAAAAATGCTGATCCAGGGTGGTATCAGTGGGAAACAGACACGGCTTGCACAGCTAAAAAATATATATGGCTCAAGGTGAGTGTGGTTACCTAGTAACAACTGTCTCATATATATAGCAGTAAGTGCAGGGTTTATTTTAAAGTACCTGTGAGGGTTGCAGCATGGGCAGCCTGTCTGCCAAAAAAGTATGAGCTGGAGCTCCTCAGGCTGCTTAGTCACAGTTGAGACTGCAGGGGCCTGACTGCAAAGCTTTGGTAACGCTGTTGCTAGGTCCCTGTAGGTATTTATATGTCAGCCATCTTGGAATGGCCCTAGGATCGAGTGAGAAACAAAATGATGGATTCTGCTCCATCCGGGGGGGCACAAAAAAAGCTCAATCAATTATGAGTGTGATCAGTGTCAACGCGTGTCTAAAAAGTTAATTTAGACAATATTGTTGACAAACGGTTGTCATGGCAACCGTAAGCATTGCGGGGTGGCATTGGTTTTTTATACTCTGAGACAACATAGCTAATGGCCCCATGAGGTTGTGATTACCGAAAATACTTCATTTCAATATGTTGTGGCATGGATCACAAAATGTTTATGTGTCTCAGGAATCTCAGCAGAGAAAAACCATAATTAAGTAGGTGGACAGTTTGTATTGTATTACTAACAGCCCGAGAGGGTGAGAATTAGGGCGTGTCGCCTGGAAACTTAATACATAGTTTCATAATGACAGAAAACATTTGGAATTAACAAAGAAAGTATAGTTTTTCATGTAGGTGATTTCATACATTGACCAAAAAAAAAAAAAAAAAAAAACAGTGTCATAATGTCTACTGACTTCTGCATTTCATGAAATGAAAAATGATCATAGTGTTAAGAAGTTCATAGCTCATACTCAATCATTGGGCACATGTCATTACAGGAAAGAGTTCCATTCAACTGACACATTTAGACCAGCCTGAACGGAGTTAAGTCTGTGGACCCACCGTTGTTCTAATTGGGTCAGCGTTTTGTTCAGATCCCCCCCACGCTTTGCTGGTTTCACTTTTTGGAGGACAAACCATCTTAGATCAGTATCACTATGGTTCTTACTGATAAAATGCTCTACTAGGGGCTTGTCTGCTTCCTTGTTCCTGATACAGGAACGATGTTCAGAGATGCGCATTTTGATGGCACGAGTGGTTTTTCCTATGTAGAGGAGTTTGCAAGGGCATTGTATTACATATATGACACCCTTCGTGTTGCAGTTTGTAAAATCTTTCATTGTCCATTTAACTTGTGCATGTTCGAAAGATTTCTTTTGTAGGGTCAAAGGGCATGCCACACATTGACCACATTTGTGATGTCCAACTATCGGAGGTAAATCCCATAGTGTGTTCTGTGTTTGTGGGGGTGGCTCTATGAAGGTGTGTACTAGAGCGTCTCTTAGATTTCTGTTTTTCTTGAAAGCAAAACATGGCACATTGTGCAGAGTGCCGGGGTGTTTCACCAAATGCCAGTTCTTCTTAACACTATGATCATTTTTTATTTCATGAAATGCAGAAGTCAGTAGACATTATGACACTGTGTTTTTTTTTGGTTTTTTTTTGGTCAATGTATGAAATCACCTACATGAAAAACTATACTTTCTTTGTTAATTCCAAATGTTTTCTGTCATTATGAAACTATGTATTAAGTTTCCAGGCGACACGCCCTAATTCTCACCCTCTCGGGCTGTTAGTAATACAATACAAACTGTCCACCTACTTAATTATGGTTTTTCTCTGCTGAGATTCCTGAGACACATAAACATTTTGTGATCCATGCCACAACATATTGAAATCAAGTATTTTCGGTAATCACAACCTCATGGGGCCATTAGCTATGTTGTCTCAGAGTATAAAAAACCAATGCCACCCCGCAATGCTTACGGTTGCCATGACAACCGTTTGTCAACAATATTGTCTAAATTAACTTTTTAGACACGCGTTGACACTAATCACACTCATAATTGATTGAGCTTTTTTTGTGCCCCCCGGATGGAGCAGAATCCATCATTTTGTTTCTCACTCGATCCTAGGGCCATTCCAAGATGGCTGACATATAAATACCTACAGGGACCTAGCAACAGCGTTACCAACACTTTGCAGTCAGGCCCCTGCAGTCTCAACTGTGACACAGCAGCCTGAGGAGCTCCAGCTCATACTTTTTTGGCAGACAGGCTGCCCATGCTGCAACCCTCACAGGTACTTTAAAATAAACCCTGCACTTACTGATATATATATGAGACAGTTGTTACTAGGTAACCACACTCACCTTGAGCCATATATATTTTTTAGCTGTGCAAGCCGTGTCTGTTTCCCACTGATACCACCCTGGATCATCATTTTTCGACCTCCAGCGAGAGGTAAGAATTTTTTCCCTGCATATAATAAAAAACTTTTTTTCATGCCTTTTTAAACGGGGACATGTTTAGCTTCAACCTCCCTTTGCTTCTCTCGTTCTCTGTTATTTGCAACAGGACCATACAGAGACCAGCCCATGCGGCTAGCAGATCTCAAATTTAGCGCCTGTGAAATCTATTAACCCATAGGTAAGCTATGTGCTTTTTGATTTTACATCAACCACACGTGATTCACTCAAACGAAATAATTTTGGCTCAGACACCCCCCTGACTGTAGTCTCCTTCTCCTGCAGCACAGACGTCAATCTACACAGAACTCCGCCCTGATGAAGGCCGTGTTAAAGATGAGGCACACCTAGCCCACCTAGAAACGGCTGAAACACCTGGTGTAGACGCACTACTCCCCCCAAAACTACAGCACATTAATGCTGTTTACGCAAGAAAAATAATTTTGTGTACCTACCATTGTTCTATGTGTTTTCCACAAATGTTGACTTGAATATGTACACTGCAATATGTGAATTTCTTGGCAAATCCTAATAGGAGTCGGGTTTGTTACACACACACAATTTGGAGATTGTCCCAAAAAATGTTTTTTTGGCACTGTGTGTTGTAAATATATTTTTTTGTCTGATTGTTCTGTTTTAGCAAACCATTTTGATGTCTTAATTTCTCTAAATGTTGGATTTATGTCTTTTTGCACACAACTTTAATATAAAAAAATGAGATTTATCTCTACAACATACTATTGAAGAGTGATTCCTTCCTTAGCAATGCAGAGTATGATAATACATGTGGAGGTGTTGTTCTGAGCCTAGCATCCTTGGACCTGTTCATTTGTATCTTTTGTTTTCCTAGTTAACCCTCCTGGGTAGAATAGGTTCCACACCAGGAGCCCTATTTTTTGATTCTAGTTTTCCATATCAGACATGATTGGTATTGCTTTTAGTGATGTTAGACTTGTGGTTAGTTGATCCAAGGTAATAGCAGCACTCTAAGTGTAAGATCCTCACCGCTGTACACCAGTGTTAGGCAGAATTATATGCAGTACCCTTTGGGAACACCACACACAATTAAGGCTACAAGTGACAGTACAAATTCACCTTTGGTACAAGCCTGTACTGCACAGTTAAAGTGGTAGCAATGGCTGACCAGCCAGACTTATCTCAAGAGTAAGTGAGCAGTATCAGATAGTCACACAGAGAACAGCAATTACTATGATTCAGGCAAACACTGACTCAAGGTTTTCAAGTAAAAGAATATACATTTATTTCACTGTTCTGTTGTACAACATTACACTATTATAAGCAGTCTAAAAATCACACTCTTAATACACCACACCACTCCCAATAAGTTCCAGACAAGTTAAGCTCACAAAATGAAGTGGGAGCAAAATGGCACTCTAGCAATTTAAAAGGGAGGGAAAAACAAAGTGAATAGAAATTGAACCACACCAACAGGTAAGTACTCAGGGCAATTGAGCAAGAGGAACTACAGTGATAGAATCAGGTAGAAAAGGCTTGGGGCCAAAGTCAATACGTCAAAAGTCTTTTGCTCAAGATCACACAGTTCAGGGTAGTTTGAGGTAAAGTTCGTGCCACGGATTCCGGACGAGGTTGGTTGAATGAAAAGTTAGTACAAAGAGAAGAGAAGGACAAGCCCTCGGTTTGGAGAAAGATTTCAAACACTTTCACTGTGGCTGAACGAAACGAACAACCAGAATTTGCACAGTACCAAAAACAGAGAGGAAGCTGTGGCTGAGGCGGATGTTCATAGTAGTTCCTGCAGGCTCACAGTTCCTGAAGCGACTGTCAGACTGACAAGAAGTAGGAAGACTGGGGGGTCCTGCACAACCCAGGGAAGAAACCAGCAGCAGAGCAAAGCAACGAATAAAAGGTGCGCTCCTTAAAACACAAGCAGGGTGCGACCTTCCTGGCTATCCTGCCCACTGTAGCTCTGTACAGCGAATTCGACCAGAGGAGAGGTCCTGGCTTGCAGTTTGGGCAAACTGGTTGGTCCCACCAGCTCAAGGGAAGAAGTTTTGGACCTGCAGCAGGGCTTCATCGGGTGGTTCAGTCGTTGTAGGGGCCCTCTTCCATCAGCTCCTCCTTGGTTCTTTCGTTCCAGTGGCGAATCTGCCTTTCCAGTCCCAGATACCTGCTTTTTATGCAGTTTTCCCCCCATTCATACAGCCTGGATGTCAATCACACAGCAGGGTGGCTGTCCTGGCAAGGACAGTCACCCAGCCAATCAATCAGGAGTGTGACTTGGGTTACCAAGGGAACCCATGGCAGGGGTCCGAAGACCCCTCCTTCACATCCTGCCTACCCAGACTTTCAGGTGCCTTAAGGAGGACTTCTGTGCAGAAGCCAGCGAAAAGACGGCATACAAAGGGACCAAACCTGGTTTGGTGCACAGAGTAAAACACGATAAAGACATTTACAAAAAGAAATGGCGAATAAACCCAGCCAGAACTGTAATAAAATATATATGGTCAATCGGGTTTATGTCTGAGGCAAATATAATAGCCTAAAACAATACCATGGTTATTTAAGATAACCGCGGTATAAAAAAAAAGGTGGTTACCACTGCCACCAGCCAAGTCTTGATGTAAAGGGAGCGAAACAATGCTCCAAGAGACACAGGCAAAAAGGGATAAGAATTAACCCTTTCCAATACTCCATGTAAGATGGTGTGTACTGGGTCTGTGGTTTAAAGTGACTAAAAATAAAGTTAATGACAACTTTACCTTTTCTGGGGGACAGTAGTCAGCCCCAGAAAATGGAGTCAGTGGGAAGTCTCAAAGACAAACCTGTGTCACTGCACTGAAGGTGCTGTGTAACACACATGAAAAATATGAGGCCATGGAGTAGGTGAGGGTCCAGTGCCCAAGATTGCACAAAAAGTGAAAACACACACAGCAAAACACAGGTAAGAGTGGGAAAAAGGCTTGCACTCTTACCAGGTGAAAAAATAAACCCTAGAAATCCAGCAAAGCTGCTGAGGGATTCATTAGGTAAGGGAAATCAGCCATTTATGAGAATTCTCCCTAACAGTGCAGAGTAGCGAAACAAGGTCTCTTGAAGGGGCTGTAGCAGCACAGAAAGGTGGGTGAGGCAATGAAGAATAGGTTCCCACTATTCCAGGAGGGTCTCCCCAAAAGGGGGGCAGAACAGGTTCCAGGAGTTGGGAATCAGGCAGTAGCACAGGCTACCTGTGGAAAGGTGAGTGGCCCTCAGGGGACACTCGTGTGTAAAAATGGATGGATGCTCTAGGGGCCACCGGTAATGGTTGCAAGTACTCACAACCCCCGGCGCAATCTGGACCAAACTTCGGCAGTCGAGTCCACTTCGGTTGCAGGTTCAAATGTGGCAATTGTGCACCTCTGCGGCTTTCAGCAGCTGAGATACAGCAATGATTTTGTAGCAGAACGGTGGTGATTTCTCTGCTCCCGGTGAAGGGATCAGGCCAGTTTCACTGCAGAAGGATTCAGGGCACAGCGGGACACAGCAGGAAGGCACCTGCAAAGTTCATCACCACGGCTGGGCGACACAGCGAACGCGTGCACTCGGGTTCGGGCGCTCTCTCTTTATTCCAGACCTGGGAATGCCACGAGTACGAAATTCGGTATGAGAGTGCCGTGAACCAAGAGCTTACCATCTGCCAAGATTCAAGTGTCTCCTTGAAACGACAGCGGTTTCAGAGCAAAGGTCCTGCGCAAACTGGTCAGTTCACTGGTTGGCCCAGGAACACTTCCAAAGAGGCTCGCTTGCAGGTTAAGATGAAAGCGCCCTGAATAGTTGTTACCACTATTCAAATGGGTCGAAGCGCCTTTGCAGACCTTCTGGTTCGATCAAATGCAGAGGGGTTCCAGCCAGACAACAGCAGGCACAGGGTGCCAAACCTTCCAGCGGGTCACCAGCAGTTCCTCGACTCGGCTTCTTAGTTTCAGGATACTTGGATCCTATCCTAGGTTCAGTGAGAACTCAAGAGACGACCTGGTATGAGTGTTGGGAGCCTTCTCTTATCCAGAATCTCCTTCGTGCCAAAACGAAGAGGCACACACACAAGGCATGCAGAAGTCTGCGAAAGCTTGGCATTTCGAAGAAGAATGCATGTCCAAATAAGGACTGGCCCAGGCCTGCTGAACCTGGGGAAGGTAAAGAGACAAGATGGGCAAAGGACAGGACAAAGAAACTCCTGGCATGGCCATTTTGGAGCCAAGCAACCTTCCTGTGCGAAATGCCGAAAACGCGGTTTGCATAACAAGAAAGGGTTAAAAATAAGCGAAAAGATAAGCTGCCACCAGCCCTGTCCAAGGCACATATGTACTTTCTTAAAACATCCTTTGAGGGAGTCTCCAAGCGCACTGTAATCTAAGGTACCTGGTGCACTTGTAACATGTAGCAGAAAAGTTAAAGCATAGAAACGGACTAAGGGAAACAAAGCCTCCCAGTACTGACTGTCTTTAATGGCATGTCAGTTTCCCCATAACAAAGTGAGCGAAAACCCAGCAGGGTGCAGCAGAAGGATGTGCTCCTCTCGCAAAAGTCAGGCTAAGCTTGTCAGACAGCAGCAAAAATTTGGGGGTTACACAACTGGAGAAATTATTTCACATACATGGGAGTTTTTCCTAACACTCGCCCCTCCCAGATCAAGGACAGGGGGAATTAATCCACCCCTGGATGAGTCTAATGTTCAGGTTGGTTAAATATTCTGGACAACCCACCAGCATTGCTATGTTGGACACCTGGCCTATGCTCAATAGTGAAGTCAAACCCTTGCAGCCTTATGGACCACCTAAGCAATTCTCTCCCTTCATGTTCATCAGCCACTTTAAGGGCTTATGGTCAGTTTGCACAGTGAAGTGCGTCCCATAGAGGTAGGGCCTCAGCTTCCTTAGGGCCCACACCACAGATTTATTTTTTATTTATTTATTTGGATTTATAAAGTGCCAATGGCCCTAGGCATTGTGCCGCTGTTACAGGATACTTGCTTACCTGAACAACAATTAAACATATTGAAGAGATAGTTTACATAACAGCAGGTTGCATAGCGAGCTACGGTGTGTAATACAATCATGAGATACAGTGTTAGCATTGCCAGTTATGTAATCATTCGGCGGAAAGGTTTAGCAAAAGAGTTGTGTTTTGAGGGTCTTGCGAAATTAAGTGAGTGATGTCTCTTTCCTGATGGCGGGTGGAAGCGCGTTCCAGTTTTTGGAGGCTAGGACAGGAAAACTGGAGCATCCAGCTTTTTTGTTGTTTGAAGGTGGGGACAGAAAAACATTCTTTCTCTAATGTGGACCATCTGAGCTCTCTGTCCTTAAGCTGGCGACTAATGAATCCAACAGGATGTTCCTTACCCTTCTCATCTACTTGTTATAGTAGAGCCCCTATCCCAGTGTCAGAGGCATCTGTCTGCACAATAAAAGGTCTTTGGTAATCAAGGGCCCTTAGAACAGGGGCGTAGCACAAGGATATTTTAAGCCATTGAAGGCCTTCTCACAATCCTCAGACCAAGTTACCTTCTTGGGTTCCTTTGGATTTGACAGCTATGGTGCCGCAGTTTGCCATGACATTTCGGTAGTACCCTGTGACTCCTAAAAAGGCTCTCACCTGGGTCTCTGTAGTGGGGGCAGGCCAGTCTTGTACTGCTTATACTTTACTGGGTTGAGGCTGTATCCTCCCTCCACCTACTTCATGTCCAAGGTAGACCACTGAACCTTGACCAATCTGGCACTTAATGACCTTTAAAGTCAAGTGGTCCTTCTGAAGAGCATGCAACACAATTCTAAGGTGTTTCACATGATCACCCCAGGTGGCACTGAAAACTGTTACATCATCAAGATATGCTAGACAGAATTCATCCAACCCATCAAGGACATGATTCACAAGAATCTGAAAAGTGACAGGTGCATTCTTCAACCCAAAAGCCATGACCCTGAACTGGTAAAGACCCTCTGGTGTTGAGAAAGCTGCAGAACCTCAGCTCAGAGGTACCTGCCTTTGGAGCCAAAACCACAGGGCTGGACCAAGGACTACTGGAGGGTTCAATCGCCCCAAGATCTAATATCATTCTGTATCCCCTACTTTTAGTACTATCTCCTGTGTCAATGTTATGTTTGCACCAAGGTGTCAAACCAGGGGCTTGTGAAAACAAGGGGGAGAACTGTCTCAGCAGACTTCTCACCTCATCTTGTTGAACAGAAGTCAGATGAGGGGACTCTTTGACACCCTCAATGGAGATATCTGGAGGACTGCTCTGGAACAGATCAGGAAGAGGTTCTGATTCGTCCTCCTCTATATCTGAAGACAACAGCAGTGCAGCTATTTCAACTCTTGGGATGAAAGCCTTCAGCCTATTTACATGGAACACTTTTGTAGCCTGCCCAGCCCTTCGAAGAGCCACTAAATAGTTGTCCTCACCCAGTGACTCCACCACTGTGTAAGGGACTTGCTGACCTGGTGTAAAGTTGATGAGGGAAGCCTTCTGGTCATACCAATGTTTCCCCTGAGCTTGCCCAACCTTCAACCTCTCACTAGCCACACCCATCAGGAGCACCATTTTCTGAGTCATAGCACATAGTCTATTACAGTGTTCCCCAACGTTTAGCTCGGGAGTAACATGTTGCTCATGGCACCCTAAATTGTTGCTCACCAGTTGCTCTGGGCCATGGTGGTGAGGCCTAGAAGGTGGTGCTGAAGGGATGAGAATTCAGTAGCAGTATAGCCAGGACAGAGTCCTGGACTGTGCGAGAATGTTGGCCAATGAGCCTGCTGTGGTTCCAGCTGGCTTATTTTTATAAATGCAAGATTTGTTGTCATCTTGCACATTATTATATAGTGTCCTTATTTATTATAGCATTGTCATTGTTAAAACCCTGTCATCTTCAGATACTTTGCTCAGCTGACAAATGTATTAATGAACAAAATAATTGAACCATGTTTGTGTCCTGGAGAAAATTGTCATATGCTGTTCCTTTGTGCAGCTAGTGGGAGCATAATGGACAAATAGGTGGCATTCATGCCCAGCTTTCCCTTACAAAATAATTAGCATGTACTGCTTTTTATACAAGTGAGGTTCGTGTTTGATGCCACCATGCATTATATTTATCGTAAATATTAATTTTAGTGTCACCTGTATTTATTATTACACAGCGTTGTAGTGGAAAAATGGTCATCGTTTGATACTCTGCCCATGGATAATGGGCAGATAAGGTAAATGCATGCCACATTTTACATAAGTGTGTCCAATATTAAAATCCAATTAAGTTGCTGTTAATAAGCTTAAATGAACACACCAATTAATTAATCCAAATACTTCGCTAACACCAACACACTCCTCTATGAAGTAGTCATCAAATGCTCAATGATTTGACCGATATTTGCCACTAAGTCTTGTGTAAAATCCCTTTTGAGCAGAGAAAGAGGCTCCAAATCCTTCAGAAAAGTATTATATTTATTCCTAACCACATTTTCACCAATGTAACAGGCATCAGGTGCTTTAAAATGCACTATTTGCCATTACCTTCGTAAATAATTCTTAGGAGGTAACCTCCAAAGCACCAGTGAAGTGATCTTTAAAGCCTACCATATAATGACCAGCATTACTCAATCAATATGTATTCAATCGTATTCCTCCACTAAGTTAACGACGTTTAAAAACACGCCTCATATTTCATTAAATTCACATAGAAGAAGCCGAAAATAAAAAACAGCTTTCACATATTCATACAAGCTATCTATAAAACCCTGATCATTACAATTAATTATATAAAACATAGCTCCAACGCATGTCCAAGATTATGCAAAACAGAGAAACAATGACCAATTAGCAGAAGATCAACCAAATATTCATCAACTCCTATTTTACAGCCACACTTTGTGCTTCCTCCAGCACACGTTTATTTATTGAGGGGTGGTTAAATGTAAACGTACCAGTAGCATCAGCCTCCATTCTGGAGATCCATTTCACAAATTTCTCTTTGCCATTTTATATGTGTACGCAAACCTGGATATAAAGCTAAAGAGGGCAGCCTGTGTATATTTTGGAAATCCACCTCTCTCCCCATCAGACCAGCTCTTGCTTTAAGAGCTATTTTGAGTTGACTTAATGTGGCAAATTAAGTTAAATCTCACCCCCTATCCAAATGGACAGTGCCTTACAACCACCCGTATCACAAGTATTTTTCTTCACCAGGAGAGGCTGCAATCACACTTAAACTGAAATTCACTTTATGATTAGCAGAAAATCCCAGATGTGCTTTTAAAGAATAATTAATAAATCTTAACTGGCCTGACTCCTTCAAACTAAACACCCCCAATTCAACTCATAAGGTACTGCAATATGCATCTGCAGGGAGACCTGAAATTTGGCACAGGAATTTATTTTGCAACCCCTCCATGGCATGACAGTTCGAACCACCCTAGAATTCGCTGCCATAAAAATCATGGAAGAAACATGTTCGAACAGAAAGCCCCAAATTTGAAATAAATATGTTAAAAGTCCTTTAATCCTTAATGGTGCCTTTTCAGCTGTCTTCTTAAAATGATTGACCCAAGCACTGCTCTTTGGGATGTATAGGCTCAAATAAAAATGACACTGCCCCGTCAACTCTACAAGCAATTAAAACTTAGCTACGAGGTTTCACTCTTTTCCAGAACACCATTTTTGTTTTTGTCATATTTAATTTCAAACTCCCAAAATAGTCATTTGTGTTTAGCAGGCCCTGTTGGAGACTTGCCGGGGTTAAGTAAAAAACTGCTGCGTCTTTGGCATAAAGAAGCAAGCTATACTATAAAATGTACCCTTCAGAGAGGGTGGATTAACTTTCCCAAAAGAAGTACTAGAATCAATATCTGGAAGGAATTAATTGTGGCCAACTGATATCCCTGTTTTTCACCTTTATTGGTGGGGAAAAACAATGTAAAATTCCCCCATCTTGTATATTAGACAGACACTGAGATGTCTGTGTTTCACAGTTGGATACAATTTAATAAACCATTAGGGACCCCAATAAAATGTAAATTATGCCATACAATGTTTCCATCAATGAAATGCTTTCTCCAAATCTGAAAAAAGCCAAAAATAATCTCCCTCCATTAACCTTACCATATTTCTCCATGATGGTGCTCAGAGCGAAGCAGTGGTCCACTGTACTAAGCCCTCCTCTGAAACCCGTTTGGGAGGGCTTCAAGATATTCTTAATTTGAGCCCACTTCTCCAGTCTGAGCAACATTTGGAGAATACCTTCCTTGCAAAGTCAAGTAAGGAAATTGGTCTATAGCTATGGAGGTGGGGCTGGTGGTCTAAGGACTTCATGTCCTAGGAGATGGTATAATGCCTGTCTCAACAACTGCATTAAACATAAAACAATGGTGTGTCCTACAGAAAAGCTACCATTGTTTCTCAATAAACTCTTATTTATTGTTTTTTGTTTGTTGTCTTTTGGCAATGTTTATATGCCATTTTAAAATGATGTACACACCACTCATTAAACCGTGGTTCCATTTTTTTTTCTCGAGATTCTACATTCTGCATCAAACCATGGAGCATCCCTTTCTATAACCTGGACCTCTTGAATTTGGGGATGCTGTTTACCAGTAGCTCTGTCCCCGATAGTTTCAACCAAAGACTCAAACAAAGTGACTCTTTCCTTTGTGGCCTCTGAACTGTTTAACAGTTTTAAGAAAATATCTTAATTTCTTGTGAATTAGTCATTCTTTCCAATGCCTCCATGTTGAGCTTAGGCATTGCCAACCAGCCCCTCTGGCTGTCAGAAATCTTCTTCGTGGTGCCTACCCTGTCCATTGGAAAATTTACTCAAGAGGATAGTGTACACACGTTGTTCAATCAGAAATTAACATTTCATAACATTCCTGAAGGAAAAACAATCCACAATACAGTAATCAATGAATGTGAAACAGTATTTCTAATCTAATGATCCCAGAAAATTCCATGGCAGAATCCCAAAGTACACCTGAAAATCGGTGCTACATTTGTGACCTTTTTTTGTCCAATCATCTGCACTAAACTTCCCAAAAATATTTTGCTTGAGAACCTAAAAACCTAAAACCCCTGGTAATGTTTATTTAGTCCTACTATATTTTAGAACTTGACTGCTCCTATGTGTCTAAAAATCGCCCCCTGGCCACTCAAGTCCTCAACATTTCATGTAAACTACTTAATGGCAAATGAAGTTCAATGCCTTGCAAATTTCCTTTACTATAATTGCACGTGGTCTAGATAACTATTAAGTACAGCAAATTCAAATGTTCTATAAGCAGTTTTAAGTTTATTACATTTCTTATTTGTGTTGTAACCATTTGTCCGCCAACTGAGCGCTGATATGTTCCATCAATAAATTGATGTTGCTCACCATTTCACTTGATTTAACTTGGTTAAGTTTCATTATTAGCTGCCTGTGGCGCAAACCACCACCACCACCTCCTTTTCCTCCTCCTCCGCCACACAAACTCCATAATGCACTGCTCTAGGTGCTGGCCATCTGCCACTAGTCTTTCCTTCCTTTCACATCTCCCGAACACATCCTGCCATTGCACCTGGGAGACATTGAAACTCCCCTGGTTACAGGGTGACTGCCATCCCTCGCTTCTTTCCTCCCGGCTATTATACGTTTATATTTAATTTGCATACTTCATGCTATAGTGGTCATCAGCCCTTTCTAGGGTGGCTCACCTGTGTCGAAGCACCTGGGTTAGTCCCTCCCCAGGGACCTCGTATTATGTTCCGGCTCACACAATAGCAGTTTTCCTGGCTACGATAGACAATTCTCAAACAACCTCTGCGACTCTATTGCCACCCTCCAACTAAACCATCCCAACCTCACCCTTCTAGGTGATTTCAACATATGGCTGGGCATTCCCACCAACCCTATGACACACTCGCTGGTTGACGGCCTAGATGCAATTAACCTCCAACCCCACACAAACGGACCGACTCACTATAAAGGACACACTCTTGATGCCATCTCCAGCTCCCACAACCTGATACAGCGAAACCCCCCATTCCCTATCATCTGGTCCGATAATTTCATTGTTTCTTTCGCCATTCGCTCACCCAACCCGCTTCCCGTACCTGAACCTGAACCTCCGAATCTGCGCAAATGCTGGAAGAAACTAATAATCGTTCTGGACCTAGACGAGGCACTCCTCCAGTCTCCCCAGCCTACCTGCCTACTCAATAATCAATTAACCCCCGACGCCTTTGACTCATGGCTCAACACGGCACTAATGCGGCTCACACCCACTTGTAAACCATCAGCCCGCTGTGGCATCTTTCCTAGATGGTTCACACCTAAGTTGAAGACCAGTAAACAACTATATAAATACCTAGAATGCAAATGGCAGAAAATCAAAACTCCCCTGAGCAGATCCACCTTGGCCCGGCACCTTCATCAGGACAAGGCCGAAATCCGAAAAGCAAAAAAAGCCCATTACAACTCCAGAATCCTAAACTGTAAAAACCCCAGCAAAGAACTTCACAAAATCATCACTGAATTCACCAAACCGTCATGCATCACCACCACCGCGACTGCCTCACAATCTCTGTGCGACTCACTCTCTCTCCACTTTTACACTACAGCTCTCGAAAGAACCAAAGCTCTAACCAACAAACTAGCTCTCTTACACCCACCAGGCAACCCACCCTCATTACCGGCCAACCCACCACCTGTGACCACTACCCAAACAACGTTCGACTCCTTTAGTCCAATATCTACCGGCCAATTTCTCAAACTTCTCTCTGCCCGCAAACCATCCGGCTCTCCGCTAGACCCTTTCCTGGCCACAACCCTCAAAGAAATCTTTGCTTCGACCTGCGCAGGAACACGCGAGAACCATCATAAATGACTCCCTTTCCTCAGGAATTATTCCCAACGCATTCAAAACATTTCATGTCAAACCTCTAATAAAAAACCTTCCCTCAACCCCCCTCAAGCCCAAAAACCACTGCCCCATCTCTAACACCAGGTTCCTTGCCAAACTCATTGACCGAACCGCCTGCTCCCAACTAAATGCATTTGTCGAAGCCAATAATCTCCTAGACCCCACTCAATCAGGTTTCAGAGCCCGACACGGAACTGAAACCACCCTAACCTCAATCAGGGATGACCTTAAAAACACAACCGACTCTGCAGGTTGCACCGCATTGATCCTCCTTGACCTATCCGCCGCTTTCGACACAATCAATCACTCAATCCTTCTTGACCGCCTCCACTCCCTAGGAATTTGTGGAATCACCCTCAAATGGATAGCATTCTTCGTCAAAAACAGGAATCAAATAACCCTGCTCTCAACCTATTCCTCCCAAGCCCGACCAGTCGACACCGGAGTCCCACAAGGAGCATGCCTATCAGCCCTCCTGTTCAATCTCTACGTGGCCAACCTCCCACGAATAATTTGTATGCACAACATCCTGTGCTACAACTACGCCGATGACACTCAGCTAATTCTGAAAATACTGAACTCAAAACCCAACTCCCGACCTGACCTCGCTTCCTGCCTCCTCGACATAGAGCTCTGGATGACCACAAACCACCTCTTGCTAAACCCCTCCAAAACTGAAATCATGGTATGTGACAACACCAAACTTCTTCCACACCATGGCCATCTGTCATGGGCAACTCACTGACCCCCTCTAAATCAGCAAAAAACCTTGGATGCGTCCTAGATTCTGACCTAACACTCTTGTGCCAAATCAACAACGTCTCAAAGTCCTGCCACTACCACCTTAAAACTCTTAAGCACATTTTTCCGTACCTCTCCTTTCCAAACAGATGTTCCGCTATCCAATCAATTGTTATATCAAGACTGGACTACGCTAACCCCCTCTACCTCAGAGTCCACGCATACCAACTGATTAAACTACAAAGAGCACAAAACGCTGCAGCCAAACAGCTACTAGCGCTTGGCCCGAGAGACCACATTTCCCCAGCCCTCAAAACTCTGCACTGGCTTCCGGTCGCCTGAAGGGTGACTTTCAAAACCCTATGCATTTCACACCGAGCACTGCACAAAACCGGACCACAATATCTTCAAGACAAACTAATACCCTATCACCCTGCACGTACCCTAAAATCTAGCTCAGCAGGCCTCCTCGTCATACCATAAACAAACTCAGTCAGGTTAGGCGGATCATCATTCTCGGCCTTGGCCCACACGCTGTGGAATGCACTCCCGCCCCACATCCAACTCAGTGAAGACTGTCTTTCCGCAAATTGCTAAAAACTTGGCTTTTCCCCTAAAACCGTCCCCAAACTCAATCTAACTCAAACTGGATAACAGCATCTCAAAGACGTTGCCAAAATACTTAATCATGAATATCAATGCAGTATCATGATTCCGTGCAAGAAATCGTAAACTAATAACCTCTACCGATTAGCTAAAAAGGACAAACAAAATAGATTGAGTAAAAACGATCATACCTGTGAAGTAAATACGAAGGATTAGTTGTATGAAGACAGTAATGCGGCTGAGATTAATGAAATAGACAAATAAATGTAATGGACAAAAGGATCAATGTGAACGTGAGGAATAAAGTGGATAACAACTTATCAACTAACCCAAACAACTAGATATTAATTAACATTAAAAAATGTTTTTAAAAATAGCAATACAACATCATGAACCAAGTGAGGAATCAAAACCTAATAACCTCTAATGTAATTTAAAAAGGACACACAGAACTGAATGAATAAACCAGATCAAAGCAATGAAACGGTAAAATAAAAAATAAAAAAAAAGGAAAGATAAATTCTGGAGAGGGATCAGTGCGCAGACAGATGGCATGGATTCTGTGAGTGCATGAGAACTCAAAACGAATTGAATACTTACGACAAGTGACATGGGCTGAACCGATAATGTATGATTAATGAATGAAGTGAATGGAGCAGATGAAATATGTCGAGCGCATGAGTGGATTGAACGGATTAGTGCGCTGTGCAGATGAATCTATAAGAGTGGATGAGTGTATAGAGCGGATGAGTGTGTAGACCGGATGAGTGTGCAGAGCGGATGAGTGTGTAGAGCAGATGTATGTGTAGAACCGGTGAGTGCGTAGAGCGGGTGGGTGTGTAGAGCGGTTGAGCGCATAGAGCGGATGAGTGTCTAGTGCGGATGGGTGCCTAGAGCAAATGGGTGCGTAGAGCCAATGAGTGAGTAGATCGAATAAATGCATAGAGGTGATGAGTGCGTAGAGGTGACGAGTGCGTAGAGGTGACGAGTGTGTAGAGCGAATGAGTTGCGTAGAGGTGACGAGTGCGTAGAGCGAATGAGTTGCGTAGAGCGGATGAATCCGTAGAGCAGATGAGTGCCTCGAACAGATGAGTGCATAGAGAGGATAAGTGCGCAGAACGGTTGAGTGCCTAGAGCAGATGAGTGCGTCGAGCGGATGACTGCGTATAACGGATGATTGCATAATGCGGATGATTGCGTAGAGCAGAGGATTGCGTAGAGCGGATGAGTGCGTAGAGCGGTTGATTGAGTAAGTACACGTGAATGCGTGGACTGGATGAGTCCCTAAAATCGGATGAGTGCGGAGAGCATATGAAGTGCGTAGAGCGGATGAATGCGTAGAGCGGATGAGCGCGTAAAACAGTTGCTTGCATAGAGTGGATGATTGCGTAGAGCGGATGATTGCGTAGAGCGGATGAGTGTGAAAAGCCGATGATTGCGTGGAGCGGGTGAATGCGTAGAGCGGATGAGTCCCTGGAATGGATGAGTCCCTGGAACGGGTGAGTGCGGAGAGCAGACGAGTGTGTAGAGAGGGTGAGTGCGTGGAGTGGATGAGTGCGTGGAGCGGATCAGTGCATAGATTGGATGAGTGCCTAGAGCGGATGAGTGCACAGAGAGAATGAGTGCACAGAGGATGAGTGCACAGAGCGGATGAGTGCACAGAGTGGATGAGTGCGCAGAGTGGATGAGTGCGCAGAGTGGATGAGTGCGCGAGTACATAGAGCGGATGAGTGCGTAGAGCGGATGAGTACATAGAGCGGATGAGTGCATAGAGCGGATGAGTGCGTAGAGCGGATGAGCGCCTAGAGTGGATGAGCGCCTAGAGGGGATGAGTGCCTAGAGCTCAAGAGTACGTAGAGCGCGTGAGTAAACAGAGAGGGTCAGTGCATAGAACGGGTGTGTGCGTAGAACGGATGTGTGCGTAGAGCGGACGAGTGCGTAGAGCGGATGAGTGCGTGGAGCGGATGAGTGCATAGACCAGATTAGTGCCTAGAGTGGATGAGTGCCTAGAGCGGATGAGTGCACAGAGCGAATGAGTACACAGAGCGGATGAGTGCACAGAGCAGATGAGTGCGCAGAGCGGATGAGTGCACAGAGTGGATGAGTGCGCAGAGTGGATGAGTGCGCGAGTACATAGAGCGGATGAGTGCGTAGAGCGGATGAGTACATAGAGCGGATGAGTGCGTAGAGCGGATGAGTGCCTAGAGCGGATCAGCGCCTAGAGGGGATGAGCGCCTAGAGGGTATGAGTGCCTAGAGGGGATGAGTGCCTAGAGCGCAAGAGTACGTAGAGCGCGTGAGTAAACAGAGCGGGTCAGTGCGTAGAATGGGTGTGTGCGTAGAACGGATGTGTGCGTAGAGCGGACAAGTGCGTAGAGCGGATGAATGCGTAGAGCGGATGAGTGCGTAGAGCGGATGAGTAGGTAGAGCAGATGAGTGTGTAGTGCGGATGAGTGTGTAGTGCGGATGAGCGTGTAGTCCGGATGAGCGTGTAGTGCGGATGACTGACACGAATGGCTTCGAGGGCTTGAAACGGTTGTAAATGGGTAGAAAAGTCTGAGTACATGGAACCTTTGGAGTGAGCTTGACCGCAAGCTCCTAAGATAAACCACCTTATTCACATCTCCACGCTTACTCTTTTCCTTACACCACCACTCATCTAGAACACAGCGATACTATGACACCATTCGGTATAGCCGTTCTCATACCATCATTCTGCCTCATACTTCCCATCACCCTATCTAAACACTGCGGGTTATACACCTTCCAGCCTAGAAGTTCTCCTCAGGCCTAACGCAGCCAGTATCGGTCTGGATAAAAACCTGCCAGAACGAACACATACCATTGATCTCTCAACCACATCTCACGAATACCACACCAGCTGCACACTTATCTGGCACTCACACCTCTACCTCTCTCTACTGACTTGAACTTCGGTTCCCGAGGGTGTTCAACCTACCAGCGCCTTGAGACCATACCAATGGTACATAAGGCGCTATATAAAGGCAAAATAACATAACATAACATATGCACATTTTGCTCATTGCACACATCAGGTTGGAGACCCCTGTTCTACTATGTTGGTAGTGACAGGGGGAGTGGGCATCTCCCACCTCTCCTTGACTATGGCTAAGGGTCCCCTTACAGGGTGACCAAACAGAAGTTCAAAGGGGCTGAAGCCAACACCCTCCTGAGGTACCTCTCTGTAGGCAAACAGTGAGCATGGTAATAAGAGATCCCATTTTCTCTGTGCAGAGGAGCGAAACGGGGTCTCTTGAAGGGGCTGTAGCAGCTCAGAAAGGTGGGTGAGGCAATGAAGAATAGGTTCCCAATATTCCAGGATGGTCTTCCCAAAAGGGCAGAACAGGTTCCAACAGTAGGGAATCGGGTGGTAGCACAGGCTACCTGTGGAAAGGTGAGTGGCCCTCAGGGGACACTTGTGCATAAAAATTGATGGATGTGCTAGTGGCCACTGGTAAGGGTTGCAAGTACTGACTGACCCCCGGCGCACTCCGGAACCAAACTTTGGCAGCCGAGTCCACTTCGGTTGCAGGTTCAAATGCGGCAATTGTGCGGCTCTGCGGCTTTCAGCGGCTGAGATACAGCAATGATTCAGTGAAAGGCACCTGTGAAGTTCACCACCACAGCTGGGCGACACAGCAAACGCATGCACTCGGATTCGGGCGCTCTCACTTTATTCCAGACTGGGAAAGCCAAGTGTACGAAATTCGTGAACCCAGAGCTTTCGATCTGCTAGGTTTCAAGTGTCTCCCCGAAACGGCAGCAGTTTCAGAGCAAAGGTCCTGCGCAAGCTGGTCAGTTCACTGTTGATCCAGGAACACTTCCGAAGAAGCTTGCTGGCAGGTTAAGATGAAGGGGCCGTGAATAGTTGTTCCCACTTTTCAAATGGGTCGAAGCGCCTTTGCAGACCTTCTGGTTCGATCAGATGCAGAGGGGTCCAGCGGTACAACAGCAGGCTCAGGGTTCCAAACCTTCCAGCGGGTCACTAGCGGCTCCTAGACTCGGATTCTTAGCTTCAGGATACTTGGATCCTATCCTAGGTTCAGTGAGAACTCAAGAGATTGACCTGGTATGGGTGTTTGGAGCCTTCTCTTATCCAGAATCTCCTTCGCAACAAAACAAAGAGGACCCAATGGGAGATCTGCTCACATACAGGCACACCAGACGTGGACCTATCACGGACCATGGTGGTCCCAGTCATTCCCAGCACACCAGACTCTGGCACCCAGGATGTGTATTGGAACACATCCTGAAGGCACACACACAAGGCATGCAGAAACCTGCGAAAGCTTGGCGTTTCGCGGGACAATGGATGACCAAATAAGGATTGACCCGGGTCTGCTCGACCTGGGGAAGGTAAAGGGACAAGGTGGCCAAAGGACAGGACAAAGAATATTGTGGCATGGCCATTTTGGAGCCAGGCCATCTTCCTGTGCCAAATGCAGTAAACGTGTTTGGCATGGCAAGAAAGGGTACAAAATATACAAAAAGATAAACTGCCACCAGCCCTGTCCAAGGCACATCTGTACTTCTCCTAAAGAATCCTTTGAGGGAGTCTAGGGCCTTTGGAAAAAAAAAGGAAGACCCTAGCGCACTGTACTGTAAGGCACTTGGTGCACATGTAACATGTTGCAGAACAGTTGCAACATAGAAAAGGACTAAGGGGAAACAAAGTCTCCCAGTACTGACTGTCTTTAATGGCATCTCGCGCCTTGAAATACTTGTGTATAGGTGCGTTATAAATGCCATATCATATCATATCATATCAGTTTCTCCATAACAAAGTGAGCGAAAACCCAGCGGAGTGCAGCAGAAGACTGTGTTCCACTGGCAAAAGTCAGGCTAGGCATGTCAGATAGCAGCAAAAAGTTGGGGGGGTACACAACTGGAGGGAAAATTACACATGAATGGGAATTTCTCCTAACAGCTGTCTTGAAGAGTGGACAAATTGCAAAATAAATGAGCCTGGAAACATATAACTCGTTTCTCCCTCTTTCGCATCACTCCATCTCCCCTCCCCAAGTTCTTATATCCTCCCTTTCTTTACTCCTACATCACACACCGTGCCTCATTCTCTTACATCTGATGTTAATGTTAAACGTTTTTATACTGTGCACAATTGCCAGCTGCGTGGTCACTAGGCACTAAGGCGGATCTGTAATGCAAAGAGGGGGGTGGAGGGGATATTATGCTCAGCTCGGAAACACTGTTCGCTGAGCATAAATGCGATTTTCGGGAGTTGACCTCCATCTGCTGTTGTGCGAGATAATTTGTGGATTGCTTTTTGTTGCAGTGTTGTAAAGTATGTGCAGATTGTGGTGTTGTAGAGCTATGGTGGTGTTGAGTTCAGAGTTTTAGAGGTGCATGCAGAAGAGTGAGGTTTTTTTGCCGGGTTGTTGGCGGAAGTCTTGAGAGTTCATGTAAGTGCGGCACACCTACCCCCTGAAAAATCCATCTGCGCGTATCACATTTCCTGCCCCTGAATTCCATCTATGTCCTAGGTAGTAACACCGTTCCTCTAAATGTGGGAACTGGCTAACTAGTACACTTGGCCTAGATGTGACTTATGGTTGCCATACAAATGACGGTTACATGCATAAGACTGTAAGCTATTAGGCAGTAAGAAGTAGGAGTGAGATACGGTTAACTAACACAGTCAGGCCTGAATTCAAAACAAGGCAGACCCACACAGTTTGCCTTAGTGTGGTGCATGGCTAACTAACATTGCTGGTCGAAAATCAAATAGGGTTAGAACACAATTAGCCTAAGTGTAAGATATGGCTAATTAGCAAAGTTCACATAAATGTATTAACACCTAGATTTGGCACCTAATTGATAGAGGGAGAATGGCCTTAAATGGGGGAACATCAGTAAGTGCGGTAACACTTAAACTTATGGTTTACGAAGCAATTAGTCTAAATGCGAGACATGTCTAACTAGACACAATCTGGCTAAAATAAAAGCCAGGTAAGATTACTATACAAACGTTGGGGTGGGTGCACAAAAGGTCCAGCTATTACAGAATATGATATAATATGTAAGTATAAGATTGGGCTGGTCAGTTTAGTGGGGTGCAGTGAGGGCGAAACCTCACTGACCATGTCAGTATCTGCTGGTTGTCGACTGTAGGCTCACTGGCGAACACGGGCCAACACAGACTGGAGCTGCTTCTTCGGGAGCTGCCCTTTGGCAATGAGCGACACATCAGGACACCCTGCTCTCCAAAAAGCTCATCTAAGTAGTTCATTGTATGGTGGGAAACATTTACAAATCATCCGGGCACTCTGTCAGTCTTTGCGGCTTATGTGCCAGAGAGACTGCAGGGCCTTCAGCTAGAAAGTTGGGCGCATTTGCTGTCACCCCTTTTTACGCTACCACCTCTCCTTTTGTTCCTAAATTTCAGAGCTGACCCCCACTCGGCCTCTCTACCACTAGAGAGTGGGAATAATCATTGCTTATCCCCCAAGCCCCTCAAGCTCTCATGCATACGCAGGAAATCTGATGGGCCAGTTTAAGAGGCTTCTGGCAGCAGAAAAAAGGGCTATTGCTTGTAGCAGTCTGATCGGCTGGCACTACAGGGGACTTCAGAGAGCACTGCAGCGCCCTGTCTCAGAAGCAGTTTTCTTAGGCAGCTGGGACTCCTCCCCTGCTGACCCCATCCCACTTAAACCACTGCTGGCACCCTTTTCCCCAGCAATATTTCTGCCCCCATCGATGCCCTGTTACTCCCCATTTTGAAACACCTGTTTATAAAGATTGACACTGCCACTCTATCAGCTCACATTCCTGCGCACACTACACCGACTCCAATCCCTTTGCAAGGTCATGAGCGAGAAGATTTCAAACTCCAACGGACTCCACTATTGAAATTATCTTTTTTGGCCCATCCAAATACGTCCATCGCCCAGCTCAGAGAATTCAAAATGTCGGACCAGACTGCTTGTCTATACACCTGAATATGTTGGACCATGATCTGCTCCATCGAGTGGCACCCAACTTGCAACGACCACCATTTCCAGCATCGCCATTTGTGACTACAGAAATATATCACTATCTGAAACACGGCTGCCACAGCATGGATACTACACATCCTCCTTCCTTCAAACGAGAGTCCCTTCCGGTGCTCGGCTACTCAGCAAAGTCCATGAGGTGCCTTGGTCTTCGATAGCTTCTCCCAAACCTTGATGCAGCTGCTGAAATCACTCCAGGGGTACCTGAATTTTCTGGCAAGGAAGAATTACCTCTCTCTCTCTCTATACACTTCCTCACACCTTCTCACTTCACCATTCCCTGTCATGGCCATGACTCTTTCATTGTTTCACACCCTTCCATCCTTTCTTTGCATTTTTAAAAACTTTCACCACATCGATCAGTTTGGACCAATGACACCCATTTTCTCATAGCACCACCGGCAGTTTGACTCTAACCCAACATCCAACCTGTGGAACTTTTGCTGCCCTGAACTTCCTGTTATCCTGCAGTGACTTATTGCTCAATTGCCTTTTTCTGACGTTCCCTTCCACTTCATCAAGCTCCACTCTCATGCCAGTCAACTCACCCATCCATCTTGGAAATAATTTGGTGTTGGCTTTCCCCCCTCTGCTAAGCTTGAAAGGAGACACATCAGTTGTGCTGGTGCGGCATGAAACTATGAGCCACTACCGCCCCCTCACCACTTCCTTCCAATCTCTGCCATTAGACCATGCCCACCTGATCACCTCCTTAATCACTCTATTGTACCTCTCCACATTGCCATTGGTCTGAGGGTAATATATGGCACTGGTTTTGTGTGTAATGGATTTTCCCTTAAAAGTACTCATCCATTTCTCTAGATTTAAACTATGAACCAGTGTCAGTCAAAACCTCGTCAGGATAACTTTAACGACTGCATAGCTCTTTCAAAAAATAAATCACTCTCTTGGTAGTCACATTTGGCTTCATCCTCAGCTCCGCCCATCTCATCAACTTATCAATGACCACAATGCAAAAGGTCTGATATCCTCCACTCCACACAGGCCCTGAACCATCAGATACCTTTCACTCACACGCCCTTTATCACTTTCAGATGCGTCTTTCGATCTGCATGTCGCATCCTGACCACCAATAGGTATTCCTTATTCTGCATTTGATTTTCACAATTCCTTAATGACCTTCGTGTCCAAGACGTATCACCTTCTCCCTGATCCCCTGTGGAGGTACTAACTTATCTCCTCTCATCAAATATCCACCTTGAATATATAGTTCATCTTTTACATTCCAGAATCCTCTATTCCTGCTTCTCGCATTTTATTTATAGATTCGTCCTCACATCCTTGACTGCACATGAATCTTTTATTCATTTTAATCATATTCCGTAGAGAAACTGTATGGTCTGCAAATCCTCGTACAAACTTAGAGTAGTATTCGGCCATACCTAAAAATGTCCTGACCTATTCCTTGCGGTCGGAGTGGCCATGTCTTCTATTGCGTTTGCCAAACCCTTCTTAGGCATACTTACATCATGCACTTTCTTAAACACCTTCTCCAATCTCCTGTCATGCTCTTTCTCTCTATATGGCAAAAGGGGCCACTGTCCAGTGGCAATGGTCTGCCCCTTGGGGGACGCAACAGCTGGGGGCGAGAATATCTAATGTTAACAAAAGGGAGGGTACTGTGCATCAAGGATTGGCCCTGTTAGGTATGAATTATTTGGAGCAATTACCTGGTCCAATCCTGTCTAACCACATAGTTTATGACTTCTACATACAATTGTATATAGCAAAAAGACACCTTGTGAGCCCCAAGTTTATAAAACAACATAATGATATTATTGAGAATGCCATCATCGAGGGCACAAAGGAATCAATGAATAACATTTAACATGTTGTAATTGAAAAAACTTTTTTATATTTTGGAAAAGAACAAAGAATTTACATACAGTGAAGCCCAACATATGGGGGCGTATTCAATTGACAAACAATTACACATTCTTAAAAGTGAATATAAAATGCCTGAAAACAAGTAAAAAAGAAATAAAAACGTTAAGTAGAAATGGAAAATATAAAACAGAACTAAACATGAAAGAGAATATATGTCATTTATATGCTCAGTTTCTCCATTAGGTCAAGAACTAAGCTTCTTTAAAGATCAATTTAGTATTTCTAACTGAGTTGTTACCTCACAACAAAGTAAGAGGCAAAAAAAGAAGAAAAACATTTTGTGTAGACGGAAAATACATCCTTGTGTTAAGATAAGGTGGAACCCCAAAGTAAGAATTATTTTAAGCTGGGGTCGGGTCTGCCAAGTTTTCTCTTCACAACAGAAGAAAATACTCCGCCTTCATCAGGGCAGTGGGTAGCAGGACCCTGTGTTATAAGAAGACGAAGAAAATTAAATAGAGAGGTGTTGAAAAGGAAAACAGAAAAATAGAGAGGGAAAGTGTATCTATCATAGTGTCAAGTTTGATATATACAAGTTTAAAATGTAAAATAATATGATTGTGTAGTTTTTCTTCATTTTTTTGCCTCTTACTTTGTTGTGAGGTAACAACTCAGTTAGAAATACTAAATTGATCTTTACAGAAGCTTTGTTCTTGACCTAATGGAGAAACTGAGCATATAAATGACATACATTCTCTTTCATGTTTAGTTCTGTTTTCTTATTTTATTTCTTTTTTACTTGTTTTCAAGCATTTTATATTCACTTTTAAGAATGTGTAATTGTTTGTAAATTGAATACGCCCCCATATGTTGGGCTTCACTGTATGTAAATTCTTTGTTCTTTTCCAAAATATAAAAAAGGTTTTTCAATTACAACATGTTACATGTTATTCATTGATCCCTTTGTGCCCTCCATGATGGCATTCTCAATAATATCATTTTGTTGTTTTATAAACTTGGGGCTCACAAGGTGTCTTTTTGCTACATACAATTGTATGTAGAAGTCATAACCTATGTGGTTAGGCAGGATTGGACCAGGTAATTGCTCCAAATAATTCATACCTAACAGGGCCCATCCTTGACGCGCCAGTACCCTCCCTTTGATTAACATTAGATGCTCCTTCTCCCTGTCAGCATATATCAGGATATCATCTTGAAACAAATGATGCCTTCATCACCATCAAATATTCAATACATTATTTTTTGTAAGACTGAGGATGCAGATATTAACCCAAATGGCATTCTGTGATTTTGAAACAGATCTTCTGGTGTGAGGAAGGCCGTTAGATACCTCGACGCCTTGTGCAGTTTTACTTGATGGTATGCAGCACTAAGGTCGAGTGTTGAAAATATTTTTGCAGAATCCATCGTGGAAATCAATTCCTTGATATTAGGTAAAGGTTGTCTTTCAGGGATTACACAGTTATTTAGCTCCCTTAAGTCGATGCACACCTTTACCTTTCCTGAACTCTTCCTCACCACTACCAGCGGGGAGACCGATTCTGATGCATCAATTCTTTCTATTATTCCTTGTTCTTCCAGTTTACTGAGTTCTGACTTCATCTAATCCCTCATGCATATCGGCACATTGCGCAACGTCTGTACTACTGGTTTACACCCTTGTTTTAGTACGATGTGATGTGTGAAACCTTTCACACACCCAATCTCATCCCTGAATATCTCTGTTCTCACTTTTCCTTTTTCAATTTCGGGTGACTCAATCTTCACCACCGACTGCTGAGGCATTCCTCTCCTTCATCGCTAGATTTGCAGTTGGCAGTAATGTTAGTGGACAGGTGCAGCCCAGTGTCTTTCCTGAAACTATTTCTGTCAGCATTTTTGAAAATTCAAAGAGGACCAATAGCAGGACATTTCCCAACAAAAAATAAACAAAGCCTCTCCAAAGCCAAAACACAGGGAACGTCCGGAAATAAATAGAGATTGTACCATTCTGCTTTTTTTATTTTTAACCACAGAGTCCTAAAACCTTTCTAGACCTCTAAAAGGATCATCCTTAAGTTTTCTTCCCCAGCTTTTAGCCCCTGTTTCACCCAGTGTGCGTTCAGTTTGGCTGTATACTTGGGTTTAAATACGACTGAATGATCTTCTAATGTTTAAATCCTTTGTTGGTGGGTTTTGGTAAATATTTGGCTTATCTTGAATTGAACAGTGCTTCCAAAGTGTGGGTCTGCAAACGGCGGCTGGCATGAAGGCCTTTGACAGCATTGACCACTAAATTCTCGTACTTGGTGGCAGATTTCCCAGGGGGGGTCCTGCGAATGGGTCCACGGTCTGGGAAATGCTGGAACCTACCATGCACAGCTATGTAGGGGCTTCGGGAGCGAGCTATGGTTTCTCTTACAGTCTCCAGCTATGTTGGTGCCTCCATGCTGCCCTGCACTTGCGCCTTTAGATATATTCCTAGGCAGTGGCCTCTCCTGGTATACGTGGCCCCTTCATCATAGCCTACAGTATCAACCTCCTCAATCTTCTGGGCGGTCACTTCTGACATACATATCCACCATTTCCTGACCCTCCAGAATGTGTCTCGCTCCTCCTAGCTCCCATTTCTGGCCTAGAGAGCCAATGCTATCTAGGTGCTTCTACCTTGGTCCTGCTCCATCCTGCCAGCTCCACCCTTGGTATACTTGGTAGCCACATAACGTCCTTCTGTTCTGCCTGACCCTTCTCATTGGCAACAACCTGTTGTGCTTGCGGTCTGCCTGTGTTAGAACCTACTACTCCAGCACCTGTCCCACTAGGAAGTTTCCTTTCACAAGGTAGCTATGAATGTGAAGATGTGTGTGCAAAGACCAGGCATTCCACGCAACTCTTGCATTTCTCTACCAGGCGCCTACTTACCGTAGCGCTTCTGTTCTCTGCTTCCTCACTTTCCCTGTGCTCTGTACTAGTAGGCGAACATCGCCGGAAGAGCCCACCTGCGAGAAAATTGACTGTTTGAAATTGACATCCCTGTTCTTCATGTAAATACAAAATGGAAGTTTGTTCAGCTTTCTATGTTAGGTGATGAAGCAGGGACGTCATTTCACCAAAAGGCTAGCGGTAGCGGAAGTGAGATCACACGACCCCTGACCTGTGATAAATATGGTTACAATATCACTATAATGTGATACACATTTCAAGCAAGAATGGATCACCATAAGTATCGCTAATATCAGGGTGTATAGACCGATATTAAAAAATTACTGTGAATGGAAGCAGACGTCCAAAGCCAAATGATAATGATGTGTTATTATATAGCACTTACGCTTAAGTGCTTTATGTAGAACAAATATACATACACTATCACCCGACCTGTGTTGGTGCTCATTTATCGACCTCAGAAGGATGAGAGGCTGAGTTGGGGTGTTTAAGAACAGACTAAATCACTGACTCACTCCCTGAAGTGTGCCCGAAATAAAACTTTAATAAGTCTAGCATTTATTGTATAGAATTCCAGAAAGACAAATTATGTGTTATTCCTATTCTGCCATATTTAGAGTCACTGTTCAAAGTTCTGCACTTGTGGGACTCCCTGTTTTTTTAAGAGGCCTGAACAAAAAAGCCAGCCTTTACAGAAACAAAGAGCCACAGGGCGCTAGCCAGAGCCCAGGAGCTTCAATTAAATAAAATGTGATAGGGCTATCAAGGGAGACCACAGTGGTAGCAAGGGAGAACTCAGGGGTCACAGCTGTGACCCCTGGCGACCTCCAAATGACGTCCCTGTGATGAAGCATTAGGGTACCCCAGGTCCTGAGAAGAGACAGAGGGGGCTATGTCATTACCTGTGTAGAGTGTTAATGGGGACTCCCTTGTTTCCACAGCTTCCCTGACTCACTGGCCATTCGCTATTCCATTTGGGCCTTCTAATCAGCTGCCTATCTGCCACCATTGCCTCTGGCTCTTTGCGCATTCCTGTTATTGGTTCCGCCCCTTAGGTATGCTTCACTTGTCTGTGCTTTAAAGGTGCGGTCCTGCTTGGGGGTTTAGATCGCCTCAGCATTGACTCCTGTGCAAAGGCTGGCAAGTCAATTCTTCACACAAGGGCTAGATGCAGTTTTGGGGGTTGCAGGATAGCCTTGCTGTATTTCTTGCTCTTTGAGGCCAGCCTCCGCCACCAGGTAATACTAGGATCCTACTGTATTTCTTTATTTATTGCATTTGTTTGCAGCGCCCAGACCCAGAGTTATCACGCCGCTAATACATGATAGGTGTCATTGACAGACAACTTGTATCATAGGCAGACAGAGCATAAGCAAGCATAGATAATGAGTACATTAGTCATATTTGTTAAACAGCCAGCTTTTCAGACATTTTCTAAAAAGTAGGTATGATGGTTCTTCCTGGATGTATAGAGTTAGGGCATTCCACTGATCGAGTGCCGTGACACGAAAGCTAGCCCCCCCAGCTCGCTTTCTATTGTATCTGGTTGTAAATAAGGCCAGGGAGGAAGGGGAGCGAAGACAGCTAGGTCTAGTTTTTCTGGATATGGGCAGGTTGAGAAAGGAGGGTGTAACATTATGCATGCATCAGTGAGTAATCGACAAAATCTTAAACTCAATACAGGCTTTGACAGGTAGCAAGTGGGCATCCTGCCTCGCTTGAGAAATGTGATTCATTCACTTCATCTCTAAGGCAGCCCGGAGGGCATTGTTTTGAATCAGTTGTAGTTTGAATATGTTTATGGGGGAGGTCCCAGAGAGGAGGGGACTGCAATAATCCAATTTACTACCATATGTGGCCCTGGCTAGGGTGAGGCAATTGTCAGAGGATACAAATGTTCTGCTTAGACTGATAAGTTTGGTGGAGTATTCTGCAGATGAGGCAAGAGCATTAACATAGAGAGTTCTGCATCAACGTAGACACCAGAGTTTTCACATGACTGGAGACAAGTGTGGGGGTACCATTGATGGAGAAAGACATAAAGGCAGGGTCCAGTAGTCTGAGCTGATAGAGGGATCCCACAATGAGAAGCTCTGTTTTTGATTGAGACAGAGATCGTGCTCGGATATCCAGGTCTGGATGATGTTGTAGACACAATTGATACTGGCTGAGTCTAGGGCGTGGTTCCCAGTGAGTTTCAATGGGATTTGGATGTCATCAGCAAAGTTGGTTTAAGGAATTTCAAGATTGTCGAGGTGGTCAAAAAGAGGTTTTGTGTAAGTGTTGTAAAGTGTTGGGGAGATGCAAGAGCCCTGAGGTACACCGTAGAGCACAGGGATGGGGCCTGCTGCTTCAGAGCCTATGGAGACCCTGGAGGAGCGCTTTCTGAGAAAGGATTTGACCCAGCTGATGGCTTCTCTGGAGAAGTTGAATTTAGGAGTGAGATGCTGACAAAGGATGTCATGGTCGACAAGATGAAAGGATGCTGAAAGGTTGAGAAGTAGAAGGATGGTGAGATCTCCAGAATCTACTTCTCGTAATCTTGGTCTCTACTTTGATACCAATCTTTCCTTTTCTCACCATATCTCACTAACTGCCCAATCTTGTCGCTTTCACCTCTACAATATTAGTACGGCTTGTCCATTCCTTACTTTTCAGGCATCCAAACTTCTAATATCTTCCTTAATTCTTTCTTGACTTTTCTATTGTTTGTCTGTCCTATTTGGCCTCTCTAACTCTTCTCTTGCCCCACTCAAATTAGTGTTTATCTCTTCTATTCATCTTTTGTGTCTTCTTTCACCACGGAACTCTATAACTGCACCTCTGAAAACGCTTGGTTGGTTATTTTTTCACTCTCAAATTAAATTTAACTTTCTTTTTCTTGTATTTAAATCTCTTCATGGTCTTGCTCCTGGCTATCTTGCTGCACTAATATCTTTCTATGTGCCTGCATGTTCTCATCGTCCTTCCTCCCACATTTTGCTCTTGGCTCCTCGTCCCCCGCGTGCTCAGTCCTGCTTTCGTTGCTTTGAGCTGTTTGCTCCTCTCCATTGGAACACTCTTCTGCTTTCTCTTCACTCCATTTCTACCTACTCTTTGTTTCGTGACTCTCTGAAATCCCATCTACTTCAAAACATTTGAGTGATTGTTCTCTGGATTTTATTGCTTATACATCTTTTTTGTAACCGCTTGTATCATATGTAAAGCGCTTTGGCTTAAGGCGCTAAATAAAATATAAATAAAATACAAAAAAATGCAAATACGTATACCATCAAGCTTGAGGTCAAGGAGGGTGGCTTTGGTACTTTGTCTGGGTTTGAAACCAGATTGGCGAGAACCAAGAAGGCTATGGTGCTCCAGGTGGGCTTGGAGTTGGGTATAAGCTGTGCCGTCAAGAATTTTAAGAAGGGAAGGAACTGTAGTGATAGGGCGGTAGTTGGTGGGAAGGATGGGGTCATGGGAAGGTTTCTAAAGTAAGGATGTAACCCAGGCTTCTTTGATAGATTTAGGGACAGAGCTGGAGGCATTGGAAGCATTAGTACATTTGGAGATTATAGGGGGGAGAGGGTCTGTACACAGTTTGATAATGTGGGAAGGGCAAATGTCACCTTTGCAGTTCTAAGGTTTAAGGTGATGGATGATGGTTTGGATGTTGGAGGGGGTGACTGGAATAAAGTGGAAAGGGGGAATGGTAGATAAGATGGCTACTGCTTGGTGATGAGGCGAAGGGTCTTTGATAGTCAGCAGGGATTTCTTAAGAATTGTTTTCATGTCTTAACTTGAAGGTTTTGTCAGCCAATGCTGATTGGATAACTGTACATCAAGCTTTGTCTTTAGGGAAGCTGGAGGTGGGAGGTAATGTGGATTCAAGCTCTTTAAACATTTTAAACAGCTCCCTGGAGTTGTAGCTAGCTTCCATGATTGTGGTGTTGTAGATACCGGATTTAGTTGCGATTATGGCCGCTTTGTAGTCCTTCGGGGAGGAGAGGAAAGCTTTTTTTGTGTGCTACAGAGGGGTTCTTCCTCCAGAGGTGTTGAAGGGCGCGTTCGTGTCTGCAGAGGGTGAATAGCTCTTCAGAGAACCATTTGTTGATTGTAGTTTTTCTCTGAAGGGTGTTTTTTAGTGGCACATGGAGGTCAAGCATGTGTAGTAGTGTAGCATTGTAGGAAGTGATAATTGCTTTGGGGCCATTGCAGTCAGGCAAAGAACAAAGAAAGGAACAAATAGTGGGTTCTAACTGATCTTCAGTGAGTTTGCGGGTATGCGGGGAGATGGTTGGCGTCTTTCTAGGCAAACGCGGAATTATGAGGGAGAATGCATTTGATCAGGGAGTGGTCTGTCCATGGAAGGGGGTCCACAGTAGTAACAGAAACGGGTGTCTTAATATTCAAGATCCAGTCAAGCATCCGGCCTTTGGAGTGGGCAGGGGTAGTGATGGATTCAGTGAAGTTCATCTCATGTAAGGTGGCAATGAGAGCAGTGGATTTGCATAGCGTCGGTGGCGTTGTTGAAGCCTAGGATTAAGTCACCAAGTATGATGCGTTTGGTATTGGGTTTGATGAGCGGAGTAAGGAGAAGTGGGATGTAAGTGTTGGGGGAATTGAGATTATTGGGGTGACGGTAGAGAAGAATATTGAGATGGTGGTTTGGGGACTGGCCTCCGGTTTCATGAGCAAGAATTTGTATCCTTGTAGGGGGGATAAGGGAGAGGGTCTAACGGGCATGGTGGCTTTGGTAATGAGGGTGACTCCGCCACCTGGTTTAGAGATCTGTCCGATCTTAGGATAGAGTAATCAGGTGGGAATGGCTATTGATAGTGCTAGGCCAGCTGCATCGTCGTGCAGCTGTGTTTCAGTGACTGCGAACAGGTGAAGATTGTTATGCAGTATAAGATCGTGGACATCAGTGGCGTGGACACAGAGAGAATGCGTCTTGATAAGGGCGCACATGATGGTATTGGATTGCAAGATGGCCATGGTAGGAAGGGTAGGGACCAGGGGTATTTCATAGTGGGGTGGTGGAAACGGTGGTGATTGCTAGTGAGATCTAGATGTCATATGTGCCGTATCAGTTGTTCTTGAGGGGAGTGGGGTGTGAAGGCATCAGGAATGTGTGGGAGTGTAATCGTGTGAGCCTGAGTGTGCCAGTGAATGCTTTGGATGACTAGTTGTAGAAGGTAGTTGTAGTTGTAGGAGGAGTAGTTGTAGAAGGTAGGATGGGCAGTGGAATGATGTTTGCTGTGGAACAGGGATTAGAGAGTTGCTGGCAGTAGTTGAGGGGTGGGCTTAGATAGTACCTGCATCACAGGCTGTGAGTGTGTATTAGCAGTAGGCTGGGGCAGAGAGGCTTTGGGAGCGCAGAGTGCGGGCTGAGTTAGGCACCAGGGGATACCCATCTTGTAGTGGGCATTTCTAAAGAGCTGCACCGAAGGTGGCTGGTTGTAGGAAGACAGTAGGCTTGGGCAGCAAAGGCTCTGCTGGCATTGGTTGGTATCTGGCAGTAGGCTTGGTGCAGCACGGTCCTTGCTGGCATTGGTTGGGATCTGGCAGTAGGGTTGGGCAGTGCAAGCCCTGCTGGCATTGGTTGGAGTCTGTCAGCAGACTTGGGCAGTACAGACCCTGCTGGCTTTGGTTGGGATCTGGCAGCCAGTGTGGGAGCGTGGATCGATTTGAGAGGTTGGGGTTGAGTAGCTGGCGAGTAGTGTTCATGTTGCCCCGGGTAAGTAAAGTTAGCGCTGGGGATCTGGCGGGCCAAGAGGGCTAGCTGTAGTATGGCGAGCAGGGTAAAGTGGGGAGAAAGAACGTGGAGGGGTTGTGGGGATGGAGGAGGCACAGTAGAGCTTAACGACTAGGTGCTTACAGTTAAAGGGTGATGGCTTACCTAAATCGAGTGTGATGGATAGTGTACCATATGGTAATTCATTAGAGTCTGGATCAGTGAGGATGTGCTTAGATGGAGGGTAGGTCTGCCTGTCCTCTAGGCCCCGACTTCTCAGGTAATGCCACATAGCCTGTAGTGTGTCTCAAGGATGTGTTCCACCACCATTACTCTGTAACCTCTACGTGCACAGCTGGCAGGGCTTCTTGACCACTACAACACATGCATGCAGATGACAGACTGGCCCACCTCCGAAAACAGGAGGCCTTTAGGGATAACCCATATATAGTGAATACCTCACCCACATCCTGAAGTGAGAGTGAAGAAACTGCTTGCACCTGCATCCGTCTGAAATGGAGAAACATCCCCAGGACAGACAGTGTGCCTCTACTCCACCATTCATCTGGTATCCAGTCATGGAACTCCCTCATATCCCACCTCTTGGCCTTCAGAAAATGATGGAATCTTGAAGCCACCTTTGATGCTCAGCTGAAATTTGATCCTCAAGTTGGCACCACTCCAAGGGCAGTCTCTGTGCAGAATCCTTCCCACATTGCACCTGTCTCATCAGCTTGGCCGGGTACTTTGTGGTCCTGTCTCGCATTGACTTTGGTGATAGTATCCAGGCTGGGCTTCCTACAAAGATACCGGTCAAACTACATCAAGCACAAAGTCCTGCCGGCTTCCTAGCCTTAGACCTCCGAAATGGCAACCTCGAACCTCCTGTTCCATAACCTTTGAGCGCCTCTTAATGGTGGAACGAGGGTTGGTTGAAAACCTCTTCGGAGTCCTTAAATAAGTCTCATCAAAACTTAGTACTAAGACGAAGGCAAATCCAGCACACTGAATAAATTAGAATTATCGGATGTCTTTGACTCCATTCATCGCAATACGCTACTGGAACATCTTGCTACTTCTGTAGGCGAACCTGCCTCACCATGGCCATCATCCATCCTCCAAAACAGCCCTCACTAAGCCACGTTGGGCTGCAGATTGGTTGAAATTAAGGTCATCACATATAGTTTCCCTCAAAAATCGACCTTAACCCTGTCTGTTCCTCGTTAACCTTTACGTACCCTAAGTACGTGGGCGATACCCAGATGCACCTTGCGCTGGATGAAGGATCGGGCCAACTGCAACTATTTGGAGACTACTTAGTCCATGCCAACAGTAGATGCAGCCGAAATGACTCTGCTTCAATGGCCAAAAGACTCATATCCTAATATGTAATATGTGCCCTCAAGCCCCTTCTCCCACCGCTTTCACATTTCTAGGCTCTTTTTGCCCCCTCCTAAATGTAGAGCAAGAATTTCGCCAAGTTTGTTTCCCATTCAGTCGCCATCTTCCCATTAGACCTCAAGGTGGAAAGAATGCATGTCCCCTCTTACACCTGCTAAAAGGCTACTTTCCTATCTCCACTTCCCTCAGAACAGCTCATGGGGCCCAATGCTGCCCCTTCCCTGCGCATGACAGTATTTCAAATGAAGGTCACTCCACGAAACTCAGTCTTCTGGCACCGCAGTCCATCCACAGCTGAACATCAATTAGCCCAAGAACTGGCTTCCCCCAGACCCTCTCCTTCCCTGTCACACAAGGTGCTCCGAGGCGGTTACAAAAAAGCCTTACAAAATACTCTTAAATGAAACCAGGGCTAGGCAGGTATGTGCCTGGAATGTTGCCATGGTGATGCTGTCCTGCCAGCCTACCACCAGAAAAACCTGTTGCACCCCAGCAGGGAGCGTGTAACACGTCTGTTTGAAGGCTCACTACTTTGGCGCACGCCTTCCGTTCACCCCACTTGGAAGTGAGATGCAAACGCACCGTATGTATGGACTGCTCCCTAAGAAACGGTCTCTTGTCCATATGGTTTCCGGTTCCACCTGTTCTGCTCCACCACCCCGCCCACACCACAGAAAAGGGGAGCACAAGAGGGTGAAAGGCAACTAGACAATACAGCAAGGTAAAAGTAAAAAAGAACCCTTTGCACACAGAGAACTTAAACCAATATGAAGGAGGGCGACCGAAACATGGATAATAACACTTGAAATAATACAAAGCACTTAACTAGAAATCTCTGCGCCTGACCGGGGATTTTCTACTCAAATATTGGCTGTGTTCCTTGACAATTCTGCCCTGAGCTCAGACAACAATAGCCCGCGGCAAAGGAGCAGGTGGTCAAATATTGTCTCTTTCAGGGCACGCCTGTTGAAGTTATGCGAATCATTTTATCACCCCTCGAACTACTGAAATATACTCCACGGGCCTGGGCGGGAAAGCTCAAGGCCGTGCACCACTGTGGCAATGTGGTGTTTGAAGACTTGCACTGGCTCTAGCGCTCAGGTCTGCAAACTTTGGCTCTTCACATTAATGACTCACTCACTCTTCACATTAATGACGGGGGCCAGATTATCAAAGATTTGCCCTTGTGCAAAAAAGCACAGCATATGAATTTGGCACAATTGTTGCTGCTTTGTTAATAGAGAATGGTGCAAAAGGGTTTAGCCCCAATTGGTATTATCTCAAATGTTTTCACCTGGGGAAAATAGGAGCTGGGTGTTTTATTTATGTGTGTTGCGTACCATAAAAATAAATGTAGTAGACAACTTTTGTTGTATGTTATGCAGCAAACACCCTTGTACAAAAAAGCCTGATTCATTTTTGCCGGCATGCAAATGTTCTAAGATTAAATGTAGTGTGACAAATCTGTTAGCTTCGTTTCGTATTATCAAAGCATTGAACACTTTCTAGCAACAGTGCCAATCTTTGATAATCTGGCCCCTGCTAGTTAGAAAGCTTGGGTAGTTATCCTGGTGGTTAGAAAGCTTTGGAAGTACCCCTAGTGTTTAGAAAGCTTGGGTAGTTCTACTGGTGGTTAGAAAGTTTCAGTAGTTGCCCAGGTGGTTAGAAAGCCTTGGTAGTTCTCCTGGAGGTAAGAAAGCTTGGGGAGTTCTCATGCTGGTTAAAAAGCGTGGGAGATTCTACTTCTGGTTGAAAAGGTTGGGTTGTTCTCCTGGTGGTTAGAAATCTTGGGAAGTACCCCTAATAGTTCAGAATCATAGGTAGTTCTCATTCTGGTTAAAAAGCGTGGGTAGTTCTCCTGGAGGTTAAAAAGCTCTGGTAGTTCTCCTGGTGGTTAGAAAGCTATGGAAGTACCCCTAGTGCTTAGAAAGCTTTGGTAGTTCGCATTCTGGTTAAAACGCTTGGGCAGTTGTCCTGGTGCTTAGAACGCGTCAGTAGTTCTCCTGGTGGTTAGAATGCTTGGGTAGTTCTCCTAGTAGTTAGAAGGCTTGGGTTGTTCTCCTGCTGGTTAAAAGGTTGGGCAGTTCTCATCCTTGCTTCAAGGCTTGGGTAGTTCTACTTGTGGTTAGAAAGTTTGAGTAGTTGCCCAGGTGGTTAGAAAGCCTTGGTAGTTCTCCTGGAGGTTAGAAAGCTTGGGGAGATTCTACTTCTGGTTGAAAAGGTTGGGTTGTTCTCCTGGTGGTTAGAAATCTTGGGAAGTACCCCTAATAGTTCAGAATCATAGGTAGTTCTCATTCTGGTTAAAAAGCGTGGGTAGTTCTCCTGGAGGTTAGAAAGCTCTGGTAGTTCTCCTGGTGGTTAGAAAGCTATGGAAGTACCCCTAGTGCTTAGAAAGCTTTGGTAGTTCGCATTCTGTTTAAAATACATGGGCAATTGTCCTGGTGGTTAGAACACTTCAGTAGTTCTCCTGGTGGTTAGAAAGCTTGGGTAGTTCTCTTAGTGGTTATAAGGTTTGGGTAGTTCTCCTTCTGGTTAAAAGGTTGGGCAGTTCTCATGCTCATTAGAAGGCTTGTGCTTGCTTCAAGGCTTGTGTAGTTGTACTGGTGGTTAGAAAGTTTGAGTAGTTGTCCAGGTGGTTAGAAAGCCTTGGTAGTTCTCATGGAGGTTAGAAAGCTTGGGGAGTTCTCATGCTGGTTAAAAAGCGTGAGAGGTTCTATTTCTGGTTAAAAAGGTTGGGTTGCTCTCCTGGTGGTTAGAAATCTTGGTAAGTACCCCTAATAGTTCAGAATCATAGGTAGTTCTCATTCTAGTTAAAACGCGTGGGTAGTTCTCCTGGAGGTTAGAAAGCTTGGGAAGTACCACTAGTGGTTAGAAAGTGTGGGCAGTTCTCGTGCTGTTAAAAAAGCTTGGGAAGTTTGCCTGCTGATTAGAACACTTGGGTAGCTCTCCTGGTGGTTAGAAACCTTGTGTAGTTCTCCTGCTGATTAAAACGTTGGGCAGTTCTCCTGGTGGTTAGAAAACATGGGTAGTTCTCTTGTTTGTTAGAATGTCGAGTAGTTCTCTTGCTTGTTAGAAAGCTTGGGTAGTTCTCCTAGTGGTTAGAAAGCTTCAGTAGTTCTTGTGGTGGTTAGAAAGCTTGGGTAGTTATCCTGATGGTTAGAACACTTGGGTAGTTCTCTGGGTGGTTTGAAAGCTTGGGAAGTTCTCCTACTGGTTATAATACTTGGGTAGTTCTTCTAGTGGTTAGAAAGTTCTCCTGCTGGTTTGAATCCTAGGGTAGTTATCCTGGTGGTTAGAAAGCTTGGGTAGTCATCCTTTTGATTAAAATGTTGTGCAGTTCTCATGATGGTTAGAAACCATGAGTAGTTTTCCAGTTGTTTTGAAAGTTGGGTAGTTCTACTGTTGGTTAGAACGCCTGGGAAGATCTCATGCTGGTTGGAATGCCCGGGTTGTTCTTCTAGTGTTAAGAAAGCTTGGGCTGTTCTCCTGGTGGATAGAAAGCTTGAGTAGTTGTCGTGGTGGTTAGAAATAATTGGCAGATCTTCTGGTGGTTAGAAAGCTTGGCTAGTTATCCTAGTGGTTGGAAGGTTGGGTAGTTCTCCTGCTGGTTAGAGAGGTTGGGTAGTTCTCCTGCTGGTTAGAAAGCTTAGTTGAGTATCTTCAGTGATAGGTGAGGGACAGGACACAGAAAGTGTTGCCAGTTGCATGGTGTGGAGATGGGTTTGCCAATTTCATGGGCCTCTGGTTTACTGCATCCACTTTGGGACATCAGCAGTCTTCCGTCCCCTCCTGTATTCCCAGGCAGATGTGAGCATCATCAGCATATACTTGTTAGCCAAAGTTGTGACCACAATGCATCCTAGACAATCAGTGACCGGGTAGCTCCTTGAGGCACACTGCTGGCGATGGTGGTCACACACAGATGTGAGGCTAGTTTTATATGCTGGGTGCAGTTTGCCAGGACACAGGGGCATCATTGCAGTGCCATGCCTTCATGTTGACTTGTCTCACATAGGTTAAGGAGGGTGGACGCTGGGGTCCATACCATTGAAGGCTGCTGAGAGGTCAACAAGGAGTAGAGTGCAGGGCTCTGGTTGGTGTCTGGGGGTGAGTAGCTCTTCTGTTATGTTTGGAGGGAGGTTTCTGACCCATGATGAGAGTAGAAGCTGGATTGAAAGTCACTAACAAGGCTATTGTGTCCCTGATGCCAGAAAGATGTTTATGTTATGTTAAAGGTTCTTGTACCGCACATTGTTGCCACCTGCATGCATCACATATTGTGTCCCTCTGAATCGGCCTTAACCCTGTTCCTCTTTAACCTTTACGTACCCTGCACTGGATGAAGGATCGGGCCAACTGCATCTAATTGGAGGTTACTTGGTCCATGTCAACAGTACATGCAGCCGAAATGACTCTGCTTCAATGGTCAAAAGACTCATATCCTAATATGTAATATGTGCCCCCAGGTGCCTTCTCCCACCGCTTTCACATTTCTAGGCTCTTTTTGACCCCTCCTAAACGTAGAGCAAGAATTACACCAAGTTTCCTATTCAGCCGCCATCTTCCCATTATACCTCAAGGCGTGGCCTCTTGGCGCTCTGGTGGATCTGCAATGGTGGATCTGCAATGGTGGATCTGCAATGCACAGGGTTTGTTAGTAGGACTGAGCGGGAGAAGAGTAAGAGAGCTGTGATGTGCTGTTGGCAGCTTCAGTTCGGAGAAACGGGTCTCTGAGCGTAAGTGCGTTTTCAGTTGGTAGGCATCATGTGGTGCTGTAGAGGCATGGCTGTGTTTACTTTAGTTTGAGATTATGCAGAGGGTGGAGTTTTTAGTACGGTTATTTAGTGGCAATACATTTCCTACCCCCGACATTCTGATTAAATGTGACCCATATCCCTCCCCCTGTCATTCATTCGGTCCGAAGCAATTACCACCCTCATTAATTTCTCCAGGAGAGCTGCATTCCCAGTCCCAGTCCCATACACTCCCTCTGTGTGTGGCACGCTTCCTCCCCCACAAACCCATTCCTTTCATACCCTCAATAGTCAATTTTAGTGTGATACATCTCCCTCCCCTGTTAGTCTATCCCAGTGAGGGACGCTTCCCGCCTTCAGCGCTCTATCAAGGTGAGATACAGTACTGGTCTCCAACCGCCCTTCCAAATGAGACGTCTCTCCCTGATGCGACACACTCTCCACTCTTTAGCAATACATCTGGGTGTGTTACCATTCCTGCTCCCATACATTTATAGATTTGATGCATTTCTCATCTCAGAGAAATGACTCCTATTTCCTGTTTCTTCTAGCACTCCCCAGCCTTCGCTTGATGGTGGGGAATGCTTGGGGCAGCAGCCCAGTATGGATATGGTTTACCTTTGGACCACATAGGTGGCACTCCCAAAGAATCTGGGCATCTCACTGACTTTACCAGGGATGGTGAACGCAACAAGGACATTGCTCATCATGCCTGAGACGACTGGAAAGCAGCCATGCAGAGGTCAGGATGTTTTATTTTCATTCAAACATTTGTACTGAATATTGAGTAAAAAATATACCTAACCACTACTACCATGCAGCATAAATCAAGAACATGTAGCAAACTAAAAAAAACAACAACAAACAGAAAAATATAAGCTATTAAAGGACATGAAAAGGAACTGACAAACATTTGACAGGTTTGGGATCCTTGCTAAATGAAATTGATCAAAGCAATGGCAGGCTCCTGCACCGTTGCAAACGGCCCTCGCCGGGGTCCACCTTAGTGCTGACGCCCACTTGGCCCGGCCTGGGGGAAGGCGGGGACCTCTGAACTCACTGCCCGGGTGGGGGAGTTTGGGGGAGGTTGTAGCGTCATCAGGGGTCGACGCTGGACCGAGCCACAGCCAAGGAGCCCGCAGATAAGGGCGGCCAGCGCTCAGGAGCAGACTCTCCTTGCATTACTAACAAGAAAAAAAGGCAGAAGTGTTGGCTGACACGCTGAATCTTTCACCCCCAACGAAGCCAGAAAGATACCACAGGACCTACAACAGAATGTTGCCAACCACTTCAAAGAGCACCCACCAGGAACTGAAGCAGAACATGTGAAGACATGCACACTGGATGAGGTTCTACGACTCGCTCAAGGTCTGAAAAATGACAAAGCACCAGGAAGTGATGGAATCACAAACCTGGCCAACAGGATGCTTCCACCTAATGCTATGGAGTACCTGGTTGAGATCTTCAATGCCTGCCTGCATCCCCAGCACTTCCCTGCAAAATGGAAAGAAGCAAAGGTCACAGTGTTTCCTAAGCCTGGGAAGTCACTGAGAAACCCTACCAACTATCGACCAATAAGCCTGCTCTCGAGACTATCAAAAGTCCTTGAAAAGATTGTACGTGCACGCTTAAATGAACATGCCACAAGAGAAAACATCCTCACAAATGAGCAAATTAGATTTCGAGCGGAACATTCAACAACCCGCCCACTATTGAGAGTGGTTGACATAATCAGCCACGGCTTCAACATAAACAAGTCGACTGGGATTGTCTTTCTCAATGTATCTAAATCCTGTTCCATGTGTTAAAATTGTGGCAAAAATGGCCGTTTACACAAAAAAACGTGGCAAAACGGCTGTGGTTTTGCCGCCGCAATCCATGTAAAGGATCCGAGGGACACCCCCGCAAATCCCAGACCCATTATACAATTTAAGGGGAGCGAAGGACACCCCCGCAACCCCTGCTACCCTTAAATGGTATAACGGGGTACACCTTTACCGGGTCAAACCACGCGATTTTTTTGTAAAGGCAGCATTTTTGCCATGATTTTATTACTGCATACCCCAAATCCTTCAATAGAGTCTGGCAGACAGGACTTCTCCATAAAGTAATCAACCTAAAGTTTCCAAACTACTTGGTTGACCTACTCTGCAACTACCTGACTCTTGTGATTGGCCTTTCTTCCTGTGTATTCATCCTAGCTGGATGAGGTATGTATGGAGTGATGTCACTTATGGAATGTTTTCTGTGAGCTTGGAATGTTTGGGTATGAATGGGTTCCACCCCAGGTGTTGAGATATGTGAGCCTGGGTGGTGGGAGCCAGTGGGTTCATGTCTTATGTACGTCCTAATCTCCTTATGGACTTGATTACAATTGATAAACTTATGTACCTGAATAAAGAAACTGAAGAGCACCTTCAACATGACAACGTATCCTTTTAAGTATAAAAGCCTAACCACTGGTCATAACACTGACTAAACGCAAATTCTACATATCTGTTCGAGAGGAACGCTCAACAGCACGTTGCATTCGTGCAGGAGTGCCACAAGGATCTGTTGTAGGCCCCTTCCTGTTCAACTTACTATCGATATCACAAAACAACTTAAAAAGACAGAATTTGCTCTTTATGCTGACAATGTAACAGTCATTTCGCAGTCTTTCAGTGAAAAGGAAGTCGCTAAAAATGTACAAACGTCCCTTGACAAGCTATCTGCCTGGTATCTAGACTGGCTGATTGCTCTCAACTCAGGTAAAACTACAGAAACTCTACCAGAAAAAACGTGAACGAGCACCCAGCAATGCACCTTAATGGAGAGGCAATCACTTGGGAAAGCAGCAGCTCCTCCTACCTTGGGGTAACAATGGAGGCAATACTAAACTGGAAAAACCATATTGAAAACAACCCAGCAAAAACCAACAAGCAAACTAGTGGCACTATACCCACTTGTTAACCATAGTAGATCTATTCCGATACAGAGTAAGATATCATCCAAGCTATAATCAGGCCCACCTTGACCTAGGCCGCTCCAGTCTGGAGTGGCTGCCACGAGCGACATCGCAGCATTCTCCAAAGGGTCCAAAAAAGGCACTACGAATTGCAGCGGGTGTTCAACCCCTGAATAAGGACAGCAGATCTGCATTGAGACCTGGGTATGGAAATGCTAGACAAACATCAAATAAAACTGAACCAAAAATTCGACGAAGATTTGAATCGGAAAGAAAAACCCTGATCAGGAATTTTGCTGGTATCACCACAAACCCATTTCACCGCTACCCCCTGCCAATTGCAGCATTGAACTTGTGAACTACTGCATCCCCACTGCGCAGTATGTAACGCAGACCAAGATGTATTCCTAAACGCTACTTAAGACTTCAACCAGGTACACTGGAGTAATAAGAGAGAAAGAAGAAGTCAGGGGCAGCCTCTATGGGTCCTGCTCCTTGATCGTATGTGGGGACGGGCCCCTGATGTGGGGTGTCGGCGCTATGAAGTATGGATGTCAGATGCCCTGCCGCTCTGTGTCTCCTGCTATGCTATGGGGAGAAGACCCCAGTTAGCCCACCAATTGCTTAACAAACTTTTCCAGGAAAATTACCCAAAGGATGTTACTCTCAGACTGTCTAAACCAGGCCTCACTCATGCAACCATTTGTCTGATCATTGGGATTAGCAAACATCTTGTGACGTTATAGAGCGAAGAAAAGTATACCCCGCCAGGTTTTTCTGGTAGCACACTGCAGTGTAATAGTCTTTCGCAATAAGCCAGTTACTAACAAACCAGCAAGTATTCAAATGACTCATTGCGTGGGGTGGGTGTTTCATTGCAAGGGTGCTGTCAGAGAAACGTTACACCGCTTCCTCAGCCTCGAGTTTAGGAGGATGTTGTGGTTAGGAGGTGATTAACTGTAAGAGTACGGTTGCCCCACATAGACAAGCTGCCAGAGACACGTCCATCTGATCTTAATGGCATACGTTAGTCGTTTGCTTACACATATTACTACGAGGTGATCCCGGAGTTCTACCCCTGCTGCAAGGGGCTGCCTCTGGATTTCAACCTTGGACGGTGGCCTGCTGCCCCCTGCTGCGTCAAAGCGGACCTCATCCCGCCCACACACCGCATGCTACCACCACCGACAGTGCATTCCTCAACTGATGCCACTCAGCAGACTGGCATTGATTGTCTGCGTCACAGGGCAAAGCGGGACCTCCTGGTAGACCGTGTACAGCAAAGATCAAATCCCTGCCTGCAGGGACACTGTAAAGTGGCAATGCCCTGCTAGATGCCACGGGAAAATGCGCCCCCCCCTGCCAGCAAACAGCGTGGCAGCATTCTGTGACTGCTCCCACACAGTCTTCAGCATACCACCCCCTTCTATTTAACAGCAGCAAGCAACACACTACCTTCTTCAGGGACCCGGTAAACTCTGATGAGTACCCCGATGGAAAGGGCTGCCACCACCGTGCAGCCTGCGGGATAGCTCTGCTGTCTAAAGCTTGAGCTCATCGCCGTCTGTCTGACCTGAGCGATTGCTCTTCTGCCCAAACAAGATAGGTGTAACCTGAGGCAGAGCTTTGCTGCTTTGAGGGATGCGTAACTTGGGGGATAGCTGTGCTTGCTCAGCTGTATATCTGTAGCATGTGTGGAACCTGGGGAATAGCTGCACTCTGAGCCCGGGCCTGTAGAATCGGCGTAAACAAAGTCAGCGCAGTTGCTGTGCATGCCTTCGACTGGTGGGAATGGAGGTTTTAAAGAGCTCTGCCTGTGTGCCTGTGGGTTCTGGTGGATGGAGGGCTGGCGTGTCAAAGAGGAAAGAGGCAGAGGGGTGTCCAGGATGAGAGTGACAGCAAGGTGTAGATCCTAGAAAGCCTTGTTTCAGTTCCCACACTCCCCACCAACACTGGGGCTACCTATGTCACTGCTTTCAGGGTTTTAATCGAAATCTGGCGTTGACGTGTGATATATTCTGCGTTTTGTAGGGGGTGTGGTGTACACTGGTGGTGTACACAGCACACACCAGCTGCAGCGACTATGGTACTACGTATAGCAATTAGAGCAAGTGCTTTGGTGTCAAGTCTTGAGGTGTTCAAGGCTTGGACTATTGACCCAAAGTTCCAAAGGGAACAAAAGATGTCAATGTTCATAAGGGACGGCATTAGAAATGTGCAGGCTGAGAGCACGATTGGTGCCTAAGGGCTAATGTGTTAGTGTTGATATGAATTTGAAGACAATACATATGAAATATATATACATAAAGCATTATTCGGGCAATTGATTGGGCATTTATAACGCACTTAATACCCAGAGGTTTCTAAGCGCAGACCCGGTTTGCGTCCAAGGCAAGCGCGTTGCCCCTGAGCTATCCTCCCAAGATGGGTACTACTTTACTGTCAGCTTCAATAAAGTAGGGCAATCTGGCGAACAACAAACTGTAGTCCTCGCACTTCAATTTTGGTTACACAAAGGTTGTATACATCAATGTATGTCATCTATGATGTCATCCTATGCGACAAACTGTAAAACCTATTGAAGGAACGTATTGGTTAAGGGAACATTAGTATTAATAATATCACTGGATGCCCCTTATCTAGTGGGCATGCCTTGAACCACCTCTAAATATGTACAATACAGATTATAGTAGAATAACAGCAGCGGATTGGCCTGTGCAACATTGTATAGCTTGTTGCTGCATAGACCCTCTGATTGGTTGGCATTCTCGCCCAACCTTGGACTTTCGGCTCGTTAGCAGCACATAAGCAAAACTCGGTTGTAGTGAGCAACATCAGACTACTACCCACTTGCCCAATTAATCCACCATCTCTCATCGGTCCAGCTAAAAGGCTTCTTCTTTAAAGTTGACTGTGCAGCCTGTTCTATGCTGTGGTACTTTTCAGGGAGTGTAGGCACACCATTATCTTCACCCGGAGCTTAATGAATATCCCCTGTTTTCGACTTCTGAGTCACGTGTGAGGAGACCATGTCCATTTCATCCTTCTATTTACTGCTATTTAATTAAATTAAGCTGGATGTTATTACTCTTCTTGGCCTCTGTAGACTTGCTCACTCTACTTTGAATAGGCTTTTTCGCAGCTTTGATTGTCCAATACTTTGCACTTGCATATGTTTTCTTCTTTGCCTAATCTAAGAGAAATATATCTTACGTACATGGCTTATCCTCTTGACTCCCTTTGTGCCTTGCAATTATTCCCTGGTGTGGCATCCTTGATCCTAGGCCAATAGACCCCTTTGCGTTCTTCACACAAATCTGTTTTTCCAGGATCTTATGATTCTGCAGCCCTGCTCTGTCTCAGAGGTAGCTTGATTGGTTTCAACACGAGTCCGACATCCATCTTTTTCTTATGGCTGCTTTAGCCACGTTATGTTTTCTTCTGCAGCAAGCTATACATTTACTTCATCTCTCCTCACATATTTTTTTGGTACATATTATTTCTTTCTCTTCGATTATATGTCTCATTTCTTCAGTTACATCTTGATTCTTTAAGTATTTGCATATCGTTTCAGTGCGTCTTCGTGTCTTTCCTTCATGACGTCACTCTGCCCTCGTCCAATTTCACTTATAGCTCTTTGATGTCTGATGGTGTGTGCAGACATCCTTCCACCATTTCAGTGCGAGGGCGCATTCAATACGGTTGTCTGAGTGCATATCGTCTCTCATACACTCGGTGCGGTATTGGAATAATACCTGGTGTCCTGCTTTCTTCTCCTACTGACATGTCCATCTGCTCCTTTACATTACCCCCTCTTGTCGAGTCCTTAACCACCTCCTCCTCTTCAATCTTCTTTATCTTCTCTTCATACTTTTGTTTCTTTGAATTCCATACTTTTGTCACCCCCCTAAGGTCATCTACTTTCATGTGACAGCATTCTCCAGTCAGTTGACAGAATACCCAACGTCCAATATATTTCTTATGCTCCTTTGGATAGTAAAACCTCATCCCAGTGTGTGCCAGCAAACTCTTCTTTATATTCTTATGGGTGGTGTCTTCTGTCTGTGGTGCATGGTGCCCATTCACATATATCATGATCTTCAGTCCAACTGCTTTCTTAACAGTCTTCTTGCATTGTCCTTGAATGTTCCTTATAAGACAGAATCCTAGCAATACCAATACTAATATTGCTGCAAGTAATTTGAAGGCATTTGCCAGCCAGGTCGGAATCCATAAAAACAGAGTCAACAACCAATCATCATCTTCCGGCTCATCAACTTCATCTTCCATCTTTGTATGCAGAATTGTCAGCATAGATATTGCTTCTATCAAGGCTCCATTTTCTCCATCATGGGCGTGTCTGAATGTACACTCCTCCTTCCATTGCTATAGTTAGGTCTGAGACATACCTGTTCTGAAGGGCCATAAGCCTGATTGCCCTCAGTTCTTCCTTGATTGCAGTAAATCCTTTTATTGTCACGTTGATTGTTTGTAGCAGATCCCATCTGGTAATTTGTAACCACTTGGCATTCACTGCAGTCTGGATTCCTGGCATAAATATAGATGAAAATATAATTGCCAACTTGCTGAACAATCTATGTTCCGCTGGAATATCGCCATAGGCTGATATTGACTTTGATGAGAAATAATACTCCCTCTTCAGCCAACAGAGGTTAAGCAACCTCTTCTTTCTCTGACATTCATGTATTTTTGGGAACTCATTGATATGAAGGTCGTTTTGGGGAATCACTAATGCTGCAGGAACATGTATATCCACAATAGAACATATTCCTCCCCAATTCTTAGGCAGCTTCATCTAAGCTATGGGTCCACAGGCCCAATATAGATCCATCAACACAGCAGTTTCTCCATTCATTCCTGCTACTTGAAGTATCTGCTTGCATCCTTTATTTCCCATAACTAGAACCAGGCCCTTCTTCCTCAAGCATATTGTCACATTATCTACTGGTATTATGGACACCGGTCCTGCTTCATTGTCAACCCATGTTAGTAGCTTAAAATACTTGGCCCATGCCTTTAAGCACATGTCATTTACTATTTGCACTAAGCTTACTGGTCCCTTCTTTAATAGGTGTGCAGTGCAAGATAACATTCCTTCTTCCCATCCTGTACTCGTGCCAACTAGTCCATATACCAATAGATGAGGTCTCTCCCAGCATCCAGTATGTCTGAGCAGTCCATCCTCTTCATTTCAACAACCTTTACTTGTTCTCCAGCTAGGGATCAATATACAAGCATCTTGCTTGTCCAGCCTATATCTTTTTTCCGATGCATGTTAAAAGAACATATTGCAATTTGAGCTTTTCTTTTTGCCCCCTGCATTGTTTCTTGTATGCAGGGGACACCCCCACAGCCCCCGAACCTGGAAATACAGAAGTAGGAGTGCAGGGGACACCCCTCTACCCCTGCTCACCTACCTAAGTATTTTCGGATTCAGTATATTATACCTATGCCGGATGCGGCAAAACCATATTTACGACCATCTAGATATGATCTTTTGGGTTGATACCACTTTTTCCATCGTCTGTGTTTTCACATAAGCATCTTGAAATGGAAACGTTCTCCTTTATCGCCATTGTAGGGTTGACGATCTTCCTTCGAATTGTCCTCTGGTTGTGCATGCTGCTATATGGCTGCAGCACTTCGCGTCATGTGCAGGTATTTCTTTTGCAATAAATGTTCTGGCTGTGTTCATGGCATAGGGAATGAGAGAACATACATAGCAGCTTTCATCTGATGACTCTTTCCCACCTCCGTCATATGCTGATAGCACATGTCATTCTTCAAATGGGCTAAATAATCAAGATATGTATTTATATTCTCATAATCTTCACCAGCATCTCTTTTAAGTCAGACAATTTGTTTAATAAAATCAGACAAGATACTAGTCATGCTTTTGTTAGGGATTATAAGAAATGTTTAATTGTCAACCACTGTATCTGCATTTTTTATCATAATATGTCTAAATGCCTTGATAATAAGGAAGAAAAGACAAATCATAAGACAGAATGAAATCACAATTACCATTCCAGAAAAACTCGTCGACTTTCTTGATGGCAGTGAATCTCTTATATTTTGAAACCTTCCCATTTTGTTTCAATTCAATATGTAATTTTATTATTCTTTGTAAATCACACTTTTACACCAAAAACAGCAGAATAATGATTGTGAAAATAATATGATTGTTTTTAGGATTGTCAATAAATGTCACAATGTCCACGTGTCATCTTATCAGAGCTGGGTAAGACTGTAATATATATGTAAAAACAGCATACAAGAATGTGTGTAATGTTATTGTGATTGGCAGCATAGAAGATGCAGTGTGCTCTTTTTCTTCGGATCGGTACATCAACACATTGTCCCTTATAACTATCTAAAAAGTTCCAGAATAGCTGGAAGTCCATTCATTCCTTATTCTTATTCTTGGTAGCCAATCAGGTCTGCTTGCACCGGACATCTTCTCTTACTTCACTGTCAGCGGATACAGGAGGGGTCAAGGCCTTTCCTTTATATGGTTTGATGTCGTGCAGGTGCAGCCAGGCTCGTCTTCCTTGTAGCTTGACAGCTGTGGGAGTAACTTCTTCCACTTGGTAAGGTCTTTCAAAACAGGGTTTATTCCAAGTGCAAACACATTTTCGTACCAGCACCTGGTCCCTGGAGCAACTTGGTTGCTTCAATAGATTGTCGGGATCAATCGGTTGGCTGTCTTCCTCAATCCTCTTTGAACCCTCTCTCCGGTTCTTGATCTGTTGAGAAATAAAAGAGACACTAGCCGTCATAGTTGCCAAATAATCATACATGTCATCACCTAATGTCTTTGCTACACTGTGGGCATCAGTTTCTAACCTAGTAGGAAGAGCAAGAGGTATTCTCATACACGTCCAGTCACCAACTCATGAGGAGTTAAACAGTGATCCGAACCAGGCTGATTTCATAGTGCATATAATGCAAGGGGTAGGCAATGTAACCCCCCTTCTTTAAATTGATCTTTATTTTTGCTATCCTCTCTTTAAGCAGTCCATTTAAACATTCACAAGTCCCATTCACCTATGGATGCTAGGCAGAAGACAACTTGTTTCTTGTATCTAACAAAAGAGTAACCTGCTAAAATAGTTCATTTACAAAATGTGGTCCATTGTCAGACCACAAGGATTCGTACACACCCCACCTTGGAAACACCTCACGCAAAAGTAACTTGGCAGCGCATGTGGCATCGGGGTGCGTACATGGACCTGCCTCAATCCATCTAGAAAAGGGACATAACGCAACCGGCATTTACCTATATCAGTTGCAGGTCTGCAACATATCCACAAAGTCTATATGTAGATGCTGAAAAAGGCCATTGGGTCTAGGGATTGCTCCTCTCACTGTTGGCAAAGTGTGCCCTGCAGGACATTTCTGGCACACACTGCAATTCACAATAAACTGTGCCACATGTTCCAATAAATTTGGTGAAATACAATCTTCTGCAATCATAGCAGCAAGACTCTCTTGAGTCGTATGCACGGGGGAGTGAAGCTGTTCCAGCGCTACCCTGAATAATGCTACAGGCATGACTGGCTTTCCAGTGCTATCCTGCCTCCATATTGCCTCACTGGGAGATAAAGAACACCCCTGCTTTCTCCATAAAACTTGCTCTTCCTTTGGGGCTAGACCTTGTAACTCAATTAACTGAACAATAATAATAATAATAATTTTGCATTTATACAGTGTTACGAACCCTGAGGCATCTGAGCGCTGCTTATTATTACCCATGGTGTGTGGTGCTCATTTATTGACCTCGGAAGGATGAAAGGCTGAGTTTGGGCCGCCCTGCCGCGATTCAAACCTGCATCAGCAGGCTCTGCACAGATGTCAAATCGAGCAGTCTACTCACTGTCCTATCAACAACATATCAAAACACTTATTTACCATCATACACCTTCCTGTCACATGTTCAACACTTTTTACTTCAAAATCAGAAATGTTTGGAAAATAGGCTGCCTTTTTGGCTTGTAAGTCTGCAGCTTTGTTACCGCGAGAAATCATGTCTGTTCATTTAGTGTGGGCAGTGCATTTCACGACTGCGATAGCCAATGGGCGTCTCAGTACCTCAATTAGCTTATCCAATAGTGACGCATATTGCACTGTTGGCCGTCTGAACGGAGGAAACCCCTCTTCTTCCAGCATGACAAGCCTGCATGTACAGTTGAAGTCACATAGGCAGAGTCAGAGTACACCGTCACTTCCTCATCCTCGTTTCTTTGAAGGGCAGCGATAAGCGCACCTAATTCTGCAGCCTGTGCTGAACAATGCGAAGGCAGTCTTGCGCTTGTTACTAATTCAAATTCACCCTCCCAGTTCAGCTTCACTACTGCTGATCCAGTATGCCTTTCACCAGTCGTTTGGTCAATTTATTTAAAAAATCAATAAAGAGAATGAAGAGCATTTTCTCTAACATGGGGAACGTCATCATAAAATTCAGTATACGTTGTGCTGTAATGTACATAGTCATCCTTTCATACTGGTTCTGCTATGAATGTTGCTGGGTTCACTATTCTGCATCTAACAATTTTGACACACAGGATTCAAAATAATTACCTCATACCCTGATGCTCTTTGTGTAGTCGGTGCAATTTTGGGTTTCTGTAGAATAGCAAATAATGCGTGCTCAACAAATAGTGTCACTGAACACCCCATTGTAATACTTGAAGATTTTTCAATAGCACGTTCAGCAGCAGTTAAAGCTTGTTTGCAAGGGTAATGCCCTTTCATTACTGGATCTAAAATCCCCACTATAGTAAGCCAATGGTTTGTGTCCATGTCCTAATGTCGTTTTCTGTGTGAGAACCGCTGTCATAACTTCTTAATTTGAAGGAGACAATATATACAATTCTTCATGATATTCTGGAATTCTTGGCACAGGGGCTGTACTGATTGCCTTTTTTAATTCTTCAAATCCTTCAGTCATTTCATCTGTCCATATTAACTTCCTTTTGCCTACATGTGCTTCTTTAAGTCCTTTTAAAAGTGGTCTAATATATGTGCTTTAACCAAAAAACCAGGCCCTGCATACATAGGCCTAAGAATCGTGCATTTCCCTCACTGTTTTAGGTTCCGAAGTCTTCATAATTGCTTCTGCTCTTTCAGGTGTCACTTTTCCACCTTCTTGAGAGATTAACTGTCCTGTATACAGGACCTCTTCCTGACAATATTGTAACTTTTCATTGTCTACTTTGTATCTTTTTTTTCTGCTACCATGGTCATGAGTCGAACTTAATCTTCTCTGCATCTTTCCTCCGTCTCACTGCATACTAATATGTCACCTACGTACTGAATTATTGTATGCTCAAGTTGTACATTACCTAGGTCCACCTGGAGGACCCTGTTAAAGATTGAGGTGGACTCACAGTACTTCTGAGGCAAACAAGTATGTTTCAGGAACGTATTCCTATATGAAAAATGATGTCAAATCTTGTGAGACTTCCTGAAGGGGGATTGAGAAGAACGCATTTTTTAAATCTATAACTGTAAAATATTTGGCCTCAGATGGGATGTTGCATAATATTGTAGTGGGATTTGGAACTAAGGAAACTCTTCTTCAACAATATTGTTTAGGGGCGGAGATCCTGAATAAATCTCCACGACCCCCAAGTCGATTGCTTGACTGGGTACACAGCCATGTTACATGGGGACTCAGATGTCCACATCTCCACTACAAGAAGGGAGCGCATTGGCTGCCCATCAAAGCAAGAATACTTTTCAAAACCCTCTGTATCACACACAAATGCCTAGCTAAGACGGCCTCCTTGTACCTCATCAATACATTCACACCCAACTCATCTACAAGAACCCTGAGATCTAACAATAACTATCAACTCTGTGTCCCACGATTCAAACTCTCAAGGGCATGAGGAAGTAGTTTTCTATTCCTAGCTCCAAAATCCTGGAACTCCCTCCCAGAGACGCTGAGAAATGAGCCCTCCCACCCCAGATTCAAAAAACCTGGCTGTTTAATAAATACTAGCCCAAGACAACATTCACTCCTCTGCCAACCTCTTTCGGCCACTCCCTCCCCCTGTCCAGCTAGACATCTATGCTAAAACTCATGTGCAACTCAATTCATGACCCAGCTTGCCTACCTCCGACCTCCGTCCAGTATAGATGCAACTCCCTCGATTAATCGAGACCCAGGCCAGTTTACGTTTTCTTTGCATGTGTATTTTGTGTGTAACTTCCTTCTTCATTGTAACCAGGGATTTTAAGCCTGTTCCAACCTACACCGTGATACCTATGGGTTTGGGCGTATAACAAATGTAATAAATGTAATAAATATAAGATGGCACCAATATGCCCTGCTTCATTAAAGTGGAAATAGTCTCAAATATACCTTCATCCGCTTCTCTGGACACATATATTGCTTTGCTCATGGCAATATTGTTCCTGGTTTAAGTTTGAGTTCAACTGCTCCTACTCCTTTCAATAGACCCACGTCATATGGTCTGGTAGTCCATAGAATATTTGGCACTTTCTCTAAACCTTTCTGGAAAAATGACAGTTTCTTTTTCAACATTACCATTCTCTGCAGCATTTCTCTATTCTCTACTTTAATCCAATTAGTGAGACTTATGAAAAATACTAATTCATCGTCTGACTAATCATACCTGAAAAGCTCCTCGTCTGTCAACCTATATCCTTGACTTAGGGCTATCACTGCTCTCCATCCTCTTCCCTCATCATCTGTCGCATGAACAATCACCCTTTCTTCTCTGACTATTTACGCTTCCAGCTCTAAGGGATAAACTGTCCTTCTTCATCATCCATAGGTATTTCTGGTCTAAACAAAATCTCTTCAGGTATTCTCAACATTATACCTACCAACCTGGGTAACCACGTTAAGAAAGCAGTCACTCCATACAAAAATACTTCTGGATCTAAAAGAACTCATCAGAATGCTTACTGGCCTCTAAAGGCTAACATAAACTCTTTCACGGTCGTATAATGTATCACTGGGGTGGAACGCACTATTCCTTCATCAGTAAAAGATATTGTCATGTTAGGTTTTGTTATCAAGTCACGCCCCAATATCTTAACTGGTTTCTGCCGAGAATATAATAATGGCATAGATACTTCATTTTCTCCTATAGATATTGGTAATTTGTGTGTAAAAGGAACTGAGCTCATCACCGCAGAGAATCCCTGTGCATTCATGGCAATGCCTGACATTGGGTATTTTCCCCTCACAGACACAGGAACGAGTTGCTCCAGTCTCTCCAAGTAACTTAAATGTCTTGCCTCCTATCGTTACCTTGACCCTTGGATCCTCTTGGGGGTTCAGTGTCACTGATAGTACTGAACACATCAGGTCTCTCTGTGAGCTGCCCTATTGTGGATATAAATTCACCCCTGTACCTGTGAAAGGATTTTCTCCTTCCACAGTCAAATTCCCTATTCTAGGTGTGGGTGTTCGCGGGACTCCTGCATTCGTATTCCATTGAGGTACCATGGCCTGTTGTGTCTGCGCTTGCTGGGTTTGTATCTGTTGTGTTTGCATAGGCACTTGCTGTGATTGCCCTTGTGGGGTTGCATTTGTAATGGAGCTAGCTTTATTTGCTAAGTTTGCGGCGCACGTGTCTGATTCTGCGTATGATCTTTGGCATAATACTCCTGTGGTACTATATTTTATTGTGGAAAATAGCCCACCCCCCTCTTGGAGCTTGCCAGCTTTGCTGCATGACCCCTCTACTTCTACATGTTCTGGCTATATGTTTCATCCTCCCACAATTCCAACATTGTTGTGGCTGTTCACCATTAAATCTTCCTCCTCCCTGAGGGTTTCAAAATCCACATCATCCTCCCCTAGGTCGGCCCCTCTTCATCGTGGCCAGAAATGGTACCCACTCTGATCCATAGGTTATACTACATGGCTTTGCTGCGCTGGTCATATCTCTTGTGTCGTCACACCTTAACCACTCGTCAATACCGATCCCTCTAAACCTAGTTTTGACAATTTTTTCTGAACTAACTTCGTTTCCACCTGCTTTCTATTCTCAGCTTTCTTCCTATTATTTTCCTGTAACAATCGACAATGATGTACAGTAGTCAATTGTATTTCTGGCCATGGCTTTGCTTCCATCCTTACCTGTTTCTTCATCTGCCGATGCACTGGCTCGGGAAGTCCCTGACATAAAATGTGGTAAAATAATGCCACTGTTTTATACCACGGTTCTCTCATCTCGCTCTTGAAAAAAGGCAACAGGATCTTCATTTTTGCCCATTTTCCTAGTCATAATCGCTCCCATGTCTGATGTGTCGGGATATTGTACTCTGAGCACTCGCCATACATCTGCTCTGCAATTATTAAATGGTGCTCCATTGTGTGTCGTGTTTTGTGCAGTCACACCCACATACCCTGCTCGCTTCCAAATGTCGTCAGCCCTCTCCCCTAGAATGGCCGCCAGCAGGCCTTTTATGTGACCTATAGCTAACGTCATTCCTGATATCATTCTCTCTAACTCATTAATCCATTTTCCCGCATCTGAGGTCAAACTTGGTAATTTGCATGTCAAATTATCCTTGTCCATTTGTGGCCGCAGTATATATTATGGTTGTCCTCGACCTTTCTCTAGTACCAGGAATTGTGTACATTTTGATCTGTAATCATACCCACCTACACTTCTTGTTTTCCAGGTGGGGCTAGTCTCGCCTGTTTGTCTCTGTCCTGCTTACATTAGGCAGGAATATATCTCATGTACTGCAGGATCGTGCTTGTGGTTGCTCAGAGTATGGTGTTGGTTCTGGTGCTTTTTCTTTAGGGTCCTCTAAGTCTTACCCCTATCTCTAAACTTGAGTCTTTTGAAAAACCGCATGAGCCCTCTCTTTGCGCTTTCTCTTTTTCCTCCCTTTCTTCGTCTGATATCATTATATCCCAGCTTGTATGGCTCTCGTCCCTTTCCACATCATCAAGATCTAGTCTACTTAAAGACCGTGTTCTATGTTTGTCTGTTAACACGTCATGTGACCTTCCTCCTATTTCCCTTGATAAAGATCCTTCGGCATTCTCTACTTTTTTACACCCATCTTTAGCCCTGATTTGCCTATATAAATTCCCAATTCTTTTCCCTATGTTTTTGCTTCATTCTGTTCAGCTCATGTCTTTATTCTCAGTATCCTTTGCAACTCACTGCGAGGCTTTGTTGACCCTCTCACTACTTCTGATCGTTTTCTTGCTTCAATCGACACTTTGCCTTTATTGAATAGACAATCTATTTTGTCATCCCTTTGTCCCCTACTCCAGTTCATCTCTTCTTCCCCTCTACTCATGTCTCTTATCTCTTCTTCCTCTTGCTTTCTTTGCAACCTATGTACTTTCAATCTTTGTGTTTCTATCTCCTCTCATTTCTTCTCTCCTAGTCTCTACTTTTCTTTCCTTGCCTTGCACCGCCTTCGTTCTTCCTTTCAATTCTTCCCTTTTTCTTTCTCCTTCTAAGTTTTCGCTTTTTCTTCCTTTCCCCCGCTACTCTCTTTCTTCTCTTTCTCTAACCCCATCAATGTCCTTGTCATCTAGTTTGAGTAACATCTGTCCTGCCATCCGTTAATTCTGCACTACCGTCACTTCCTTAGCCTTGTCTTTCACGTCTGTTTGCGACTTCCTCTATCTCTATCTATCTATCCTGTTTGTCCTTTCTCTCATCACACTGTTTATTTTCGGGTGTTGACATATATTTGGGTTCTCTTCTTATGCTCTCTTCCACATTGATCTCACTGTTATAAGCAAGGAGCTTGTATGTCGGATTAACATACCCTGCCGCTGCTTTCAATTCCTTTACAGGATAAAATCCCTGTTTCTCAGTGTCTGCGCTCTTGTTTTCAGTAGGGGAAGAGGAGCCGAAGGTGTTACATCCTCCCCTTTATGCCGATTAAGCATCCACTCCTTCTCAGGCGGATATTCTTGCTCACTCTGGTACATCACCCACAACTCTAAAACGGCTAACCTTTTCTGTAACTTCTTCCCCTTATATGTAGCATGCAAGCATGTTGTCATGTGTAGCAATACTGTTTTTGACAACAAGCCTTCTTGGGGCCATGGCCTAAGTGTTTTATTAGTCATGCCCTTCAACCACTCCACGTGGTACTGCCTTATTTTAGATGTATATCTTGGCAGTACCCTGCATAGATGTAAAAGAAGAGTGTCCCCCATGGTGACAAGTCGATTTCAACTGCCAATACCTAACATCCTCCTGATTGACGTCAATCTCGATTTAGAAATCTGATGATCAGCTTAATTTCTTACTATCGTTTTATATCTCTTAATCTAAAAACAATAACAGTTTTAAACTAACATATGTATGACCCGATATACATGTGCACTTTTAAATTTTTGCGTACGCCTTTTTTTACTATCTTTGGTAAATGTATCTCATTTCATTTTTTACCCCATTTTAGAGTTTGATACACACACTTCTTTTTGGCATTGCCTCAGGAATCCTTAAATAATATCCCTATTTGGAGTTTTAGTGTGTGCCCTTCCACCCCTCTTGGAACCAGGAATGAAGGTATCTATTTCTTTTCTTTCTAATCCCCCCAAAATCCCTTACTTATATACATATATTTACAATACAGTCCTTACCCCTATATTTGGCACTTTCCATGCTCTACTTACATCCGTGGCTCAGCTCGAGTCCCTCGGCATTGACTCTTCCACAATCAATCAGTTTCCCTTCAGTCCGCAGGGCACCTGGGGGGACCAGATGGGAATTTCTTAAAAGGAGCACCTGTTGACCAATCTTTTCGATACGTGTGTCTTGCGCGCCACACTCCACAGGAAGCTCCACGATCCTCCGGCTAATGGTAAAAACAGTTGATAGTCCGAGAGTCTGGATCTAGGCCCAGGTCGACTGGACCAGAGCCATCCACACCGCTTCCAAAATGTGCTCTAGCACCTTAAAGCGTCTCATGTGCTAGTTGGAATTACCAAAAATGATCTCAGACCCTACGTGGCAAACTGTAAAACCTATTGAAGGGAGGGATTGGTCAAGGGAACATTAGTAATAGTAATATCATTGAATGTCCCTTATCTAGTGGGCATGCCTTGAACCACCTCTAAATACGTATCATACAGATTATAGCAGAATAACAGCAGTGGGTTGGGCTGTGCAACACTGTATAGCTTGTTCCTACATAGACCCTCTGTTTGGTGGGCATTCTCTCCCAACCTTGGACTTTCGACTCGTTAGCAGCATGTAAGCAAAATGAAACTCAGGTGCAGAGAGCAACGTCAGACTACTACCCACTTGCCCAATTAGTCAATTATCTCTCATCGGTCTAGCCCCAAGCCAAGGCTTCTTCTTTATAGTTGACCTTGCAGCTTGTTCTCTGCTCCGGGACTCTTCAGGGAGTGTAGGCACACCATTATCTTCATCCGGACCTTAATGAATAGCACTTGTTTTCGACTTCTGAATCATATGTGAGGAGACCACGTTTTTGTCCATTTCGTCCTTCTATATACTGCTATTTGATTTAATTAAGCTGGATGTCATTACTCTTCTTGGCGTAAAGGAGGGTGAGTCCCAATTTTTTGTTGAAGGGGGATTGGCCTTTGGAGACTTGCTCACTCTACTTTGCATAGGCTTTTCGTATCTTTGATTGTCCAATACTCGGCGCTTGCAGATGTTTTCTTCTATGCCTAATCTAAGAGAAATTTGTCTTATCCTTTTGACTCCCTTTTTGCCTTGCAATTATTCCTTGGTGTGGCATCCTTGATCCTAGGCCAATAGACTCCTCTGTGTTCCTCACACAAAGCTGTTTTTCCAGCATCTTCTGATTATGCAGCCCTGGTCTGTCTGAGGTAACTTGAGTGGTTTCAACACAAGTCCGACATCCATCTTTTTCTTATGGCCGCCTTAACCACGTTATGTTTTCTTCTGCAGCAAGCTTCTATATGTCTCAGCTACCTTGCGCTTCTGCGTATATACATTTACTTCATCTCTCCTCACTTATTTCTTTGTTGCATATGATTTCTTCGTATTTGATTACATGTTTCTCTTGTTATTCCGGTAACATCTTCATTCTTTTAAGTATTTGCATATCGTTTTAGTGCGTCTTCGTGTCTTTCCTTCATGACGCCACTCTGCCCTCATCCAATTTCTCTTATAGCTCTTCGATGACCGTTGGTGTGTGCAGACATCCTTCCACCCTTTCAGTGCAAAGGCACATTCAATACGGTTGTCTGAGTGCATATTGTCTCTCTCGATGCGGTATTGGGATAATACCTGGTGTCCCACATAGGGCTCTTCTCCTATTGTTCCAATATGATGGAAGTGAGGAGGCGGGAGCAAGAAATGACATGTCTACCTTTTCCGCTACAATTGTTACAATTGGAGCGTAGGGTGAGGGGCAGTTTGGGATTCAGTCTTGGTGTAGCCCCAGACCACATAATTTAGGTTCGAAATTGTGCGTTCTGGGTGGATCTAAACACAACTGGCTGAATCTCCTCACTCAGATCACAGAAGCTGCATTCATGGAGGAAGGAGACAGCTTAAGGTCACGGTGTGCAAACATCATCAAAATAAGACAAGAAGCGCAATAAGAAATCACCCCACCTGCCCGATTACCAATTTTATTAATATTTATAAGCATTCAGAAGGGAGCCTGCCATGAGCTCAGGGGTCATGAGATGGTGGAGAACCTGATGTTTCAATAACGTTCCAAGGAGGGCCTGAAGAAGTCAGCATTTGAACAATCAGCTTAGCCATCCCTATGGCCACACAGTGGATCGCCCGGTGTAAAGGCTGGAGGGCGATCTGTACTTCTGCCTTCTACATGGTTGGGACAGAGGCACAGAACACCCCAGTCAAGGTTCTCTATTTCTCTATTATGGTAGCTTGGACGAGAAACCAAGGCTTGAGCTCTCAGGAGGCGATGCAGGCTGCTTCTTACAAAGTACAGTGATTCCCCGAGCCCCCTCAAAGGAATGCGGGAGTTAGGTGATAACACAGCTTATTTATATAAAACAAGGTTCAGTAATATTACACAGCCCTTTTTGGGTGGCTTATAACTTCGCTCTCCCTGGACGATCCGTCCAGTAGTTTTTTTTAAAATGACCAAAAAGTAGGTCACAAAAAATTAGTGATATCTATGTTCGGTCCGCGGACACACTTCCCTATTCGCTCTGCGGACAGGCTCCCGATTGGCTGGGCGATGCGCGTCGTGTCCGCGGACATTGGACTTGTTTGCTGATTGGGTGGTTGAGAGTGTGTGGTGCGTCAGATTTTCTGGGCACGCCCGCCATCTTGTATTCACGGACATCCGCGGACAGCGCAGTGAAACTTGGTGGAAAAATACTATTTAGTCAAGTGTTTTGGCGTGTAAGACTGTTTGGGGAAAGTGGGGGAGTAAGAGATGGGTTAAATGTTGTATTTATTTAGGTGGCAGGCACTCCTGTTGTGTTCGTTCTGACTGCGGACAATATGGGTGTCCTGAAATGTTCATAAATAAACGAAATGGGGGTGTCCTGAGGACACTACGCCTGTCTGTATGGTTCGTAGTCAAGTTGAAACTGTTCTATGAATACATCAAGTGTCCTGGGATGTTCGTCAATAAACAAAATGGTGGTGTCCTGAGGACGCTATGCCTGTCCGTATTGTCCGTAGACAAGTTGAAATTGTTCTAAGAACACATCAAGTGTCCTGGGATGTTCGTAAATAAACAAAATGGGGGTGTTCTGAGGACGCTATGCCTGTTTGTATTGTTCTCAAGCAAGTTGAAACTGTCCTAAGAACACACGCGGTGTCCTGAAATGTTCGTAAATAAATGAAATGGGGGTGTCCTGAGGACGCTGTCTGTATTGTTCATGGGCAAGTTGAAATTGTTCTAAGAACTCATCAAGTGTCCTGGGATGTTCGTAAATAAACAAAATGGGGGTGTCCTGAGGACGCTATACCTGTCCGAATTATCCGTAGGCAAGTTGAAACTGTTCTTAGAACTCACGCAGCGTCCTGCGTAAATAAACGAAATGGGGGTGTCCTGAGGACGCTGTCCGTACTGTTCGTAGGCAAGTTGAAATTGTTCTAAGAACACTCATATTGTTCGCGGACATTAAAAGTGCCCATATCGCATAGTTAAAATGTTTGATTCTATGGGTGTGGTCTATGGGTGTGATATGCTGCCAATGCAGCATATCACACCCATAGTGGCTTATAAGTTTGGCACCCAAGAACACATTTATAAGCAACAAAGTTATAAGTTAGTATGGGTGTGATGCTGTGGTGGTTGTGGGCAGGGCCTAGAGTCTTGAGTGCATGGCCAAGACCAAATTTATAAGCACCAAAGTTATAAGCCACTATGGGTGTGATTTGCTGCGGTGGTTGTACTTATTATAATATACTTACTGTTTGGTTTGGTAACTGGAGTACATATATTCCTTGTTAATTTCTGTGATAAATGAAAAGATCATGTTAGTAATGGTAGTTTGTAATGACTTATAACTTTGCATAATCGACATTTTTTTAATTTTTTTGACCCTCATATTTAGTAGATTACAAACCAGTATACTGTGCAATTTGCTCAGTTTCTGTGTTTGTTGCTAAAATCATTGGGTCTGTGGGAAAAAAATCCATGTTGGATTAAAAAAAAACATTTTTTTGTTATGCTACAGTCTGTTTGTTTTCAGTGTTCACTTGTTGTTTCTAGCTAATGTTCTACATGTTGGCTTGTTGCAGATTTTTGGAGCAGTTAGATACCTGTTGGCATATTCTAACTGTTTCTTTTTTTTAATATAATTTAGTTGTATTCATTTATCTGTTTAGTTGTTGTAGAATCTTGGGCCAGTTAGATACCTGTTGTCATATTCTAACTGTCTATTTTTTGTTATAATATAGTGGTATTGATTTATCTGTTTGGATATTGTAAAATCTTGGGGCAGTTAGATACGTGTTGGCATATTCTAACAGTTTATAGTTTTTTAATTGAAGTTTTGTTAATGTTTAAGTACAGATTAGTTCATAAATTTTGGTTTTAAGAAGATTAAATAAGCGTTTGTAAGATTTGCTGGTAATCTCTGCTTTAGAGTAATGGTACTATCATTACATTCAAACCATCCACATTTTTTTTTATATATGCAGTATTGTGACCTGCATTGGTTGTGGTTCCTGTGTGGTAGATTATACCTATTGTTGTGAAGGTTTTCTTACCAAGTGATACTTGACCATGTGTGAATCCAGTCAGCTTGCAGTTGTTTTTGGTACCATCTGCATTGTAGCGTAGAAGCATTAGTATTACGTATTTACTATGTGTTTGTATTAGTAAGGTGGGGCGATTATCCGAATTGCAGGTAGTACATAATCTACCATGGTTTGCATTTTGCACAAGTTGCTGAAATGGAACGGATTCACAATTGGGTATGGATACATACACAAAGCGCTCATTGGGGATTTGTTCCTGTGTCACATTGTTGCAGAGCGTGTATGTATGTTTCCACATGTATGAAATCTAGAAGATTTCATTTATAGGTATGTTTTTGTTTTCCAGTACTTGTAGTAGGTACATTAGAAATTCTTGTGGATCTTCCTGTGAGTTTATAGTGAATTTCACCATTCTAGCACAGTAGTCCAATTGTTGTCTTATTCCATGAACACTATACGTGTTGTCGGGATTGTTAGTTGCGTTTCTATGAAGTACTAACATTTGCAAACACAACTGGTCTGTACTGTGTAAGTAAATGTTGTCAACAATTGGTGGTAATTGAAATAGAATATCCATTGTTACATTTGCGTAGCAACTTACACCAGTTATATTTCAACATTTAAATGGACCAGATAAGTCTGTGTCCAAGTCATTTTTTCGGAATGCATGTTGTTTCTTTGAAGAAGTACTTGAGTTACTTTGAGTAATAGGTTCTTCTTTGGTTGTGGTAATTGATGAAGTATTAGTTTCTTTTACTCTCTTTGGAGGATTTGCAGTGACATCCTGTTGCATTTCTGTTTGATTTAGTTTTCTTTTACAACGTTTTACTTTTTGTGGAACAGGATATGTTTTTAGATGGGAGTGTATAGTGAACGAAGTCTATTCTATTCTAAAATGCAAGGAATATCAGCGTTTACTTTACTTGCATCAAAGTTGATTAGAAATAGACCATCAAGTGTACGTAAGTGTGATAGTGCTAAGTAGCCCATGCCTTCTTTAAAGACTGTGTTACCAATATCTATCAATGCTTTGTCTAGGGTAAGACCTTTTGATTTATGAATGGTGACTGCGTATGCAAGAGTTAGAGAAAATTGTTCTCTGCGTACATACATGTCTTTGAAGAGAAGGAATCGAGCTGTTGAGCGTCCTATCCTTTTCACTTCTGAAAGTTTGTCAAAGAGAATATTGACAAACTGAATGTTGTTGTCACGTGGGTTTGTTTGATAGCCAACAACTGTACCCAGTGCTCCATTAACTAGTCCTTGATCCACGTCAAGGTTACGTTTAAGCATTACTCTACAGTTTAAGGATAATTTTAATATTTTTTGCAACCCAGCTGTGTTGGAGATTGAATTTTCTAAACTATTTAGTCTTGTTGTGGCTTGCTCACACATGGGTAGTGTCATACCATGTACGTCTAGTTTGTCTTTGGCGCTAATTTCAATTATTGGTTGCATTTCCTTTTTTCAACATTGTTTCATTGAATTTGAAACAGCTTGCTAGGGTTGGCATTAAGGCCATACAATTGATATTTTTGTGTGCTAATTGTTCCATAACATCCGTAGCACGTGCATTATCGCCATAAAGTGCATGAATATGCCGGGTTTTCAATATTGTTTGTGCTTCTTGAGATAGTATACCAACTCTAATACTTTTTAAGTTGTTGGCATAAGTGAGATCTGCAGATTGCTGCATGTTTTCTGTTAATTCTCTGTATTGGAAATGTTGCCAAAGGTTGACATTTCCTATGCTGCCAACAGTTTTATGGCAGAGTTTGTGTCCTAAGGTTTTAAAAATGGGCTCACCTTTCGCTGGTGTCAATTGAAGAAGATCTCGAAAACAATAATGTGTTTTCCTCCAAAGAGCTCTTCGTAGTTTGTTTTGAGTACTTCTTGTAATCTGAGGTGAATCAAAGCCAACATTAGGTTGGAGACCATGCTCACTTCATCTATTAGTAGCATTTTCATTTGTTTTAATACTCTGCTTAGTTTCATTGCAGCTTCTATAGAAAGTTTGTAATAGTCTAATTTGTTTTGGTGTTCTACTGGCAGGAGTAGTAATCGGTGTAAAGTGACACTGCCTATGTTGTAGGCAGCTAAACCTGTGGGGGCAGTGACAACAGCTGACAGTTTGTTGTTTGTCAAGTGTTAAGGAATTTGCCGATTATTTTGATTAAGAATGTTTTGCCAGAACCAGCTTCACCACTGACATACAGTAGTATAGGTTTGTAATTTTGGCAGGTGCATTCTTTATTTTCATGTTGTACACCATGTGCAATTTCTTTTGTTACTTCTTGAAAAATGCTACGCTGCTTATTGTTTAATTTTGATTGTAGTATAGTTAAGTCTTCCTTATCTTCATACTGACACATGGTGTTTTCGACTTCTGTCATAGCTAATTCTGCCTCATTTGCTATTAGTGGCTGTCCCAGTGGTTCTTGGCTTCCTGTTACAGAAAGTTGACTACTGTCAGGAGTGTCCTTATCTAGTTGGGCCTGGAGTTCTTCTTCGTGTTGCTGTTCATTGTGCAACATTGTTTTGTAGTGTGTAAAGTTTACATCGGTTATAGTGCTTTCATTTGCTTTGAAAGCATCTTCGTAGGAGTCATAGTTATCTAGTATTTCTTCTTCTTTTCTCCATGGTTTAAAGAGTTGTAGCAGGGACGTGTAATATAGTTCTTTATGTTGAGGAGTCTTTAATGACAATTTCATATGATTAATTACACTTGGTTTGGTGAGTTTTACTGAGCTGCCTTCACAATTTGTCACTCTGTATCTACCTTTTTTTCATCAGGTTTTATATTATTTTTCTATGTGAAGTTTTGGGCTATGCGGTATAGACACAGGGTTTCCAAAGTGGTACTTCCGTTTGGGTAGTATGTGTCCAGGAAATTGTTTTTCAAAATGTCTTGGCTGTTGGGATCATTTTTGGCTATTGTTTCTATGTTGTCGTATGATTTGAGAACTCTTTTCCTAGATTTAGCAGGACTAAGACTTAGCCATACTATATTACCAGATTTTCCATACAAAGCAGTACCGGTTAAATGATCTGCTACTTCATAGGAGCCACATTCTCTATGGGAGAGTATTTTTATGCCCAAGCTGTACAATTTCTGAGACAGTGTTTTGTCTGATGAGAGGTCATTCCAGAGGTCTTGAAGCTCTGTTTTTCTGCTTTGGTTAAGTATGGTGTAACATATCGTGCAACTGCAGTGGAAATGTCTGCAATGTACTGCACATCTATGTTTGCATTCCATAAGAGGGCAATGATTGCATTGTAATCATTGATATATTTTTCTTCTTCTGTTCTTTTTATGTAATATGTATTTTTAGGTGATTTACCTTTAACACTATGCCTAACTGAAGACAAGAAGTTGTTCACTTGACCTGTTCTTGTAACTGGTCTAGGGAAACCAAAGCGGCATTTGGTGTAGTATTTCGCTTTGTTTTTGTATTTGCGACGACAATATTTGCCACATTTGTGTCTTTGAAATTGTAAAATTTGTGCATGAAGATCACTATTTGTTGCTTCCGATGGAATTTCACAAGTGACATATTTTTTCGATCAACTGTAACACAGTGGCATCATTGTCTTGACCAAATGTAGGAGCATCTTTAATCCATAAAAGCATGTGGATATGTGGTGCTCCTCTGGCCTGGTATTCTTTTCTCCAAAAGAAGTGTTGCACTTCTCCGAGGGGAGGAACAGTTTTATTACAAATAAAGTGTAGCATAGCAATGAAGCGATGATGAAAATATCTTGAAACATTAACAGGATCTAGAGAACAAAGTTCTCCAGGTGTTAGTATATCTATGTTTGTTTTGTTTTTGTTTGATATGTGTAGGAAATCATGTAAATCTTCCCATGCATATTCTGCACAACTTAATGTAACAAACCAAGTGGGTGGGCCAAGGTTTCTTATCATACAACGTACATCTCCATGACGTCGGAACCAGTACTCTTTAGTACCACGCATGTTTGCTAATAGATTTGTAATACTTGATTGTAAAACCTCATCTTTTTCTTGCACTTTTTGTAATAATTGTGTAGCTGACATATTTTGAAAGTGGGTTCCTGATTTTAATGTGTGTACAACTCCATAACATAGAGTTGCTAGTTCACTTTCAAAGAGTAGGTGGAATATGTATTCCACATTTTGTCTAAAACTGGGATCTTCAGAATACATCCATAACGAGCAGTATTCTGATGCTGTTATTTGAATAGGTCTATCATCGTACCTTCCTCCTTTGCCAGTAGGAAAGAGTAGTGGAAACGCACATGCTTCTATACTTTTTTCCCATGTGCTGATTGGTGATCCTTTTGTTTGTCGCATTCGGTATGTTTCCATTGCATCTTCTACGGTGTCATTGGAGTGCAATGGATGAATTGTATAATGGTCTAAAGTATTGGATACTGTAGCAGGATCTAGAAGCTCAAATTGACCAGTTTGTGGTGACTCTTGAATTATTTCAGTGGTTTCCTTCAAGTTTTCTTCAATATTAATTTCTTTGTTTTATTCATTATTGTCTTTTAGATATTGCAAGGCTTGTCTAACTTTATGTAAGTCTACCATTTGTTGCCAATTTTTTTTGTCTTTTGTAGGTACATTTACTAAGATAATTAAATATTGCTCCATTGGACGTTGCACTCCCAGAGTGTGCACATTTTGTTTTAGATCTAATGGTAAATACACTACTTTGCCACGAATGCCTTTCACCAATTCAGAGGGAGGTAATTTTGCTGTTTTTGGTTGAAGGCGTATTATTGCTTGAAAGGGGTGCACTGTTTGAATTATGATGCTCTCATATAAATTGAGTTGTTGTAGGGGTTTTGGTAGTGGGAATAATTCCAAATTATTTGTGATAGCACGTGAAGGAGTTTGGTTGTTGTTAAGTTTTATAGTGCAGTAACTGCAAAGTTTTAAGGGGTCAGTTATTTAGTATTTCTTTTCTGCTATAAGGTACAGAGCTAATTCAAACCATTTAGAATCTTCATTGTCTTCTATTTTGTATGTGAGGTCTACAATTTTTGTGTTACTTTTATAAAAAAAGTTCTGCGGCAACATACACACACATGGTTTGGTACTTCAGCAGATGTACTTTTAAATTTCAGTATTTCTTTTTTGTATGTGTGTAGTAGAAGGTTGCCATGTGTAGAATTGTTGCTAGTCTGTTGTAAAGCTATTGCATTTTGTAAGTGGCTTTCACTTCCAAAATATTTTTTGTGGATATAGTCGATTTCTTCAAGTAGGTCTTTGGCTGTACCATGTAGAAGAATGTTATTTAAATTGGCTAGTGCTAAAGCAGGACTTTTACCATAGTACAGTTTATAGACTAGATTTCTTATAGTTGAATGATGTGTTGATATCATTTTGATATGATGGAAGGTGGTTTTGCAAATAGGTCCTGAAATGCAGGCTAATGAATGTCCTTGTAGTCCTGTGTACTTGCGCACTGGACAGGTATCCATATTTTGCAGTAGTTTCATTTTGATTTTGTCTTTGCCTTTCACATACTGATTGAGGAATTGGCGTAAAGACTTGAAAGATTTCTTGGGAATGTTACACATTGACGTGCATGGCCATTTGTATAATAGACGTTCTGGTTCAGTTGAATGGAGAGGTAATTCTAAGTTTTCTGGGGATATTTTTGTAAGCAGTATTTCTTGTTCCATTATGGTATTATTAACTTTGTTTTCATGACCTCGTCCACTGCTATGTATGGCAATTGTATTTGTTTGCTTTTGTTTGTATGCTTCTTCATTGAAATATGGTTCTGTGCTTGTGGTGTGACTCCACTCACCTCCACAGATATTTAAGAAGTTATTTTTGTTGACATTTTGTTTATTGAGAAGTCTTTTTTGTAATTTAGTCATTAGTTTTGTTAGTTATTTAATTTTGTTTAACACTAAAATAAATAACTTTCTTTTGAGACGGATTGCACTGTCTATTAAAGCTTCTAAGATTAATTTTCTACGGTAGGTTTTAAGGGTTGTGCATGATTTCTCTCCTGTTTTTATAAGATTTTGAAGGACTCTGTGGCGGAACATTTTTGCTAAAATACTTTTTTTGGTATGCTTACTTGGCACTATATCAAGATTTATAGGAACAGTTTTAGCAGTAGTGATAGCTGAATTCTTGTTAATCGTTTTCTGTTTCGTTTTACATTTTGATAGAGGAGGCAAAGATTCTGTACTTGAAGCTTGTTTTGTTTCGCTAAATGACTGTATTAGCTGTTTGTTTGAACTTCTTGTACAAATTCTGCTAGAGATGGATGCTTATTTTGGACACTTCTATTTTCATTTGCTCTACTTCTGCGTTGCTTTCTACGGACTTGGTTTTTGGTAGGCATTCTTTAGTGTCTGTTGAAAAAAATAAAGAAGGTATGGGTTGGGGTGTTCTGCAATGTATGTGTGCTGTGTGCATGAGTGTTTGAGTATGTTGATAAAGATGTATGTGATGGTGTGTGATTGTGCATTTGGCAACTACAACTAGTTGGGATGGGTATTCTTGAATTTATGTGCTACTAAACCGGGCTTCAGATGACAGTACAAAGTAAGCTAGAGGTGAGGAGAAGCACAAATAGTAAATCTAATGGTATAAAATTAAAACAGTTCTTTGTTCTATAATATTCAAATTCTAGGGGCTGAGTTATGTCATTTGTACGTCCAAAAATGGGGATTTGTGTGCCATTCTGCCTGCAAATCCCTGTTTAACAAATGGGGATTTGTGGACTGAATGGTGCACAATCTCTGTTTTTAGGCGCATAAATACTATGAATAAATACCACACTGTGTTTGAGTAATAGTAAAAATATTATGGTGGTATTTAACTTACTTTTTTGGGGAATGAGCAGGTTTCTTCTGAGTTGTTGTTTGTACTTCAGATTCTGCTGCTGTTTTTCAGGAGAGTGGTCTTCACTGCAATTGTAAAGGAAAGAAATTAGTAATTTTGTGTGTTTATGTGCAGTCTTTATATTTTACTTTAAATATGTTAGTTCAACATGCTTTGCAAATGTGTGTGTAAAATGAAATTAAATAGCAGATAGGTTTGGAAGTGACAGTTGATTATAGCAGATGGGAAAAATGACAGTAAGTTCATTTTATAGGTAATACAGGTTAAAAGACAGTTAATCTGTTTATATGCATTTATAAGAATTGTACATGTACTATACAGAAAATATGCATACCTGTAGTTTGTGTTCATGCATATGGATATGCATGCAGCTGCAAGTAGAAATCTTGGAGACTTGTACAGTAGTTCTTGTAGTAGGTGCTTTCCAATGATATGACACTTGTACTCAGAGTGATTAACAGTACATTTGAAGTGCTGATCTATGATGATGGAGTTAGATGTAGAGGTCTTGCATGTGATTGTTGGATGGTTGTGTGACTGCTTAGCTGTATCCAATGAGGGAATGGCAAAGAGAGTGCAGTGGAAATGGTAGAAGGGCTGTCCATGTTACCATATGTCCGCGGACATGGCGGTAGTCTGCGGACATCGCGGGTTACATACAGGGATTTTGGGGTGGGGAGGCATGCAAATGAGAATGAGCAGAGCAAGGGATTGGTCAGTAAAGTTTAATGGGTGTGTTGTGTCACGAGAGAGTTTGTCAGAAAGTATTTTTCCTGAGAGAAGAACAGATGGCTATGGCTGTGTGTTTCAGAAAACAGATTGTTTGGATTTTGGGAGACTTGTGGATACATTGGTTGAAGGTGCATGCAGAAAGCTGTGGAGTAGCTGTAGATCTTGGATTCCCACATGTGGAAGTACACTGGCATTGAGTGCGTGGAATGAAGTGGCTGGACTTGCTACCTCTCTGTGCTACTTTGGAGACAGAGCATCATCCAGACATAATGATAATTCATTGTGGAGGGAATAGTTTAGGACATGTGTCTGGAATTTCTTTGCAATTTGCAATGAAAGGAGCACTTGGGAAGGTCATGGACATGTTTCCAAATTCTCAAGTAATTTTTTCTCGGATTGCGCAGAGACAAATGTGGCTGCGTTCTTCTTCATTTGGTCCACAAATGGAGAAAGCGAGGTGCAATGTCAATAAGGCTGTTTGTGCCTTTCTAAGAGATGTTGGCATGTCCTCTTTTCACAATGAAAATATTATGTTTCGTATCACATACATTTTTCGTAGAGATGGAGTCCATCTTACTTATGCTGGCAATCAGATTTTTCTGAGAAATGTACAAAATGCATTGCGACCTTTTTTTGGAATTTCAGCCATCCATTTCGCAGTAGGTGTTGACCATTTCAAGTTTTTCAAACACAAACAAACACCACCAAAAGGCTCTTTTCAGAGCCACCACTTCCTCCCAGAGAAAAGTGCAATGGTTATGATAGGGCAGCACCCCAAAATTTTAGATGTCCGCAAACTGTCCGCTGACTTCTAAAAAATACACAGAGCCCTGCTCCATTTATTTGCCACTTCTATTTTTAAACTGTGAAAGGTGGCTCTGAAAAGAGCCTTTTTTTATTTTTGTTGTTTTATATTTTTTTGGGTTTTTTACACATGACACACTAGGAGAGGAGGGGAAAGGGGGGTAAGTGGGGACACCAACCACGGGGATAAGAAATGGCGGGTGGAGAGAGGAAGATGTAGGGTGGGCCTTACTTAGGTAGTGGGTAGGTCTTCTTGTGCTCTGAGACCGTAGTCTCAAAAGCACTACGAAGTCTCTCCCCCCTGCAGAGTACTGTGTCACAGTACATCCACATAACTGTGACCCTCGAAAGGTAAGGGTCATCAGCATTGCGAATGGCCTGTGAGGCAGCTGGAGGGAAACAATCTCCCACAGGAGTGTTCCTTGTGGTGACAGGATCGGAAACGGAGGATGTAGTAGAGGATCTCAACCTACTATGCTCCTCGCAAGGTACAACCTTGCGAATGGCCCCACCGTGGAATGATCTTAGGTGTCGCTTCATAGTTGTTGTACCAAAGCTGTACGAACCAAGCCTCCCGCGACTGAGCACCATTTTGACTCGTTGCAGGTAACTTTGTTCGCACGCGCCATGGGTACGTTACCATGAATGGTAAATAACCGCCACACCCAAGAATCACGGTGAGTGCTGGTAGTAGGGACTTCCACTACCTCATCCTCTTCATCCTCCTCTTCATCCTCACTCCTGTTCCCCTCTTCAGGCCCTTGGGGAGGTGGTGGTGGTGGAGGGGGTGGGGTGGTACTGAGGCAGATGTAGCACCAGGTGGCAGTAGTGGAGCCATGGATGCCATCAGGTTTCAGAAATAAATCTGGAAAATTGGCAGCAAAAATGCACTGTGTTCTGTAAGATAGCCAGAAACACAATGAGGATGAGCTCTGGGGTGTGGCCTTTTATAGGGGTGCTGGTGCGTGCTTTGCGGACACCCGCGCTGTCCGCGGACAGATCGAACACCAACAAAAAGGCTCAAAAAGTCCCAAAAAGTATGTAGAAAGTCAGGATTATTGTCTGGAACTTGTGCTATGGTGATTTATTATTATAAAATATTGTGGATTGCCTGAAAAGGTAGTTTTAAATTGTTCGGGGACACGAACAGTGTCTGCAGTCAGAACACACGCTCAGCATGGGCGCGGTCACATGATGGCGTCGTGAACATGTCCGCGAAGGGAAAGGGTGTCCACAGGACACCAAATGCACTGAAACTGTTTTGCGCATGCGCGTTGGTGTTCTAGTGACACTGTTCGGGTCCTGAAACTAATTAAAAGTGTGTCACAAGTGAAACAAACAGTTACGGACAGGCGTTTGTTCTTAGAACAGTTTCAATCCACCTACGAACAGTACGGACAGGTATAGTGTCCTCAGGACACCCCCATTTCGTTTATTTACGAACATCCCGGGACACTTGATGTGTTCTTAGAACAGTTTCAACCTGCCTACGAACCGTCGGACAGGTATAGTGTCCTCAGGATACCCTCATTTTGTTTATTTATGAACATTTCAGGACACCGCCTGTGTTCTTATAACAGTTTCAACTTTCCTACGGACAATACGGACAGGTATAGGGTCCTCAGGACTCCCCCATTTTGTCTATTTACGAACATCCCAGGACACTTGATGAGTTCTTAGAACAATTTCATCATCAATTTCATCAACAATTTTAGACATTTGTGATGTCATCTTTGATGTCCTGGGTGTTAGTCTTAGTAGTGCACAGTGGTAGCGCGAGTTATGGTTGCTTAGCTTACCATAACTGGCAAATTTCAGGGGTTTTTTGGTTTTACTTTGAACCATAACATCCGTTTAACAAAGTTTTTTTTACTGAATTTCATAGGTTTTTAGTAGCGCAACTTAACCATAACGTCCCTTTAAAAGTTTTTTTACTGAATATATATATATATATATATAAATATATATATATATATATATATATATATATATATATATATATATATATATATATTACATGGCCACGGTAGTTATGGTTAAATTGGTGTTTCCATAGGAAGAGCACTTTTTGGGCGGCTTATAACTTCGCTCCCCCTGGACGAATCCTCACCAAATTTTGCAAAATAAGTATATGGCCCACTCTGAATTATTTTGCAAAGTTTGGTGAGGATTCGTCCAGGGGGGGAAAAGTTATAGGGGGGGTCCCAAAACTTTTTTTTTCCCCATAGACTGAATGGGAAAAAACTTTGCGCACGGCTACAGCCCGAACCGCTGGACGGATTTACACCAAATCTGCGGTGTAAATCCGTCCAGTAGTTTTTTAAAAAATGACCAAAATGTAAGGCAAAAAAATTAGTGATATCTGTGTTCGCTTCGCGGACGGACTTCCCTGTTCGCTCCATGGACAGCACCCCGATTGCCCCATGGCCTTGCGTCATGTCCACGGACATGTGACGTGTTCGCCGATCGGACGGCGAGGGGCGTGGAGCGCGTCAGATTTTCTGTGGCGCCCGCCATCTTGTATTCGCCGTCTGCTTCGCGGACGGACTTCCCTGTTCGCTCCGTGGACAGCACCCCGATTGGCCCATGGCCTTGCGTCATGTCCATGGACATGTGACGTGTTCGCCGATTGGACGGCGAGGGGCGTGGAGCGCGTCAGATTTTCTGTGGCGCCCGCCATCTTGTATTCGCCGTCGACCGCGTACAGCGTGGTGAAACATGGATAAAAAATTGTATAGTGCCCTGTGTTGGTGTGTAAGTGTTTGGGGAGGGTGGGGGGAGTATGAGATAGGTTCAATGTTTTGTTTTTTTATGTGCTAGACGTTTTGTTGCATTCGATTTGTCTGCGGAGAACACGGCTGTTCTGACATTTTGTAAATAAACTAAATGGTGGGGTGTTTAGAGGACGGAGCATGTGTCATTTTTGTTCGCAAGGAAGGTAAAAATTAGCTATGAACACTCGCGGTGTACTTAATTGTTCGTAAATACACAAACTGGGGGTGTCCTCAGGACGCTGTCCATATTGTAATCTGTCTAGTTGAATGTGTTCTAAGAACACTCGCGGTGTCCCGAAATGGTTGCAATTACACAAAATGGGGGTGTTCTGAGACCGTTGTTTGTATTGTTCATTGTCAGGGTGAAAGTGTTTTAAGACCACTCCTTTTGTCCGCTAATAGTACAATTTCCTGTGGGCGTCAACTGACTTTTTGTCCACTAAAGAAACGATAAATCAGGCTGGTGTGCGCCGACATTATGTGATAATCCTATGACTGGCGCTATTGACTTGGCTGACTTGCTTTTGCGACACTAAATCATATCTCCCACCCCTAAGCCTGATATTATCAAAGCATTCATATTCCCCGCCTCTCTCTGTGACGTTACAGGGTGCGTCATCAAACGCGCCCAGTCCTCTCCAGTCCTAAGTGACTTTACACAGAACCCGGAAGACAACACATATTATGTCACAACACAGCGCGCTACAATTCGGAATATGAAACAGTGATTTAAAAGCAACAAACATTTGTGATGTCATCTTTGATGTCCTGGGTGTTAGTGTTAGCAGTGCACGGTGGCGGCGCAAGTTATGGTTGCTTATCTTACCATAACTGCCGAATTTCAGGGGTTTTTCGGTTTTACTTTGAACCATAACGTCCCTTTAACACAGTTTTTTCACTGAATTTCATAGGTTTTTAGTAGTGCAACTTAACCATAACGTCCCTTTAACAACGTTTTTTTACTGAATTTCATAGCTTTTTAGTAGCGCAACTTAACCATAACGTCCCTTTAACAAAGTTTTTTCACTGAATATATATATATATATATATATATATATATATATATATATATATATATATATAGACAATATAATAACACTTTGTACTTTGGCAGTTCTGTTCACATAATGGCAATATGATATAAACTCTATGTGGTACCACACTAGACTTAAATTCAGTAAAAATGCACTAACAGATGAGTTTTAAACAGGCATGTGCATTCTTAAGTAAGGTGTACTTTCATAGATCAAGGAAGAAAGGCAGGTTTGTTTCAGAACATAGGGAGTATACTTTCATGAGACTCAAATATTAATACTGTGTGAGGATCGCTCCTCCTGGACAACCTGCAATGGAAAAGTTAGTGAGTACCTTATATTGTCTTTTACAGCACAGTACAAACATTTTCAATAATGCTCTGTCTTCTTTTTACATGTTCTACCACCCCAATGTACCTAAGATGCCACAGCAGAACAGGATCCAAGATGACTCTGGGATCCCTGGACAACTCCAGAGGCTGGAAGGACCTCTTCCTCGTCACTGTACTTTTGGAGCCTTGGCAGGTGAAGTGGCAGAGCTCCCTGGCTTTACTTGACGGAACCCCTCAAGAATGGACCCACTTTGGAAGAAGGAGTCACTTGGCTGTTGAGGCCAATAGAAAAGATGGAACCAAGTGTTCTATGAAAGGCAGCGGTTTCAGTCTTCACAGTGGTCTCAGTTAGATGGGTGTTAAACTGGCTGTGGAAGTCCTAGGAAGGTGAAACTTGCTGTGGACCCCGAAAAGGCCTGATTGATGAAGATACGGCTGTTGGCAACGGGTGCAATGCCTGAGGTAGGTGTCAAGTTTCAGGATTTCGCGGTTCACCCCCTTTTGGATCTTTGGTGCTGCACCTCTGGGTGGCTTCTGGCAACCTGTACTCGACCACTGGACTCGACCATGGACCGTCACTAAGGCTGGAACCTTGGGACAACTTCTTCGGATTTTGGTGGTGAGAAGCCCACCGGCAGACCTTCTTCTGCACACAATGAACTGGAATCTTTTTCGGCAGGAAAAAGTGGGTAGATGTCGTGTCAGGGCTGTCCCTTGAATTCTTTGATCAGATGGAACTTTCAGAGCTCTCTGTGTCAAGCAGCACTATGCCAGGGAACGCCCTCTTCTGGGCAGTAGACAGCAACAAACAGTCTTCCGGATCCTGGGTGACACAACTGGACTTCTCTGACTCAAGATGTCCAAGCACTCCTCTTCTGGACTCTTGAAGACCCCAGGCGGCAGGCAAACAGGACTGTCTTCCAGGGTACTTCTGATGAGGAGCAGCAGGTGCATTATAGTACCCTCATAGCTGGGGAAGAGGTCTCCTATCCAGGTCCTCCCTTGTATCAGTCCTTGGAAGAAAACAGCCGCTTTTGTATCTTGTGAAGAAAATGCAGCAGCAGACATCTTTCCGTCAGCTGGGCTTCCAGGGAACAGCTTCTTCTTGCTTCAGTTTTGACTACAGCTACTGAACTTAGATTCTGAACATCTGTTTCAAGATTTCGCGTTTGAACAAATTGGTGAGTGAGAGGTCCCTAGCTATATACATGTGTTCACCATTCACTCAGGCTGAGCCAGGCTCAAGCAGGCTCAAGCAGTCAATCATTTGCATGCAGGCAGGCAGCCAGTCAGACTCACAGGCATTCAGACCATTCACTCCACCCAGTCACCCATAACACAGAATGTGGATTGGAGTAAGTACCCAGCCTTTCAGAACACACCACTGCATTCACTCTCGTTTCAATCAGGACTGGCCCAAGCATTGTGTCACACACCAAAACCAAACACCCGCAGCACAGAATTTGAGTTGACTGCAGACTCCATTCATATAGATCCCACCGCAAGGATGGACCCACAACACCCAGTCCCTGGGAAGGCTCCAGTCAGTCTGACAGGAGGCAGCCCCAGAGCCATATATGGTATTTCCACCCAACAGCCAGTCAGGAAGAAAGCGACAGAGTCAGGGCTTCCCAGGACTTTGGGAAACAAGGTATAAAGGCAATACAAACCAAGAGGCTATGTCAATCTGGAAAAGTGAATACCCTTCATTTGAATGACAGATGTAACTTGATGGCCGAAGGCCAACCGTCTTATGCACCGATTTATAGAAATACAGACTGCTATGCTTGACCAACAAGCGGCCATTTTAAACGTAGCAAGAATCGCCATTTTGCTTGTTAACCATTGCTCATTGCTTTGTCTTAACTGCTTTGCAGCTTGCAATTCTTGCGAATTCTGCTTACTCTGCTGAACTGTTAACATTGTTGTCTGAATATGAAAGGGCAAGGTCGCGGGAATGAGGAGTTTGTTGAAACTCCTCATGAGTAGCCCAGAAAGTAATGCCCACGCTCCCTCTCTGTAGCCTTGAGGGAGAGCTGCAGGGCATTTAATCATTTCACAGCTTCCAGCCAGTCTCGTACTGTGGTAGAATGTGTTAGAATAAAACAGCTAAAGGCTTGAATTATGCTCTTCTTACGGCCCCCCTTCGCAAAACCCTTTAGAGCGTGTCGGCTCCCAGGAAACGAATAGTACCTCATAGATAGCAAAGCTTGGAATGTGGCTCTTCCCCCTGTGCAGCTTGCTTCCAAGAACAGAACCACCGTGTTCTGTTCAACAACTAAAAGATGCCTCCGCACTTTCTAATTGCACATTGTTACTGGAATAGACATCGAAAGTGTCATAATTGTCATACCCGTAGGAAATGTCCATCGTCATCCCGAGTTCCCGAGTTCAAAGAAACTTAATAAAGGGAAGGGGGTGAAACATGACATAGCTGATTGTATGATATGCATTTTGTATATATGTAACTGATGTACGTAATTCGCTCTCTTGCGTCCCTCGAGGTCTAGAAAACTCACGTCGCGGGGCGTGAGACCACAGTTGGCCAATTGGGACTATATTTTGCTTGCAATAAACCCTAGCATTGGGAATTTGAACCTCGTGTCTGGCGCATCTTTTCGTGTATGGTTATTGCCTTGTTTCCATATCGCGAGGGACCCCTAGGGGCCCCTTTCAAGATGGCGCCCGAATAGGGACCCTCCCCCACTTGCCCCATCGTATACGTTGTAACGGAGAAAAGGCGGAAGAACGGCGAGGACGGGACGATCGAGCCGGGATCAAGAGGTGTACGGGACGCCCTGTAGAAGTGAGGACAGATTCCTTCCGCAGATCTGCACTCATCTGATCCCTGATCGACGAACCGGGCCAGAGGGCAAAGGAGGCGAGAGTCCCAAAGCGAGGCAGAGTCCAGAGAAGCGCAGACACGACATTGGGAGAGGTTGCGTCAGGACAGACGACTTGTTTTATCAGGTGAGTCATTCCCCGATTCAAACGAAAACCTGATTTTTGGTAGAGTGTTGATTTTGCAAATTCAAACGTCCAGGTAAAGGTTAGCTAACCAAAGGGGAAGGTTAAAAACATGCCTGGAGTACTGTCCACTTTAGCGGGGCTTTTCCGCTGCGGTAGACAGTCCTTGGAATATGGCCCAAGTGCACCGCCTGGGGGAACGCCGGCTTATGACATGTATGCAAAATATGGTGTGGGTGCGATAATATTTTGCGAAATTTGGCATAGGCAAACTAGAAAGCAACCGGACCATCAGTGGCCAATTAATAGTAGCTTTGAGATTGCAAGGATAGATAACCTAGAAAGGGTGCTGATTAGAAAAAATGCGCGACTCGCAGCTTTTGAGACTGTCAAAGATTGGAGGAGGGAAGCGATGCCCTGACTTAGGAGTAGAGAGAAGCATGCGCATAGGCACAAATCGAAGCTTGAGGTAGCAGAAGAAAAGGAGGAGGAGGAGTGGATGGCAAGTCTAAGACGGGAAGGGAGACGTGAGCAAATGAACATAGAAGGAATATACCCGCAGCGGGAACTACACATAGCAGACGAATTAATGGAACATTTGTTAACTAATACGGGTCGAGGCCCAAAACCAAAATCGAAGCCAAACACGCCAGTAGTGACTGCGCAGGCCCAACCAGTAGCTCTCTTACCCCCTCCTGTAGCCCAAGCACTTCCCCTCACACAAGCATTAACCCAAGCCCCACCCACAGCTCGAGCCCTCCCACAAGCGCAGACCGCAGACGCACAATTTCCCAGCACCCAGCAAGGCCCTTCACAGATGCCACCTGTGTCACTTGTCCCATCCGCACCTCCCGCTCTAGAGACAGATTCAGCACCATCCGCCCCTCCCGAAGTCGAAATTGAGACCGGGGAGGCGAGAGGCGGGGCTGAAGGAACAGGATTTGGACGGGTAACTCGAAGCGCGATCAGCAAAGAAAGAGAGATTGAATTACAGCGAGAGGCAGAAGGTACATAGAAGGAAATGATGGGACGGCAGCATTGGCCTCATTGTATGGGTACCGAAGAAGCAACGAGAGACAGGTAGTGTTGGAATGCATGGGGAAATTTTGGTGGGAGAATGGAAAAAGATACTTGGGAATTTACCGCCACAACGATTGTTAGATTTGAATAAGTTAGCACGCAATGAGCAAAGAGATGAGGATGTAAGAAAACATGTGTACAAACTCATTGAATTGAAAAATGAAATGGAAGATAGATATGCTGAAATGTTTGCTACACCTGAATATAGTAGTGAGTGTATTAAGAAAGGAAGGAAGGAGGCGTCGAGGTTGTCTATGCAAAAAACGTGGCCGAGAGTTTTTTCAGGTGATGCAAAGCATTTGCCAGTACCGGGACAAATAGGTGATAAACAAAGATTGCAGGCATGGGTGGGGGAAACAATGCGATGGATGTCGAACAAAAGAACGTCAGTGAAGGAAGGAAGTGAGATATGTAATGGGTACCCATTGGAGATGAGTAAAGAAGCGATGCGAATGATAGTAGGAGTGTTACTGCATCAGGTTATTGGATACAATGGAGGTAGAGGAAATGCACAAGGCAGGGGAAATTGGAATAATATGCACGGGGTGTCATTGGGAGTAAATCCATGTGCGTACTGTAAGGAGGAAGGACACTGGCGAGCACAATGTCCGCACCTACAGAATAGAGGTGGGTTTGGCCAGACAAGGCCTCATAGAGGACATCAGGGGTCAAATGGCCCATGCAGAAATAGCATGCAGCAGCAGCAGGGATATACCAATGGAGGTACTCAAAACCAATCCTATGGTCAAAACCAAGCCTCAACAGAACCAGGCATTGAACCAAAGCGTTCCAAACCAAAATCAGGGCGGGCAGGGCCAACAGAGAAATGATCAGAGTGGAGGACACCGAGGGGGAAATGGGAATATTTTTGATACACAGCCAAACACGTATTATAGAAGCAGCGGTGACTACACATCGGACGATGTGTTATTTTCGCAATAGGACAGCCCACGGCAGGGGTCGGAACCAGTGTCTATTCCCGTGAATCAGAGAGGACCCTACGTAGAAATGAGAGTCGGGAATAAGGAGCACCGTTTCCTTGTAGACACAGGGGCACAGAAGTGTTCGATAGACCACCACTTGGTTCTGGAGATCCCACTGTCGGGGCAAAAGAAAGTTTCTGTAGGGTTCGCAGGTACACCAGTAATTAACCCCATGTCCGAAGCTGTCCCGATTACAATAGGACCATCTACGGAACAATGTCCATTTCTTCTGACAGAAAATTGTGGGGAGAACTTGCTAGGATTAAATTTGTTGAGAAAATTGGGGGCAGTTATACATTGTACGGCAGATGGGGTGTTCCTCACGATGTGGCCTCACGATGCACCGGGGAGGGAATTTATGTCAAAAGCGTTACCAGAAGAGCTAAGTAGAGTACCAACCTGTCTGTGGGCAATGCATAATAACGATGTAGGATGCTTGAAAATAGAGCCAGCAAAAATAACTTTAAAAGAAGGTGTTACATTACCACGAATTCCCCAGTATAAAATTTCTGTTGAAGGTGAGAAGGGATTAAAAAGTATTGTTACTGACTTGGTGAGATTGGGGGTGGTTGAAGAAATTGCAGGTAGCACGTGCAACAGCCCAATTCTTCCAGTTTACAAGAAAGGAGGCAATGAAGTACCATATCGTTTCATAATTGATCTGCGCGCATTGAACAAAGTGGTAGACCCACAATTCCCTTTGGTCCCAGACGTCACAACAATACTGACAATGATACCGGCCACTGCAGAATACTTTAGTGTAGTTGATTTGAAGAATGCGTTCTTTAGCATTCCAGTGGATAAAAGCAGTAGATATCTGTTCGCGTTCACTCTAGGAGGTCGATCATTCACATTCACACGCATTCCACAAGGATACACAGAAAGCCCGAGCATTTACAGCAGAGTGCTAAAAGAGCAGCTAGACATGCTAGAATTACCCGAAGGTTGCGTACTCTTGCAGTACATAGATGACTTGTTATTAGCTGCTGACACAAAAGAGATCTGCAAAGAAAATACTATATTACTATTGACACACCTAGCGACCCATGGTCACAAGGCGAGTTTGAAGAAATTCCAGTATAATCAAAAGGAGGTGTCTTATTTGGGTTACCTACTTTCGAAAGAAGGGAGAAGATTAACACCAGAATGCAGAGAAAGTATTTCTACTATGCCTATTCCAAAAACTCAGTGAGAGCTGTAATAGGCATGGCCTCTTATTGTCGGCAGTGGATCAGTAATTTTGCGTTGATTGTGAAGCTGATGATAAAGTTAACTAAAAAGGATGCAGTGATGCCTTTACAGTGGGATGAGGAATGTCAGAAAGCGTTTGAGCAATGGAAAGCTGCATTGTGTGCTGCGCCAGTTTTAGGCACTCCTAACTATAAAAAGATCTTTAAACTATTTGTGAGCGAGAGTGAAGGATGTGCATTGGCGGTTTTGACACAGGAACAAGGTGGAAGAAATAGGCCGTGCGGCTATTATTCTTCCGCGCTGGACCCTGTAGCGCGCGCACTACCACGATGTTTGCGATCAGTCGCATCGGCTGCTGCGTCAGTGAAACAAACAGAAGGAATGGTATTGGGGCACACTTTAATTCTGATGGTGCTACATGCCATAGACGTTCTATTAAACAGAACACAGACGCAACACCTCGCCTCTGCTAGACTAACAAGATATGAGCTCATCTTGTTTGCACCCCACATCCAAATTATGAGGTGTAGCGCATTGAATCCTGCAGAATGAATGCCACTGCCCATAGCAGAAATTGGTGACAACGAATCACCACCCCATGATTGTTTAATGGTCACTGAAGAAGAAACAAAGGGAAGAGTTGACTTGAGCGACATCCCACAGAAAGAGCCAGATGGGGAGTTGTTTTGTGACGGCTCTTGTTTTAATTTACCTGATGGCACATCAACGGCCGCATATGCAATTACTACCCTAGAGAGTGTTGTAGAAATTAGAAGAATCCCCTACAATTCGGCACAAGCTGCAGAAATAATAGCACTGACCCGAGCCTGTGAACTCTCTGAGAATTTCAACGTGAATATTTATACTGACAGCCAGTACGCCTTTGGCGTGGTTCATAACTTTGGCCGACTCTGGGCTGAGAGGGGTTTCTTGACATCACATGGGGCCAGGATTCAGCATGGGCCTTTGATTGTGCGATTGTTGTCTGCACTCACGTTTCCAAAGCGCCTAGCTATAGTGAAATGCGAGGCGCATAAAAAAGTAACATGTAAAGTGGGAGAGGGAAACGCATTTGCAGACAGGATTGCAAAACAAACAGCCACAGATTTGGGAAATAAAATGATGACAGTACAGACTGAGGAAGTACCTTGTATGGTAGAGAATGGAGTTGCTACAGTCAAAGAAATGCAGGCTGAGGCCACGACCGAAGAGATTCAGGGGTGGGCTGAGGGCTCTGCTGAGGTAGATTTGGAAGGATGTTGGGTGGACAAGGAAACAAAGAACTGGATGTTGCCAAATTGTTACGTAGCCGCAATGGTTACGATGGCGCATAGCCCTACCCACATTTGCGCGAAGAAGATGGTACAGCATTTATCCACAGTATGGAAAAATGAGCACATAAAAAATAATGCAGAAAGGCTAGTGCAGAATTGTATTACGTGCCTGCAACACAATGCAGGGAAGGGAACCGTGACTCCAGTAGGTAGTTTTGGCCCACCCTCTATGCCATTTGAGGTGATCCATTTTGATTTCATAGAAATGGAAAGGTGCCAGAACTACAAATATGTGTTAGTGGTGATTTGTGCATTTAGCAAGTAGGTGGAGGCATATCCTTTAAAAGACTGCACTGCCATGTCAATGGCAAAAGTAATGTTGAAAGAGTATTTCTCCCGGTTCGGGTTGCCCCATGTCCTGTGGTCAGACAACGGCCCACACTTTGTGGGCGCAGTAGTACTACAGATCTGTGCAGGTCTACAGATAGAGAAACGATTCCACAGTTCCAGGCATCCCAGTTCGGCCGGGCTTTTTGAGAGACATAACGGTATCTTAAAGTCAAAGATAGCTAAAATCTGTGCTGGGAGCAAGTTGAGTTGGGTGGAAGCATTACCCCTACCGCTATTGTGCATGCGCACGTCTGTGCAGACTAAAACTGGGCTCTCCCCCTATGAAATTGTAATGGGGAAACCGGCAAATGTATGGTGCGCACCGCAGCCCAAAAGATTATGTGAGGTCGAGCATCCTGTGTTAAGCACGTACTGTGGCCTTTTAATGCAGACGTTGAATTTGATTCATCAGCAGGTGCAGGAGGCGTTACCAGTGCGATACACCGGACCGGGGCACTCGCTGGAGCCTGGAAGCTGGGTCCTGATTAAGAACTTTGAGCGGAAGACAACCTTAGCACCCAGGTGGCGCGGCCCGTACCAAGTACTTTTGGTCACGCAAACGCCCATTCGAGTGGACGGACAGAAGGCATGGATCCATGCAACACATGCCAAAAGATTCCCAGGACTGCTGACAACTTCCGACGACCAGAGAAAGGAAACGGTCTCGGAAACGAAAGAAACTGTTGCCAGTCCATTGCCACAGCATCAGCCTGAGCGAGAAGTGAAAGTTGAAACAAAGCCCAAGCAAGAAGTGAAACTCGAAACAGAGCCTGTGGAGACTGCCAGTAAGGGGAAAGGGCGAAAAGTGCCCCAACGTTGCTCAATAGAAACAACATCACTGCCGAGCGACACAAACCCTGAATTTCAAACACGAGCAGAAACAACGCGTGTACCCCTTTGGCGCCCGCCAGTCTCTGCAAACACACCAAAGCCAAAGAAAGAAACTACATCATTGCCACGGCGCTCATCGCTACCCATCATTGTGCCGCAGGCTGACACTGAGCCTGATATTGGAAGTGCAACTGCACTATTCACGGATCATACAATACCAGGAGTGAAACGGTATAATTTGCGGCCTCGACAGGCAAAGTGATCCACAGATCTTTGGTGCTTTTCTTTTTCCTTTGGTTCCACTCACAGACGGAGTAGGAGCCATGGGCGTAGAGGAGAGAAGTGTGAGAGTTGTGCAAGTCGAACAATTCAAGACTCACGGCTCCTCGGTGCACTTATAAAAAGTACATGTGTCAGGAGCCAGAGCAGGACAAGCTGGACGCACATAAGTACTAAGGCTGATAGAGTACATGTGTCCTAAGCCAGAGCGGGACAAGCTGGATGCACATAGTACTCTATCAATAAAGAACTGTTCAGAAATCATCTGAGCAGTGGGAGAAAGAACAACTAATCTTGCTCGGAGTGGATAAGTGATCTAGGCTGTGAAAGGGCTGGCAGAATTGAACTGTGACATTTTCGTTGACCTTTTCTGGCATCAAGAACGAGAGACATTTGCGACAAACTTTGCCAGCAAGAAGAAGGACGATAAAGAACAAATCAAGACCGGTTTCAGCCTCCTCCTGCACCCCTGCTGAAAAGATGATAGTTTTAGAGACTGTAAATTTAGGGAAAAAGCATGGTAAAAGGAATAAGGTACTGATTTGGACATTGGTCCTGTGTTTCTTAAGTATGGTAGTACCAACAATAACAGCTATTACACTATGGTCCCTGGAGTCCGCGCTCCCATTAGAAACACTTTTGCCAAAAGCAGCTACTGAAAGCCCGGTTCATGTAATCACTGGTACGTTGCCCCCAATGGAAGAAAGACATAGAGAAGGATATGGCAACAATGCATTGTTGCTCATCATGAACATGACCCATGCGGTTTTAAAGAAAAAAGATTGCTGGGTTTGTGCCCATTTACCACAGCACGGTGGGAAAGGGATAGGCTGGTATGTACAACCGTTACCATTGGTTTATTCATGTGAAGTATCGTTGAGTGCAATGTTCTTTGGGAAATGGAACAAGAGTAATACGGGTCAGCTAGATGAGACCAATATGAATGAATTTGAGGAAGTGATCATGAGACCTGTGGGTTGTTCCATATTCCACAAAGCTTGCGTGTTTTCACCAGATCCCATGAGGAAGAATACACGAAAGACAACAAGACTAGATAGATTACATAGGCAGAATAGACCAACCCCGCCAGCAGAAGAAACATCAGTAATGACATTTCGAATGAGGGATGAATGGAATAAAGATGCTGTGCCCCCTGCCTATACAGTGGATCACAGCCCCGAAACTACTCCCCTATGTTTACAGAAAAAAGGTTCCTATAAAGTAGGAACGTTTAGCAACTGCCTGAACACATTGGTTTTAAAGCACAAAATAGAACCCGTGTACGTAGGGGACCCTGTTTACTTTATATGTGGGAAAAAAGCATATCCATGGTTACCTAGGAATTGGGGAGGTACATGCTACCTAGGTCTACTGTTTCCAGGAGTGTTCCTCTTGGAAACAGCAGAAGGAGCCAGATGAACAAAAGGTAGAACTCAAAGGAGTAGCGAGGATGGAATGATAGCAATAGATATAGCCAAATCATTTATACCATTCTTGTCCCAAATAGAAAATTCCTACAATATAAGAAAACTGTCTAGAATATTAAAAAATACAATAGATTCAACAACGGATATTTTATTGAATATGACGTTAGAAGGAAAAGGAATAAGACTAATGGCACTACAAAACAGGATGGCTCTCGATATAATATTAGTTGATCGTGGGGGAGTTTGCAAACTCGTAAAAACTGCATGCTGTGTGTATATAGATGATTACTCCCCTACAATTTTTAAAGCAATCCGGAAATTACATGTCCTAAATTCCACAATCGAGGTCTAGAAAACTCACGTCGCGGGGCGTGAGACCACAGTTGGCCAATTGGGACTATTTTTTGCTTGCAATAAAGCCTAGCATTGGGAATTTGAACCTCGTGTCTGGCGCATCTTTTCATGTATGGTTATTGCCTTGTTTCCATATCGCGAGGGACTCTTAGGGGCCCCTTTCAGCTACAGTGGCCATCTTGCCATTCTTCAGCAATACACTGATTCCTATGGTAGGGCCTGGGTGTCCCAAACATGGAGGACACTCAGGCCACTGTCAAGTCAGCATGTAGCTGCCACCAGCCCATGCCCTGCCTTGAGGTCAACACACAGGTGCCCCAAGACACACATAAGGGGAGCAAGGGTGTACCCCCACCCCTGGGTGCCATAACCAAAAGAGCTGCACTGCCAAAGGTCCAAACTGGACCTCAAAGGCAGAAAACATGTAGACAACTCACACAGAGAAGTGGTAGAACAAGGGCTAGGAGGACCTGTCCTTCCAAAAGGCATTTCCAGCATCACACCCGGTGCAAATCCTTTGTGTGGGACGTTTTACCATACAAATGTACTCCTTACTTTGTCACGCTTATGTTTGGAGTGCTACAATAAAGAGCTTCCAACTGTCCAAGGTGGAAAGATGCACTTTAGAAAGCCTTTGGAGGCATTGCTTAATTTAGTAAAAGCTGGACAAATAAAATCAGGTTTTCCTCCTTTTTTCATTCCTCTTGTTCATTCATATACTAATTGCTAAAACACATTTCTTGGCAGCAGATCCCACTCAAATCAGTGTTGCCCTGATATGTTCAGAACACGTGTGTGACCTCTTCCTCCAGGAAGTGGATGATGACAGCAGCGCTCAGCACCTGAAAGACTGAGGGTCCAGGAGACTGGTCAAGTAGCCTGCTTGGCATGAAGTGGTGGTAGACTTGGGTTCGACCAATGAGATGGCATGATGGTCATTGCTTCCTGCAGGAGACTGCGTATGCAATAGACCTAATCATGTTGCCTGGCTCTCTGTTTTACCATGTTCACATTTTTGGCGGTGGTGATCAGCACACCTGGCAGCTGTAGTGCTTGATCACATAGGACATGAAATAGCACCTACCCCATGACATGCAGCGTGTCCAGTGGGGAAATCAGCTGGTAGGAACCCTTGGTCCTACGTCCTGACAGATCAGCCTGTCTGAATAGATCTGTCTTACAATGAAGAAAAAGTGGACACAAGTATTGTTCTACCAAGCATTGACCTGTACCCCAGGGACACAGAAACGTATTTAGACTGGACAGTGGGACCCAACTCGCACCTACTGTAGGTCCGACATCAACCACTCCAGACAAAGGTTGAGTAATACCTTCTTATGCATCCCTGCCCTATTTATCATTACTTGAAACCCAACACCTCTACTGTAATCAGCCACGTCCCCCTGCTGCTTCACCCATATGTAGCCATTAAAGAAACTCCCCATCTATGCACACCTGCTGCCTCACCCATATGAAACCGCATAAGAAACTCTCCACCTGTGCACACCTGCTGCCTCACCTCTATGTAACCACATAAGAAACTCTTCACCTGTGCACTCCTGCTGCCTCACCCATATGAAACCACATAAGAAACTCTTCACCTGTGCACTCCTGCTGCCTCACCCATATGAAACCACATAAGAAACTCTCCACCTGTGCACACCTGCTGCCTCACCCCTATGTAACCACATAAGAAACTCTTCACCTGTGCTCAACTGCTGCCTCACCCATTTGTAACCACACAAGGAACTCTCAACCTGTGAACACCTGCTGCCGCATCCACATGTAACAGCATAAGAAACTCTCCAACAATGCACACCTCCCACCTCGCTTAAATGTAACCATTGTATTTATTTTTTTTATTTTAAAATGATATAGTTTAAACATAAACTTTTCATTTAAGCCTTTAAGGCTACATCTCATTGATAGATTAAAATGTACATCTCTTAGATCTCAAACAGTGTGATATTAAACAGGCAGTTCAACAACAAAAGAAACATATATATTTCTTTTTTATTTTTCCTCAAACTGGGTCCTGTGAGTTCATTAGTGAGTTGGGGTCCAGAATGTCACAGATAAATTGAACAACTGTGTATATCAATTTCCTATCTTGGCCTCTTCGGATCTTCATCCATCTGGATAGTAAATGTAACTATATTCCCAATTCATCTTCAGAAACTCTCCAACTGCACACACCTGCTGCCTCACCCATGTGTATCAGGAACACTCCACCTGAGCACACCTGCTGCCTCACCCATGCGTATCAGGAACACTCTGCCTCACCCTTGTGTATCAGGAACACTCCACCTGAGCACACCTGCTGCCTCACCCTTGTGTATCAGGAACACTCCACCTGAGCACACCTGCTGCCTCACCCATGTGTATCAGGAGCACGCCACCTGCGCACACCTGCTGCCTCACCCATGTGTATCAGGAACACTCCACCTGAGCACACCTGCTGCCTCACCCATGTGTATCAGGAACACTCCACCTGAGCACACCTGCTGCCTCACCCATGTGTATCAGGAACACTCCACCTGAGCACACCTGCTGCCTCACCCATGTGTATCAGGAACACTCCACCTGCGCACACCTGCTGCCTCACCCATTTGTATCAGGAACACTCCACCTGAGCACACCTGCTGCCTCACCCTTGTGTATCAGGAACACTCCACCTGCGCACACCTGCTGCCTCACCCTTGTGTATCAGGAACACTCCACCTGCGCACACCTGCTGCCTCACCCATGTGTATCAGGAACACTCCACCTGAGCACACCTGCTGCCTCACCCTTGTGTATCAGGAACACTTCACCTGAGCACACCTGCTGCCTCACCCTTGTGTATCAGGAACACTCCACCTGAGCACACCTGCTGCCTCACCCATGTGTATCAGGAACACTCCACCTGAGCACACCTGCTGCCTCACCCTTGTGTATCAGGAACACTCCACCTGAGCACACCTGCTGCCTCACCCTTGTGTATCAGGAACACTCCACCTGAGCACACCTGCTGCCTCACCCTTGTGTATCAGGAACACTTCACCTGAGCACACCTGCTGCCTCACCCATGTGTATCAGGAACACTCCACCTGAGCACACCTGCTGCCTCACCCTTGTGTATCAGGAACACTCCACCTGCGCACACCTGCTGCCTCACCTTTGTGTATCAGGAACACTCCACCTGCGCACACCTGCTTCCTCACCCTTGTGTATCAACACTCCACCTGAGCACACCTGCTGCCTCACCCATGTGTATCAGGAACACTCCACCTGCACACACCTGCTGCCTCACCCATGTGTATCAGGAACACTCCACCTGCGCACACCTGCTGCCTCACCCTTGTGTATCAGGAACACTCCACCTGCGCACACCTGCTGCCTCACCCTTGTGTATCAGGAACACTCCACCTGAGCACACCTGCTGCCTCACCCTTGTGTATCAGGAACACTCCACCTGAGCACACCTGCTGCCTCACCCATGTGTATCAGGAACACTCCACCTGCGCACACCTGCTGCCTCACCCCTGTGTATCAGGAACACTCCACCTGCGCACACCTGCTGCCTCACCCATGTGTATCAGGAACACTCCACCTGAGCACACCTGCTGCCTCACCCATGTGTATCAGGAACACTCCACCTGCGCACACCTGCTGCCTCACCCATGTGTATCAGGAACACTCCACCTGCGCACACCTGCTTCCTCACCCTTGTGTATCAACACTCCCCCTGAGCACACCTGCTGCCTCACCCATGTGTATCAGGAACACTCCACCTGCGCACACCTGCTGCCTCACCCTTGTGTATCAGGAACACTCCACCTGCGCACACCTGCTGCCTCACCCATGTGTATCAGGAACACTCCACCTGAGCACACCTGCTGCCTCACCCATTTGTATCAGGAACACTCCACCTGAGCACACCTGCTGCCTCACCCTTGTGTATCAGGAACACTCCACCTGCACACACCTGCTGCCTCACCCATGTGTATCAGGAACACTCCACCTGCGCACACCTGCTTCCTCACCCTTGTGTATCAACACTCCACCTGAGCACACCTGCTGCCTCACCCATGTGTATCAGGAACACTCCACCTGCACACACCTGCTGCCTCACCCATGTGTATCAGGAACACTCCACCTGAGCACACCTGCTGCCTCACCCTTGTGTATCAGGAACACTCCACCTGCGCACACCTGCTTCCTCACCCTTGTGTATCAACACTCCCCCTGAGCACACCTGCTGCCTCACCCATGTGTATCAGGAACACTCCACCTGCGCACACCTGCTGCCTCACCCTTGTGTATCAGGAACACTCCACCTGCGCACACCTGCTGCCTCACCCATGTGTATCAGGAACACTCCACCTGAGCACACCTGCTGCCTCACCCATTTGTATCAGGAACACTCCACCTGCGCACACCTGCTGCCTCACCCTTGTGTATCAGGAACACTCCGCCTGCGCACACCTGCTGCCTCACCCTTGTGTATCAGGAACACTCCACCTGAGCACACCTGCTGCCTCACCCTTGTGTATCAGGAACACTTCACCTGAGCACACCTGCTGCCTCACCCATGTGTATCAGGAACACTCCACCTGAGCACACCCTCTATCATACTCATATGTGCCATGAATTAGATGAACATGAATCTAAGTACTGACTCAGGTTCCTCAAGGGATCCTACTTGCACTGCCACTTACTGAAACTATACTAATAGTACTCACACACCAAAATCTATCCTTCCTAAACATAGCAGCATTACCCCATGAAATTGAAAAATATATATTTTGATTATGGATTGATGCTCAACTTGAGATTCGTTGAACCAATATGAAACCAAACAGTAGTCCTCTTTCTATGACCATGTTTATAATGACTAGACGAGGACTGTTTAGTCCTCTTTTCATGACTATGACCAGCACCATACCTACAATGGCCTGAGGAAGATTGTTGGTCTGCTTTTCATGACTATAGCCATCACTATAAATATAGGTTTTCAAAATGGCGCTCTGGATCTCAGAACGCCATGCGCTTATCATGGCACGGGTGATACTGTGAGAAGAAATAGCTAAGCAAAGTCAATCAGAGGGTTGAATATTAGGTCATGGGGTCAAGAAAAATCAATAGTAAATGTGCAATCCATGTTTACATTGCTTTCGAATTTTTTACAAGAAAAGAACATGATAATATTTAACGATGGGAAACTAAGGAGTGAAACTTAGGTTTTATGGAACAATTGAATACAGGTAACTTGCAGAATAATCAGTGATTCATTGAAGGGTGCTGTTGGTACGTATTCGGTATGAAAATGGTTTAATAGAAAGGAGTTTCTGTGTTATGTTTCTACACAATATGTAGCATTTTAAATTGGGCACATTACAGGATGTTAGAGATTCTAAGAGCATGGACACCAAAAGGAAAAGATAGTGAAAGACAAGCACATGATATGATATTTATAACGTGTCTATACAGAAGTGGTTCAAGGCGCGACGAGGTAAGGGAGGGGGAACAGAGGGAAGACAGAAACAACGTGCCTCATTACAATCCCAGCGGTAGCCGTGCTGATAAAAACGGTACGGCTGCTGTTGGAGTCGTTTTTTTCCGGGGCCTGGCAACGGGGAATTAACGGAGCATTACAGCCCCGGCGGTCCCGGTAATTCCCCATAGCCAGGCGCCAGAAAAAATTACTCCCCATTCCGATGTGAATGGGGAGGACGGTAGCATCGGCACCATTTATGATGGTGCCGTTGCTACCGTCAAGGTCTGCGGGCGGGTGCCGACATGAAGTGTCAAGAGCTGTTGGGGACTATCGGGATACAGAAACAGCCCCCAAGTGCAGGGGTTGCCAGGGAGACAGTGCAGGGGTGCAGCTGGCGGTTGAGGGGATCTGGGCCCGAGATCAGAGAGTAGCCAGGTGACTAGTGCAGTTTCAGGCAGGAGTTCAGCAGGGGAGAGGACAGAAAGTAGAAGCAAAGAGGAAGGTCTTGAGGTCCTTCTGGAACCGGAGATGGTTCTCCTCAAGTTTCAGGGAGGCAGGGAGGCTGTTCCAGAGGGAGGCCCCAGCCGAAGAAAGAGATCTACCACCAACCCGTTGCTTGGTGAAGCGACTGACCCTGAGGGAGTTGGCGGCGGATGAGCAAAGAGCTCAAGAAGGAAGATATTTAGGAAGAGAGAGTTGAAGGTATTGAGACCCCAGGCCCCAGAAGGCCTTGTGGACATTGCAGAGGGTTTTTAACTTAATCCTTGCAGCCACTGGGAGCCAGTGCAGAGATTTCAGTCCTGGAGAGATACGATCCCTGGGCTTGAGGCCAAGGACAAGTCTTGCAGTCCTGTTCTGGATGAATTGTAGAGGGCGGAGACTCGAAGCAGGCAGATTTAGAAAGAGGCTGTTGCAGTAGTCCAGCCTAGAGAGAACCAGACCTCTGGCTGGAGACAATGAGCTTCTGGGGGAAGGAGAGGAAAGTAAGAATAACTCTGAGGAGGTACAGCTGGTAGTGTGACTTCTTAGAGACGTCAGAGATGTGAGGAGAGTGTGGAATCGAAGATGACCCCGAGGGTTTTCGCCTCACAGGTGGGAGAAGGAAGAGGGCCAAGAGAGGCCAGCCAGAGAGTGATAGGAATGGAGGGAGCAGGTGTGCCGATGAGGAGAATCTCAGTCTTACTGGCATTAAGGCAGAGATCGTTGGCGGCACACCACTCCTGGATAGCGGACAGACAATCAGAGATGAGAGAAGGAGAAGAGGTGGCGGAAGGGAGCCTGAAAATGAGTTGAGTGTAATCCGCATAGCACTGAAAGTCAGGGCAGAGAGTGGCTATGCTGTGGGCAAGAAGTGCCAGATATTGGTTGAGCAGCCAGGGAGAAAGGTTAGACCCCTGGGGAACACCACATGTATAGATGGAGATAGAGGAGAGGAAGGACCCAAGTTGGACCTGGGAGGGTCGGTCGGAGAGGAAAGAGGTCAGCCAAGCCATGGACTGATCAGTGATACCCAGGTTATCACGGAGACGGTTGAGCAGGATGGCATGGTTGACTGTGCCGAAGGCAGAAGAGAGATCAAGTACAATGAGGACACAGGGGGTATTGGAGTCAAGGTTTGAGAGCAGGTCTTCAAGGATGTTCAGGAGATCAGTTTCCATGCTTCTGGCAGCTCTGAAGCCGGACTGATGGTCATGGAGACAACCAACAGATTCAGTGTGAAGAGTAAGCTGGGAGATGGTCAGCTTTTCCAGGAGTTTGCCCAGGAAAGGAGTGATGGAGATTGGATGTTAGTTAGCAGGGCAGGAGGGGTCGGCTGAGGGTTTCTTAAGAAGAAGGTGAACAAGGGAGTGCTTCAGGGGGTAAGGGAAGACTCAGGTGGCTAAGGAGTGGTTGCAGAAGTCAGCCAAAGCAGGAGCCAGAGTGTCAATGTGGTCCTTGATGGTTTTAGAGGAAATGGGGAGAACCTGTTTTGACAAGACTTTCATAGTTCAGACTTATCTAGAAACCTCGTCTGGGGAGAACAGGGGAATGGCAGAGAAGGAAGGAGGAGGGGTAGCCACAGAAGGGACAAAGGAAAAGCGGAGAGTAGAGGGAGGAGAGGGAGAGGAAGGGAGAGTGGACAGGATGTCCTGAGTTTTAGAGATGAAATGAGAAGCCAGGGCCGTGCAGCTGGCCGTGGAGGGGACAGGAGAGTTAGAGACTGCAGCAGGATTGGCCAGCTCATTGCAGATTTTAAAGAGTTCGGCCGAGTTGTTGGATGCCGCAGAGATGCGGGCTTGGTTGAGGGATCTCTTCTTGGTGCAAACAGGGAGCCGGTATTGCCTTTGGAGCATGTGGCAGGCCAATTTGTCAGAGGAAGTACAGAAAGCACGCCATTTCCTCTCAGCCACCCTGCACTCGCGTCTAAGGGTGACGAGGTCTGAGTCGTACCAGGAGTTGAACTTGGCTTTGGGCTTCAAGCGGATCCTCATGACAGGGGCAAGACCATCAAGACTATCGGAGCACAGTGGAGCAAAGAAAGGGCTGTGTAAGATTGTGAGTCAGCCGAAAGGGGCCGGGGAGCGAGAAAGTGGCGTCAAAAGCCAAAACTGACACACGCTTCATGGGTCGAATAACTGAGAAGGTAGGTGACAGTGCTGGAATTGGTTTGGCCTGAGGGGTGGGGAGAGTGAGTTGGGAGGAAAGGAGAAAGTGATCACTCCAGGAGAGAGGAGTGGTCAGAGGGATAGAAAGGGGAAGGTCTGTAGAGATCAGAACATCCAGAGTGTGCTTTGCAGAGTGAGTCGGGCCAGAGGGGAGGATAGAGAGTGAGAGAGAGTTGCACAGTGTGCAAAAGAGTCCTGAGGAAGGACTGGAAGCATCCAAGTTGATGTTAAAGTCTCCAAGAAGGAGGAGTTGAGTGGTCGAGACCAGGAGGGAAGAGGTCCGGCCACTCAGAGAGGAAGGAGGAGATCTGACCAGGTGGCCGATAGATGGTAGACAATGTAAGGGAATAGCTAGGAGAGAGAGAGAGAGAGAGAGAGAGAGAGAGAGAGAGAGAGAGAGAGAGAGCCTCCAGACAAGGCATTCAAAAGAGGAGTAGGCCTGCGTAGGAATGACAGAGGCAGGAATACACTCAGGGAAGATCAGGGCTAGACCCCCTCCGGAACAATTGGGATGGGTGCGGAGAGGATCTTGTAGCCATCAGGGAGGAGAGTGTCAAAGCTTGTGAGAGAGCTGGCCGTGAACCATGTCTCGGTGAGACTGAGGCCATCGAGGTCAAGTTCTTCAAGGAGGCGGCAGATGTCAGAGGAGTGTTTGACAGCTGAGCGAGAGTTTAGAGTGGCAATGTGGAGAAGGTTGCCATCCTTGAAAAACTTCCGGGGAGGGGTACAAATTAGAGGTACGCCCTGCAGAGGTGTAGACGAAGCTCGAGGGGAGTGGCAGAAGAGGAAGGAGAGGGCAAGGTTGCCAAGGAGGAGACAGCAGGGGGAGACAAGGAAGCCATGGAGGGAACAGAGGGGACAGTAGGAGAAGAAAGGACATTCATGAGGCACAGGAAGCGTCTATCAAAGAGGAGAAGGTTGGCCTGAGGTCCTTGGACCAAGATGGTTCCATTCAGGTAAACATTAATGATGACCTTAGAGGAGTGGAAGGAGGCCAGAAGGGCCTCCCTCTGGGTGCCACCATTAATGGGAGCAGAAGAGAAAGAAGAAAGCACAGAGACCATATGAAGAGTACATAGGTCTGGTGAGGGAACAACAAAGAGGATGTTGTTGAGGGTTTGTCCTGGAGGAAGCACTGGTATAGGTGTCAGCGATAGGGAGGCCTGTGTTGGAGACCAGGGTGTCCTTTTTAAACTTCTTTCTACCACATTTAGTGAGAAGAGCAGGATAGTCGAAAGAGAAGCAGTTAGAAAAGATAGGAGAGACAGAGAGCATCATAGAGTAGGTAGGGAGAGGAGAGAAGAGAAATGGGGTGAGGGCGGGGAGAACACTAGGGAAGGACACAGGGAGGGGCGCAAGCAGATGAGACAAGGGGAGACGAGACAATAGTAGACAATTGAACAAAACGACAAGAGCACAGACATTAGTAGAATAGTATTGCTAGGTGAACGCTTTGCTAAGAGGCAGAACCAAGGACAGAAAAACTTTCACAATGTAGTTTAAATATGGAAGAAAAACACACCTAGGCCTAAGAGTCCTGTATAGTGGGAGAAAGGCCTAGGTTCCACAATGCAATTAACATACTTTCACAATGCAATTTAAATACTTTCACAATGCAATTTAACTACCAGAGAAAAATACACCTAGGTCTGAGAGTTCTGTATAGAGGGAGAAAGGCCTAGGTTACACAATGCAATTTAAATACTCTCACAATGCAATTTTAATACTTTCACAATGCAATTTATGTACCAGAGAAAATCACACCTCGGTCTGAGAGTCCTGTATAGAGGGAGAAAGGCCTAGCTTCCACAATACAATTTAAATACTTTCACAATGCAATTTAAATACGTTCACAATGCAATTTAACTACCAGAGAAAAACACACCTAGGGTCTGAGAGTCCTGTATAGAGGGAGAAAGGCCTAGGTTACACAATGCAATTTAAATACGTTCACAATGCAATTTAAGTACCAGAGAAAAACACACCTAGGTCTGAGAGACCTGTATAGAGGGAGAAAGGCCTAGGTTCCAAAATGCAATTTAAATACTTTCACAATGCAATTTAAATACTTTCACAATGCAATTTAACTACCAGAGAAAAACACACCTAGGTCTGAGAGTCCTGTATAGAGGGAGAAAGGCCTATGTTCAACAATGCAGTTTAAATACGGCCAATAACCATAGTGTACACCTGCTGCCTCGCCCATATGTAACCAAATAAGAAATACTCCACCTGTGTATACTTGCTGCCTCAACCATATATAACCACATAAGAAACTCTCCACCTAAGCACACCTGCTACCTCACCCATATGTACGACATTAGTATTTAGTATTTATTTAGATTGCGCACCTAACCCCTAGAGGGGTAGCAAGGCGCAGAGGCAACAAGAGGAATGCAAAGCTCGGTTACATACAAGGAATGAAGTCCAGCCGTGGTTACAGTGCTGGATGCGTAAAAAGAAACAATGCACGCCGATGAAGCATGGGTTACAGAAATATACAATATAAGTAATACTATATACAATAAATCGGTTGTCTCATGAAAGCTGTTGTCTAGACTACACTGAGCAGTTGACGACCTAAATGTACATATTTACAATCACAGTGGTGGAGCATTAGGGTAGCAAGAGATCAAGAGGTCGTTATGTGTCGTGAGTCTTGAGCCTCAGCTCTCCACCTGTGTACACCTGCTGCCTCACCCGTATGTAACTACACAAGAAACTGCCCACCTATGCACACCTGCTGCCTCATCCATGTGTAACCGCATGAGAAACTCTCCAAAAATGCACACCTCCCACTTCGCTTAAATTTAACTATTGTATTTATTTTCTTATTTTAAAATGATATAGTTTAAACATAAAATGTCCATTTAAGCCTTTAAGGTTACATCTCATTGATAGATTAAAATGTACATCTCTTAGATCCCATACAGTGTGAAATTAAACAGGCAGTTAAAAATATATATTTTTATTTTTATTTGTCCTCAAACTGGGTCCTGTGAGTTCATTAGTGAGTTGGGGTCCAGAATGTCACAGAGAAATTGAAAAACTGTGTATATCAATTTCCTATCTTGGCCTCTTCGGACCTTCATCCATCTGGATAGTAAATGTAACTATATTCCCAATTCATCTTCAGAAACACTCCACCTGCACACACCTGCTGCCTCACCCATGTGTATCAGGAACACTCAACCTGCGCACACCTGCTGCCTCACACATGTGTATCAGGAACACTCCACCTGCGCACACCTGCTGCCTCACCCATGTGTATCAGGAACACTCCACCTGCGCACACCTGCTGCCTCACCCTTGTGTATCAGGAACACTCCACCTGCGCACACCTGCTGCCTCACCCTTGTGTATCAGGAACACTCCACCTGCGCACACCTGCTGCCTCACCCTTGTGTATCAGGAACACTCCACCTGAGCACACCTGCTTCCTCACCCTTGTGTATCAGTCACCCATATGTATCAGGAACACTCCACCTGCACACACCTGCTGCCTCACCCATGTGTATCAGGAACACTCCACCTGCACACACCTGCTGCCTCACCCATGTGTATCAGGAACACTCCACCTGCGCACACCTGCTGCCTCACCCATGTGTATCAGGAACACTCCACCTGCACACACCTGCTGCCTCACCCTTGTGTATCAGGAACACTCCACCTGCACACACCTGCTGCCTCACCCTTGTGTATCAGGAACACTCCACCTGAGCACACCTGCTGCCTCACCCTTGTGTATCAACACTCCACCTGAGCACACCTGCTGCCTCACCCATTTGTATCAGGAACACTCCACCTGAGCACACCTGCTGCCTCACCCTTGTGTATCAGGAACACTCCACCTGCACACACCTGCTGCCTCACCCTTGTGTATCAGGAACACTCCACCTGCGCACACCTGCTGCCTCTCCCATGTGTATCAGGAACACTCCACCTGAGCACACCTGCTGCCTCACCCTTGTGTATCAGGAACACTTCACCTGAGCACACCTGCTGCCTCACCCATGTGTATCAGGAACACTCCACCTGAGCACACCCTCTATCATGCTCAGATGTGTCATGAGTTAGATGAACATCAATCTAAGTACTGACTCAGGTTCCTCAAGGGATCCTACTTGCACTGCCACTTACTGACACTATACTAATAGTACTCACACACCAAAATCTATCCTTCCTAAATATAGCAGCATTACCCCATGAAATTGAAAAATATATATTTTGATTATGGATTGATGCTCAACTTGAGATTCGTTGAACCAATATGAAACCAAACAGTAGTCCTCTTTCTATGACCATGTTTATAATGACTGGACGAGGACTGTTTAGTCCTCTTTTCATGACTATGACCAGCACCATACCTACAATGGCCTGCGGAAGATTGTTGGTCTGCTTTTCATGACTATAGCCATCACTATAAATATAGGTTTTCAAAATGGCGCTTTGGATCTCAGAACACCATGCGCTTATCATGGCACGGGTGATACTGTGAGAAGAAATAGGTAAGAAAAGTCAATCAGAGGGTTGAATATTAGGTCATGGGGTGAAGAGAAATCAATAGTAAATGTGCAATCCATGTTTATATTGCTTTCGAATTTTTGACAAGAAAAGAACATGATAATATTTAACGATGGGAAACTAAGGAGTGAAACTTAGGTTTTATGGAACAATTGAATACTTGCAGAATAATTAGTGATTCATTGAAGGGTGCTGTTGGTACGTATTCGGTATGAAAATGGTTTAATAGAAAGGGGTTTCTGTGTTATGTTTTTACACAATATGTAGCATTTTAAATTGGGCACATTACAGGATGTCAGAGATTCTAAGAGCATGGACACCAAAAGGAAAAGATAGTGAAAGACAAGCACATGATATGATATTTATAACGCGTCTATACACAAGTGGTTCAAGGCGCGACGAGGTAAGGGAGGGGAAACAGAGGGAAGACAGAAACAATGTGCCTCATTACAATCCCAGCGGTAGCCGTGCCGGTAAAAACGGTACGGCTGCTGATGGAGTTGTTTTTTTCCGGCTCCTGGCAACGGGGAATTACCGGAGCATTACAGCCCCGGCGGTCCTGGTAATTCCCCATAGCCAGGCGCCAGAAAAAATGACTCCCCATTCCCATGGGAATGGGGAGGACAGTATCACCGCACCATTTATGATGGTGCTACCGTCAAGGTATGCGGGCGGGTGCCGACATGAAGTGTCAAGTGTCAAGAGCTGTTGGGGACTATCGGAATACAGAAACAGCCCCCAAGTGCAGGGGTTGCCCGGGAGACAGTGCAGGGGTGCAGCTGGTGGGTGAGGGGATCTGGGCCCGAGATCAGAGGGTAGCCAAGTGACTAGTGCAGTTTCAGGCAGGAGTTCAGCAGGGGAGAGGAGGAGCGAAATCAGAAGCAAAGAGGAAGGTCTTGAGGTGCTTCTGGAACCGGAGATGGTTCTCCTCAAGTTTCAGGGAGGCAGGGAGGCTGTTCCAGAGGGAGGCCCCAGCCGAAGAAAGAGATCTACCACCAACCTGTTGCTTGGAGAAGCGACTGACCCTGAGGGAGTTGGCAGCGGATGAGCAAAGAGCTCAAGAAGGAAGATATTTAGGAAGAGAGAGTTGAAGGTATTGAGACTCCAGGCCCCAGAAGGCCTTGTGGACATTGCAGAGGGTTTTTAACTTAATCCTCACAGCCACTGGGAGCGAGTGCAGAGATTTCAGTCCTGGAGAGATATGATCCCTGGGCTTGAGGCCAAGGACAAGTCTTGCAGTCCTGTTCTGGATGAATTGCAGAGGGCGGAGATTCGAAGCAGGCAGATTTAGAAAGAGGTTGTTGCAGTAGTCCAGCCTAGAGAGAACCAGAGCTCTGGAGACAATGAGCTTCTGGGGGAAGGAGAGGAAAGGTAGAATACCTCTGAGGAGGTGCAGCTGGTAGTGTGACTTCTTAGAGACGTCAGAGATGTGAGGAGAGTGTGGAGTCGAAGATGACCCCGAGGGTTTTAGCCTCACAGGTGGGAGAAGGAAGAGGGCCAAGAGAGGCCAGCCAGAGAGTGCTAGGAATGGAGGGAGCAGGTGTGACGATGAGGAGAATCTGAGTCTTACTGGCATTAAGGCAGAGATCGTTGGCGGCACACCACTCCTGGATAGCGGACAGACAATCAGAGATGAGAGAAGGAGAAGAGGTGGCGGAAGGGAGCCTGAAAATGAGTTGAGTGTCATCCGCATAGCACTGAAAGTCAGGGCAGAGAGTGGCTATGCTGTGGGCAAGAAGTGCCAGATATTGGTTGAGCAGCCAGGGAGAAAGGTTAGACCCCTGGGGAACACCACATGTAGAGATGGAGATAGAGGAGAGGAAGGACCCAAGTTGGACCTGGGAGGGTCGGTCGGAGAGGAAAGAGGTCAGCCAAGCCATGGACTGATCAGTGATACCCAGGTTATCACGGAGATGTTTGAGCAGGATGGCATGGTTGACTGTGTCAAAGGCAGAAGAGAGATCAAGTAAAATGAGGACACAGGGGGTATTGGAGTCAAGGTTTGAGAGCAGGTCTTCAAGGATGTTCAGAAGATCAGTTTCCATGCTTCTGGCAGCTCTGAAGCCAGTCTGATGGTCATGGAGACAACCAACAGATTCAGTGTGAAGATTAAGCTGGGAGATGGTCAGCTTTTCCAGGAGTTTGCCCAGGAAAGGAGTGATGGAGATTGGATGTTAGTTAGCAGGGCAGGAGGGGTCGGCTGAGGGTTTCTTAAGAAGAAGGTGCACAAGGGAGTGCTTCAGGGGGTAAAGGAAGACTCATATGGCTAAGGAGCGGTTGCAGAAGTCAGCCAAAGCAGGAGCCAGAGTGTCAATGCGGTTCTTGATGGTTTTAGAGGAAATGGGGAGAACCTGTTTTGACAAGACTTTCATAGTTCAGACTTATCTAGAAACCTCGTCTGGGGAGAACAGGGGAATGGCAGAGAAGGAAGGAGGAGGGGTGGCCACAGACGGGACAAAGGAAAAGCGAAGAGTAGAGGGAGGAGAGGGAGAGGAAGGGAGAGTGGACAGGATGTCCTGAGTTTTAGAGATGAAATGAGAAGCCACGGCCATGCAGAGGGCCGGGGAGGGACAGGAGAGTTAGAGACTGCAGCAGGATTGGCCAGCTCATTGCAGATTTTAAAGAGTTCGGCCGAGTTGTTGGATGCCGCAGAGACGCGGGCTTGGTTGAGGGATCTCTTCTTGGTGCAAACAGGGAGCCGTTATTGCCTTTGGAGCATGTGGCAGGCCAATTTGTCAGAGGATGTACAGAAAGCACGCCATTTCCTCTCAGCCACCCTGCACTCGCGTCTAAGGGTGACGAGGTCTGAGTCGTACCAGGAGTTGAACTTGGCTTTGGGCTTCAAGCGGATCCTCATGACAGGGGCAAGAACATAAAGACTATCAGAGATAGCACAGTGGAGTAAAGAAAGGGCTGTGTAAGATTGTGAGTCAGCCGAAGGGGCGGGGGAGCGAGAAAGTGGCGGCAAAAGCCTAAACTGACACACGCTTCATGGGTCGGATAACTGAGAAGGTAGGTGGCAGTGCTGGAATTGGTTTGACCTGAGGGGTGGAGAGAGTGAGCTGGGAGGAAAGGAGAAAGTGATCACTCCAGGAGAGAGGAGTGGTCAGAGGGATAGAAAGGGGAAGGTCTGTAGAGATCAGAACATCCAGAGTATGCTTTGCAGAGTGAGTCGGGCCAAAGGGAGGATAGAGAGTGAGAGAGAGTTGCAGAGTGTGCAAAAGAGTCCTGAGGAAGGACTGGAAGCATCCAAGTGGATGTTAAAGTCTCCAAGAAGGAGGAGTTGAGTGGTCGAGACCAGGAGGGAAGAGGAGAGGTCCGTCCACTCAGAGAGGAAGGAGGAGATCTGACCAAGTGGCCGATAGATGGTAGCCACAGTAAGGGAATGGCTAGGAGAGAGAGAAAGAGAGCCTCCAGACGAGGCATTCAAAAGAGGAGTAGGCCTGCGTAGGAATGAGAGAGGAAGGAATACACTCAGGGAAGATCAGGGCTACACCCCCTCCGGAACGATTGGGCTGGGTGCGGAGAGGATCTTGTAGCCATCAGGGAGGAGAGTGTCAAAGCTTGTGAGAGAGCTGGCCGTGAACCATGTCTCGGTGAGACTGAGGCCATCGAGGTCAAGTTCTTCAAGGAGGCGGCAGATGTCAGAGGAGTGTTTGACAGCTGAGCGAGAGTTTAGAGTGGCAATGTGGAGAAGGTTGCCGTCCTTGAAAGACTTCCGGGGAGGGGTACTAATCAGAGGTATGCCCTGCAGAGGTGTAGACGAAGCTCGAGGGGAGTGGCAGAAGAGGAAGCTGAGGGCAAGGTAGCCAAGGAGGAGACAGCAGGGGGAGACAAGGAAGCCGTGGAGGGACGAGAGGGGACAGTATGAGAAGAAAGGACATTCACGAGGCACAGGAAGCGTCTATCAAAGAGGAGAAGGTTGGCCCGAGGTCCTTGGACCAAGATGGTTCCATTCAACATTAATGATGACCTTAGAGGAGTGGAAGGAGGCCAGAAGGGCCTCCCTCTGGGTGCCACCATTAATGGGAGAAGAAGAGAAAGAAGAAAGCACAGAGACCATATGAAGAGTACATAGGTCTGGTGAGGGAACGACAAAGAGGATGTTTTGAGGGTTTGTCCTGGAGGAAGCACTGGTATAGGTGTCAGCGATAGGGAGGCCTGTGTTGGAGACCAGGGTGTCCTTTTTAAACTTCTTTCTACCAGATTTAGTGAGGAGAGCAGGATTGTCGAAAGAGAAGCAGTTAGAAAAGATAGGAGAGACAGAGAGCACCATAGAGTAGGTAGGGAGAGGAGAGAAGAGGAATGGGGTAAGGGCGGGGAGAACACTAGGGAAGGACACGGGGAGGGGCGCAAGCAGATGAGACAAGGGGAGACGAGACAATAGTAGACAATTGAACAAAACGACAAGAGCACAGACAATAGTAGAATAGTATTGCTAGGTGGACGCTTTGCTAAGAGGCAGAACCAAGGACAGAAAAACTTTCACAATGTAGTTTAAATATGGGAGAAAAACACACCTAGGCATAAGAGTCCTGTATAGTGGGAAAAGACCTAGGTTCCACAATGCAATTAACATAATTTCACAATGCAATTTAAATACTTTCACAATGCAATTTAACTACCAGATAAAAATACACCTAGGTCTGAGAGTCCTGTATAGAAGGAGAAAGGCCTAGGTTACACAGTGCAATTTAAATACTCTCACAGTGCAATTTAAATACTTTCACAATGCAATTTATGTGCCAGAGAAAATCACACCTCGGTCTGAGAGTCCTGTATAGAGGGAGAAAGGCCTAGGATCCACAATGCAATTTAAATACGTTCACAATGCAATTTAAATACTTTCACAATGCAATTTAACTAGCAGAGAAAAACACACCTAGGTCTGAAAGTCCTGTATAGAGGGAGAAAGGCCTAGGTTCAACAATGCAGTTTAAATACGGCCAATAACCATAGTGTTATCTCAGATTGGCATAAGCTAATAAACACAGTATTATTCTAGTGTAGATAACGTTGCTATGTGGCAGGGTTTTCCTCCTACCTTAATAGTCGCTGCTGGTTGACGGCTGGTCACTGGCTTCCCCTGCTGACACCTGCAGATACTATCAGGAGCTGCCTCTGTTATGAGCCGCATTTTGGTCCTTAGCCGCAGTGGCTGCACGGGCAGAGGGCTGCCGTAGGAGGGTCAGGTATGAGCGTCAAATTTGCCAATCAGAGTGGTGGGCGGTGTGGGAGGTGGGAGGAGACAGCAACGGGGAAGGAGACGGCATGGGAGGGACCCGGGATGGATAGGGAGAAAAGCAGGGCTACGGCCTCAGGAGGGATACCATTATTTTGTTTGAACAAAGTCCCAAGGGTCTCGAGAGTAGTCAAACTCACCTGCGTAGGTAACAGAAGGGACTGCTCAAGAGAAGTGGTAGGACTTTAGAGCTACAAGCTTTTGAAACAAAATGGTGGCGTCCTGCCACATACATTTACTTCAATTTGCATTTTAGTTTTCTGCAAAGATTATCACTTGCCTTCAGGTTGGCAAACATATTGAAAATCAAACAAAATTTGGCCAAAGACTTGGTTACCTCCCTCAAGAACCTAACACACCTTGGAAACAACTACAAGGATGTTCTTTGTAAAAACCTAATTCTGGTTTACTATTCACAGTTGCACGGTTTATGTGATCATAATTGCTGAAACAATTGCCCTGCTCTTATGTTCATGCACTAGCAATTCTAGGACCATGTACAAATAACTTGAAAATTGTGTCTTAAATTTGCTTTTTGTTTTGTTCGATTTTCAATATGTTTGCCAACCTGAAGGCAAGTGTTGTTCATAAAAATCACTAAATATTAAGGGAAACTGAACCCCTATTCCTTCTTTTGCTTTGACCTTAGTCAAATAAATAAGGTAAAAGTCAACCTTGAGATTCCTTTTGTATTTATACCTCGGCTAATCATGAGTGTACAGTGTTTCTGATATCCAGCATGTCGAATGAGATAATCTTTGCAGAAAACTAAAATGCAAATTGAAGTAACTTGTATGTGGCAGGACGCCACCATTTTGTTTCAACAACTCACCTGCGTAGCAGGAAGTGAAGAGCGGGAAACGGGGAACTGCGGATGGGGTAGACCTTGCAGCTGCCAGGTGGATGGCCAATCAGGGAGAGTGGGCGGTCTGGGAGGCGGGAGGAGAGAGTAACAGCGAAGGAGACGGCGTGGGAGGGATCCAGGCTGGAGAGGGAGCACAAAGGGGCTCAGGCCTCAGGAGGGATACCATTTTTAGTTTAAACAAAGGCCCAAGGGTCTTGGAAGGAGTCCAACTCACCTGAGTAGCAGGAAGTGAAGAGCCGGCAGCAGAGACCTGCGGGTCAGTAGACCTTGCAGCTGCCGGGTGGATGGCCAATCAGGAAGGGTGGGCGGTCTGGGACGCGGGAGGAGAGAGCAACGGGGAAGGAGACCGCATGGGAGATATTCGGGCGGGAGAGGGAGCACAACGGGGCTGTGGCCTCAGGAGGGATACACTTTTTAGTTTAAACAAAGGCCCAACGGTCTCGGAAGGAGTCCAACTCACCTGCGTAGGTGGAGAATTATTAGTTAATTGTTTTCAAAAATATATTGCCATGTGTGATTTCCAGGGTCAATAGTGGGATCAAGCAAGTACGTTGTTTAATGAGTAACTATTATGAATGTGTAGATTTATATGTACATTGTGGTGTGCTAGGTTAAAACTTGCCATTGATGATGATTTTCTTTTCTTTTTTCTCTTTACTTTTTTGTGTGGATTATTTATGTATACTTTTTCTGGTATGAAGATCATGAATTGATCAAAAGGATTGCTACAGGTATGGTAATGTTTATTTATATAGCGCCTATACACAGGCAAGTTTTTCAAAACGCTCAAGAAGAGTGGGAACACGGGGAAAAAACAACAGTCGCTCAGAGCCCTTGAATTTCTGAGACGATAACGGTCTGCACAGGCAGATTAAGTGAATATGATACATTTAACAGTTTAGATACAGCAAATAGGCCTGACAGCGATTGTGGTGTGTTTTCAGGTGTGCATTGAGGGGTGAAGACAAGGGAGAACAGACAGAACGAACTTCAGGCTGGGCTGTATATAGATTGTGCAAGTGCGGTAAGGGCAAGGGATGGGCAGAGGACCAAGTGCACTCAGTCGGTAGAGACTGGTGAAGTGCTGAGAGAGAAACTCTCATGGTTTTATTACAAGTGCAGTGGGGTGGAGGGCCCTAAGGCAAGTGCCGAAAGGACTGGCTGGGATGTCTGGGTCCTGTGAGACTCTGAGGTACACCAGGCTGTCAGTCAGTAAACTGTGTAGAAGGAGGGAGAGAAGGAGAGCTAGGTTAGCAGGGTAGGTTGAGAGAGAAGGAAGAGGAGAAGAGGAAGGTCTTGAAAAGGTTCCGGAACTTAAGAATATCAGGCTCAAGACAGAGGCAGGCTGTTCCAGAGGGAGGCACCTGCTGAGGAAAGGGATCTCCCTCCAAATCTCTGCTTGGAGAACCGGCTCACTCGCAGAAGGGTGGAGGTAGACAAGTGAAGGGCTTGAGAGGGACAGTATGTAGGAAGGCAACGTTGAAGGTAGGTAGGTCCCGGACCCCAGAAAGCCTTGTAGACAATGCAAAGGGTCTTGAATTTGATCCTTGCAGCCACGGGCAGCTAGTGAAGATATTTCAGCGCCAGAGAGATGCAGTCCCCGGGCTTAAGGCCAAGGATAAGCCTTGCGGTTCTGTTCTGGATGAGTTGCAGAGGGCGCAGGGCGGAAGCAGGGAGGTTGAGGAAGAGGCTGTTACAGTAGTCCAGGCTGGAGAGAACCAGGGATCTGGAGACAGTTAGCTGCTGGGGGAAAGTGAGAAAAGGTAGAATGCCTCTAAGGAGGTGTAGTTGATAGATTTTTTTGAGATGTCAGAAATGTGAGAAGAGAAGGAGAGAGTGGAGTTGAAGATGACCCTAAGGTTTTTTGCCTCACAGGTGGGGTTAGTCGCAGGGCCAAGGAAGGGCGGCCAGAGTGAGAGGGGGGAAGCGGGAGCAGGTGTCCAAATGCAAACAATCTCTGTTTTACTGGCATTGAGACAAAGGTAATTTGCAGCACACCATGACTGAATAGCGGACAGACAGTCAAGTATGAGTGAGAAGGAGGAGGTGGCTGAGGGTAACCTGAAGGATAGTTGCGTGTCATCTGCATAACACTGGAAATTAGAGGTGAAAGTGGCAATCACACTTGCAAGGGTTGCCATGTAGACGTTGAAGAACCAGGGGGATAGGTTAGAACCTTGGGGAATGCTGCAGGTTGAGAGGGTGATGGTAGAAAAAAAGGCACCAAGTTCGACCTGGGAGGGCCGATCAGAGAGAAAAGAGGTTAACCAGGCCAGAGCTTGACCTGTGATTCCCAAGGTGTTACGAAGCTGTGAGATCAGGATGTTGCGGTTAGCCGTGTCAAAGGCAGAAGAGTGGTCAAGGAGAGTGGGAGTGGTAGTGTCAAGTTTGAGAGCAGGTCTTCACTGGGATTCAGAAGAGCAGTTTCCGTGCCTCTGGATGCTCTAAAGCCAGACTGATGGTCGTGGACCCAACCGATTGATTCTGTGTGGAGGTTTAGCTGAGAGATAGCCAGCTTCTGAAGGAGTTTGTTCAAGAAAGGAGTGATAGAGATCGGGCAGTAGTTTGGTGGAATGGAGGGGTCAGCAGAGGGTTTCTTGAGAAGAGGGAGTGCTTGAGAGCAGTTGGAAAAACTCCAGTGGAAAAGGAGAGGTTGCAAAGGTCGGCCAAGGCTGGTGCTAGGGAGCCAATGTTGTCCTTGATGGTTTTGGAAGGGCAAGGGTCAACTTGCTTAGATGAAGCCTTTATAGATCAGACTTGTCTGGCAACTTCATTAGGTGTGACGGGAGAGAGGAGAGTGTAAGTGGAGGTGTGGCCAAGTTAGGCAGAGGTGCTGGCATGTGCTGTGGGGGGGGGAGAGAGTAGAGGATGTCTTGGGTTTTTGTGGTGAAGTGTGCTGCCAGGGACAAGCAGAGGTCCTGGGTGGGAGTAATAGATAAGGAGGCTGCTGCAAGATTGGCCAGTTCCTTGCCGACTTTGAAAAGTTTGGCTGTTTTGTTTGATGCTGCAGAGATGCAAGCTTGAATGAAGACTCTCTTTTGGAGCGGGTGCAGAGTCGATATTGCCTTTGCAGGAGGCTGCAGGCCAGTTTGTTAGATGGTCCACCAGACAAATTCAATTTCCGCTCAGCTGCCCTGCACTTGCGTTTAAGGGCAGCCAGGTCAGAGTCGCACCAATAGTTGCACTTGTTGGAAGACTTCTGTCGGACCCTCATGACAGAGCCAAGAGTATCAAGAGTGTTGGAGATAGAGAGATTAAGGGTAGTGAGGTCTGTGTCAGAGTGGGAGTCAGCCGCAGGAATGGGAGGAGGAGAGCAGGTGGAGGCAAAGGCAGCCACTGTTACTTTTTTCATGGGTCTGATGACCTTAAAGCCGAGTGGCTGTGCCGGGTGAGTTTCTGCCAAAGGAGAGGAAAGCTTCAGGTGAGTTGATAGAAGAGTGTGGTCGGTCCAAGAGAGAGAGGTAGTGAGAGGGATAGAGAGTGGGATGTCAGTGGAGATGAGAGCATCCAACGTGTGACCTGCGGTGCAAGTGGAGCCAGAGGGTAAAATAGAGAGTGAGAGAGAGTCACATAGGGTGCGGAAAGGACCTGACATGTCAGGAGAGTCAAGGTGGATGTTGAGGTCACCCAGCAGGAGGAGTTGAGAGGAGGAGGAGAGCACAGAAGAGCCTAGGTCGGCCCATTCTGAAAGGAAGAGAGTGAGCTGCCCAGGAGGCCGATAGAAGGTGGCCACGAGGAGAGAAAAGTTAGGAGAGAGTGAGAGCCTGCAGACTAGGCACTCAAATGAGGAGTAAAAAGTCAGGAAAAATCTCACTAGAGGCCACATAAGATTAATTGAGATTTCTAGGTGAAACACGTGTCAGCATTAATTCTGTGTATTGTGTGGATGTATCAAATTTCCACAATTTGTATCGAAGATGTTTTAAGAAAGATGGTTTAAGAGCTATGGAAATTATTGGTTTACCAGGTGTAATTTTTAGGATGTATTACACAATTGATTAAACATTTAAACATAGATCTGGTAAAAAGAAGGTGTGTTAAGCAAGTGTGGTGCCACAGATGTGTATTGTGATATGGTTTAGATGAACATGAGTTAGATCCTTTCCTTCTTCATTCGGAAGATCGGTGTCGGTTCACAAGGGACTCAACCTATACTATCATTACATTCACCTGTAACCACCCTGTGACCAGCCTTGGGCTGCTAAATCCCTACCATCTTGTAGTACTATGTGCATCCTTCTCACATAGGGCCTCATTACACGGTAGGCGGTAAGGGTTTACCGGTACCGGTATTTTACCAGTACCGGTAAATCCTTACCGCCTTACTACGAGGTCCCTTTGTGGGGACTACCGCCATCCGTGTAATGAGGCCCATAATCCTGAATCCATAAAGTGAAATGACGGTATCCCTCCTGTAAAACCATGTTGCCTAAATTTAGCATCAATGTTAAACAAAAATGCGAAACAAATGCTTCTAACACCTTCATTCTATTAGATGGCTATGACTCTTTCTCACCTTCCCCCAGAGGACCCTCACTATCATCCCTCTTGTCATGTCAAGAATAGACTACTTGGAATGCCCGACTATCTCACCAAAAAACTTCAACAGATCCAGAATGCAGTAGTACGATTCTTCTAAGACTCAACAAAAGAGAACACATCACTCCAGCACTAAGATCTCTACACTGGCAACCAGTTAAGAAAAGGATCTATTTCAAAGCGCTTTGCATTGTTCACAGAGCAATTCATAGCCAAGGAGCAGAGTCCCTGCAAGGACAAATGTCTATCTAGAGATCAAAAAGAACCTAGCGGTCTAGCAATGACATACGCCTGAACTCAAAAGTTATTAAAAACATCTCAACAAAAATCTGAACCTCACGTCCCAAGGGAATACGCACAATAGAGGAACACCTGACCTTTAGGAAAGCAGTACAAATAATGGTTCTTTGACATGTCTCCCTAATTCATCAAGCCATGGCCCATGGCCAAAGAGAGACCATGCATTGTTAAGCACGGCACAATGGGTTTCAGTTAGTCAACAAGCTAGTTGAACAATGGTGATTCAACTGTACGCCATAAGTATCACTTTCTCTTCCCCACTAGCCCATACTAAAACTCTCTATATGCCTGCAAACACACCACTTGCTAAACAACTATGCCACGCACACACCCACACCATCTATTACACCCCCACCCCAGACAGACACCAAACAGCAAAATTCCACACCCCTTCCAATAAGGAATAAGTTACTTACCTGTAGCTCCTGTTCTCCAGCATGGGCCATACATGGATCCACACGCTCATGAATATTCAGCGTCGTCAGACTGTATATTAAAACAGTTTTGCTTTAAAGCAAAAACTGTGTGTTGCTTCTATAGTCTATTGCTGTCACTTTGGGTCATACTGCTCTAACCAATGACATTTGTCTTCCTTAGTTCCACCCTAGGAGGCCATCTTGCGATTTGGTTTTGCACGTAAAGTGGCAGTAGGATCCAAGAAGAGCCAGAGAGGGGTGGGCAGAAGGTTTCGCATGTGAATCCATGTAAGATACCAATGATGGAGAACAGGAGTTACAGGTACGGAAATTATTCCTTCTCCAGCATTAGATCTTACATGGATTCACATGCCCATGAAAACAATTACACAGCAGTACATACACAACCACGAGAGGTGGCAAGACTCAACAGAAGCCATAGGACTTAACCCCTGAAACACACTCACCTCAAGAGAACAGGGGGACTGCTTGGCTGACCAGGGACTCCTCCCTGGAATCCCACTTGACACAGTACAATCTTGTGAAGCTGTGGGTAGACCTCGACGTAGCAGCACTGCAGATATCCAGCAGGGGAACACAAGACAGGAACGCTGTAGTGGTTGCCACAGGTCTGGTGGAGTGAGCTCTCAGCCTCCCTGGCAGTGGTCTGTAGGTCAGCCAATGGCAATGCATAATAAGGCCAAGCGAGCCACCTGGAGATGGAAGCCTTCGACAGTGCCTTTCCTTGTCCCACAGGTCCAAATGTAACGCAAAGCGGAGAAGTCATTAGAAAAGCATTGGTGCTTGCAACATAAAAATTCAAGGCACGCAACACATCCATTGAATACAAAGACCTCTCTGCAGGTGAAGTAGGATTTGTAAAGAAAACTGGTAAGACTAAAGGCACGTTCAAGTGAAAGCCTGAAGGGACCTTTGGCATGAAAGATGGATGTGTCTGCAGAAACACCTGGGATTGGTGAAAGGATAAATACGGTGGCTTGCAATAAAGATCTTGAATCTCCCCAACATGCCCAAAAGAGCGGATAGCCACTAGAAAGGCAGTCTTCCAGGACAAGAACTTCAACGATGCCCAATAGAGGGGTTCAAAAGTAGGACTCATCAGTCTTGACAGAACCACATTGAACTCCCAAGTAAGAGCTGGTGCTTTGATAGGAGGAAACGTTCTGAACAGGCCCTTGAGGAATCGCTTCACGAGTCTGCAAGACCATAGGAGAGCTTGCCGGGAGCCCAAGTATACCAGGAAATGGTGGCCAGGTGCATCTTGATTGATGCATGGGCAGTTCCCGACTTTGCGAGCAATAGCAGGTAGGGCAGAAGCTGTGGAGCTGTGATGTGTAGCAGAGAGATTCCCTGGGAATGATACAAAACTGTAAAGTGTTTCCACTTGTGTTTGTAGCAGAAAAGCGTAGATGGTGCTCTAGCCTTGCATTCTGAAGGCAGCGTGTAGTGTCCAAAATCTAGGGTTGCAGCAGCCAGGCTGTTAGATTCAGAGACGCTGGTTCGTGGTGCAGGATCAACTCTCCTTCCCTGGAGAGCAGGTCTGGAAGAGCAGGCAGTTTGATGGCTAGAGCAACTGACAGATGGAGAAGATCTTAGTACCAGATCTGCCTAGGCCATACCAGAGAAATTAGGATCATCTCGCAATGGTATTGTCTGAGTGTACACGTAGTAGCAGGGGGTCAAGGGGAAAGCGTAAAGCAACATGCCCTCCCAAGACAATGAGAAGGCATCCCTCAGACTCCATGCCTGAGGATACCTGCTGGCTAACTTGTGGAATTTGGCGTTGGGCACTGTAGCAAAGAGATCGATGTGAGGGTGACCCCACCTGCTGAAGAGAAGACACACTTGAATCTGATGGGGTTCCCACTTGTGGCAGGACTTCCGCTACCTGCTAAGCGAGTCTGCAATGTTGTTGTGAATGCCTGCAAGATGAAATGGGAAGCCAAACATCTGCTGAGCTACGGCCCAGTTCCAAACTTCTTGCGCCTCCAGGGAGAGGATGGGAGAGTGTGTCCCGCCCTGCTGATATTTGTGATGTCATCATTGATGTCCTGGGTGGTCTTAGCAGGGCACGGTGGTGGTGCGAGTTATGGTTGATTAGCTTACCATAACTGGCGGATTTCAGGGGGTTTTAGATTTTAATTGTAACCATAACATCCTTTTAACAACTTTTGTTACTGAATTGCATAGGTTTTTATTAGTGCAACTTAACCATAACGTCCCTTTAACAAAGTTTTTTTTTAACTGAATTTGACAGGTTTTTAGTAGGGCAACTTAACTATATCGTCCCTTTAAGAACGTTATTTTGATAAAGGTCATCGGTTTTTACTAGTGGCAAGTAATCAGAATGTAAAGTAACTTCTGACTTAATTATACACCTTGTGCAGAATGCCACATGACCATATGCTGGTGTACATCACGGTGACGTGTCCGACAATCCGTACACACTTAACAATAAGATGTATGCCTAGTGGACAGTGTGGAAATACATTTCATATTGATGTAGGAATGGCGACCTTCAACATTTCCCTTGCACATCTCCAACACGTACTGGTAGTCAGCCATTCTCAATGTAGTGCACATTACATACTTTTAGCAAAAGTTCTAGTTATCTGAAAACAACATCAGCTAAGGCCATTCCTCCTCCCCAAGAAACAGCAGCACTGCTGTAATGAAGGAAAATGAGAAACGCTGCCCCTACCTTACAAATAACAAACGCACAACATTTTCCGCCGTACACCTACCCCCCATTTTAGTGTTTGGGGCCTCTTTCCTCATTTCCGTTCGCAAATTTCCTTATTAGCTGTTCTACCAACAAAAAAAACGCCATCCGTAAACAAAGTAAATGTTCCTTTAAGAACCACCTTTCACAGTGTAAAGATATTAAAAAAAGAAAATCACATACATTCCATCGACTTTATATTTCGCAGTAAAGGACATAGACGTAATAAGATTTGCAATTAACAATCTAGATTTACAAAGAAAGTGAAGGCGGTTGTTCCATACATGTCCCCTCTTAGCTTTCCATGGCAGCCTACAAAAAGTAAAAATACGTGCCGTGATGCAGAACCTGAAAATGAACATACAGCGACATACAACGTATCACATTTCATTTTGAAATAATACATTGTTTTTTAAAAGAAAACATTTACATTTTAGAATTTGTAAAGTAGTTTTATTTCACAAGAAACTGTTCGAGACCATCAGACTATTCCCATTTTCAATGAAAAAAGTAACATTGTGTCTATGTGCGTCATCGAAAATGTTAATGGTGAGCCACACATTGTTCTTTTCGTATACACAAAGCATGCATTTTCGATAAAGCAACCGTTTTGTTCACACAGTGATTTCCAAGACATCACCATGACCTTCGGCCAACACCACCATAAAAGAGGTTATGTTACTCCTAATGGCCACTTCAGCGTATGGACAAAGGGGGCCAGCGCATTATCCCACAAAATTCTGATTGACAGGCAGTCGGTCACGATCAGTTGCATCTGACATCCAAAGAAGCCATAACTTAGCATCTGGAATCCATGGCACGCACAGTGAGGCAGGATGTAGCTGGTCGGAAAACGTAAGAGAAAGTACGTATCAATACCCAGCCTTCAGCAAGCAATGTCAAAAAAGACAAAAAGAACGTGGACACTAATACATTTTAATTAAATATTAGTGTTGAACATGGGTACATCTATTGATAAGCTACAAACGCTGAGAATCTGCACTCTCCATAAGTTACAAAAAAATGACAACTACACACAAAGATGGTTCTTCAGTTACAAAGCCAAAATTAATGGTCAAGTAAAACAAAATTACATCTCGTGATTTCAAAAAAGACCAAAAGAACGTGCAAACTGACACACAAAACGATGGGGTCAAATGTGGCATTTTAAAGAAGAAATATTAGCGTTGACAAGGGTAAGTCTAATCATAGCCTGCAAAGGCGGAGAGTCCACACTCTTCGTAAGTGGAAAAAATGACAACTGCACAGAAAAGTAATACTTCAGTTATATTGTTAAAATTATTGTTCTGGTAATAACAAATTTAAACTCGGTCCGGTGTAGAGTCGTCAAAATTAAACTTACATGATATTTACCGCCTCTATTGGTTTTCGATAAAGTCAGACAGCAATGTGTTTGCAGCAAAGAATCTGCGTGAACTGATATTTCATGTGCCTTACAAAAGTTTTTGAAACATAACCTTATCAAATGGTATTTTTTGGAAACTTTAACTCCCTGCATTGTTGTTTAAGTTTCCCTTTCGCTCAAGGTCAAAAAACAATTGCCCCTTATGGTTTTAGACGGATGCGTGGGCCTACTGAGCTCGCAACCATAAAAGTAAACCAAGTGACCTTCACTCAGAATGCAAATACATTCTCACTTTGCAACAACATATAAGAAACCGCTACTCCCATACTCTTGTAGAACCGCTGTTTCCAACAAACAGTGCAGGTGGCTGGCTCAGATTGCAAACTCTAGGACGCCAGTCTGACTGCATTATTATTCTACATACATTGTAACACAGAAGCAGTAATTGTTCGCCATATATTGAGCATCAACTTTCAGTTTACCGTATGACTTTGGTGACAATAAAACACCACTTGTAGCCTTTCTGCTCCCACATCCCATCCCAGCCTCATTAACGCTCACCTTCCGAAACAGTATTTCATAAGTGTAACAAGTGCAATTGTGTCTTGTTTTATACGTATTACCGGAGGTGTCTGCGTACAACCAAAACACGAACAAAAGATGGCGTGCGCAGCAAAAGAATCTGACGCACTTCACGCTGTTCCACAACCAATCAGTGAAAGCGTCACATGTCCGCAGACATGACACTACGGATTAGCTAATCGATTTCTTGTCCGCGGTGCTAACAGGGAAGTGTGACCACGGAGCTGACATAGATATCACTAATTTCTTTAGACATACTTTTTGGTCGTTTTAAAGGTAACTACTGGAAGGATTGTCACCAAATTTACAAAAGCAGGCTTTCAGGACCAAGCCCCTACCCCTGCTGCAAATTTGGTGAAAATCAGTCCAGTGGTTTGGCCTGTAGGCGTGCACAAAGTTTTTCCCCCATTCAGTCTATGGGATAAAAAGACGTTTTGGGACCCCCCCCTATAAGTTTACCAAACTTTCATTCAGAGTGGCCCATATACTTTCTTTGCAAAGTTTGGTGAGGATTCGGCCAGGGGGAGCGGAGTTATAAGCCACCTAAAAAGTGCTCTTCCTATGGAAACAGCAACTTAACCATAACTACACGGACACGATAGTGGCTGTGTAATATGTGTATTACACAGCCATGATAGTGGCTGTGTAGTTATGGTTAAGTTGCTAAACCCATAGGAAGAGCACTTTTTGGGCGGCTTATATCTTCGCTCCCCCTGGGTGAATCCACAACAAACTTTGAAGTAAATGGCCCACTCTGAATTTTTTTGCAAAGTTTGGTGAGGTTTGGTCCAGGGGGGGAAGAGTTAAAGGAGGAGTCCCAACATTTCTTTATTTCCCATAGACTGAATGGGGGAAAAAATTTGCTCACGCCTAGAGTCCAAACCGCTGGATGGATTTTCACCAAAATTGCAGCAGGAGCAGTGACTTGGTCCCGAAAGAGTGCTTTTGTAAATTTGGTGAAAATCCGTCTAGTAGTTTTTTTTTTAAACGACCAAAAAGTAGGTCACTAAAAATTAGTGATATCTATGTCCATTCCGCGGACACACTTCGCTGTTCGCTCCACAGACATGACACCGCTTGGCTAATCGGATTGCGTCATGTCCGCGGACATGCGACGTGTCCACTGATTGGCTGGGATGAAGCGTGAGGTGCGTCAGATTGTTTCGATACGACCACCATCTTGGATCCGTGTTTGGTGTCCACGGACATCGCTGATAAAACATATTAAAAAGCACAACATTGCACTTAAACTTATCTTAAACTTATCAAATAATCTTTAGGGAGGTGAGGGGTGATGAGGATGGGATGGGATATGGCTGCAAGAAGCAAAAAACAGGTGTTTTTTTTTGTCAAGAAAGTCCAAACAGTTAGGATGTTTGTTAACAGTCCTGTGCAGGAACGGAAGAAGTGGTAAGTTTCCCTACCCCTTAGCAGCGCCACGATCATCGAGCAAGGGCAGCCCCCACATTTTTCCTACTGTGCACATGGACAGGGCCGGTCTTAGAACAGATTGCACCCCAGGCAGGAAGCATCATTGGCACCCCCCCAAAATGTTGGCTGAGGTGCTAACTTCAGAGACGATGGGGAGGGGCAAACTTACCTGTGTGAGGGCATCTAACTTCTTTACACATTCTAATAAGACTATTCTTGTGTAGCTTCAATGTTACAATCAGTTATATCTCTCTTTCACTTATAAAACCACTCAGAAACCACACACTTAAGCTCTGCTGTGAAAATGAACGGCCTCCTGCCCCTACACTTACAATCACTCCCCTGACATGCAAGAATGAACACCCATCTGATTCCAATTGCCTAAAAATGTATGCATACGATTGCAGGTTCTAACAATAAAATGTTTTACATTGCCAATTGCCGATCATTTGTTAAATGTGTTGCTGCCACCACCATTTATTTTCTGTGCCTTGTCCTTCTACGGCTCTGTTCGTCTTACCAAACATGATGAACGGAACAGTATCACTGAAGCTGATCATGGGTATTTGCCTGGGCTCTGCTTGATTCACTCAAGGTGAGGGGTTGGGTGCACATGGGTAGGTGGGCTTTCATTCTAACCGGTGGCTGTGCCCACTATTTATCCACACCCTCTCATTTGTGTCTGATCTGGTGCTTCTTCAGTGCCTGTGTTTGCCTCGGCATGTGACTGGGTGCAACACAATGATGGGTGCAGCTTTGTGTCTGTGTGTGTCCTGTGCAGTCTCTTAGCAAAACCAAGCAGCATGGGGAAGCCTGGCTTGCGGCACATCTAAGACAGATTGCAGAGTGCTAGGGAAGCGAGGACGACCCACAAAATATTTAACCGCATGTGGGTGATGTATCACTTCTCTGCACAGTGGTTTTAGCCTGCAACCTTCACTAATTTTCAAGTTGATTGCATTATTTCAGTGACAACACAGATGGTGAGGCAGAAACGTAAATGGTGGACTTGTAAACATAGATTGTTGCTTCTGCAGTCTGCAACCCCAACCTTACCTTGTGGTATTACAGAGTAATACTACATTCCGAATGCCCGTTCCTCTATATTGTTTATATTGGTTGCCCAATATTTATTAATATTAAATAGAAGCAATTTCAGGTTATTTTACACTCTTAATTAAAATGCTTGATGTTTATAAATTGATGTGCCTGTGCTACACCCAGAGCGCGGCAAAGAAAGGGCTATTCATGTCTCTGTTCAAATGTAATTAAAATAATAATGGGGTCAGACTAGCGCCCCCTAGAGCCTGCCACCTCGGGCAGCCACCTGCACTGCCTGATGCAAAGACCGGCCGTGCACGTGCATCAGAATTACAGTTCTCATGGATGCGGTGAGGCAAGTTGTTGCAAACTAAGAATGTATGTTGATTCTGGGTGAAGGTCACCAGCTTTGAATTTTTGCCTGCGAGCTAAGGAAGCCCACGCATCGGGTACACAGTATAAGGTTCAATTGATTTTTGACCTTGAGAGAAAGCGACCATTCGAAAGGAATTGAATGAAAGGAGGGTTGTAATAATTTTAGATATGATAAGGTTATGCATTCCAAAACTGGACTAAGAAACATGTAAATTCAGTTTATGAAAAATCGTTGGTGCGAACTGAGTCTGCGTTACGGTCTGAGTTACGCCAAGAGAATGGAAATGGTGAACACAATGTAAGTTTGATTTTCGACGATTTTATACCTGAACGAGCATCAATTTATCATTATTATTTCTGGGTTACATTCTACTCGTTTGTTCTGTGTGGCATATTGCAATGAAACGCAAGTACAACCTTTGGGTGTAGTGGTCTTTCTAACGTGCACATAGGCAGTCCAGCATCGAGGTCCATGTAGACCACCACTCGGTTCCCCCAGGTTCAACGCTAATATTTCATTAAAATGGCATCTATGAGCACCTCGAATTGTAGCGTCAGCTTCCGTATCCCGTTTAGAGTTGATCATACTACATAGCAATGTCCTTGGAAGCAAATTGTTTACCACTTTCCGCGTTGTTTTCTCTCTGTTGAGATTGTTTCATGTCTGTGCTAATCGTTAGTTTAAACTCTATGCCGAATTAATAAGTCAATAGATAAATTGTAATAAAGATCGGCTGGTGAGACACATTTCTATTATATTTTTCGAAACAGGTACATCCTGCCATTCTGCGATTGTCATAAGTTCCAGATCCCAACTGACGGGTTCTTTAACCAGCAGCTGCAGATACTTGTGAATAACTGGACATATTTGACTCTTTTTTGGGACGATCGCCAAGCGCCCATATGCCCTTACTCTGTACTAGCGATTAGGAGCAACATAATATCCTTTACGGTGGTCTAGCCCCAAGTTGATGCACAAGCTCTGGAATTCACTGTGCAACCCAAGCACTTCTTTTACTGAAAACAAACACCTTGTGTACGCAAAAAGAACGCGTGACTCAAGATAAACATATTGTATCGCGAGCGAAGAAACAAATTTCCAGTTTGATTGAATATGGCAATAGTCGGATGTTCTTGGAGCGTTTATTGTGAAATAAAGTACGGTTTAAAATTCCAAATTGTGACGTGCTGTGTTGGGAGACGATGTGTGTTGATTTTCGGGTTCTGTGTCACGTCACGTAGGTGATTATGGGCGCGTTTGGCTACGCTGCCGATGAACGTCACTGAGAAAGGTGGAGAATATCACTAGGTTTGGTGATGTGAGGCTCAGGGGCGGGACATATGATTTAGTGCCGTCAGGGCAGTTCACCTTAGGCCAATGCAGCAACGGATAAGATTAGCACAAGATGGCCGCGCAATGCTGCCAGATTTCGCATGTTTACAAAAGAGGAAAACTAAGGTAAGGTGCATTGGAAATGTTTGTGCGATCGATCAACGTATGTATAAACATACATGCCCGAACCCTCGTGACAATAATATTTTCTGAGCATTGCACTTGTAAAACCTATCAAATAATCTCTGGGGGGGTGAGGGGTGATGAGGATGGGATGGGATATTTCTGACTTGATTTCGAATGAGTTTACAAAGTTTGGTGGGATTCTGTCATGAGGGGGGAAAATTAGAGGGGGGGTCCCAAAATAATGTAATGGCTTATAAATGAGGTGCCATTTGACGAATCTACACTTAATTTGGCAAACTGATAATAGATCTAGATATAAATGTTTTTGCCAAGTTTGGTGGGATTTTGTCCAGAGGGGGCACAAAATTAGAGGGGGGGTCCCAAAATAGTGTAAAGGCTTATAAATGTGGTGCCATTTGACAAACGTGCACAAAGGTTTGCAAAAAGATTATAGATCTAGATATAGATGTGTTTGTAAAGTCTGAATGGATTTTGTCAAGTGGGGGCTAGGTTATATGACGATTGTATGTGCATACATTTGACACTTTTGAAAAAATAAAACATGAGTGGATTTCCAGCAAACTTGCTTAAGGAGCATTGGCAAGGACCTGCAAGCATGGGTTTGCAAATGTGCCAGTGTTTTATTATTTGACAAGTGTCATAATGTAGCTACAAAAAATAGCGTTATACCTTTAGTGACTGAGGGGTAGCCTGTGGCCATGGGCAGTGGCCAGATTGTCTGGGTCACGGAATAAGGTCATGATCCGGACAATCTGGCTACTGGCCATGACCACAAGGGACAAAACATAGGATTAAAGTGGCCATGTCCACCTGGGACTGGCTGTGTGGTAAAGTTATTCGAAATTAGGATAGATCTGAAAGGGAAGAAAAATGTGCTCGTGGTAATATGGTCATAGGGTTCTCTTTTTGCCGTCTGCAAGCTGCCATGGAAAGTGAAGAGGACCCTCGCCTTCCCTTTCAATGGTGGCCATCTTAGAAAACGATTTTCCTTCCTAGAAGAAAAATCCTCTTTTTTAGCACCCCGGGTTCCCGCTTTGGGAACCTAGGTTGCTAATGGCCTTCATCCCCCATTTCAGGGGCTGGAATGGGGGGATAATGGTCCAAAGACCTCGTTATCCACCCTCGCTTTGCTTAGGCTGATAACTTGGGCTTCTGGGCTGGTATCGACAGTCCCTGGAACGGAGGATGAACGCCACAATATTCCCATTAGCATAACACAAAATGCAAATGGAAATGTTGGAAAATCTTATTGAGTCTATGTACTTTACTGAGAAATATAGTAGATGGAGTCTATAAGTTTTTTTTAGTTCTATTTTTTAACTGTGAAAGGTGGTTCCTAAAGGTACATTTATTTAGTTTTTGGATGCATTTTTTTTGGCAGGCGAAATGAGAACTTAGAACGAAATGTGGGGAGGGAAATGAGGGAAGAGGCACCAAACACTAATATGGAGGGGCAGGTGGACAGGGGAAAATGTTGCATATGTGTTATTTCTAAGGTAGGGGCAGTGTTTCTCATGCTCCTTGATTACAGCAGTGGTGGTGTCTCTTGGGGAGGAGGGATGGCATTAGCTGATTCTATTTTATGATAAATAGCAGTTTTGCTAAAGGTATGTACTGTGTACTAGATTGTTAATGGATGAGTAGGAATAGGTGTTGGAGCTGTGCAAGGGAAATTTTTAAGTTGAAAGTTCCTAGATCAGTAGAAAATGCAGTTCCGAACTGTCCGCGAAGCACAGATCTTATCGTGAAGTGCGTATGGGTTCTCGGACACGTCATCATGCCGCGCGCCAGCATATGGTCATGTAGCACTCTCCAGAAGGTCTGCAATGAAGTCAGATGTTCGTAGACATTATGGTTAAATTGCACTAATAAAAACCTATGAAATTCAATGAAAACACTTTGTTAAGGGGACGTTATTGTTAAGTTGCACTAATAAAAACCAATGAAATTCACTGAAAAAACTTTGTTAAAGGGACATTATGGTTAAGTTGGACTAATAAAATCCAATGAAATTCACTGACAAAACTTTGTTAAAGGGACATTATGGTTAAGTTGGACTCATAAAAACCTATGAAATTCAATGAAAAAACTTTGTTAAGGGGACGTTATGGTTAAGTTGCACTAATAAAAACCAATGAAATTCACTGAAAAAACTTTGTTAAAGGGACATTATGGTTAAGTTGCACTAATAAAAACCTATTAAATTCAATGAAAAAACTTTGTTAAAGAGACGTTATGGTTCCAAGTAAAACCGAAAAACCCTTGAAATTCGCCAGTTATGGTAAGCTAAGCAACCATAGCTTGCGCCACCAGCGTGCACTGTGAAGACTAACTAACACCCAGGACATCAACGATGACATCACAAATGTCAAACCTTAAATCTTTCTACAAGAAAACCAAAACCGAAAGAATAAAAGAACACTGCTCAGATACTTTCACCAAAACACCTCCCTCGCAACTTCACAAAAAAAAAGAGGACCTCATCCCAACACAACAGAAGATAAAAGCTATACATGCACACAAAATTTGGCAACAAATTTACGCCTTATCCCACTCTGAATCTCACAACTACAAAAACACCAACATCTCGCCTGGGAAGCGAAGACTAGCGAGACTATCCCTCGACATCAATGAAATTGAATCAATTATGACAAGCCAAGAAAAACGTGACACGATCTTCGGAAAACTCCTACCCGCCAGGCTGGAGTTACATGAACCAGAGGGATCCTCCACTCCGAGCCGCGAAAAACAACTAATCCTCCAAAATTATGCTGCAATAGCAACTAAGCAGCCCGACAACTACCTGCATCGAAGACACAACAACGATACTGCTCTGAACCTGAACCTAACAAAACCAACTTCTCCCAACCAACAGGAAGACACGAGATGTCAATGCAAACCCACAGCAGAACACGTTGACACACCGATACCAACAGAAATGGCTGAACTCCAGAGCTCACTGATTACAGCTTCCAGCCAAGCACTGATCCCCTTCATCAAACTCTACGAATCCCTAAGACACCATGCGAGACCAGGCAACCTTAATTGCCCTAAACCATACTAAGCAAATACACAGAGACATTCACTACAAGACTACAATCACACCTCGACCAAGAGGCCGAAACTTCTGCCCAGTGGCAAGCAAGATTATTCGATCTAGCAAGAACTGAGCACACAGAAAAAGAGCAACTTACTACAACTTTACTCAAGTTGCTCTCATCCAAACAACAAGAAAAAATGAAAAATCACTCAACGCTCAAACAGCCATGTGACGCAATCCCTCAGTCACACCCAGAATGTATCCCATCCAACACACAACTGGGAGTCCAACTCCATGAACAATGTGAAGATAAAACAAAAACCGATGATTGCCCCAATCAATTGGAAACAAGAATCCTGACCTTAGACGGGACAACATGCAATGAAAATAACAAAACAACCAAACCCCCAGAAATAAAATCTGGACAAAATGCCCAAATCCAATCACCACTGACCTCACTCCCAGTTAATGAAGTCGAATCCTTTTCCATCTTCGACTCCACCAAAAACAAAATGGATAATCAAAAAAAGAAACCACAGGTACCAACCAAGAAAAAGAATGTCAACAGAAACAATAAAGGATTGCGAGCTTTCTTGAGAAACCTGATTTTTCCACCCAAGACGAGTCACAACCAGAACCAGAAAGAAAACGAAAAAACACAAGAAAAGCAGGATCCAAAGTGAAGCCAAACAAAAAGGACAACGAAACCCAAAATATCCGAAGTGCAGACAGCAGAAGACAAGTCCATCATGGATGTCCTAATGAACCTCTCAATCCATGATGATGAATCATTCCACATTGCCTCTGAAAGGAAATCCCCTCCACCGAAAGAAAGATCATCTCTCTACATAATCGATGAATATACAGAAGGTCAGACCATATCAAGTGTAAGTGAGATTCTATCTTGTGAAGAAATATCGGAAACCGATAAAAAATGGGAAAACTACGACCGTACAGCAAACAACCATACCCACCAAACAACCAATAATAGTTGTGCCAAAGATCCCGAATCTGTAAATCACCAGCGCTCCAAATTACTAAAATTCACGATAATCTTGGACCCTAGATGCGAACGAAAAGACCTGATAGTCACGCTGCAAAGAACAAATGAATCTGATGACGGCCTCATAATGAACAGGGCAAACATATTACACCTGTTTCATGTCATTCTGACTCTAGAAACCCTTCATTAGAAAGACATACAACTAGTAAAATTCCCCAACAAAAAAACAAATGGACTCTGTTGAGATAGCTGTATACAACCAGTCCACTCTTGACAGGATACTATACTGCAAAAATCACTTCAAACAACTAAGATTTGCCTGCATAACTGCAAACAAAATAATTAGCAATCCGCGACAAAAGCCTGAAAAAATGCCAATCTAGCAAGAACGAGACAATAAATCAGGAAATGCACCACAAAAACAACTTCAAAGGAACACATCCTATTACAGAAGCCCTAGAAGCCCTATCGAACATGACAGAGCTATCTTTCGCTCATGCTCACCCATCCATGAGCCAACAAAGAAAATAGATCGCTCGTCTAAAACACAGATGCGGCTATAACCAACACCTGAGGAAAACAAATATGAGATCAACTTGTGTTCTTGGAATATGAGAGGATTCTCCCACCTCTACAAAACAGGAAACCAGGACCTAATGAAATACGAAATTATATGTCTACAAGAAACCTGGCTATTACACAAACCAACTTGCAACGGCTACCTGAACTGCATAAACCCGGCACTTATAGGGGTAAAAGGGAGACACTACGCCTGTTTGATGACACTATGGAAAATAGAAGCAAATCTTCATTTAATAGAAACGCGCAACACGAATAACTGGATACAAATCACTATTCTAGAACATGGCGACAACAACAAGCCAAAAAACTCTTCCCAGACGAATGTTGAACAATTTGCACTGGTGAACATATATTGGAACTCAAAACCAGTAGTTGACTGCATATTTCTAGACAATCTCACAACCAACATAGATGCCCTCAGAATTAAATACCCCCAAATAAACTTGATTTTCTGTGAAGACATGAAGATACATCTATTTGACGTCTCGGGAAAAAATACACCAACCTCGAAAATGAAGCAAAAAACCAAAACCTGGTCAAAAGAGATGAACCTTCGAACCTTAATCCTACTGAACGGAAGAATCAAGGGAGACCAACCATCACAACACACATGGTCCAGAGGAGAGTCAATGGCACATCTCGACTACATATGTGCCTCCTGCCAGATCTTCGAGGCATCAAAGAGTCTATCTGTCATCCCAACGAATCACAGTGACCACCCCAAAGTTACCCTCACTTGGTCCTGTAACTACCAACCTTTACACAAAGAGAAGTTCAATAACATCGAAATAAACTCAGCAACAAATCACCTGAGAATACCAAATTCCCAAGTACATGTGATGAAAGAAACACTCCAGTTTTACTCCAAGCCAGCAAAATCCAAAATCAACTACGAGTGGCTCCTGATTCCCTATCAAACCGACCAGAGAGCTCCCAAAAACATCATTCAAGAAAACACTCACAAATATTGCGAACTGATTGCCATCAAGAAAAAAACTCTGCACAAACAAATATGGGATATTGGAAAACTGATTTGAATACAATGTATCAAACTATCCACGCCCTCAAACAAAGGCATCGTAACTGGATGAAGTCCATGAAATCCATCCTCCTTCAGAACGAAGCTGAAAACATCCTCAAAATTATTGGAAATAAAAATACCAGAGAGCTGTGGAAACTTCTCAATAAGAACAACTCAACCCAAGCCCGACTGTCATCTGAGGTATCGGAAAGAGCCTGGATACAACACTTCACTAAACTCTATAGTGATCAAACAAAGACTCAAGACATTAAGAACACAACACACGAGTGGTGGAACTCATGGGACTGTGATGAAATCCTATACCATATCAAACACCTAAACTTTTCGAGAGCTCCCGGCCCAGACGGACTGAGTAATCACAATATCAAACAACAACCAGAGGATTGGCCTGACCTATGCCTCAATTTATATAAACTGATCTCAAAAGAGAAATACAAGCCCCTAACCTGGGAAACTGCCACATTAATTACAGTGTTTAAACAAGGAGAAAGAAATCTTCCCACCAACTACAGACCACTGGCAATGCTTGATCCCCTAGGCAAGATATTTGCTTCCATTCTACTAAAAAGGCTGAATGAATGGGCAATAAAAAAGAACATTTATGACCCTCGACAGACTGGCTTCGTCAAGAACGCTGGAACAAACATGAACCTGACAATCCTGAACATCCTCAAATATGAAGCCAATAGAACTGGGACCCGTATCCCTGCTGCTTTCATCGACCTGCAGATGGCCTTTGATAGTGCTAACCAAAACAAACTCTGGAACAAACTACTCTCCCGGGAATGTCAACCCGAAATTCTAAATCCAATCAAGGACCTCTACAGCAACACCTTGGTCAAAGTGCGATTAACATCATCTGGTATCGTTTCGGCCACCATTCCAACAGCCGGGGGACTCAAACAGGGATGTCCCTTAGCAGCCACTCTATTTAACGTTTACCTCTTTGACATTATGGGCAGCCAGGCGTTCGTTGTAGCCTACCCCCTAAAATCAACGCAACCCCAACACCATACATACTCTATGCCGATGACCTGGTTTTACTCGATAAGACTCTGATCGGCCTGCAAAGAAGACTAGATGTGGTCGTAAAATATATAGAAGACAATGACATGCTAATCAACACCTCATAAACACAAATAATGTCACTCAACTCAAAGAAAAACAACAAGGGAAAAACCTACCATCAAACTATAGATGAGAAACGCCTCGAATCAGTCCAAACAACAGAATATCTTGGAATCCACTTAAATCAGTTCCAAACCGAAGTCCACTGGATGGAACACCTGAAAAACAAAAGTCATTCACTTGCACGGCAAAGCCTAGTTATTCACAAGAAATACGGACACTTCTCTCTAAACCCGATCCTTACTTTCTATAAACAAAAAGTGACACCCATACTCACATATGGAAGCGAGAGCCTATTGAACATCCCTCGACAAATATGGGCAACCATTGAGGGAACCTTCCGGAGAAAAGTACTGCCCCTCCCCAAGTCATATCCAATAATCAGAATCCGCGCTGAACTCGCCATCTAGTCACTAGACTCATTAAATACCTGGAAGCACATCTCTCTCTACAGAAAGACCATAATAGATGATGACATCCCGGCAGTCAGAATTCTCAGAAATTCTCCTGTTGAATGGATGACACTGCCCCTAACTAAATGGAAAGAATTCTGCCAACAAATCCTCAAATCTCACGAAATAAGTACTGATATGTTGACAAACAGACCAATGAAAGCAAAGACACTGCTCTGTGAATTAGACCTAATCCACTCGAGCGAAGAGAAAAACAAGTACAAACTCTTGCTTTACACGTGGTACGAGGCAAGAGCCCTCAACGAACCCCCCAAATACCTAACCAAATTCCCATGCAAATATACAAGAGATATTCTCCTCTGGTTCCGCTCCAACATTTTACCAACCAGCGAATACCTGGCACAAACTGGACAAATTTCACGAGAAGAAACATCCTGCCGATTCTACAAACATGCCACCTGAATCGAATCGCTTCATCATCTCTTCATGAACTGCCCATCACTGTCCGAAATAAGAAAAACCTTCCGTCAGATGTTCCCCCTCGAACTAATCAATCACGACCCCACAGAGAAATGGGAACAGATCATAAGTGGAAATTCCTTCCCCCTCATTTTCAGGACAATGCAGTACTGTGAAAAAATAATGAAATTAGTCACTGACATTCCACAGATATCGTAAAACGCAGACTTATCGGGATTTTATCTTTCTTTTACCTCAAATGCAAAGTGACTCGGCTAACAGCAAAGACCAATTGATATGTCAAATGTTTGTGTACAAACTATAAAACATTCAAAAAATTATCATAATGTGCACTGCCTTTATAAAAAACAAACTAGTCACAGCTTAAACGTAAGCTTTCATGTCACACTGCGGTTGGCAGCATTGAAGGCACAACACTTAGCTCCTCTGCCACTGCGCTCTCTCAGTTTGCTCTTACTGCTTTGCTCGCCACATGGGGCGGGTACCTCGCTGGGTATTAGTACCCCTCAACACCGTTGCGAAATAACATTCCCTTTAACACTTATAAGGGAACATGATGTCTGATGCGCTGCATTTTACACCAACACGGAAGGCAAAACAAAAACGGGAAAAGATGCTGCGTGGACAACAAAGTGTAAAAGCCATAGGTCAAGAGAATATGGGGCAGGAAGGTCGAGGCACACAAGGTCTGCCCATGAAACACAACCTACGCGCTGTAAGCAGGGGCACTGCTGGCTCTCCGACCCTCAAACCTCCCTAACATCGCCAATGAAGTTACAGCCCACACAACGCAATGTTCACAAGTCTGGACTGCAAAAGAGCAGTTCTTTATGGGGAAGGAGGTCCCCACACACCGTGTGCACGCTCAGAAAATGTGGTACCGACATGACATGCGACATGTGGATGTTCAATGGAACCTGCGCTTGACATCACAACCATTTGAACAGGTGGAATTTACAGCCATTGCCACACATGGACTTGAGGGTGATGCAAAATGCCTTGAAACAACTGATGTGGTTGTGGCACAAGGCTAGAGAAAGGTAGTGGCTGGCAAATGTGATATCGAGTGCCTGTATCTAGGGATATATTTTGGGGACGAGGTGAGCCAACAATGTTTCCTGCCTGGGGTATCATTGTGAAACTGTCATTGAGGCCCCTGTGCAAGAATGAACTTAAGTGGCCTCTCTCTGCTGTCCGGATAGACCTGGAAGCACAAGACCAAACATGTTAAGTAGTGAAATTCGAGTAATATTGTAGCTGCTGCGCACAGTCTTGTTATCCTATTTGGATAAGCCCTGTCGTATAAAGGTGTTTGTACAAATACTGCGCCTTTGCACCGTACTAAAATCCTGACCCCCATTACTCCGACTAATGGGAGCAGGGGTTGCGGGGGTGTCTCCCGCTACCGTTAATCGGATTAATGGGGGTTAGGGGCTGCAGGGGTGTCCCCTGCTTCCATTAGATGGCAGTGGGGGACAATAAAGAGAAAAGTAAAATAAAAGAAAGAAAGAAAAAGGTCCCTGCAGACACAGTTCAGACCCACGTTAATGGGGACAGAACTGACGCTGCAGGGATACAGTTGAGACGCGGCACACTTCTGTGTCTGCCGCCGCAAAAGGTAAGTGGGTGGGGGTGCGGGGCACAGTGATGTATGTGATCACTGCTCCCGCACTATCCTGGAAGTCGGCTTTTTGAAAGTCGACATTATGGGGGCGCTGTGATTACATAGATCCATATAAAGATGTCAGGTGATGTGATAGCCACAGAGGTCAGGCAAACATCTGCAGGAGGTACTGTGGCCGATGGACCCTCATCTTTACCACTGCTCCTAAACAATTCCATAGAGTCCATCTGCCAGTCTGCCAATGTCCTTAAACCCAGCTCTCTGGCACCAAATACTAGCCAGAGGCTCTACGGGGCACCCTCTTGAGTGGCATACTTCAGAGGCTGTGAGCTGTATAATGTAGCCCAAGTCTGTCGTTGTTTTTGGGGCCTGTTTTGGAGGCCTCCAACCCAATATGGAAGGAAGGATGCACAGGAGCCTTCACAAAGGAAACCTCTTAGTCGTGGGAGAGATTCAGTTCCTTGTAATAACGAAGACGCTGGGTTGGTAGGGAAGGAAGTTTATTGCAGCAAACCCTGAACCCAGCAGGACTCTCCAACAACACAAACCAACTGCTCTTCCATGGCATGTGGAATCTACTCCACAAGTGAACAGAGACAGCATGAGCTACGAATGGAATACTAAGGTGAGCATTCCAGGTAAGCATTGAGATCACAATGTAACACTTCTCTCCCCCCTATTATTTCACACAACAGACTAAAGTTGCACACATTCATCCACACCCTCACAAGCCCCACACTCACACACTAAGCCCCCACACAGCATTCAGTCACAACGCACAAGCACAGCATTCATCCAAACATCCACACCCTCACAACCCACACACACACAGATACATACTGAGAGAAGAGACACAGCTCCCACAACATAGTCTGACCTAATTTACAACAGCTCCCGCAACACAGTCCTTAAACTTGGCATGCACGGGGTGAGTACTTTCCCGCAATGGGTGACTACTCTCCTGCATCCCTTCAACTTCGCTGACGGGAGCGGGCAACACAAAACCCTCAACACTTGTGCCTTCCCTTTGCACCATTGCACCCGCACCAACCACATCACTCATGGGACCCGTACCAACCTCACCTCTCCCGGGTTCGTCTGAAAGCACGTCAGCACTAACCACGTCGCATTTGCTGTCAACACGCTCCTTCTCCACTACCACAACATGCCTTTTACTCCATCTAGACCCATCATCCAATTTAACATATCCTCGCCCGCCTTGACAACCATACATGGTTGCATGTACACACTGGTGCCTTTAACAACATGCTGAGGATTCTTTATCTGCACACGGTCTCCTCCCAATACATCCAAAGGCTTTCTGCTCCTTGAGCATCTCTTGCTTCCTGCGGACCCGCTCCAACACTTCCTGCATGGCCACTCCAGAATGGGTACCGCACCCCAACGCAGGCACCCTCAACTTGGTACCCGGTTTCCTCCCGCGCATAAGCTCAAACGGAGAACAACGAGTCAGCATAGAAGGGGTGTACCTATATGCCATAAGCACCTCTGACACAACACTCCTCCAAGTCAGACCATTAGCTACCGCTCGTTGAACCGCTCTCTTAACAAATCTGTTCATCCTTTCAACGAGACCGTTAGGCACAGGTTTGTACAAGGAGGCCTTATGATGCCGTATTCCCATGCTCTTTAAGAATTGTTGCATATGGCTCGACACAAACTGCACTCCATTATCAGTGACAATGCCCGCTGGCACACCTTCCCTGTCGAACACCTTATTTAGGAAGTCCACTACCTTCTCTGCGGTCACAGTTTCCAGGACAGTTGTCTCTACCCACCTGGAGGTATAGTCCACAAGTACAACAATAAATCATGAATCGCCTCCTAAAACATCCATGGGGCCCAAAATGTCAATGGCGACCTTTGCCCAAACCTCGTCCGGAACCTCCACCGGGTACACTGGTTGGGGGCTGGGAGCCTTGCTTTTGTCACTGGTGGCACATGCCACACATTCTTCCACTACTTTCTCCACATCACTATGCATTCTGGGCCATCAATAAGATTCCCTCAATCTTCTCTTTGTCATCGATCTACCCAGATGCCCTTCGTGAGCCAAGGCAACAAGCTTACCCCTAAGAGACACCGGAGGCACTACCTTCTGACCTCTGGTGACACCCCACGGACCTTCTGAAAGCTCATGCCACACATGACCATAACAGTTAACCAACTCCTTATCTAAGATGCCATTTTTAAGTGCCACCCTGATACTTGTCAAGGTCAGATCACCAGCGCATTCCCTCTTCCACACCTCCTCATCAATAGCCGGAACTACACTGGCCACCATGGTGCATTCATCCACATCAGCCTTGCCATCCTCAACCACATCTCTAACGCTGGGAAGGCGAGACAAACAGTCGGCCACAGCATTTTTCATACCCAGGATGTACTCCGCCTTAAAATTGAATTTGTGCAAATCTGCCATCCACCTCGAGATTCTGGATGAAGCGCGAGACAAACCATTGGTGGTTAGAACGTGCACCAGGGGCTTGTGATCGGTCCGCAAGGTGTACTGCACACCCCACAAAAAGGTTATAAAATGCTTAGAAGCACAGGCAGCAGCTAAAGCCTCTCTTTCGATGACAGCACACCCCTGTTGCGCGTCCCTCAATACCCTCGAGGCAAACGCTATAGGACGGTACTCCCCTTCATCCCACTGCTCAAGCACTGCTCCAATACCCACCTCGGTGGCGTCGACTGTCAACACCGTCTTCTTCTTGGGTGAGAATGAACCCAGAGAAGGAGCCCGGTCAACCTCCTCCTTCAATCCCTCGAATTCAACCTGACAATTCTCGGACCATTCAAAACAGACCCCCTTTTTTAACAATGCTCTCATGGTAAGTGTCTTATCAGCATACGATGCAACAAAACGACGCATGAATGATCTCAGTTGCACTTTATTGACAGGGGCCGTAGCATCCTTCAATAATCTTACAAGACCGTCCATGGGATGAATTCCACTCACATCCAGGGTGTGCCCCAGGTAGGTCACACTAGGTACCCTCACATGGCACTTGCTCAAATTTACTGTGAGGCCACTTTTCTTCAGTACTTCCATTACCTCAAGTACTCTCCCATCATGTTCACTCCGACTCCTCCCCCACACCAGAATGTCATCCTGAAAATACTCAACCCCTGATATACCTCCAAACAACTTCTGCATAATTCTTTGGAAAAATGCCAATGCGGATCCTAAACCAAATGGCATCCGACAAAACCGAAAAGCTCCAAAAGGGGTCACAAATGATCTCAAAGGACGAGACTCTACATGGAGATCAATCTGGTGATATGCCGATGATAGGTCGAAAGTGGAAAAGCACGAAGCCCTTCCCACCAGTGTGAGCAACTCATTTATGTTGGGCAGGGGATGCCTGTCCACCCATATGCTGGCGTTTAGGTCCCTTAGGTCCACACACATTCTCATCTTGCCATCTGCTTTCCGCGCTAATACGACGGGTGCCAACCACTCAGAGCTCTCCACTTCCTTAATTATTCCAGCTTCCTGGAGCTTGACCAATTCATCCTTAAGCCCCTCTCGAGATAACATGGGAACCCTCTTCACTTTGTGTACACATGGCACAGCAGCCCTCTTGAGCATTATCTTATGGGAAACCCCCTTCAACTTTCCCAGGGTTGAGGTAAACACGCTGGGAAAGGCCTCTTTAAGATACTCTGCAGACAACACCTCTTGCTCCCCCATGTTTCTATCTGCACTCACACTTAGAACAGGAACGGCCTTACCTGGCCGAATTTCTATCTCAAGGGCCGCCTGCTCAACCGACCCTACTACAGAGTCTCCTTTGTGGGCCACAAACAACTTTCCACGGGTAACACGCCCTCCAAATTCAATGGTGGCCCATTCATATTCCAATACTTTAATTGACACTCATCCACATGCACATGGGTTGATATCAGAAGGTAGCAACTCAGCCACCTGCTTGTGGTAGCTTGCTACATATAACTCGGGAGATATCATAGTCATATCATTATTATTAATATTATTATTATTTATTATTTTTATTAATTATTACTATTATTTATTATTATAGTGTAGGGTGATCCAGTATCGACCATCATCTTCATTGGCACATCATTCATGGCCAACATGGCCTACGCTCCCTTCCTCCCGTGCCCAGCACCCACGCTCAGTAACACCCCCTCATGCACAGTCTCTTCCCAAGGGTCAGGGTTGGTGTCACCCACATAACCTACTGCTGTTACGTTCTCTTTATCTGGATCAGGATCAACAATCCTGACAGATTGTCTGTTTTGGACAATGCTCTTACACATCCGGGCCTAGTGCCCTCTCCCTTTACATTTTCTGTATTCAACAGTGGGGGCAGAACACTCCTTCGAGCCAATTGCATGTCCCCGCCATCTGCATCTCCTACACCCTTCTCTTGGTGTAAACGTTCCTCTGCTGTCCTTGATCTTTCCCTTGTGATCATCAGACCCTCTTTTAGTCATTGTGGTGTGTACATTTTCGCTTTTATACGTCACTTCTTGGACCCTCCTCTTGGACTCTTCTATAGCTCTCGCTATTTCTATTACTTTTTCCAATGGTGGAGCACTCTCTATCCAGAGTCTCCCCCTCACTGTGGAGTCAATTGTGGGCATCATTATTTGATCACGGATGTACTCGTCCGGCAATCTGGTGAACTTGCAGGATGCAATGAGAGAACGTAGTGCCATCATGTACGTGTCAATACTCTCACCAGCGCCCTGGGCTCTTGAGAAGAAGTGGTATATTTCCAACACCACATTTGTCCTCTTTCCAAAACGTGCTTCCAACTTTCCGAAAGCTGTCTCATAAGCCAATACTATTCCTTCACCCTCATCACCTCCATCTCCACCATCGGCACGGGGGGCACGCACGTCTTGCCCAGGGAGATGCCTAAAAACTCTTAGCCCTTCAGTTAATAGGCAATTCAAAAGGGCAGCTTCTTTGTCGTCGTCACTCAATCTGGATGCTCCTGCTCCCCTCTTGTACACCTTGAAGGTGTCTACCCACAGATCCCAAGCTATGGGAGGCTCCCCTGGACTAGGGAGAAAGGCTGGAGGTGGACAGGCGTTGCTGTTTGCAATATGCCCTTCTGTCTAATTGGAGGTTCACAATCACTTGAATGTACAACATACAGCCACCGGTGGTGAGTTGGGATTTGCTGGGTTCGGAGAGTCTTATTCTCATGCTTAAAAAGTGCACTGCTTGCATCTAAGGTAAACTTGCAGCTTGCTTCTTGAGTAGAATGTACCAGTTTCTATAGTTTCTAGGGTTGGATGTCACAATAAACGCCCAGTCTACGCCTTGTATACGCCCTGCAGCCATTTTGCAGATTGTTCCTGGGCAGTCTACGCCCTGCAGTCCCTTGCCCCGCCTCCTTCGCGGCGTGTGCAGGCAGGTTCTGGTCCCGCCCCTTGACGTGATGATTTTCTGCTTGTGTTGTCGGTGGAAACCGAGTTCCGGCTCTGGGCGAATGGGATCGCACGGGCACGTGTAGCTTCGCCCACTTATTGGTCCCATTTGATTGGGAAGCTCCTTACCTCCTCAATGGTGCTGCGTGAACCTGCTTGTGGGATTGACGTTCTCCTCTTGCTGTGCCGGCCGTGCTGGACCTTGAATACTACAAGAGAGCGCAGGCCAGCATGACGGTTCTTTTTGCCATTGCCGTGCTCAACCCCCTCCTGCCCAGTGGAGTGCAGGCAGCACGGCACGATTCTGGACAGCTCTGCTCTTTACTGCGCAGCTCTGCTGTAACGATGCAGTTGCCGGTGCCGCGCTCGACACCCTGCTTCTCAGAAGAGCTCAGGCATATATCTCGACGCTGCTCAGGATGCCTCTAGTTCCTTTTGGGCTCGAGGTTCGCTCGCCGCCGGCTCTCCGGTACACGCCTCTGGGGAGAGGCAAGCGACGGCCAATGAGTTGTCAGCTTAATAAGTGCTGCAGCCCTGAGCCCAGCAGGACTCTTCTACAACAAAAACCAACTTCTCTTGCATGGAATGTGGAACCACCTCCACAAGTAAACAGAGACAGCATGATCTACAAATGGAATACTAAGGTGAGCATTCCAGGTAAGCATTGAGCTCACACTGTAACATTACTCCCTTACCTTAAACCAAACTGCTCAGTCTCCAGATACCTCCTCCTCCCAGGGTCCCAACTCTTAATCTCCATCTGTCTCACCTGTTATGGGCATCGACATTGGTCTCCTACACCTGTCGTGTCATTCACTGTCTCTTAGTAATGGGTCCTCACCTGGTACATAGTCCCTGGACACTCGACTGCTACCCAAGGTTAGAGTTTTGCCACAGTAGTCTCGGCAATCTTTCCAATTTGTCACATAGTGACAAAAGGGCAACATTGTGTTTGTTCTACATGCTTTATTAGTGGTTTGAACAGGGCTGGCCAACTCAAAGTAAAGGGGGTCATTTCTTCATCAAATAATAATAAACCAGGATGGGGGCTGTTCCATGTTTTTCAGCTGTTCTGCACCACACAAAGGTCAAACACAGGCTCTCCCAGTATGCAAAAGCCTACCAAGGGTTCCCTCACCCCCTAAACAGCTCATTGGGAATTGCAGGCAAACTCTTCAGGGGATCTCATAACCCAGGACTAGGTACGGTTATCAGTTCAACAGCAGGCAGTTCCACGCTGCCAGCTTCTTTAGCAAGATGCAGGGCGGGATGTAGCAAAGTCCTTTCTGTCCTATCCTCTCCTGGCTCCTGGAAGAGTTCCATTTATCACCTCTTTGATCATAGTATAAGCTCCTTCCCCTGTTCTCATTCCTTCTCCATATTGGTCCTTCCTAACCAATCTTGCCCACCAGAACCTTCCTGCGCTGGCTGACTATGGAATGGACATTAACATTTTCTCACCCCTCCCTGATATCACTTTCTCCTCCTTTCCTGATATGTCTACCACCTCCTCTCCTGGTACTACCTTTCACGCCTACTACGGAACAACTTACTTACCTGTAACTCTTGTTCTCCAGCATTGGTCTTACATGGATTCACATGCTCATGAATATTCTGTCGTCAGTAATATAAAGCAGTTAAGCTTTAAGCTAAAAACAGAATTTCTCTTATAGCCTATTGCTGTCACTTTGGGTCATACTGCCCCTATTGCTGTCACTTTGGGTCATACTGCCCCAGCCAAGGACATCCGTCCTCCTTAGCTCCACCCCTGGTGGCCCCCTTCAGATTTGGTTGCACATGTAAGGTGTAAGTAGGAACCAAGAAGAGCCAAGAAGAGCCATGAGGGGAAGGAGGAAGGGTTTGCATGTGAGCCCATGCTGGAGAACAAGAGTTACAGGTAAGTAAGTAGTTCCTTCTCCAGCATGGGGTCTTACATGGATACACATGTTCATGAATACGATTACACACCAGTACACCTACACAAACACGGGAGGTGGCAAGGCTCAACAGAAGTAATACACTTACCCCTGGAACAGACTCACCTCATGCAAACAGGTTGCAAAGCACTGCTTGTCCGACATGGGACTCCTCACTGGAATCCCTGTTGACACAGTAGAATCTCGTGAAGGTGTGGGTAGACCTTCACGTAGCCACTCTGCAGATATCCCGCAGTGGAACACCAGAGAGGAACGCTGATGTTGATGCAATGGATCTGGTAGAGTGGGCTCTTGGCCCTTTGGCAACAGTCTGTTGGCCAGCTGATGGCAATGAATGATATAACCAGAGAGCCACCTGGAGATAAAAGTCTTGAACAGGGCCTTGCCATGCCCGCAGGTGGAAAATTGACAAGAAGCTGAGAAGTCTTTCGAAAGTCCTTTGTGCGTGCCACATAGAACTTCAAGGCATGCGCAACCTCCAGTGAATGCAAAGATATTTCAGCAGGTAAAGATGGATTTGCAAAGAAAACTGGCCGAACCAAAGGTTTGTTTAAATGAAAGTCTGACAAGACCTTTAGCAAAAAGGAAGAATGAGTTTGTAGAACCACTTTAGCCGAGTTGGACAACAAATATGAAGGCTTGCATGAGAGAGCCTGCATTTCTCCAACCCACCTGGCAGAGGTGATAGCCACCAGGAAGGCAGTTTTCCAAGATAGAATATTCAAGGAGGCCAGATGCATAAGTTCAAATGGGACCCTCATCAGTTTCAACAGCACCACATTCAGCTCCCATGCACGGGCAGGAGCATTCACTCGAGGGAAAATTCTGAAGAAGCCTTGAGAACTCCTTAACGAGCCTGTGCGACCACAGGGAGAGCTTGCCCAGAGCACAAGTGTACTGGGATATGGCAGCCAGGTTTACCTTGATAGATGCATGGGCAAGGCCAGACTTAGCCAGCGAGAGAAAGTAAGGAAGAAGCTGCAGTGCTGTTATGCGCAGTGGAAAAATCCTCTGTGACTGGCACCACACTGCAAAACGCTTCCACTTGTGTTTGTAGCAGGCAAGTGTAGATGGAGCCCTGGCCCTGGCTAGAATGTTCTTGTATTCTGAAGGCAGAGTAGTAGTCAAATTCTAAGGCTGCAGGAGACGGGCTGCCAGGCTCACAAGCGCTGGGCCGTAGATCCGATCAGGATTGATACTGCGTCCCTAGAGAGCAGGTCTGAAGAGGAGTCAGTTGATGGCTGGAACCACCGACAGATGGAGGAGGTCTGAGTACCAGATCTGCCTGGGCCACGACGGCGCGTTCAGGGTCATCTTGCAGTAGCCTTGTCTGAGTGTGTTGATGACTCTTAGCAACAGATGAATCTGCAGGATTGCGTACAGGAAAATACCCTCCCAAAGGAATGAGAAGGCGTCCCCCAGACTGCTGGCCTGGGCATACCTGTTGGCAAACTTTTGGCACTTGGTGTCTTTGAAGAGACAAAACACTTGTGCTTGCGGTAGTTCCCACTCGTGGCAGGACCACAGCTCACTGCTGAGAGAGTCCACAATGGTGTTTTGAACGCCTGCCAGGTGAAATGGGACGAGAAACACTGGTTGAGCTATGGCCCAGTGCCACAGATTCTGTGCCTCGAGAGAAACCAGTCCTGTTTCCTGATGTAAAACATGGTGGTGGTGTTTTCCGTGAAGATTCGTACCACCTTCCCCTGGAGCTGAGGCTGAAAAGACTTGTGAGCCCAGAAGACTTCCCGTAGTACGAGGATGTTGATAATCAACTCCTTTTCCTCCGGGAGCCAGGGGCCTCTGCCGTTGAATTTGCCCGTTTGGACACCCCAATATTCCAGAGGCGTCAGTCGTGACTGTCACCTGAAACGCAAAGATCTGAAATCGAGCACCCTTTGAGAGATGAGAGCGAATGAACCACCAGTGCAGGGCCTGATGGAATGCTTGATTGAGGGCGATCGTGTCGGTCCACGAGCCTGTGACCTGTTTCCATCTGGCGTCCAGGAATTCTTTAAGTGGTCTCATCCGCAGCCTGCACTGAGGAACAAGATGAATACTAGAGGACATCATGCCCAAGAGGGATTTGATGGACCGGACTGTTGCCATCTTGGCTGCCGAAAGCTGCTGAATCTTCCCCAGGATGGCCTTTATCCTGTCTTCTGACGGTGTTGCCAGACACGTGACAGTGTTGAGGCGTGAACTCAGAAATAGTGCATCCTGGGACAGAACGAAGCAGGATTTGGGATAATTTATAGAGAATCCGAGAGAGGGTAAGGTCCGCGTGAGAGGTCAAACCAGATTAGGCAATCGCCCAGGTATGGATAGACGTAGACACCCTGGCGGCAAAGAAAAGCAGCCAACAGAGGCAAGCACTTGGTGACGATTTCAGGCCGAAAGGCAATGCCTTCAATTGGTAGTGTCTTCCTTGGACGATGGATCAGAGGAACTGTCTGTATTTTGGATGAATGGGGATGTGAAAATACATATCCTCCAAATCCAGTGAAGCCAGGAAATCCCCTCTTTCCAGCTGCTCGAGCACATACTGCAACGTGACCATCCTGAACATCTGGGATTTCAGGAACTTGTTAAAACGTCCTAAGTCCAGGATGGGGCTCCACCATCCAGACTTTTTTCTGAACCAGAAAGTATCTGCAGTATACTCCGGAGCCCCGGGGTCATACAGGGGCAGACTCTATTGACCCTTTCAGCAACATGGCTTGGACTTCCTTGAAGAGTTGGGCCCCATGCTGCTCCTGCCTTGAGATTGGAGGGACTCAAGGGCATTTGCTTTGAAACTCCAAGCTGTGGCCATGTTTTATGATATTGAGCACCCATTTGTCCATGGAGATTTTGCACCACTGGCGGACCAATCGAGACAGCCGGCCTCCCACTGGGGTGCGAAGGTGGGGGCGTGGGCCCCGGGTCAGGTCAGGCTTCTTTGGCTGTTTGCGACTGGCTGCTCTTGTGCAACGCCCCTGTAGGCTTGCGAACGTCCTCTATACGCTTCCTGTGTGTTGGATTGAGAGGGCTCATGGTAGGCTGGACTGAGAACCTTAGAGGTTCTGGAGACCTTTCCCTTTGTGGAACAAAATGATTGCTTCGTCATCCGAAGCATGCCCAATGATCATGCCATCTCAGTGTCCATTTTGGTAGCCAGGAGAGACTAGTTTACTCCGTTGCCAAAAAGGGTCTCCCCATCAAACAGCATGTCCGCCACTCTAGCTTGCACATTTGGGCAGGAGCTTGTGGCCTTGAGCCAGCCTTGGCAGCGTAAAGCTACTCCATTCCTCATTTGCCAGAATCCAGAGTCTGCAATGTCTAGGGTGATGGCGATAACATGGTCGGAAGCCACCAAGATGGCTAGAGCCTCTGCCTTCTTGTCATCTGGGAGGAATTGAAGCAAGGGTCACAGCTTGTACCAAAGCTCTCCATCACAACGAGAAATATTGGCTAAGGCGTTGGCGGCCTTGATAGTGGAGGCCACAGTTGAAGTAATGCATTTGCCAGCAGCATCTATCTTCTTCCCCTACTGGTCCGGCATGACAGTACAAGACGAAGAAGGGTTTGCCAACCTTTTTCTGTCTGCCGCAGAGAACACTTAGTCTGGTGCGGGATGGGTCCTGTGGAATTTGGGTGCCATGTCTGGAGCACTGTACTTCCTTTCAAAAGACTCCTTTTTGGGATGAGTAGAGAAAGGGTTTGTCATCACCAAAGGTGTCTTACTAGACGTCATCCAGCAGAGGAACAGAGACTGACGTCTTCCTGGAGGACTCACAGTGTTGACAAAGAAAACCTTCCTTCTTTTTCTCCTCTGGGACAAACAGCTTTGCAGCCTGGGAGATCATGACTTGAAAAGATCAGATCTCATCCGAGGAGAGTCTCTGGCTGGCAAGCATTAGTCTGGAAGTTCGGCATCAATGGGGATATAGTCATCATATTCATCTGCTCCATGAGTACCATCCATGTCCAGGTTGGTGTCAGTAGCTGTATCGGTGCCTGTAAAATCAGGCTCCCCCAGGATAGGCGGGCGTGGAACAGGTGGCTGCTGTGAAACAGCAGGAGCTGGATGGGGTGGTGTCTGGCAAGGCTGAGAAGATCTTGGAAGACTTTTAGCCGGCACTGGGCTGGGAACCACTGGAGAGCTGGGAACCACTGATGGAAGACATTGATGAATCTCTGAGACTAAAGTATGGAGAGTGGTCAAAATATCTACTGACACATCCCTGGCTGTAGGCGCCAGAATGGGGAAATGAGGCCAAGCGCTCATAGGGCGAGATGGTTGCTTATCCTGCGGAGTTGGTTGCGGATCAGGGTCACCCTGACCACCTTCTGGGTCTGAAAAGACACCCGCCGGGAAGTCGTCATCCAACAGAGTGGAAACCAACAGAGCAGGAGGTGACACCCTGGGAGGCCCTATAGGAGAAACAGCGAGATGCTGCACAGGCCTGGTAGGCCTAGGGAGAAAAGGGAGTGCTGGAGGCAACTCTTTCTCCATACTGGATCCCGTAGGGAAGGAGGCAATCTCTGGGGCTCCTGGTGATCTAAGAGTTGGTGGCGCAGCCCCAGCTGCAGCTGACAGATGTCTTGGAGGCATGGCTACCCTAAAAGTGGTCGTAGTCACTGTTGAGACAGTAACCGTTGCCATTGATGGGACGAAAACTGGTACTGCTGTTTGGTGGACGATGTTGTCGACAGGGTCTTCATGGACGAAGTCAACAACGGTCTGACCAAAGACAAAGTCGTCAACGAGGACTTGGAAGATGAAATCTTATGTTTCATCGATGGAGTCTTGTCGATCGACGGTGCCTGACGAGATGAAGGGATCGTCTTCATGGTCATAGATGGCCCCTGTTGACGGAGATGCTGCAGCGCTTGTCGACAGACAAGTTGGAGCATGGGATGACTTTAATCCTTTCCTCCATCCTGTTCTTTTGCCTATCGGTCACCTCTCTTAGAAGTACCTCAATGAACAGTGACTCTGCCCACAATTTCCCTTTCCTTTCTTCTTCACCTTACGTCACTAGGGTTCAGATTCTGTCCTACCCGTGCTTCTTGCATATAATTATCTACTTCCTCTATGTCCCTAGTCACCTCCTGCTCACCAGCACATCAGCCTCCTTCCGAAAATTCCTACTTCTTCCTCAACATAACCTCTACCACCTACTTCACAAGATCAGTACTACCACCTCTTGGTATAGCACCTCCTTTCAGAGCCCCTCCTACCAATTCTTGGCATAGTCACCTCCTCCGTAATACCCTTTTCACCCTCTTATTTACTTGATTATTTGTATTGCGCCGACAGCTCGCAGGCATCGGGGCGCAGAACAGAAAGACAAGGACAGACAAGAAACGGACAGTGACCACAAGACAAATACATATACAACAGTTATTCAGAAGTTTAAAGGCCTGGAAGGAGTTCTCTCACTATGGTTTACTTGAAGAGGAAAGTTTTGAGTTTTTTCCGAAAGCAGGAGTGATTAGGCTCCAGCCTAAGGCTGGTCGGAAGTTTGTTCCAGCTGACTGCTGCACGGTTAGGAAATGCTCTACCCATACCATGTTCTTTTTTGTGCCTCATGGCAGTTATTAGTCCCTTGGCTTCTGATCTTAGTGCTCTGGGAGGGTTATGGAAGGCAATTTTTGATTTCAGGTAGACTGGTGCTATGCTGTACAGACACTTGTGTGTAAGGCAAAGGATTTAAATTGTATGCGGTCTTCCATTCTCAGCCAGTGGAGGTCGCGTCTAGCTTCACTAATATGTTCAGTTCTTGCTTTTTCTTTGATTGTTCTAATCGTATTATTTTGGATCAGTTGGAATTTGTGCATACTTTGTTTACTGGCGCCTGCAAGGAGCGCGTTTCCATAGTCTAGCCGCAATAAAATGATGGCTCTAGCTATTGTAGTGCAGTTATTTTTCACTGAGCAGGGGTCTAATTGCTTTGAGTAATCTGATGTAGTAGGAACAATTTTTACTAATGTACATGGCTTGAGCGTCCGCGTTCAGGGAGGCTTCTAAAGTTATGCCAAGCGTTTTAACCTTGCCTGAGACCTCAATATGGGATTCATTGATTTTAAAAGCCTGGTAGTCTGATGAGAGTTTGGCTCGTGCCTGGGTGGATCCAAAGACCATTAACTCAGTCTTATTGCTGTTTAAGCACATCCAGTTGTTATCCATCCAATCTTCTATATTTTTGTAGAGGTTATTTAATGCTGTACTATCCTTGGCGTAGTCCCCACTCAGTTCTATGACTAGCTGAGGGTCGTCAACGTAGTTGGTAAAAAACACCTAGAGATGATCTAGTAACTCGCACAAGTATCGAATGTACAGATTGAAAAGCAGTGGCGAGAGGCTGGCTCCCTTCGGTAAGCCACAGAAGATGTTGCGAGTCAGACGAGAATTTATCTCCCCAATGTACTCGAGAGATTCTGTTCTCCAGGAAAGAAGACAGTCAATTTATTGCTTCCTTGCAACTGTTAGCAACTTTATCGAGTGCTTGATGAAGTAGCTGGTGATCTAACAGATCGAACACGGCACTGAGATCCAGTAAGACTAGCAGGTCTGCCTTTCCTTTGTCCATAATTTCTAACATTTTGGTTTGTAAGTCCAGCATTGCTGTCTCAGTGCTGTGGGCGGCACAAAAACCTGATTGGTGTGGGTGTAGGATCTCGTGATTTTCAACATGTTCCTGAAGCTGTGCGGTTGCAATCTTATCCATGACTTTAAGAGTGAAGTTACAGTTTGTGATAGGTCTTAGGTTATTGGGATCACGTTGGTCTTGGTTGATTTTTTTTACCAGGGGTGTAATGGTGACCTTCTTTATATTTTTCAGTACTGTTTGATCACGAAAGGAAGTGTTAACTATTTTAGTGAGTATTGGAGCAAATATGTCCGAGTGTGGGGGGCGTGGCTTAGCGGCCGATGTAGTGAGACATGCTGCCGAGGAGCTCCGGAGTGATCCTGACAAAATCAGAGAAAATCTAGCATAAATTGATTCCAGAAGACCGCCAAAGTCTCCCCGCAGAGACAGGAACACTTCCTGCCCACTCTGCGAAGCCCCAGGAGGAAACCGGGTGGTGGAAAAGGAGTTAGACTGCCGGAGGGGAATCGCCCAGCGAAATCAAAATGGTGGGCGCGCGAGCTGTGGGAGGACCCCGGCCGCGTAATACAGAATGAACTGGTGAATCCACAGGAGAGGGACACATCACGCGCATACCAAAAAGTGCGGGGTGGACCCGAGCCTGAATCGACCCCGCGACGGAGATCGGCGCAGCCAGTGGAAGTGAAACGTGAAGGCGGGAAGGCCCCTGACACGGTGAGGCGACATACGCAGCAGGCACGAGAAGGCCCGAACCCGAAGCGACACCCGCAAGAGCCTAACGAATACACCCGCCGGAAGATCCGTAAAACACCGGGAGCAGGGCGGCCGACAAGCAGGGGCTACGGCACGTGGAGTGTAGCCAAGACCGGTACCGGCGACGCAGGCAGAGGGCGGCTCCCCCGCAATGCCGAACAAGAAAGCAGAGGGGAAAACCAAGCAAGTAAGCATGGAGACTTTTATGACAGCGTCCGGACATAAACTGTCGCCGCCGACATACAGCCATGGTACAGAGGCAACAAGCACAGTTTGGCCTGACGAAGGAACGCCTCAGGACCGCGGGGGTGAGATACATGCTCCTGTTCCCCGCTAAACTCAAGGTGCTACACCAAGGCAAAACATGTTTTTTCAACTCCACTGAAGAAGCCCACAGCTGGATGGACTCACAAGGCTTCCCCCAGTTGAGGCAGAGAAATGCTAATAATCCTGGAAATAGACCCCGATGAGAAGCAACAAAGGCAATCTGGAACAAGACAATAAGCATTATATAAGTTAAATGGAGCTAGCAGTGAGCATAGAGGAGCAACCGGCCCCACTTTAGCTGCATTGGCTGAGAAAGGCGGCGCCCCAGAGAAGAATGAACTATCAGTTTGGATGTCAGTTTTAAGGCATCACGCTGCGGCGAGTCTGCGCCCATTACAGGAGCATGGCGAGAGAAGCGGTGGAGCCCGAGCAGGGGGAGGGTGGCTGGGCGTTAGTTTTTCAGTTTTTGTTAAAGTTATGGACGTTGGATGGAGTGAATGGGCAGTACAAGGCACAAACTACGAAAAAACCATTGTGGAAAACACTGAAATAATACAGACAATTAGCGACCGGAGCAACATGGGACAGGACCCATGTGGCAGCAGCAGTAGCCGCATCGAGAGGCATAGATCCGCGACCAGGACACCGAGGGAGATGGGCATGAGAGGAATAAAGCGTAGGGTGCAAGGACATGGCAGTGGGACACGGAAGCCAAGCAAACAAAGGAGATCATGGAACCGGATGAACTGACGATAGCTACCTGGAATGTGAGAGGACTCAATGCGTATGTCAAGGGACTTAGGGTTTATGCCTGGCTAAACCGGATGAAAATCAAGATAGCGATGTTGCAGGAGACATACCTCACAAGGGACAGGCAGGCCAAGGTGGACAAGAAATGGGGAGGACAGATTTACAGCGCCACATATTCAAGCTACGCACGAGGTGTACTAATATGGATCGCACCGGGGGTCCCATTTCAGCTACTCAAGCAAGAGACCGACACAGAGGGATGGCTGGTATTGGTGCATGGCATACTAGAAAATAAGGAGGTGTGCCTGGTCAACACCTACGCACCGAATACTGATGCAAGGGACTTCTTCAGGAAACTAGCGCCCAAGTTAGTGCAATATAGGGAGGCGACGTTCATCTGGGCCGGCGACTTCAACTGCACCTTGAATCCCCCTCCTCGACAGATCTGATAATAAACATAAGAAGCCGGCACCTCCAGCCAAAGAACTGTGTGGGATCCTGGACCAGCTACAGCTAGAAGACGTATGGAGGCAGGTACACGGGGAAGGGAGGGGTTATACACACTACAGCGCACCACATGGAACATTTACACGTATAGACTACATATCCGCGGGCAGGGAATCACTACAAGATATCACAGGAATCACCATTAAAGCACGCACACTCTCTGATCATGCCCCAATAGTGGCGACATGGGCGCACACCAATAGGAAAGCCCCTATCCCAACGTGGCGACTTCGAGCAGAGGCCCTGAGGGAGGGCGAGTTTGAGGAACACCTCTGCGAGGTGATCAATGATTATTTTGAGCAAAACGAGGGCAGTGTTGAGAGTGGTGCCGTATTATGGGATGCATTCAAGGTGGTAATTAGGGGAGCGGCAATAGGCAAGACAGGAGGATTGACGGGGGCGGCCATGAGGGAATTGAATGAACTCGAGAGGGTGATTGAATTGAGAGAACACCGAGCGGGACTAGAGGGGGAGGAACCTGGAGAGCTGATAGAGCTGCGGACCAAATGTATGTTAGTCTGGGAAAAACTAGGGAGGCTAAACTATGGGAGGTACCTACAGCGGTTACACGCGGAAGGGGACAAACCTAGCAGGCTCCTGGCCTGGTTTACCAGACAAGAGAATAAAAAAGATCCCTTAACGGTGTTAGAAGATCACACTGGGGCAGAGGTCAGGGACCAAGGGCACATTAACGCAATATTTGCACGTTTTTATGAGCAACTGTATGCCCCGAATCCGGAAATAGACCCGGAGGACATAACAGATGCACTGGTAGAAATAGGGTTGCCGAAGCTGGAGGAGGAACAGGCCCAGCGGCTGGACGCACCCCTCACGGTGGAAGAAATAGAGATAGTGATCGCAGAGCTTCCCACCGGTAAAACCCCGGGCCCGGATGGGCTTCCGGGGGAATTCTACAAGACGTACAAGAGCGCCATTGCCCCGAAATTGCTAGAGACATTCCAAGCCGCATATGAGACCATGCGTCTCCCGACGAGCCTGTCGGAATCGATAATTGTCCCAATTCTCAAACCAGGGAAGCCCCCCAGGAAATGCGCCTCTTATAGGCCAATATCCCTTATTAATCAGGATGCCAAAAAATTAACGGCGGTCCTAGCCAACCGCTTAAAACAGGTAATATCCACGCTAATCCACCCGGACCAAACGGGCTACGTTCCGGGAAGGAACACGTCCTGGAACCTCCGCAGACTTCACCATGTGATAGATGAGACGAATCGACTGCCAGACGACAGTGTAATAGTGTCCTTGGACGCTGTCAAAGCTTTCGATTCTGTGCGCTGGGAATGGCTGTTTGGTGTAGTCGCCCACTTTGGTATCGGGGAGGGGTATCTCCGGTGGATCAAGTTACTATACAGGGAACACAGAGCAAGGGTAAAAATGGGGCGATTCATCTCCGAGGAGTGGGAGATACACAGGGGAACCAAGCAGGGGTGTCCGCTATCGCCAATGTTATATATCCTGGCTCTAGAGCCATTTGCGGTATTCCTTAGAGCAGAATATAGAGATACCGGACTGGACATAGATGGGGTACTCCACCAAATCTCGCTATACCCGGACGATATGCTCCTATTCGTACGCGAACCAACCACTAACCTACCCTGTCTCCTAGAGGCGATCGGGGCGTACACTAGGCTCTCGGACATAGCGATCAATAAGGAGAAGTCTCTCCTCTTCCCTTTGGCAGGACTGAAACACGTCCCCCCCATTGTTTGCCAGACCTGGGTCTGAAATGGGCGCCCCGCCCCTTTAAATATTTGGGTATAGGGATACATCATAATACCGTTGATACCCATGCATTCAACACGCTCGCCGCTCTAGATAGAACGCAGTGGTCAATGACCTTCTGGGGGACACTACTGTCGGGGGGAAGTTCTCCCGGGGTCGGCTGGGCCGTCCGCAGACCTCCGGGCAGGGAGGCCCCAACTCCTCCCATATATCCCAAAAAGAATGATTATGAGACACACGCAAGAAGCAAGGTGATTCTGCTGTTTATTAAACAAAACGGCAGGGATGGGTCAAGGATCGTACGCGTCCGTCCTGACACACTCACAATCGTGGGGCTCGCAGGCCCTTTTTACCTTAGTATGACGCGCTACTTGCGTCACCTGGGAAAATTAGCAAAAAACCTATCGCCACTCTGGATTGGTTCCTCGAGTGGTAGGGTTAGTATAGCATACGTATAGAGAGCATTGTTAGTGGTCGAGGGTTAGTCAGGTGGTATACTTGGGTTGTCCCTTCAATTTGATACATGAAAATTGTTACATGGGGACCCCTGAGGATTGGTCAATGTTAATGGCGTCAGTGATAAGAGCCCCATGTTCTGATTGGTCCATTCGCGAGCCCCCCAGTGTGGGACCATCGATGTTCCCAGCTCGCGGTGCACCTGTCATTTGCAACAATGTTTCACTGTTGGAATGTGCAGATAGTTTGAGGATTTATTCATATGTTGGAAGGCCGACTACTCCCACCGCTGCAGATGTTCATTGGGTCGCTTAATTGTATCTGCCTGTGTCTTGAAACGGGGGATCCAGGTGCCTCCCTCCTCCTGGGCCTGGCACTCTGTCAAGTTCGGCTTGGTCATGTGAGGTGAGACCGTGGTTGAGGCAGAATTCTTCACAATTAATATTGCTTTTTCCACTGTGTGCCTGGCTTAATTAGCAGGTGTGACCTTGGCGTCGGCTTGCGGCATGCGAGTTTGCAACATTGTGCCCTTGACTGTCTGCTTTTCGTCGGGCTCATTCTGCAGGGTCAGCAACTGAACTCTTGCTTATTAAATGTTCATGGGAACTCTTGCTTGCGGCCTACTTGGGCCTGGTGCATAGGTGGAGGCATTTGGTGCACGGCGCTTTAGGTTATGGTATCATATTGCTTTTATCCCCAGTATCATGTCTTCGTTATATTCCTCATTATGGCGCATGGGTTTAGGAGGAGCGTGAGCAAGCATTTTAGATGCGTTCATTGTGCGTCTTGCGTTTCTGCATTTTGAAAAACCTATGTGAAAATAATAAAGATGCGCGTCAATGGGTGTGTCCGTCACCTACGTCATAGCACTGAATATGTTCTTACAGATCTCTTCTTCCTCTTGTTTCCTTCATCCATTTTAGGGAAGTTCGCCACGTTCACATGTTTCTGGGGCACCACTAATGATGGTACATTGACGTGTACCATTGTGCAAACACCATTCCACAGAGGGGGCAGTGTGTGGTATGCCTTTTCTCCGCAGGCCCAGTAATGGTCCATTACTACTGCTGTTCCTGCTCCCCCCTCAGGTAACTCCGTCACGCTTGCACAGTTGGTGTTGTATCCCACGTCCACTTCTCCTCTATGTTGGTAGCATACCTTAGGCGCAGTCAGCGGCAGTATTGTTATAGGGTCTTCATCCTTTTCTATCCACGTTAGCATGGGTACGTACTTGACCCAAGTCGTCCAACACCTGTCATTGTGTTCAGCAATAGTTGTTATATGTTCTCTCGTTACCATATTGCTGCCAACCACTCCTATGTCCCATTTGTTGTCCAGGTACACCTTCCCTGTTATTGTTACCAGTGGTCTTTCCCAACATCCTTGTTTACCAGGAACTTCAGTGGCGTACCAATCACATGGTAGGTATTGTAGTGTTACTTTCTTTGTTTCTCCTTTTTCGGGGCCACTTGTCATGTATCTGAATGCTTCAGCATGCAAACTGGTCTTGTGGTAACTCAAATAAGTCTTGAGGAAGTTGTTTTCGTTTGGATATGTGTCTCGCGTTTTCCATACCAGGTGCACCACCATCCCTTGAAATCTCCCTTTCGTTTGGAACAGTGCCAAGTATACTATACATCGTGCTGTCTTTTCATCTATTTCCGTGGCAACAAAAGTTCGAGAAGCGCTCATGGCGTATGGGATCAATGAGCAAACATAGCAGCTGTCTTCTGTTGTCTTTTTACCTATTTTAATCATGTGTTGGTACCACATGTTGTTCGAGACGTGTGCTGAATCTTGTATGTAGTTGTCAATACCTTTATTATCTGAGTATGTGCTGCGTTTAACTCTGTTTCCTTTATGTGCAATTTTGCTAGTACCACCTGACGTAACACCTGTTGCAGCAGTGCGTGGGGGTATATTAGGTTTGGGTACAGCCGAAATATTGATAGCATAACAGTACTGCCATACAGAGGCAGCCAAGAACCCGGTGATCATCAAAATCCCTATCCATTTTATTACAGAGACTAATCTCACCGGCATTTTTGTTCTTACCTTGCTGCAGTCCGGCAGCTAATTCTTGCGACGTTAAAGTTGGCCGCCTGAAAATTCTCAATATGCTTGTTATTAGTGTTAGTTGTTGTTTTCAAGCTCTCCCTATCAAGTAGTCGTTCAGTGCCCAGGCGAAGAGCTGTTCCCACGCCAATCTAAGCAATCTATCTCTTAGGGCAGGCAAGTATGGGCGGAGGTGGGGCATTGATTGTTCTATGGCCAAGAGAAATGCTATGTAGTAGACAAGTACCCTCCTCTTTTTCAGGTACTCTGGCCTTTTTATGTGATAGACAAATTGGTGTGATAATTCTTCAGGGTAGTTATAGTCTGAGGGTAGCATCTACTCCTGGGCAGTGAACTTTGTTAGTTATCTGTTTTTCTTAGCAGTATAATAATACACGGTACCTGCATGTGCGAGAGAAGAGGAAAAAGGGAACATTCAAGTGTTTACGTGTGTATGTGTGCAAGATAATGTCCTTCTGTTGGGTTATTACTGCAGTGGTAGGGACGTCGATAGGCAGAGGGTTTAGGGCTCAACTGGCGGGAGTCTCTTTACTCTTTGATCGTGTGACCATGGGGTGGGCGGTATGGGAATTACCCTTCTCTATTTCAGTAGTTGTCTCTGGGGAATCTGGGGGGTGGTAGGGTAGGGGGACACTTAGACCGTTAGCTGTGGTAGAAGTCTCTTCCTCCGTTGGTGACGCTGTTGTTGTTCTTCCGATGGCCCTGTCGGTGGCGCTAGGGCGGGTCAGGAGTTTGCAGATCTTTACGTCGTGTAGATGATTCCAGGCACGTTTGTCCTGTAGCTTTACTGCTCTTGTTGATTCGCCCTCTACCAGGTGGGGGCCAGTGAAGCGTGGGCTGTTCCACTTTCTGTTGAAATTGCGGAGTAGTACGTGGTCACCTTTAGCAATTTTGCACAGTTTTTCTTTTTCCAATTCTTTATCCGCGTCTTCTTGTTGATCACTCTTAGACCCGCCCCGCCTGCGTTTGAGCTGTTGAGACACAAACACTACACTAGTAATCAAAGACGACACATATTGGTACATTTCATCACCAAGGACAACTGCAGTGCTGTCATAATCAGTGAATGCTCTTGATGTTGGCGTCAGTGGAAGGCGCATTTGACGTCCGGTCACCACCTCGTGAGGGGTGAGGTGGTGGTCGGAGCCTGGTCTATTCCTTAGCTCAAATAGGGCTAGCGGAAGGCAATACAACCAACTCTTCTTTGTAGTTTGCTGTATTTTTGCAATTGCCTCCTTTAGTAGGCCATTCAGGCGTTCGCATACACCGTTGGCCTGCGGGTGATATGCACATGCAAATTTATGCTTGATGTTCAATAAGGATGTGATGTGCTGGAACATTTCATTGGCGAAATGCGGACCATTATCTGACCGCAGTACCTCGCACACTCCCCACCTGGGGAAGACCTCCCTCACTAGGAATTTAGCTGCTCTAAATGCATCTGGGTGTGAGCAGGGCCCTGCCTCAATCCACCTTGAGAATGGGCATACTACTACAATCAGATATCTATTTCCTTGACATACGTTGATCATATCAACATAGTCAATATGGATGTGCAGGAAGGGTCCCTCTGGCCGGGGTATAGTACCTTTTATCACCTTCAGCGTGTGACCGGCCGTGAACTGTTGACATGTGAGACAATTGCTGATAAAATTTGTCAAATGGGAATTTAACTCGGGGAAGAACCAATCTTCCCTAATTCGTGCTGCAATGACTTCCTTCCCTGTGTGGGCTGGGTGGTGTAGTTGGCTCAGGGCGGTGTTCAATAGTGCCAGTGGCATTACCATCTTTCCATTGTTACCCTGGCGCCATAGTGCGTCAGTTGGTGACATTGTACATCCTCTTTTTACCCATATTTCTTTTTCTGCCATTGGTGCAGCCGCTTGTAGCTCCATTATCTGTGCGGCTGGGAGATGGGTGTACCCTTCCCTTATCAACATCTCCTTAGCTATTCCCCTCCCTCTCCCTCTCTCTCTCTCTGACTCTGGGGGGTTCCATATCTCACCAAAATATGCAGCATACTTCGCATGTGCGTCTGCTGCTGCATTCCCTTTTGAGATGTGATCTTCTCCGTTAGTGTGTGCGGTACATTTGACCAAAGCTAATTCTTGGGGGTCATTTATTACTTCAATTAGTTCAGCTAACAAGAGAGCATGTTGTACTGGTGTGCCGTCAGCTCTCCTAAACCCTCTTCTCCTCCATTTGGACAACCCTGAGTGGACAGTAGACGTGACATATGCGCTGTCAGAATATATAGTTACTCGTTTGTCAAAGCTTTCCTTCAATGCCAAGATCAGTGCAACCAATTCAGCAGCTTGGGCAGAGTAATGCTGTGGTAATTGTACGCATCTCATCGCTACACACACCGGTTTCTCTGTCATTTTTACCACTGCTGCCCCAGTTCTCCTTATCCCATCACTTTGGTCTATCGTTGAAGACCCATCAATGAATAATAGCTCACCTCCATCTAGTGCGTTTTCTTCAACTTTTCTAGTACATGAATACATTTCGGTAGTTTGCGTACAATCGTGTGCATAGTCTCCTTCCTCAATTACTTCTGCTAAAAACCTTGCAGGGTTAACCGTGCTGCATCTAACTATTGATAGTTCTGGTCTAGATAAGATGATCTCATAACCTGACGCCCTCTGCGTGGTTAGTGTGGACTTAGGTTTGTTCAATATTGCAAACAGTGCATGTTCCACAAATAGTGTGGTTGGGCACCCCATTGTTATTGCTGATGCTTTCTCTACCACAAAGGCAGCTGCGGCGAGACCTTGTTCGCAAGGGAAATGTCCCAACATCACAGGATCCAAGTGACCACTGTAAAACGCTACTGGTTTGTAGCCCATGCTTGTTTTTTGAGCCAACACTGCTTTCATTACTGCTGAGTCGCAATGGGAAAATATAAAGAATTGTCGTTCATAATCTGGGGTGGCCAGTACCGGAGCAGTTGATATTGCATCTTTCAGTTCATCAAAGGCCTCTCTCATTTCCATTGTCCACCCCAACTTTTTCTCCCCTTTGTTAGCTTCTTTTAACCCCTCAAGTAGGGGTCCTATGTATGAGCTGTAATCAAATACCCAGGCTCTACAGTAGTTGCACAGTCCCAGGAACTGCTGCAGTTCCCTCACTGTTTGGGGCAGCGGCGTTTTTGAAATGGCCTGTGCTCTTTGTGGTGCAATCTTTCTTCCGTATTGGGATATGAGCTGACCAATGTAAAGTACCTGTTCCTGACAGTACTGTAACTTTTCCTTGTCTACCTTGTAACCCTTTTCAGCCAATATTGTCAGCATCTTCAATGAGTCATCTCTGCATCTTCTTTCGTTTGTGCTGCAAATTATTATGTCATCAACATACTGCAACACTGTGTTTTCCACTTCCATGTTACCCAAGTCCATCTGTATAACTCTGTTGAAGATTGAGGGTGACTCGCAGTACCCTTGTGGCAATCTGGTGTGTTTCCACTTTGTGGTCCTGTACGTGAAGCTTGTCAGATCTTGTGAGTCTGGGTGCAGGGGTATTGAGAAGAAGGCATTTTTGAGGTCTATCACTGTAAATCGTGATGCCTCCGCTGGAATGCCGCACAATATTGTGGCCGGGTTTGCTGCTATGGGGTATTCTGCTTCCACTATATTGTTCAAGGGCCTGAGGTCCTGTATGAAGCGCCAAGACCCTCCCTTAGCTTTGCGCACTGGGTATAGAGCTGTGTTACATGGTGATTCTGATGGTACCAATATGCCATTATTTATGAGGGCTGTTATTGTTTCATATATGCCCTCGTCTGCCTCTTTCGATAGTGGGTACTGTTTCACTCTGGGGAGTATTGCACCTTTTTTCAATTTAATTCTTACTCCCCCTATACTTTTTATGCACCCCACGTCATAGGGACTAGTAGTCCATAATGATGTTGGTACTTTTGCCATATCCTCCTCAAAGAAGGGAACTGGGGTGGATGTGGGTGCTTCAAGTGCCATTGCAATTTTCTGTGCCACTTGTTTGCACGTCACTCTTAGCCATATTTCTACACTCATCATAAACACCATTTCACCTTCTTCTTTTTCTTCTGAGAAGAGCTCCTCATCTGACACCTGGGTGAGTCTACATCCCTCTGCTAGTGCTATCACTGCCCTCCATGCTCTTCCTTCTTCGTCTTGGGCATGTACTGCAATGTAATCAGCAGTTACTATAATGCTCTCTATGTTCACTGAAATCACCTTTCCTTCTGGTTCATTGGCTGGTGTTTCTGGTCTAAACAGATAGGCTGCTGGCCTCCTCCAGATCTTTCCTTCTATTCCTGGCATCCATGCAAATGCCATGTCTGTCCCGTACTGGAACAGTTCACCATCTACTGGCTCAGCCCTAATCACTGTCTGTCCACAGTATGCTTGCATAATTTGTCGTGCAGTGAGCATGTTAATTCCTGGAGTGGAGCAAACTATGCCGTCCTCCGTAAAGGAGATCGTCATATTCAACCTGCTCATTATGTCTCTCCCCAGTATATTTACTGGTGAGGCCCTAGAGTACAAAAGTGGCACTGACATGTCATAATCCCCTATTGATAAGGGAATGCTGTCAGTAAAGGGAACCAACCCCCTAGCCCCAGAAAATCCTTGGGTGTTCATGGCTTCACCTGACATTTTAAATTTACCTTCCCTTATGCAAGACCGGGTCGCCCCGGTGTCAACAAGGAATGATAATTTTTTGTCACCTATCGTTACCTCTATGCGTGGTTCCTCCGCACTATTAGATGTTACCAACAGGATGGGACACACCAAGGCCGTCTGTGGGCTGTCCTATTGAGGGTATAAAGATTGACCACTTCCTGTGTAAGGGTTGTGCCCCAGGACCGTCACCCTACCCAGTTGTGTTTGCTGTAGGAGTGTATTGGTGGAGGTTATGTTATGGTCTTGGACTTGTGCAGGTTGCTGTACTTGCTGTGCTTGGGGTTGTTGTGTTATCGCTACCTGTTGTTGTGGCAGTGAGTATGTCTGTGGCTGTTGTTGTGTTACTAGTTGTTGCTGTCCATTTCCCTGCTGCGATGTCTGCTGTTGCTGGGTGCCCTGCAGTTCCTGTGTGGGCCCTAGTTGTCCCTGTTCATTCCACAATGGTGTGCCTGGTCTCACTCTACACGTGCCTGACATGTGCCCTACCAATCCACAAATCCAACACACCGGTGGTTCCCTGTTCTGCCATGGAAAGCTTCCTGGGTTGTTCTGGTATACTGGTTGCCCAGTGGGGTAGAAATTTCTAGGTCCCCCCCCTGCTGTTGTGTGTTATATCCGTATCCTCTCCCCCTCATCATTCCTCCCCTTCCCCTATTGTAATTATAATACCCAGCTCCTGGCGTTGAGTATCCTCCTCCCATGTTGGTTGTGTATGGTTGGGGTGGCGGTAGCTGTTGTGTTACGTTCTGTGATGATTGTATTTGGGAGGGATCTTGTGCAGCCACTACTTGTGTGGGGCTTTGGGTCATTGTTACAGGTGTAGTTATTAGTGCACCTTCCATCGTATATTTAGTAAGTTTTTTCTGTACTAATTTAGCTTCTTCCATTTGTCTATCCTCTTCCTTTTTTTTCATTTTTTCTTGCCATGTCCTACAATGATGCACTATTGTCAGTTGTGTTTCCGGCCAAGCTTTTGCTTCCATCCCCACTACTTTTTTCAGTTGTTTCTGGACTGCTTCTGGGAGCCCTTGTACTAGTATGTGATAGAATATTGCTGGTGTCTTGTCCCATTGTTCTCTAGTTTCCATGCGCCACTTCTCTTGAATTTCCTGGATATAATCAACAGGATCTTCGTTCTCACGCATCTTGCGTGAGGTAATTGCTCCTATGTCTGATGTGTCTGGCCTCAGTGCCTGCCATAATGCATGTCTGCAGTTTGCGAATGGTGCCCCATCGTGTGATGTGTTTGTTATTGTGACCCCGGGGAAGCCTGCTCTCTTCCAGATGTCATCTGCTGCATCCCCAAATATTGATATTAGAAGGCCCTTTACGTCCCCCACTGCCAATTTCTGTCCTGCGGTGTATTTTTCCATTTCATTTATCCATTTTCCAGCACCTCCACTTAATGATGGGAGCCTGCACTTTATATTTTCCTTGTCTGCATGCTTCCAGGGGACGTATTGTGGTCTAACCCCTCCCCTCTCCAGAAGTGGCATTAGGTTGTGCCTGGTTTGCCCTTTGGGTCCCACACAATCGAATCCGTACACCCCTCCTCATCTTCCCTGTCTTCTACATCATCAATGCGGTCCATATTTCCCCTGCTCGTAACTGTTTCTCCTCCATCTCTTCCCTTTGTTTTATCATTTTCTTCATTTAATGTGGGCGTGTGTATTCGTTCCCCCTGCCTGCGTCCAGGGAGGTCTCTAAGCCTGCCTGCGTAGGGTGTCAGTTTGTGTGTGAAGGGCGCTAGTTTAGATGGGCATGTTGCACGTAATGAGCGTGAGGTAGTGGAGCATGTGGGACGCGATGGTGGCAGTGTGGCTTCACGTATCTGTCTTTCCGCTATTCCTTGCTCTTCCTCCTCACTTCCCTCCAGTTCTTCCTTTCTCCTCCAGGTCCATGGTGATTCTCCATTTATCCGGGTGATGTAAAATTTATCTAAGCTTTCCCTTTCACTGTCTCTCCCTTCCTTCTCTGTTCCTCCTCCTTCCTCACTGCAAAAGTCCTCCATTGATTTCAACCCCCAGTCTGTCTTTTTCCCCCTAATCGTCACTGATTTTAAGTCTATTAGATCCGTTCCTCCCTTGTCTTCTTTGCCAATTGCTCCCCTTTGTGCTGATGTTGTTGCTACTTCCGTGTCTCTGTATACATACCTCCATACTTCACTCCCCCCTCTCCTTTCTTCTCTTTCCCCTTCATCTTTCTCTGCTATTTCTCTACCAATTTCTTCCCTTTTCTTTTTCAATTCCTCCATTACTTCAATACTCATCTTTTCCATTATCCTTTCTTCTTCTTTCTTCCTTTCCCATTTCGCTCTTTCCCGCTCTAATATACCCTTATCACCCTCCCTTCTTCGTATTTTCTTGTCGTTTCTGATAGTAATCTCCTTCTCCATAGTTCCATTTCCTTTTCTTTCTCTTCTTCCTCCCTTTTCTTGTCACGCAGCGCTGCTCTTGATACCCTTTCTGCTACTGCCTTCACCCTTTCTGCTTCTCTCTTTTTCTCCTCAGTTCGTTCCCTCATTTTGTCCAATTCACTCTTGCTTTCTTTCCTTTCCCGTGCTCTCTCTCTTTCCTCTCTCTCGATCTGCTTGGTCAGTGTATTCTGCTCATCCCTTAATTCTGCTAATCGTTCTTCCAAAATCACTTCCTTCTGTCGTAACAACTCCTCCCCCTTTCTTTTCCCCTCTTCTCCTTTCCTTTCACTCTTCCTGGTGTTGTCCTCGTCCATTTTCTTTACTACCTCCTCTTCTTCTTCTGTTAATGAACCTCGTAATTTTAATAATACCTGTGCAGCTATCCACTCATCCTGTCCTATTCCTGCGATCTGATCTTCGCCAATTCCCCCTTCCCCTGCGGGCATTTTTGTGCGGGCTGGTCCCGTCGTGCTACTTTGCTCCCTTCCTGTGTGGCTACCTGTGGTTGTATATGGTGGCGGGCTGTATGCCGGGTTCGAGTACCCCTCAGCTGCCCTTAATTGAACCATGTCTCGTAGTTCTGTTAAAGGATATAACCCCCCTTCCTCCTTTTTCACTACCTTCGCTAGGGGTATATCATTGCTCTGTTCCTTTTTTATTTCCTTTTCGTTTATGTTATTACTTTTCTCTCCTCCCTCTTCTCCGTTCCCCGTGTTCTGTGTGCCTTCACTCTCTTTTTCCCCATTCTCTCCTTCCTTCTTAATCTTCCCCTCTTCCGTTGTTTCCCCCATAATAAACATTCCGTTTGGTCCTGGTCGAGACCCTTGGAACAACCTCCATGAGTTAAACACCTCCACGTGGTTCATCAACTTCTTCCCCTTGTATGTGTTATGCAGATGGTTTCATAGTGAATGTTGGGTACATGGATCGAAACTGCCATTAGGCGGCCATGGTGTCGTCATTTTGTTGTCCGTCCCCTGTGTCCATTCTATGCTATACTTGATCAATTTCTCCCTATGGGGTGACAGTGTTTTACTTATGTGCTGTAGCGGGGTAGTGAGGGTGTTCCCCCACCCTCCCGATCCTGCCCCGTATGACATAGTAGCGCTTCACTTGCTATCCTTCCCCTATTTGGTAGCAGTTATCTTACTAACACTTTACACTATACAGCCTTAGATCTTTACCTGGCCCCGTAAGTTTGGGGACTTGCGATAGTCCGCTAAGGGAAAATAGTAAAATATAGTAGTTACATTTGTATGTTGTTTTCTTTCTTTTCTTCCTTTACAGAACACCCTTACGGCCCCCTGCGGCCGAGGCGCACGTAGCCCCCTGCGGCTGAGGCGCACGTAGCCCCCTGCGGCTGCGTGCCCCTTGTGACGTTCTTATACAGCCGTCCTACTTTCACTTGCTCCTCCTCTCCTTTCTACACTTGCCGTGGCCGGCGTTCTCCGTGCGCAGCCACGTCCCCCTTTTCACCTTTCCCCCTATCAATTAATTACAATCTACCTCCGTTTCCACTCCCTTGCCACAACTCTCTTCACCACCACTCTCATAAAGAAAGATGCCTTGTGTTCGAGATATCCTATGAAAGCCCTACTGGTGACGTCACCGATCTCTTCAAAACTACTGGTAAGTTCTTCACGTGGTTTTAAAAGTTCAAAATACGCTTGTAATGTACCCCCGTTACCCCACAGCTGTCTTCTTGTCAAGCCTGGAACAAGGTAATCAACAATATAATCGGACTGCGCACGCTGCGTCGCCTCGCGTGTGATACGCCCCTCGACAGGAGGGCTTAACCAGCCAATTATCTTCCGTATTGGGCAACCAGCTAGCTACCGCCTACAGGGAACCGTCATCTATCTATCGAGTTTCTGCTCGATCAATAGGGATCCTCATCTACTCATTGATCAATAATTACCAAATTGTAGGAAACCATGCACACACACACCCTTACACGTGGTCGCAACCTAGGCCAATCAGTGTCTACGTGATGTTTTCGTGCTCTGCCCCCTTCTCTCCTGTAACGTAGCTGACTGCTCTCGCACTTGTCCAGCTACCATTCATTTCATTGCCAACACTAAATTATCAACCCTCTGCCGCGCACCTGTGCAACACCTCCCGCCTCCCGTATTCAATTTCTCCCCCCTCCCTCACAATTTCACATTGCTTGTTGTGCGTGGCATACTCACCAAGTGCTCTTGATGTGGGGCCGCTCGACTGCGTGCACCCCTCGAAGCGGCTCGCCACCTCCCCTCGTCTGGACCACGTCTGGACACTTGCCAACCGTGGGCGGGATACTTCTCAACCGGCTCCCGAAGGCCAATATCCGGATTGCGCTGTCCGGTTTTCTCGCAGTTCCGCGATGGTCCTGTAGTCCTCAAAAGGGGGCAGCGGCAGAAGGGGCCGCGCCGCCGGGTCTCCTCGCAACGAGGGCACTCGGAAAAATAAAATAAAAGCAGATCTTAAACAGATCTCAGCAGTGTCTCCAACTTGTCGAGGGGAAGTTCTCCCGGGGTCGGCTGGGCCGTCCGCGGACCTCCGGGCAGGGAGGCCCCAACTCCTCCCGTATAGCCCAAAAAGAATGAGTATGAGACACACGCAAGAAGCAAGGTGATTCTGCTGTTTATTAAACAAAATGGCAGGGATGGGTCAAGGATCGTACGCGTCCGTCCTGACACACTCACAATCGTGGGGCTCGCAGGCCCTTTTTACCTTAGTATGACGCGCTACTTGCGTCACCTGGGAAAATTAGCAAAAAAACCTATCGCCACTCTGGATTGGTTCCTCGAGTGGTAGGGTTAGTATAGCATACGTATAGAGAGCATTGTTAGTGGTCGAGGGTTAGTCAGGTGGTATACTTGGGTTGTCCCTTCAATTTGATACATGAAAATTGTTTCTTGGGGACCCCTGAGGATTGGTCAATGTTAATGGCGTCAGTGATAAGAGCCCCATGTTCTGATTGGTCCATTTGCGAGCCCCCCAGTGTGGGACCATCGCTGTTCCCAGCTCGCGGTGCATCTGTCATTTGCAACAATGTTTCACTGTGGGAATGTGCAGATAGTTTGAGGATTTATTCATATGCTGGAAGGCCGACTACTCCCACCGCTGCAGATGTTCATTGGGTCGCTTAATTGTATCTGCCTGTGTCTTGAAACGGGGGATCCAGGTGCCTCCCTCCTCCTGGGCCTGGCACTCTGTCAGGTTCGGCTTGGTCACGTGAGGTGGGACTGTGGTTGAGGCAGAATTCTTCACAATTAATATTGCTTTTTCCACTGTGTGCCTGGCTTAATTAGCAGGTGTGACCTTGGCGTCGGCTTGCGGCATGCGAGTTTGCAACATTGTGCCCTTGACTGTCTGCTTTTCGTCGGGCTCATTCTGCAGGGTCAGCAACTGAACTCTTGCTTATTAAATGTTCATGGGAACTCTTGCTTGCGGCCTACTTGGGCCTGGTGCATAGGTGGAGGCATTTGGTGCACGGTGCTTTAGGTTATGGTATCATATTGCTTTTATCCCCAGTATCATGTCTTCGTTATATTCCTCATTATGGCGCATGGGTTTAGGAGGAGCGTGAGCAAGCATTTTAGATGCGTTCATTGTGCGTCTTGCGTTTCTGCATTTTGAAAAACCTATGTGAAAATAATAAAGATGCGCGTCAATGGGTGTGTCCGTCACCTACGTCATAGCACTGAATATGTTCTTCGTGTGGATTGGTGTGGGAGTGTCCAGTGTGCATGTTTGCACGGGTGTGCTGACCGTTGGCTAGGTCGTCATGGCATCTCTAACGATGTGTTCATTTACTGTTGAATGGTTCAGTCGAGTTCGTCCATGCCGCAGGTGTCGGCATGGGCAGGGCAGGCTGGTGGGCAGGTTGGTGGGCACATCCGTATGTTCCTGTACCAGGGTATTTGGTCGTCTGGAAAATGGGCAAACTCCTCTCGTGGCGGGTGCCTGGGCCGTGATCCTGTAGGCCAGTGGTGAGAGGGGATTGGTGGGAGTCTTTTGTTCCATTCTCCCACTTCACTACCACTGGGAATGATGGGAAGAGCAGCCCTCCTGAAAATGGTGGTGCTGCCCCGCCTACTATACTTCCTCACGAACATTCCATACAACATACCCAGGGCCAGGGCCTTTTTCACCAAACTAAATACAATAGCGCGTTCATTCCTATGGGGCGGGGGGAGAAATAGAATTGCAATAAGGACCCTGCAGAAGGACTATGGAGAAGGGGGTATCAGACTACCGGACTTTGAGAGGTACTATTTAGCGGGGCAGCTGCAATTTGCAGTGCAATGGCTGGGGGAAGACGAAACAATAGACACTCGCATTTTCCAACCTGCATTGAAACAGTATTACCTAAGGGAAATACTATGGCTCGATAGAGCCCGGCTCAGAACCCTGCAGAATATGCTTAACATCGCAGCGGATTTATGGAAAAGAGTGTGGAAACTTCAAGGGGTAAAGGATCCACAGTCAACGCAAATCCCACTAGCAGGTCTCCTGGGGGGGAACACGAATACATTAGCAACATACCGAGCACACTGGGAAGCTAAAGAGGTAGCACAAATTGGAGACCTGAGAAGGGAGGGAAGGTGGGCGGACTTCCACGAAATAGTAGATGAATATGAAGTACATACGGGTCAATTCATCCTATATACCGGCATGCTGAGAAACATCACGGGAAGATGGCCAGATTGGGAAGACCAGGACGAGGAAACACCATTAGATGTATGGTATGGCATTGCAGAGGGAACACATACAACCTCTCGGTTGTACGAACAACTATTGAAGGCCAAGGACCCACAGGAACAACACACGAGGCAGCGTTGGGAGGAGGAGCTGGGGAGGCCCCTCAGCGATCAAGAATGGACTAGGGCCTTACGATACCCAAAAAAGGTATCCAGATATGCGAGGTTTAGGCAGGCGCAGCCATACGTCACGCATAGAGCGTACCTCACACCCAAGAGGATGAATAAAGTCCATACAGGGGCTCAGAGCGGGTGCCTCCGCTGCTCAGCGGAAGAAGCGGACATGGTACACATGTTCTGTTCCTGCCCAGTGATACAGGAGTTCTGGGACGGGATCAGGCTCAAGATAGCAGGAAGTGGACTTCGAATCCAGGCGGAACACCCTGAAAAGTACCTGCTGGGCCTTTTCTCGAGAGGGGGTAAGCATGATTCACATTTGGCAAAGATGAAAGATTTGATAAGCATACTGGCCAAGGGACGGATAGCGATGACATGGAAGTCAAAGGAGGGGCCGCGTGTGGAGGCATGATGGTCAGACCTTCAGAAGTGGGCGCAGGCAGAGACAGTGGTGAGGGCAAGAGCAGTGATAAGAGGGGAAGGGGAAACTGCGCACAAGCTGTCTGCATGGAACACACTAATGCAAGACCTTTTTGGCCACTCGGAGGAGGGAAGCTCGGAAGACCCCTTGGAAACAGAGGACCCATAGGTGAAATAGTAAGGTGTCATGATCTCTGCTTCCAAAAGGTCAGGGTTTTTCCCAACTCCCTTGGAAGCAGATCCATAACCCAGGTTCCAAGTGCCAACCAGTCCCAATTGGGACCTTTTGGACCCAGTCCTGGCGCCAGTGGCACCAGGCTCATAAATATGCCCAGTCCCAGCGCTGGAAGCGCCGGGCTCATAATGCTTGGGTGGACTTACCTGCAGCAGACCATGCTGCTTACTTGCCTGCCAGTTGAGCCTCTGATCCTCTTCTGTTTGGAACTACTTTTCCTGTTGGGTGGGGCTGGAGCCACTCCCTAGATTCAGAACACTGGAACTCTTCTGGAAGGCAGGAACTCTTTTCTTACCAGGAACTCTTTTCTTACTTAGGCGTGGCTGTGGAAGGAGACACCTAAGCACTACAGGAGGCTATTTAAACCACACCCGGTGGATGAATCTTGCTTTGCGTTATTCTGCACCCTCTGCAGCAGAACGCTCATCGTGTCTTCTGCATCCGGTCCTGGGCCTAAGGAAAAAGGCTTACCATCCTGAATCCAGTCTTCAGCAACACCTATAAAGACAAGAAAGAACAGGTTAGCATTCCGGCATCTGAAAGGCAAAGGCTTACCTACTCTTCGTGCGCTCCGGATGTCTTCACACTGCATTCTGGCATCTGAAAGACAAAAGCTTACCAACTCTTTGCACGCTCCGGAGGCCGTCGGCGCTGCATCCCGCATCTGAAAGACAAAACAAGGTGCGTTTAAAGACATTGGGGAACTTTAATACTCACGTGCCATTACTCCTTTCCACATCTAACCCAGTGGGTATCCCGGCACCCTGCAGCCGCTCCGAACTTGTACCTGCAAAATAAAAAGACAGTTAGAGCGCATCGTGAAGCTGGCAACAAGCGCTTACTTACGTGCTTCCAGGCGCTTCTATTCATCACACGGGCTCCATCTTCAACTCACTTCAGCCCGTCATCCGCCATCGCCGGAACCCTGCAAAACAAGAGACATCATTATTAAAGACTTTAAAGACATTTGAGTTACTCGAAACTTACCGTTCGTGCAGTAAACGACGGACAGCAGTCCTCTGAAGTCAAGAGGCCTGCGCTACCTATCCAGTGAAGAAACTGGTTACAGCACCCTGCCCCGAGGCAGATGGAGAGCTCGGCATTCACTTACCTAAGGTGAGAGCGTTAACCTGTGGGGGTCTACAGGAGAGGAGAAGAGGAAAGAGATAGGGACACCCCAATAACCCCAGTTCATTAACCCCGTATTTTCTATCTGCAGACATCTTACTCTGCACGTCAGGCATACAGGGCACAGAGGTCCAGCCCAAAGAGCCAACCGGGTGCTGCACATCACCTTTGAAGATACGGTAGTCGCCCAGTCAAGACCGGCGCCTCTGCGAGAATCAGGTGAGCGTTACAGAACGCAAAGCCTACCGCAAAACTCTCGCCCAGGCGCTATGGAAACCTCGGATACTGACCATCTAGCCCGGTTACTTGGGGAACTAAGGGCAGAAGTGCATGCAGCTCGTCAGGAAACGAACGCTCTAAGAAGGGAACTAATTATTTCCAAGGAGAGGACAGATGATCTTGCTAGACAATTTTTACAGTCACAAGCCGGACAGACCCCGCTACCCGCATCAGGGGCAAATCTTCCTTCAACATCCTCTATGAATCCAGTGCAGATCAACCTACCTGGGAATGTACCTCTGGCTCCGCCCGAACGATTTTCTGGTGACCCAAAGAGGTTTGCGGTATTTATCAATCAGTGCCGGTTGCACTTCTTATGCCGGCCAGCAGCTTTTCCAACTGATCAAGCTAAAGTAGCTTTTGTACTTTCGTACCTTAGTGGCAATGCGGCAGACTGGTCGATCCCTCTAGTTAATCAAGATGATCCGGTTCTCCATGATTTTCAAGCCTTTCAGCTTAGTATGGAAAAACTGTTCGCAAGACATGCACAGGGGCAGGCCTTGGACAATGAGCTTCTTTCGTTGCGACAGGGTAATCAAGACCTTTTGGCTTATATTGCATCTTTCAATAGACTAATAGTGGAAACTCAATGGCCTGAGGACAAAAGGATTACACTGTTTTATAGAGGTCTACGTGGAGAGCTCAAAGACGTTTTAGCCCAAGTAGTGAATCCCCCACAAGACTGTTCGGATTATATAGACTTGGTCGTTCAAATAGATCACAGACTGCAGAACAGGAAGGCCGATCGTTCCAAGTTTGATGCTCGAGTATTTTCCAAACCGCCAACTCCTTCCAAGGGAGTAGACTCCGGGGAACCCATGCAAATAGGGGGTCTGAAAGGTCCTCTAACACAAAGGGAGCGGGAAAGGAGAAAACAGTTGCAATTATGCCTATATTGCGGAAACTCAGGGCACTTTCTTCGAGACTGTCCGGTGAAACCTGCCAAGAAGGCAGTAGGAGCTGCAGTTACCACAGTTACAAACTCTGAGCAGGGAAACGACCTCGCCCGACAAGAATAGAGGTCCTCTTGCCGAGCGTGAAAACCAGTTCCGTGACCTCGCATTTCGTGATACCTATGGTCCTCATTAGCCCTGATAATCTGGATCGATTACATGCAATTGAAGCTTACGTCGACAGCGGTGCCATCGGCAATTATGTGGATCATGAAATGGTTTTGAGGATGAATCTAACTCTTTGTCCCAAGGCTGTAAAGGACATCATTACTACGGTGGATGGTACGGAGATAGCCTCCGGGCCAGTAACGCATACCACTCAAGAGGTGACGCTAGTAAGTCAAGATGGACACCATGAGAAGATCGTGTTCGATGTGATCAAGGCCCCTCAGTTCCAGATTATTCTAGGAATACCTTGGTTAGAGAAACACAATCCTCTGATCGATTGGCGAGCAAGAACGGTCCAGTTTCCAGAATGTGTCTCTACTTGTCACCCTCCACCTGGTGTTGCACTGGCAGCAATTTCTTCAGAGACTCCCCAGTTACCTCCCGAATACCTAGAATACCAAGATGTTTTCCAGAAGGAGCAGGCTAACTCTCTACCTCCTCATAGGTCTTATGACTGCCAGATAGACCTGATACCTGGATCTACTCCTCCTTGTAGTAGAATTTATGCCCTCACCGAGCCTGAGAACCTTCACCTTCGACAATACCTGGATCAATACCTGGCAAATGGGTTTATTCGTCCTTCCAAGTCCCCTGCCTCTTCAGCTTTGTTCTTCGTTCCAAAAAAGGAAGGAGACCTTAGAACTTGTATCGATTATCGCTCCCTGAACCAGATCACCTTTAAGAATAGATATCCGTTACCTTTGATCCCTGAACTCCTGGATCAAGTCAGAAAAGCATGCATATATACAAAGCTGGATCTTAGAGGAGCTTACCACTTGGTACGAGTAAAAGAGGGCGATGAATGGAAGACGGCCTTCCGCACCAAGTATGGGCTATTTGAATATCAGGTCATGCCCTTCGGACTTTGCAATGCCCCGGCCGCCTTTCAATATTTTATGAACGATGTCCTCAGAGAGCTCATAGATGTGTGTGTTGTTGTTTACATCGACGACATTCTCGTTTATTCTTCATCTGAATCTGAACATCGGAAACACGTGAAAATGGTCCTCGAAAGATTGCGTCAACACAAACTTTTCGCTAAGTTGGAAAAATGTGTTTTCAACGTGACTGAAGTTGAATTCTTGGGATTCATATTATCACCTGGCGGAGTGCGTATGGATTCAAAGAAGGTCGATGCAGTTCTCAAATGGCCATCACCATCCTCCGTAAAAGGTGTGCAAAGCATGTTAGGCTTCGCTAACTTTTACCGCAGGTTTATCCCAGAGTTCTCTCGAATAGTTCAGCCCATCACTGCCTTGTTAAAGAAAAACAAACGTTTTGAATGGTCTACCGAGGCGGAACAAGCTTTCCAGGATTTGAAGACTAAATTTATCTCTGCACCAATCTTAAAACACCCTCGCCCCGAACTCCCCTACATCGTGGAAACTGATGCTTCAAGCCTTGCCATGGGGGCAGTTCTATCACAAAAGGACCCGGTAACCAATCAGTTGCATCCCGTGGCATTTTGGTCCCGCAAATTCTCGCCTCCTGAAGTCAATTACATGATTACTGACAAGGAACTTCTGGCTATCAAGTCTGCCTTTAAGGCTTGGCGGCATTATCTGCTGGGGGCCCGACACACCGTTACTGTGATTACGGATCACCGAAACCTGCAATATTTGAAAACCGCAAAAGCCCAATCCTCTAGACAACTCCGTTGGGCATTATTCTTTGCCGAGTTTGACTTCATAATTACCTATCGACCTGGTACAAAGAACGGTAAAGCCGATGCCCTTTCTCGGATGGGAGTGGAAGAACACTTGATCAACCCTAAACCTGTGCCAATCATTCCCGAACAAAGAATTCTGGGTGTAATCGCCACAGAATCCATAGAGGAAGTTAAGGATAAAGCCAGGCAACTTGTAACTCCAGCAGACATACAGAATTGGCATCTGCAGGGAAAGGACTTTGCAGTAAAGGACAACTTATTGTATTTCCAAGAACGATTATACCTACCCAGCACAGAATTACAGAAAAAAGTAATCTCTTGTTATCACGACTCTTTAATGGAAGGTCATCCCGGTATAGCCAAGACCTCAGAAAAGATCAAGCGCTACTTCTGGTGGCCGTCTTGGAAAAAAGATATCAGAGACTTTATAATGTCCTGTGGAGTATGCGCCCAAAACAAGAGTCAAAAGGAAAGACCAGCAGGCCTCTTACGCCCTATTGACATCCCACCTCGCCCTTGGCATACGCTTTCTTTGGACTTCATCACCGATCTACCTCCATGCTCCGGATACAATACGATTCTAGTAATCGTGGACTTATTCTCCAAGATGGCGCTTTTCATTCCGCTCAAAGGCTTGCCAACAGCAGCAACTCTGGCCCGAGAATTTCTCGAAAACATTGTCCGACTGCACGGTTTTCCTTCGGTTCTAATTTCGGATCGAGGTAGTCAATTTATTTCTCATTTTTGGCGAAGTTGCTGTCGGTCGGCTCAAATTGATGTGAGAATATCGACCAGTCACCACCCTCAGACCGACGGACAAACCGAGAGGACCAATCAAACTCTGGAACAGTATTTACGCTGCATGCTGCAACAAACTGAAAAAACTTGGAAAGATATCCTTTGGATAGCCGAGTATGCCTACAATAACTCTGTCCATTCGGGAACTGGGAAAACCCCGTTTTTTCTTTTGTACGGCAGTCACCCTCGAACCTCGGAGTTGGATCCCCTCCAAGATCTTGAAACACCAGCAGTAGACTACCTGCATTCTAAAATCACCCAAGCCTTTAAGGAAGCTGTTTCTCACCTTCAAAGGGCTAAAGAACAATACAAGAAAGGAGCAGATCAACATCGGAAGGAAGCCCCTCACTATCAAGTAGGGGATCAAGTCTGGTTATCCACCAAATATCTATCTCTAAAAGGGCCACGCACATTCAACCCAAGATACCTTGGTCCCTATTCCATCACTACCATAGTAAACCCAGTAGCGGTCAAGTTGGACTTGCCCCCGCACATGAAGATACATCCGGTCTTCCACGTCTCTCTGTTAAAACCCGTGCAACCTCAAACCCGACTAACCAAATCTCCAAAACCTATCCTAGTTGATGGAGAACTCGAGTTTGAAGTCAAAAGCATTCTGGACTCCAAGATCTCCAAATCTAAACTATTCTACCTAATTGACTGGAAAGGCTACGGCCCCCAAGAGAGATCCTGGGAACCTGCTGAATATGTCCACGCTCCTCGCCTAATCAAAAGATTTCACCGAACATTTCCTGACAAGCCAAAATGCCCAGAGAAGCCCGGTTTGGGAGGGGCCTTGAGGGGGGGTACTGTCATGATCTCTGCTTCCAAAAGGTCAGGGTTTTTCCCAACTCCCTTGGAAGCAGATCCATAACCCAGGTTCCAAGTGCCAACCAGTCCCAATTGGGACCTTTTGGACCCAGTCCTGGCGCCAGTGGCACCAGGCTCATAAATATGCCCAGTCCCAGCGCTGGAAGCGCCGGGCTCATAATGCTTGGGTGGACTTACCTGCAGCAGACCATGCTGCTTACTTGCCTGCCAGTTGAGCCTCTGATCCTCTTCTGTTTGGAACTACTTTTCATGTTGGGTGGGGCTGGAGCCACTCCCTAGATTCAGAACACTGGAGCTCTTCTGGAAGGCAGGAACTCTTTTCTTACCAGGAACTCTTTTCTTACTTAGGCGTGGCTGTGGAAGGAGACACCTAAGCACTACAGGAGGCTATTTAAACCACACCCGGTGGATGAATCTTGATTTGCGTTATTCTGCACCCTCTGCAGCAGAACGCTCATCGTGTCTTCTGCATCCGGTCCTGGGCCTAAGGAAAAAGGCTTACCATCCTGAATCCAGTCTTCAGCAACACCTATAAAGACAAGAAAGAACAGGTTAGCATTCCGGCATCTGAAAGGCAAAGGCTTACCTACTCTTCGTGCGCTCCGGATGTCTTCACACTGCATTCTGGCATCTGAAAGACAAAAGCTTACCAACTCTTTGCACGCTCCGGAGGCCGTCGGCGCTGCATCCCGCATCTGAAAGACAAAACAAGGTGCGTTTAAAGACATTGGGGAACTTTAATACTCACGTGCCATTACTCCTTTCCACATCTAACCCAGTGGGTATCCCGGCACCCTGCAGCCGCTCCGAACTTGTACCTGCAAAATAAAAAGACAGTTAGAGCGCATCGTGAAGCTGGCAACAAGCGCTTACTTACGTGCTTCCAGGCGCTTCTATTCATCACACGGGCTCCATCTTCAACTCACTTCAGCCCGTCATCCGCCATCGCCGGAACCCTGCAAAACAAGAGACATCATTATTAAAGACTTTAAAGACATTTGAGTTACTCGAAACTTACCGTTCGTGCAGTAAACGACGGACAGCAGTCCTCTGAAGTCAAGAGGCCTGCGCTACCTATCCAGTGAAGAAACTGGTTACAGCACCCTGCCCCGAGGCAGATGGAGAGCTCGGCATTCACTTACCTAAGGTGAGAGCGTTAACCTGTGGGGGTCTACAGGAGAGGAGAAGAGGAAAGAGATAGGGACACCCCAATAACCCCAGTTCATTAACCCTGTATTTTCTATCTGCAGACATCTTACTCTGCACGTCAGGCATACAGGGCACAGAGGTCCAGCCCAAAGAGCCAACCGGGTGCTGCACATCACCTTTGAAGATACGGTAGTCGCCCAGTCAAGACTGGCGCCTCTGCGAGAATCAGGTGAGCGTTACATAAGGCCAGCACCAAGCCCAAGAATAGAACATTGTGCAGACCAGACCTGGTGCTCGACTCCACGGGAGGTCCAGACCGAACTGACATGGTCGCTGGGGAAACTATGAAACCACAATGGAAAGACAAGTTCCGCATGAAGTGCCAATATGCCATCTACGTTAAAGTTGTTTGTATGTTATGTGTTTGTTGTTGTTCAAAAAACCAATAAAGAAATGAAAAAAAATAATAATATGTCCGAGTGTTCAAGAATGATCTTGGGAGGAAGTTTGTTTTCCGCGCAAGAGGATGGTTTCATTGACGCCAGAGTTTTCAGCATCACTTCAGTAGAAATTTGCTGGAACTGGAATTTTTCCTTGCCTTCGGTGATCGTCATTGCTTCCAATTGGCTGTGTTTAGGTTTCTTGGATTGAGCGGTTGCTATGCATTCTCTAGCTTTGATTATTTTATTAACAAAGGATGCCTGTGTATTCTCACATTCTGATTTGGATGGGGTGAAGGCGAGGACCAATGCCTGGGGCTTGTCTATGGATTTGAGAATTTCGAAGAGTTCACTAGCTGAATTTGAGGAGACTTCAATTTGACTATTAAAGTAGATCTTTTTAGCCTCATTGATGTGATTCTTGTAGGATTTATCTATGTTTTTTCCAGCTAGTCTTATTGCAGTCGGTCGGGTTTTTTAGCCAACATGCTTCACTGCATTTTCTTCATTTTTTAGTATTGCCAGTTCAGAGGTGAACCATTTTTGGTGGTTGGGGTTAAGTATGACCGTTTTTTCCAGGTTTCTGATTTATTAATATGAGCATCTGCTGATCATATTTTTCGATGATGGTATCACAGGAGTCATTTTCGCAGAGTTGTAAGTCAGATCTCTCAATGTTTTTAAAGTTTCTCGAGAAGTTTCTAGACTTTAATTCACCAAATTACCTATCAGCCTCTCTCTCACCAAACTCCTACCTCTCATCAGCTTCTGGGCTCTTCAATCTTCTTTCTGTTCCAACTGCATCCAAGCTGCAGCCTCCTCCTCCAATGACTCAGACAGACTGACTTGGGTCACTGACCTTTACATAGTTCTGTCTGGGCTGGGCTCGTAATAAGGGGCAGCACCGGTGTTTGTTATAATTGGGATATAGCTCTGATTGGATGCTGTCCCTGGCCATGCTTTGGGATGTGGGGGATGGCTGAACGTTCCATATTGTGTATCCTCCAACTGGGAATCCTTTTCCTCATTTGGCTAGGTGCGTAACACTGCTTGTGAAAGCTTCAGTCTCTCTATACAAGTTATACAAGATAACTCCACACACTTCCATCTCACTCGATCTGTCTGTCATTCGCCACGCCTCACTGCTTTCTGTCTCTCCCACCGCATTAGCTCTCTGGCATATCACAGTAAATGATGCACCCTCTTCTGAAGATGACTATGGGACTTGGAAAGCTAATGCATTATTCCATCTCAGCACAGTACTTCCACTTAGTCCAATAAAAGGTATCAAACCCTGCTTCTCGTGTCATATCTGAATATGTAAAATTCTTGAGATTGCAAATGATCTGATAATTGCAAAGATGTGGTAAGTTCTTGATTGTGCTGATGTAAATGTAATATGTTCATTAACTTAGAGTAAGAGGTGGCTGGCGGGTGAGGGAAAGAAGATTCTTTCTCCAGACTGCATGTAATGGAGCATTGTGGAATGTAGGTCTTATTTTGTGTTCATTGTGTGTTCATTGTGTGTTCATTGTGCACTATCATGTCAGCATGGGGATTTGGCATTGCAGTGTGTGGTTGTGCAAAGAGAATGCCTGGATTACTAACCTGTAATCCTCATTGCTCCAAGCGTACTCATCCCTGTCCTGTTAAGAATGGCATGAAGTGCCCCATCTCCAGAGATAACTTCTGCAAAGCGGAATTCCTTAAATCAATTCTTAATTGCCATCAGCAGGGAGAAGACCTGGACGAACTCCCCAACGATGGACACGTGGTAGAGGGCAGATCTTTTGGTGAAGATGTGCTCCTCCTACGAGAACGCGACTGGTTTTTGGTGCTGACAAACCACAGATGACCTCTTATGATGATTTGTTGTCCAACCAGGCTTGGTGGTTCTTGTGAGGAATAATGACTTTTCTCTAAATGAGGTTTGTCCTCCTATATAAGGCCCAGCTGACTTCCTAATCCGTTGAAGATTTTTCTCGGCTGTGAGGGGGGGTGTTGCACTGGGAAGGCTCACACCTGGAGGGTATTTGGAGGGATCCTGGAGCAATGAAACAGTGTTGTGCATGTTCCGATGAGTGTTACCTGTCTGTTGATGGTCATTTGTGTCGTTTCTTCGTGTCTAGTGTGCTTTTGTAGCCAATGTGTGTGTGTATGCCCCTTTATCTTAGTGTTTGTTCACTGTGTGCTATGGTTGTTTCCCCTTGTCTCTTTCACCTTTCCCCTTTTTTAAGGCACTCATACTCATATTCATAACACATAACTCGTAACTCATAACCCCCTCCCCCCCACAATACACACAAAAGCAACTTTGTGCACGTTCCGGCCCATTTGTGTTTGTGGTATACTGCTGTGGCAGTTGTCAGTCATGGTTTGCCTGTGCCATTGGGAAGGGAAAGAAGGCTTGTGAGGGGAGTTGGACATGCATTTCTCTTCACATAAGAAGGAAAATGACCCTGCGATGGATGAGAATGGAGGGATCCATGTGCTCTTTGCGGGCGCCGGTTTGCATGCCACACAGCATCCCCGCAGGAGGCTGAGGCATTGGGAAGGCCTCAGGAGTGGGACAGGAGGGTCTGTGAGAGAGCTTCGGAACCTAGTGGGCAGCTGCACCCTGCGAAAGAGCCCAAGCATCCTATTGGGCGGTTGCACCCAGTGAAAGCACCCACAGGCTGGTGTGATCTATGTGGCTGATGGCCACTGTCTATTTGTGCTGCTTACCCACCTATATTCGAGATGCCCGAGTCACTGATGAGAATGTCCTGAAGACGCACCTCCATGTAAGCAATGCCTGCATTGCTTACAACGTTTTCAACAGGTGTTTGTTCTGGACTGCAAGTGGATGCCAGAATCATCTATGAGCTTGACTTTCCTGGTGTAGCAGGTAAAGGTTGAGGTGGCTCATGGTCTTCCTGCTGCCTGTGTCCTTTCTGCAATAAATGGTGCAAGTGTGGCAGCAATGCCTCCTGGCACATCTGCACAGTGTCTCCTTCTTGTGATGCTAAGTGTGAGTCCTGTTCCCCCCCGAGACATGCAAATAAAAAGCAGCCACTTTAATGTTGAAATGTGGATCACAAAGGAAGCCAGCAGGTACGCAATTATATATTTAACTTCACCTATAACATTGAAAGCAGGTCCCTCACCAGCCGTTCTGCATTCGCACCACCGGCCACCTGCTCTGAACTTTCCTTTACTACTCGAACAGCAAAGTAACAATAAACAATTATGAAAAACCATGAACACAAAAAACTAAAATTCCCAAACCTTCAGTGAATTCGTAGTCCGTTTTTCATAAGCTCACAAATCCATGTGATTCCCTCAGTCCAATCATCTCTCATCTCCACCTATAACCACTGCCTGAACCACAGTCCTTTCTCTTTCTGCTGCTGATCGAACACCTTAAAACTTGCGCCCCAACAGGTAGACAACTTCTTAATCTTCACTTTGATCCTCTTTCATGGCATTGTTGTCTTCTGCTCGGCTCCTGTTAAAAAAATGTATATACCATGACATATCTCTTCATGAACGGGTGGGCAATCGCATAACAACAACATTACAGTACCATTTACAACATACATTACTCTTTAAATACCATATTTACACCACACTCCTTCATTGTAGCGATTGAATTGGGTGGAATAAACCTTCGCCTCCGAGTCTTTAATAGAATCATGACTTTCTGTAACAAACGTATGGAAAATCTGTATTCTATGTCAAGACTCGGAGGCTCAGATGATGTTTGTTTAAGGCTTACTTACCACCAACGACGTTATTTGATCTACTGGTCGAAAATAGAAATTCTTAAATGTTTCTTCATTAGACCAGTCTGCCGCCCTCAAAATATCTTCCAGGCGGGCTCCTGACATAAATGCTGATGACTCCATAGCCCCTTTCGTCGAGAGAGCTCCAAACTGTCCTACATCGATGCCTGCTTCTGCCATGCACCATTTTACCCATCTAGACAATGTGGCTGACGCTACCGCCCTAAATGGTTTCCTGATAGCTATCAGCAATTGATATTCCCCACTGGGCCTCACCATATTTTCCCTTGCTTCATAGTCTTTCTTATAACCACCAGGGGGCGCCAAGCATCGGATGCCTGATCCGACGTCTCCCTTTATCAGGCTGAATTAAACCTTTCTGAAGGCTGTATTATCTACAATTTCTACAGCTATTCTGCATATCTTGCATTCTAATAGCCTTGTGCTTCCACAGATGGCCTAATTCCTGACGGAACTCCCTTTTCTTCAGGAATCTTCATATAACTCTCATCTTGCCGCAGGCTGCAAAATGGCGACCTCGACCTGTCCAGCCTGATCCCTCTTACCTGTGCTCCTGGAGGCCGTTCCCCTTGGTGTCTGCTACTGCCTCTGCTTCTCTGCTCCTTTCGCACTGATTACAGTGCCCTCCACGACTGCCTGCCTTTCACACATCTGAGCGTACGCTGGTGCCCTCCAAGTCTGCCTGCGGATCCTCCTTCCATCCACCGAGCGTACGCTGGATTCGTCTTCCTCTGGCCCGTTCTTCGAGTGGTCGATCCTGCTCTTGCTGTTCAGCCTTCTCCGGGCAGCCCACCCACTTCGCTGCTCTTCTGCACGGCCACCCATTCTCCAGTCCTGCTTCCTGCGGCTCGGCCCTCCCTCCTCTGGACCGCTCTTGGAGGCTGGCCCCACTCGCTCCACCTGTCTTCCCCAGGCGGCCAGCCTGCCTCTCCGCCGATCTGCCTACCTCTTTGCAGTTCCACACTGTGGCTCACATGCTTGACAACTTGCTGACGGCTGGGCCCTCCCTTGGTCCGCTCCTGGGGCTGGCCCCGCTCTTGCTGACTTCTTCTGGGAGGCCGCCTGATTCATTGCTGGTCTGCAAGGTAGCCTCTCTCCTAAGTTGTTGCCTGCTGCTGGCACTCCCTCCTCTGGACTGCTCTTTGGCCGGCCACCCCTGCTCTCGTTGTCTACCTTCTCCGGATTGCCCTTCCGCATTGCGGCTGCTCCCTGTTGCTCTTGCCGGCCCTACTGCAGCTTCTCTTCTGGGGAGGCACTTGCTCCTCAGCCCGCTGCTCCTGCTAGGGGCAGCCCTCCATTGCCTGCTCAGCCTTTTCCCACGATGCCTACTGCTCCTGCTGGGAGCGCCCTCCATGGCCTGTGAAGCCTTCGCCCTCGCAGTCCACTGCTTCTACTGGGGGTGCCCCTCCATCGCCAGCTCAGCCTTTTGGAGTCTTTTGAGGTCAGCTGCCCTTCTGCTCCTTTTGGGGGTGGCCCTTCCGCGTGGCAGCTGCTTGGCTCCTCTTAAGGTGCCCTTCCTCTTCGGGCCGCTGCTCCTGCTGGGGGCGGCCCTCCATTGCCTGCGCAGCCTTCGCCCACCCAGCCTGCTGCTCCTGCTGGGGGTGGTCCTCCATCGCTTGTGCACCCTTCACCCATGCTGCCCCTTCCTCCTGTATGGCGTAGCCCTTCTTCTTTTGCCAGCTACTCCTACCAGGAGCAGCTCTCCATCTCCGCGTCTGCCCTGCGCATCTGAGGGAGCCCATCTTCCTGCATCTCAGCTTTCACTGCCCCTCCTACTGCTTCTACTATTAACACTGTTCCTCCCGTGGATGCTTCTCCTCCTGACAGCCCTTTGTGGCTACAATTGGTTCTAACTGTGCTCTCCTGTCCGCATCTTCCCTTTGGATGTCCTCCAGTGGTTCTGCCACCACTTTCCTCCTCTGACTCCTGCGGACTCTATGCTGTGACCACTGCCTTCTCCACAGCTCCTGCCAGTGATATAACCTCCATCCAATTCACTCTTGACTATTTTGTTTGCTCCACTAACCCACCCTTCAAACTGACCTCAGGTTTCCTTCCCCAGCCAGTTCTCCACTACTGAGGCTTGGTCCACCCGCACTGCATCACTATGGCTGCTGCTTCGTTCTACTACTCCATCACCTGCCTCCTGCCATTACTTGATGTGCTCTTGCTGTTCTACCAGCTCCTCCCACACTGGTTGTCTATTTCCACCATTCCTTGTGGCAGCCACTGTCTGCGGTCCCTCTCCAACTCTCCTCTGTCCCTCCTACCCCCTTTCAGATCCCTTTAACCTCCTGCCTGCCCAACATGCTCCTTCTGATCCCTACATCCTCCCTCCAGCACCCAGGACATTGCTGCCCCCACTGCTCTCTCATCTTGGACGTCCTGCCTCATTGTACCCGCTCTATTAGCCTTTTCCACTTGCTCTCTGCGTCCCCTACCTCCACCTTGTCCTTCCCTCCAATACCTTAATACTTTACCTTCTGGCACACTCTCACACGCTGCCTCCTACTCTCTGACCACCTCCCTGTTGCCTGCTACTCCTTGTTATGTTCTGTTTTTCCTTACAGCTCCGCTCCTACCCCTTTCCATCTCCTCCTCCCTCTGCCCCCGCTCAGAATTCACTGCTTCCTAATCATGGCCATCTCTTCTCACCACCCTCCCACCTACCACCATTCCCGCTCTGCCCCTCTTCCAAACACCTCGACCCAACGTCCCAACCTCATCTACCCTCAAATCACTAACACTTCCAATGCCTTTGATGTTGCCCTCTGGAACACCAGATCGATCTGCAACAAAACCACAGCAGTTCTTGATCTTTTTCTACGCCAAACCTCCAATTTCTCTGTATCACTGAAACCTTGATTCCCTCCCCACAACACCTCTGTTTCTGCTTCTCTTATCTCTTCGTTTGAACATGTTCCTCGTCCCTCTGGCCGCGGAGGTGGCTTAGGCCTTCTTTTTCGTCCTCACTTTACCTCCTCTCTCTCACCTGCTTCTCTACCTACTTTTCCCTCCTTTGAATTTATGTAGAAAATGTTTAATTCTCCTCATTCTATTTCTTTCCTTATCATTTATCGCCCTCCTGGAACAGTCGGCTCCTTCTTTGAGGATCTTGATCATCTTCTTAGCCTCATTACCCCGAGCTCTACTCCTTTACTTGTACTTGGCGACTTCAATCTCCATCTCTCTTCTATCTCTCACACCCCTCCTCTCTTATCCATCCTTGACTCCTACCTTCTCCCCACTCCCATCCCCTCCCACTCATCAATCTGGCTCAACTATTGACTTAATCTTTAACTCCTCCTTCACTGCTTCTCCTATATCTACTCTACCCAACTAGCTATCTGACCACGCTCTGCTCTCATTTTCACTCTCTCCCCCTCCCACTTTTCTCCCCCCCCTCCATCCTCCACCCTCTTTTTCCGGCGTGATCTTCGCAACTTCAACCCTTCTTTATTCCTCACATCCTGCTCTTCTTCCCTCCCCCCTCTCCCAATTCTCTTCACTCTCAGCCTCCGAAGCCTCTTCAACCCTCTCCTCCTCCCTCACTTCTACTCTCAATCTTCTCTACCCTCTCTCCCCGTTCCGCTCTTCTCGCCGACCTGCACAACCTTGGCTTTCTCCTCTCCTCCATGCGCCACCTACTCAGGCTCCTTGAACGACTATGGCTCAAACACCCCACCCCGTCCAAACAATCTGCATACTACTCCTATCATACTCGCTATGACTCGTGCCTCAACTCCGCCAGATGCTCCTATTTCTCTGACCTTCTCCAATCTCAATCTTCTCACCCTCACTGTATCTTTCAAACCTTATCCCATCTTCTTTCTCCTGATACTCCTTTCTCCTGCCTCTCCTCTTACTGCTTCTGATCTTGTCTCCTTCTTCTCCAACAAAGTCCTCATCTTCGACAAACTATCCTTTCCTCTCCTTCTTACTCTACTCCTCCACCTCCTCCCCCTCCTCCTTCCTCCCTCCTCCATGTCTTCATTTCTTCCAGTCACTCAATCTTAAGTTACCCTACTACTCTCCAAAACTCATCCTACGGCTTCTCCCACTGACCCCACTCCTACCACCCTCATTCCTAAAATCTACCCCCTCCTCATACCCTATCTCACCTCTTTCTTCAACACCTGCCTAATGTCTTCCACTTTTCCTACTCCTTTCAAGCATGTGACTATTATTCCTATACTCAAAAAACCTTCTGCTAACCCCCACTTAGCGTCCAACTACCGTCCCATCTCTCTCCTACCCATTCTCTCTAAACTTCTTGAATGCACTGTCTACTCTCAACTTTCCTCTTTCATCTCCAACCACTCTCTGCTGCCCGCTACTCAATCTGGTTTCCGACCCTCTACACTCCACTGAAACTGCCCTTACCTCTGTTCTCAACTCTCTCCTTTCCTCACGCTAGACTAAACATTCCTCTATTCTTATTCTTCTCTACCTCTCTGCTGCTTTTGACAGTGTTGACCATACTCTTCTGCTTAATTCTCTCTCCTCATTTGGCCTCAAAGACTCTGTCCTTCTATGGTTCTCCTCTTATCTCTCTAACCGTACCTTTGCCGTCTCCTGGGGTGGCTCGACCTCTCCCACCCTTCCTCTCAACCATGGCGTTCCCCAAGGTTCTGTCCTTGGACCCTTTCTCTTTTCGCTCTACACGTCCTTCTTAGCTCCCATCATTTCCTCCTTCGGTGTCTCACATAATTTCTACGTGGATGATACCCATCTTTTTCTCTCCTTCTCTCCTGACATCCACCAGAAACATTTTTCTTGCCTCTCTGCTATCAAATCTTGCATGTCCTCTCACTTCCTTACTCTCAATACCGATAAAACTGAAGCCCTTTTCTTCCCTGCATGCACTCTCCCACCTCCCTCTCCTTCCCCTTTCATTCTCTTTCCCCCCTCCAATCTCTCCTTCTCTCCCCATGCGCGTAGCCTTGGTCTTTATCTTAACCCCCACCTCTCCCTTTCTCACCATATTTCTCTGATTTTGCCGCTTTCACCTTTACAACATCCATAAAGTTCAATCCTTCCTAACCTTTCATACTACCAAACTTTTAATCTCCTCCCTCATCTTCTCTAGACTCTTCTACTGCTCTACTCTTTTCTTTGGACTCCCCTCCTCTCACCTCCCCCCACATAAATCTATCTACCACTCTGCCATCCCTTCCCTCTGCCTTCTCTCTCCCCATGAATCCATCTCCTCTTCTCTCACCTCTCTAGGTTGGCTCCCATTTCATTCCCAGCTCAAATTCAATTTCCTCTGTCTTGTATTCAAATCCCTCCATGGTCTTGCCCCCTCTATCTTTCCTCCCTCCTCACTATCTACACTCCTTCTCGTTCTCTCTGCTCTTCCAATCTCTACCTACTCTCCTCTCCACCTCCACCGTATGCCCCTTCTCGCTTCCGCTCTTTCCAACTCCTTGCCCCTTACCACTGGAACCGCCTTCCTCTCTTCATTCGCTCAACTTCTTCCTTCACTTACTTTCGTACCTCCCTAAAATCCTATCTCATTCACCTCCTTAAAACCCTTGCTTCCTCTCTTACTTCTATTAGTACTCTCTTCCACACCTCTTGTTCCTTTTCCTACTTCCCTTCCCCCTCTCTCTCCTTTCTCTCCACTCTCTCCTTCCTTATGTCCTGTACGTCTCTAATCCTCTTCTCTTTCTTCCTTCTCCCTACTCCCTCTGCCTTCTCTCTTACTTCTGCTCTCACCTTTCCTCGTACCCACTATCTCTTCTCTCTTCTTGACCCCTCCCTTCTCTTCTTCCCCTTCCATAATGTAAATTGTTTTTGTACTGCTTTCTGGTTTAATTAAATTGTTATGTAATGCTTGCTGTATATTGTTGGTTCCTTTTGTAAAGCGTTTTGGATTTAAACGCTATATAAATTCAATAAAATACAAATACAAAGCACAGGCCCTCATCACGATGGTGAGTTTGAGCTCAAATATGTACACGAGAGGGAGAACCTCACTCAGGCAGGGATGTGTTGTGATGGCTAACCAGCTTGGTGGCCTCTTCTAACGGTCATACCACAGAGCAACCATTAGGCTGCAGTTGCCACTTACACAGGGTTAAAAATGCCCAAATCTGTTCAAAGTGTGCAAAGTAGAGTTCCAATTGGTGGCCACTGAGTTCTTCAGGTTGTGTAGAGGCAACGTGTGGAGCACTTGCAGATGATGCAATGGGATTTTGGCACTGGGAGGTGATATTCAGTGGCACAGTGACCCCTTCTTTCACAAGCTAACAATTGCTGGTAAAGCATGTGACCATAAGGTGAAGGATGTGTGCAAAGAAGGGGACATGAATAGTCTGCCAATGTGTAATGTGGCAAGGACGGTATCCAGTTACATTTTCGAAAACACATTTTCGAAATGCCATTTTGTCGAAACAAAATTGCTGAAAAAAAAATTCGGGATGGTTTTGTTTTTATATTATGTTTTATTTTTGTTTCGTTAGTAAAAAAAAAGTGTCAATAAAAAAACGGGAGTCAGGGAACCCCCCCATTTAAAAAATAAAATTAAAAAAAAAAAACATTCTAATTTTTTTTTTCTGCCATTTGGGTGTCGAAAAAATGGCATTTCGAAAATGTGACATTCTAAAATGTCAATATAAACCGGCAAGGACATATGATCCATTGTCTGCTGCAACAAAGAAAAAAATACAAACTATAAGGTCTTTTCCACTGCACTTCCACCACCTCCAACTTCTCCCGGATGTCACCTTTTGTGTGACTGCTAACTGCAAAACCCTTGCATGCACAGAGTTGCCTGGCGGTGAATTGTAAGCCCCGGCTGCCTCCTTAAATTTCTCCAGGAGGCTTCTTGGCTGTTGGAGGAAGGAGAGGGCATCCAGCGCAGTTTGGCAGCCATGTGGCCAGTCCTCTGACCACACGTCCATGATGAAGTGGACTTTCTGCACCCACTGAATGCAGTAGTGCCACCCCAAATGTAGCCATAACCTTACTATACATGTCTAGTACTGTTTTGCGAGAGGAAACAATGGCTGGAAACTTCCCAGAGTGATTAACAAGAAGTGGTACAACTGAAGTATTTTCAGGGGTAATTGTGCTGATTGTATGGAAAGGCATGCACTTCCGATCGTTTGTCTTATTTACATTGTCTGGGCATGGTGTTGCTGCATGTGTAACCAGATGTGCTACCCACGTTCGTCCCTGCTTTCCTTCAGCACAGCGTTTTCCGGCAGAGTGTACAACTGGCCAGATATGGTTGCTGTCTATTCTCTGTGAAACATTGCTACCCTTTTAACCTTTGTAGCAGCCTACCATACAGGCTGGGTTCATGTGCGCATGATGGTGTTGGCGGTGGTGGCGCCGGAGATGTTCTGGATACCGTGTAATGTGACAAGCTCGCTGAGCTACAACATATGGTGAGCATGCCTCTGCCACAAGCTTGCCCCAGGGTTGCTTGGCTCTTCCTAGTTCTCTTCCCATGTGCTACCAGATGGCACGTGCCTCATCAACTTGCTTCAAGAGACACTCACTGGTATGTCACCCACGCCGTCCCCTGAATCCTTGCTGCTTCCTCCGAGCACAACCAGGTAAGCTTGCCTCTCCCACAAGCTGCACTCAGGGATTACCTAAGTCCTTCTCCCTGGGGTCACCTGAGAGCATGTGTCTCATCCACTTGATTCAAAAGAGAAACACTAACTGGTGTGTCACGCGCCACCCTGAATCTCCACTGCCCCTTCCCAGCAAAATAAAGGGATGCTCCTTTTGTAATTGGGTATTTATAACGTGCTTAATACCCAGAGGTTTCTAAGCGCTGACCTGCGGTTCGAACCTGTGTTGCTCCACGTCTCTTACTTCCAAGGCGAGCGTGTTGCCCCTGAGTTATCCTCCTAGCCCTTAAAGCAAGAAGGCCCCAAGCCGGTCTGCTGTATGCAGACTGCTGATTTTTAGCATTTGCTTTATTCCGTGTTCTCTTTGCTTCTGGTAAACTCTTTACTTTACTTTAATAATTTGTACTGCGTAAACCATGGACCCGTAGGCTTAAGGGCACCAGGACAACATGAACCTCCAACGAGTAAACAGATAAGAGCAGAGCAGAGAAACTGGAGGGGAGCGAGTTTGGTTGAAAAGCAAAGTTTTTAATTTCTTCCTGAAGAGTTGAGTAGATTGTAGGCCCCTCTGTTCTGGGGGAAGTCCATTCCAGGCTCTTGGAGCAGCATTCAAAAATGCGCCTTTACTGACTTTAATGGTATTACCTATTATTTCCGACTCTTGGTGTAATTTCCATTTGTTCTCCCTCCAATCACCTTGTTCGTTTGGGTGTTTTTCATCTCCGCCTTGTCACTCGCTTCCTCCTCCATGCTTACTATATCCACTTCAGTCTTTGTCACCTCCTTATCAATCTTCACTGCCGCTTCCTTGTTTCCTCAATCTTCCTCCTCCCCCCAGTCCTCTTCTCTGTTCCCCACCCCCTTACTCCTTATCAGCTCTAGCCTCCTCATCTGCACTCTGGCTCTCTCTCCAGTCTCCTTGCACCAGCATAACCTCCTCATCCAGTCTCCACCGCTCTCCATCTCACCTCTGTGGTCCCCAAACGCTGAAAACCCCTAGGGTTTATTTCAGAGTTCAGCACCGCCCAGGCAGACTGCCCTCGTTTAACTGTAGGTGTTTTTGACTAATACATTTGGAAAGGGACTGATTATCTCTTAAAGATCCATGGGTTCTCTGCCATTATTTAGCTCCCCCAGAAAATTGCAGGGAGCCCCCACAATCGGGATCTGCCCACTCCGTCTGACAATTTCAAGAACTTCAGGCTTAGCTTCCATTTTCCGAATGCTCTCAATAGCACAGTTTTTAAATTTGACAACCTCCTCAAAATTGGCAGCCAGTTTGTCACGTTCCTGTTCCGATCCCTCAAGTGTTGACTCCATTTTGCCATCCAATAGCCAAAGCTAACAAAAAAGGCTACCTGTGCAGGATTTGTTAATCTTTTGTTTCTTATAGAAATGATAGGCTAACAGGGGCAATGCTTTCTCTCTAAAATATGGTGCTTGCATACAGCTCGAGCCATACTTGCATGGATTCTGCCACTCTCTGGCCACTGGTAAATTGTAAACCCCGGCTGCCCTCTTAAATTTCTCCAGGAGGCTTCTTGGCTGTTGGAGGAAGGAGAGGGCATCCAGCGCACTTTGGCAGCCATGTGGCCAGTCCTCTGACCACACGTCCATGATGAAGTGTACTTTCTGCATCCACTGAATGCGGTAGTGCCACCCCAAATGTAGCCATAACCTTACTATACAAGTCTAGTACTGTTTTGTGAGAGAGGAAACATTGGCGGCTGGAAACCTCCCAGAGTGATGAACAAGAAGTGGCACAACTGAAGTTTTTTCAGGGGTAATTGTGCTGATGGTATGGAGAGGCGTGCACTGAGGTATGTTTCTTTACTACACTTCATTTGCCCTTGGCATATCCTCAAATAGACCTACACAAGCAATCTCTTCCTGGTACATCTTTCGCAACAGCGCGGGAGAGGTTAGGTTCCGCTGCATGCCCTTTAGGATGGCATCAGCCGCCACTGTGTTCCAGAGGATAATGGCACACTGTTTGGTGGCAGGCCTGTGGTGCTTCTTCCAGGATCTGAAGTAATGAGTTGTGGTGCCATCAGAAGGTTAGAGAAATGTTGCATAAAGGAGGGAGAGGGGCTTAGATCTTGGGCATAGCATATGTACGAATGGAATAAAAAAAGTGCACACCAGGCCTTGATGTGGTCTGTACCGGCAATAAGCATCAGTGCACATCATTCTTTGGACAAGGCCAAAGGTATCCACAATATGGCCAGCACAATGGTTCTCACTGCTTTCATATAATGTAAACTGACTCTCCAGATGTTCGTGAAGTGTCAAAACCTTTATCACAGTCCACACCAGCAATGATGAGCAGGTATGTGTGAACATAGAAAATCAAAAAGGTATTGAGTGGGCTATCATGTTTGTGTCCTGTGCGATGAAGGGGTTCATACAGAGAACAACTGTTCCATCATAGAGAAGGCGGAATGTGCGCTGTGTATACTACTTTAAGACCTTGTTGGGAAGCCTACCCACAGTGGTCAGAACTCCTCATAAACCTCTTGCACATATGTTCACCAATAAAGGCCAAGTGACACTGCACACTTGCAGATTATAGCTCACAATGTTAGGGTTCAGTATGTTCCAGGAAATAAAACATAATATCAGGCTGCTTGTTGATGCTGTCCTAACCAGTGGGCCCTCAGGATCATGGGCAAGGGGTAGAAAATACATGAGAACAGAGCATGGTGGCTATGACCAACCTGGCCATTGGCCCGGGAGGAATGGGCGGAGTCTAGTAAAACTGCTATAGAAGCAAATGGCAGCAATAAGGGCCTGTGGAATAGTAGAGGGGTATTGTCTGGGGCTGCATGGCTGTTCCTCCCTCATCAATGGGGAATAGGGTTGTATGCTTTGCCCATTAGGGGCATACTGCAAGAAGCATAGCCCAAAGGGGACAAAGGCAAAGAAATTGGTGTCCAGGTATTTGCAGCAAGGTGAAGGGAGGCTGTCCCCAATTACAGTCCAAGTGAAAACAATGACAAGACCCTAGTTGCCGACCCCTGTTACACTAACTGTTCCCCATAAAGTGTAGACCAAATTGCCAGTGGACACTGCTGGCCTCTTTGGTGCAATGGGTAATATGATGGGGCCACATCTGAGAGACTAGGTGAAGGGGATAGTGAGACCTGGTCTCCAGGAACTGCAGCCGGTTTTTCAGAGCTGGCCCTGGGAGCAAAAGACGGGCGATCCCGCAGGAGATTCATACCATCCATGATCTCACATACCATGTACCCCATGGAGTTCTGAGATTCCCTCCATGTTTCATAACATATGACACATAGGCAGAAACGAGAAACCTGTGGAGAATGTACAATGCCACACGCCGGCAAGTGGTAATGGGACTCTATTATCCGCATGTCAAAGTCAACACATGCCAGATGACAGGGAAAGACAGGTGCACAAACATGCATTGCAGGATGCTCTGCGAGTCAGCACCGCACCAAGACGGGGAGGTCACGGTTATTCCAATCAGGCAAGAGATCACACAAACAGAGGAATTCTGCAGTCACTCACCTTGGTTGTGCCATTTTAGGGTTTGGGTTGCCATGAAGGAAGAGCAATCTGACTCCAAGATGACGGATGGCCTGTACATCCCCTCCATGTGTGGAGGCAAGGCACGGTCCACCGCACAGGTGTACACACATGGCTAACATGTAGCTTTCTCAAGACCCTTCCTATCAAAAGGCATTCTTCTTATTATCCGCAGCTGCTGTGCGTCACCCTCTCATGAGCCCAATTACAATCCCGCGTAGAGTACAAAAGGAGGGCTAGCTAAGAGGGGAGTGTGCAAGTTAGCAAACTGTTGGGGAACATGGATGGGGCGAGCTGGGAGACGAAGACCGAGCAGAGGGGAAAGCAGAGGACACCGGAGGCAGTGGACAGAGGAGGCAGTGAACAGAGGAGGCAGAGTGCAAAGGAGGCAGTGGACAGAGGATGCAGAAGACAGAGAAGGCAGTGGTCACAGGAGGCAGTAGTCAGAGGAGGCAGAGGACAGAGGATGTAGCAGACAGAGGAGGCAGAGGACAGAGGAGGTAGTAGACAGAGGAGGCGGAGGACAGAGGAGGCAGTGGACAGAGGAGGCAGAGGACAGAGGAGGCAGTGGACAGAGGAGGCAGTGGTAGGGGCAGAACGAGAGAGAGAAAAGGAAGAGGAGCAACTTATAGTGAGAGAGAATGAAGAGGCGGAGGTGAAACATCTGGAGAGGGATAAGAGAAAGTGGAGGAGAATCATCTAATGAGAAAGGATGGACAAGAGGTGGGTGAAGCTACACAGAGGAAACATCAGAGGAGAAAGGGAAAGAGGTGAAGGAGAGACATCTAAGGAGAGAGGAAGGAAAGGAACTTAAGAAAAACATAATTACATAGAGATGGAAGAGAAACAACTACTTAGAGAGAAAGGAGTGAATACAGAGGTAATTCAACATCTTAATAAAGAGTGGAAAGGGAGAAGGGGGAACATTAATATAGTTAAGAGGAGGAGAAACTTGAAAAACGAAAGACGAGAGAGGAAGAGGGAGTAACTAAGAGGGGTGACAGACAGACAATTGGCGGAGGCAGGCCAAGATTATATATGCATAGGGGTGCAACCAAGTTGAAAAACTCATATGCTTTGATCCCAGAGGAAGGTATGCTGGTGCCTGGACAAAGTAGAAGAATACGTCACATTTCAGGCCTGGGTACCAATATATGTATATCATTGGTCAAGTAATTCTTGTTTGATTTTGGATATAACACAGAGGGTAACCGGCCAAAGATGTTTCTTCCCCCTAGGTAGTCTTGGACATTCTTCAAGAGGCCATCACACACTAAGGTGCATTAACCTGTGGCACAATTAAACAGAATATACACAACATGGCGAACCCTGAATCTTTTGTTATCGAGGGGTGTGTGGTGTAATAGGGTAGATACAGCAATATAATCACACACTACCTCCTTCTCCTGTATTTCACAATGTTTAGACCAAACCTAACTGTACACTGTTGACACTCATATCAACAGACAAGCAACAGATTCATACCTTAATGTTTTTATATCACAAAAGAAACAATAATTGTATTCATTTTACAAATGCTTCCTTGTTCTGAGGTGTATCATTGTTAAAACACATTTAACACATCCTGATTTACATGATCACAGAGAACAATTACTTTCGTTCTTCACGGGTTAGTATAAAAAACAAGGCATCTATTTGATGCAATGGATTCACTAATTCTCCAAAGTACAAATGTTATAGAGATCCACTTGATTTCTGAACATCTTGCAACAGAGCATCAAAAAAGACTCAGAGAGGGCATCATTCACATTATTATTTTCTTCGAATGTCTTTTGCACATGGATAACGTGTTATATAATACATTACTTTTGTTCACACATTTTTTAAGGGAACCAGCCCTTATCTTATCCTGTGGTCCTATCTGCTCACTGTCTTTACTTGTCTCTAAAGGGAACTTAATGTCCGTTACCCTAACAGTGTTTATTTTAGACCGATGTTTAAAAAAACATTGTGTTGACGCACTGCGTTTTGGCCTATCATTCCAAGGTAAACCCCATCTCTGGAAGGTTTTCCTGATGGTTTAGCAAGGCCTTCGTCAGGACAAGGAGTGGTAGTTTCTTGCAATGTTCCTTAATCTTCTAACCCCACAATTATTAGGACAATCTTGTTTACAGGATGTGTGACTGTTTGAAAGCAGGCATTGAGCGAGTGTTACAAATATACAATTTAAAAAGGGTGTGCACATGCCATCCTTGTCTTTTAATGATCCATGGCCTGGAAAGTGAACTGTGGAGAACGCGGATAGTTGTAAAAGCCCATCGATTATGGTCCTTATTGTATGCTAGAGAAATGTATTTGGGACAGAAAATCGTTTCTGTCCTTTTATATTTTTCTCTAGTGTACAATTGTCCATTATTCACATTAGCATACCACAAAATGCTAATGGAAATGTTGGAGAAATGTAAAGTAGATGGTATCTATAAGATACATTTTTTTTGTTCTATTGTTTAACTGTGAAAGGTGCTTCCTAACGGAACCTTTTGGTGGGTGTTTTTTTAATTGTTTTAATTGTTTTTATTTTGCAGCCGAGGTCAGAAAGTAAGGTGGGGGGGGAAATGAAGGAAGATGCACCAACTACAAATATGGAGGGGCAGGTGGACAGGGGAAGATGTTGCGTGTGTGTTACATCTAAGGTAGGGGGCAGTGTTTCTCATGCTCCTTGATTCCATCTTCAAAAGCACTTTGAAATTGCTCCCCCCTGCAGAGTGGTGTTTTGCAGTATATACAAAGTACTGTTGTCTTCGAAAGATATGGGTCAACACAGCCTCTTCTATCGCTTGCAAGGTAGGGTAGCTGGTGGGATTTTGTGTCCCACAGAAGTAGGCTGTGTGGTTACAGTATTGGTTGAGGAAGATGAGCTAGAGAAAGACCTACTTCTTCCTAAGAAAGGAACAGCCTTTCTGAGAGCATTACAGTGGTTGCATTTGGTGTGGCAGCGCATGGAGGTGGTCCCGTGGGATTACTGTCCATCTAGTCCGCGACTGAGTACAAGGTTGCACTCAGTGATTTTCACTTTGGTGGCTTTAGCCTTTGGTACTTTCCCAACAGTGGTAAAGAACTGCCACACCCATGATTCTCTCTGGGTGCTAGAGGTGGGCACTTCCTCGACCTCATCTTGGTGATCCTCTTCATTGTTTTTTAAAGTACTGCGCGTCTTTTGTTGTGTAGGTCCTTCAGCTGGTGGTGGCTGTTGGGAGGAGGGATGGCAATAGATGATGCCATTTTAAAGATAAATAGCAGTATAGCTAATATTCTTCCAAGTATGTGATGTGTGCTAGATTGTTAATGTATAATGAGAAAGAATAGGTGTAGGAGCTGTGCAAGGGTAAATCTTGAGCTTCAAAGTTCCTAGATCAGCTGAAAATGCAGTTCCGAACTGTTCGTGAGCACGGACCTGCTCGCAAACACTTCATCATGACGTGCCCGCGCGTAGTCACGTGACACTGTCTGCAAAGTCTGCGATAACGTTAGATGTTCGCAGATGTCGATGAACACAAAAACAGTGGAAAAAGTTGCAAAAACTGTCCAGAAGTGTTAAAAATGTTGCTAGAAGGTGGGGAATGGTAAAGTTTTAAGGTGAAACATTATAAATTGACAAAAACGTTGCTATATTGGGGTAAGTATGATATTAGTAAATTGTAGGAAATTAGCGTCCACTGGTAAAAAGCCATGAACTTCACTGAAAAAACATTGTTAAAGGGACGTTGTGGTCAAGGTGCACTAGTAAAAACCTATGAAATTCACAGAAAAAACGTTGTTAAAGGGACATTATAGTTACAAGTAAAACCGGAAACCCCCAGAAATTTGCAAGTTATGGTACGCTAATCAACCATAACTTGCACTTCCACCATACAATGCTAAGGCTAACGCCCAGGATATGAGAGATGACATAACAAATGGCATTGATGACATCACTGATGACATCACATATTAAATTAATTTTAATAAACAGTCCCTACAAGGGGTTGAGTTTAAATGTTGGAAACAAGATGTTAGAGGTGATTGGGAGATCAATCATGAACTACTCAATGTATTAAAGAATGTACTTCTGCAAACAAATCAATATATTCTAGTGTTGGTGTTAGTACCTAATCATACATACATATAGGCAATGGTTGCAGCATGCACCATAGAAGGGAGTAGTTTCTTACATGTAAATCCATTTCTCCAGCGCTGGTATCTTTAATCGATTCACATGCTGTGAATATTCCCTGTCGTCAGGCTTGGAATCCCTGGTTACTTTGATTTAGTAATTTTCCTACGGAAAATCTTTGACACCTTGAGTGTCCCATCAACACCATTGTGGGTGCTTTTGGTCCACACAAATAGGACGTCGAGTGTATAGCTCAGTCCCAGCAGCTTCCCCTCAGATTTTAACCACTCTAGCTGGAGGATAACCACCCGGTAGAGGATGTTTGCCTGTAGGGGAAGGCTGGAGGGCGCATGTGAATCCATGAAAGATACCAATGCCGGAGAAATGGAGTTACAGGTAAGAACCTACTCCCTCCTCCAGCATTGGATCCTTCATGGATTCACATGCTGTGAATAGATTTAATAGCAGTATAACTGCTAGGAGGAGAGAAGCCAGGCAAACAAAGATAAGCCAGGCAAACAAAGATTAGAAACGTTCGCATTTTTCTGTGCTCATGCGAGAAGTATGCATATGTAAGTATAAGAAAAACACACCAGAAGCTCCGGGGCTTACCTTACTGGAACAGCCATTGAAGGACTTCCCGTCCCATCTACACGTCTTCCACATGCTGCTGTTGTAGGCACTAGTGCCGGGTAAATGTATGAGGCACTGCCCATGTTGCATCCTTGCAAATGTCTTTGATAGGCACTCCCAACCAGAGAGCCGCTGGGGCGGCTGTGGCCCTTCTAGAATGTGTCCTAGCTTCAGTCTGCAGTGGCCTGTTGGCCTTTGCGTGGCAGAAGAAAATCGCTGAGGATATCCACCTTGCAATGTCTTGTTTTGTGATGGCCTTCCCCTTGTTTGAGGGGCCAAAGGCGACAAAGAGCTGTTTTGTTGCTCTAAATGACTTTTTGCGATCCAGATAATATTTCAACGCCCTTTTTACGTCCAGAGAGTGTAGATCTCTCTGCGCTGGGGATGTGGCGTTTTGAAAGAATGTAGGCAGGGTGATGTTCGCATTCTTGTGAAATTCTGATGGTACTTTTCGGATGAAGTGAGGATTGGTGAAAAGGATTACCTTGTCCTTCGCGAATCGGAGTTACAGAGGATCCACCACTAAAGCTTGCAGTTCTGAGACTCGTCTGGAGGATGTAACAGCAATTAAGAATGCCACTTTCCAGGTCACAAACTTGATGTGTGCCGTAAATAGAGGTTCGAAAGGGGTTTTCATGAGGCCAGCCAGGACCAGATTTAGGCCCCATACCGGGGGAATTCTTTTCTTTGGAGGAAAAGTATGAAAAAGTCCCTTTGAGGTTTTATGGCTAGTGGTTGAAGGTTGGTCTGCTGCACGCACCATGTACAGAACCTTTTCCATTTGTGGTTGTAGGAAATGTTTGTGGACGGAGCCCTAGCTGCCGCTAGTGTGCGCTCGCAGTCTTGCAGGGTGTTAAGGGTGGCCGAATTCGGCTTGAGCAGGAGCCACGCAGTTTGTTTGAGGGAGCCTGGGTTGTGATGTAGCATCACCCTGTCGTTCTGCGATAGAAGATCGGCGTGAGATCCCAGATGGATTGGATTGTCCGCCGCCAGTTGAAGGAGGTCTGAGAACTAGGTTTGTCTGGACCAGTACAGTGCCACCAGAATTATTTTGCAATGATATTTGCGTATCATCTGGATTGTTTTCCTGTTGAGAGGGAATGGAAGAAACGCATATGCGAACATGCCAGTGCATGGGAACGAGAATGCGTCCCCTTGAGAGCTGGGATGCGGAATCCTGCTCGCACATTTCTTGCACTGCTTGTTGCCCTTTGTGGTGAAGAGGTCTAGAGGAGGATGACCCCATGCCAAGAAGATTCTGGATACTTGGTGTGCAGTTGCCATTTGTGGTACTGTGGCGAGTCCCTGCTGAAGGTGTCTGATTGCTTGTTGTGTATCCCCGGTAGGTGGAAGACTTGCAACAGAATGTTGTTGTGAATTGCCCAGTGCCAAATGGTCTGCGCTTCTTGAGACAGGGTGTTTGATCGTGTTCGGCCCTGTTTGCATGAATAAAACAGTGTGGTGGTATTGTCAGTGAAGATTTGCACTAATGAATTCCTGATTAGAGGGAGGAAAGACTTTAGGCCCAATGCACTGCCCGTAGCTCCAGAACATTTATGTGGAGGATGGATCCTTCGGGAGTCCACAGGCCTTTGACTTGGTGCTTGTCTATGTGAGCTCCCCATTGCACCAGGGAAGTGTCAGTTAAGATTGTGAAAATGTAATTGGGTTCTACAAGGGGCAACCCTTTTGAGATGTTGTCGAGGACTGTCCACCATTGTAGTGAATTTGAGATAGTCCGAGTGATGGTGATTTTGTCTGACCTGTGTGTTTGGTAGCTAGAAATCTTTGTACTTGTCGCATGTTTAGCCTGCAATTGGGTATTAGTGGAATGCAGGATGACATGGTCCCGAGTAGAGCCATGTATTTGCGCACCATGATTTATTTGTTTGGAGTCAAGGAATTTATCACAGTTATTAATGTTTTCACTCTGTCGGATGAGGGTTTGACAAGGCTTTGGTTTGTGAGAAATTGAGCGCCCAGGAACACCAAACTTTTTGATGGAACTGTGCAAGATTTGTTATAATTGATTACAAATCCCAATTATTGGAGAGCTTCTGTTTTTCTCAGAGAACCCGTGGTTTGTTGATATGTTGGGCCGCAAACCAACCAGTCATCTAGGTATGGGTAGACGTAGTGGCCCTGTTTCCTGAGAAAAGCTGCCACTGGTGCTAGGCATTTTGTGAACATCCTGGGGGTGGATTTGAGGCCGAATGGAAGTACTCGAAATAGTAATGACTTTCGCTGACCTTGAATCTGAGATACTTTCGGTGTCTTGGATGTATCGGGATGTGGAAGTATGCATCTTTGAGGTCTAACACTGCGAGATATTGGTGGGTTTGTACAACCTTTATTACGTCTTGTAGTGTGACCATCTTGAACTTTTGCTTTTTGATATTTTTGTTTAACTTTCGCAAGTCCAGGATTGGACGCCACTTCCCGTCCGGTTTCTTGACGTCAAAGTATCTGGAATTGACTCCTTTTCCCTTTGCAGAATGAGGAACTCTTTCGATTATTTGTTTCTTTAACAATTGAAGCAACTCCTGTTGTAGAATTGGTAGGTGCAGGTGTGATACCTTTATGGGAATTAACGGTTTCTGTGCACGCTTAAATTACAACAAGTGGCCATGACCCATTTGTCTTTTGTAATTGCTTGCCTCTTGTGGAGATGAAACACCACATTTCCTCCCACCTATGTGCCCCTGAGGCAGTCATTGTTGGGCCTTGTTCTGTCTACCTCTTTGAGAGGTGGTTGATCGACGTTTGCATGTCCCTGGTGAAACTCTCTGCTGCGCTGTGAGGACTGGTAGTTTCTCTTGTATCCCTGAGAGTAGTATCCGGATCTGCCATCGTTTTTGTTGTCCCTTGAGGACGAGAACCTAAAATGACCCGAGGCACCTTGAAAGGAACAAAAAAACCTTAAGCCCTGTAAGGGTGTTAGTGATCTAGCAGTAACAGAGTCTGCTTTCATTGTTTTGAGGGCATCATCGATCTTATCACCAAAAAGGTTTCCTCCCTCAAACGAATTTGAGATAGTCCGAGTGATGGTGATTTTGTCTGTCCTGTGTGTTTGGTAGCTAGAAATCTTTGTTCTGGTCGCATGTTTAGCCTGCAATTGGGTATTAGTGGAATGCAGGATGACATGGTCCCGAGTAGAGCCATGTATTTGCGCACCATGATTTATTTGTTTGGAGTCAAGGAATTTATCACAGTTATTAATGTTTTCACTCTGTCGGATGAGGGTTTGACAAGGCTTTGGTTTGTGAGAAATTGAGCACCCAGGAACACCAAACTTTTTGATGGAACTGTGCAAGATTTGGTATAATTGATTACAAATCCCAATTATTGGAGAGCTTCTGTTTGTCTCAGAGAACCCGTGGTTTGTTGATATGTTGGGCCGCAAACCAACCAGTCATCTAGGTATGGGTAGATGTAGTGGCCCTGTTTTCTGGGAAAAGCTGCCACTGGTGCTAGGCATTTTGTGAACGTCCTGGGGGTGGATTTGAGGCCGAATGGAAGTACTCGAAATAGTAATGACTTTCGCTGATCTTGAATCTGAGATACTTTCGGTGTCTTGGATGTATCGGGATGTGGAAGTATGCATCTTTGAGGTCTAACACTGCGAGATATTGGTGGGTTTGTACGACCTTTATTACGTCTTGTAGTGTGACCATCTTGAACTTTTGCTTTTTGATATTTTTGTTTAACTTTCGCAAGTCCAGGATTGGACGCCACTTCCCGTCCGGTTTCTTGACGTCAAAGTATCTGGAATTGACTCCTTTTCCCTTTGCAGAATGAGGAACTCTTTCGATTACTTGTTTCTTTAACAATTGAAGCAACTCGTGTTGTAGAATTGGTAGGTGCGGGTGTGATACCTTTATGGGAATTAACGGTTTCTGTGCACGCTTAAATTACAAGTGGCCGTGACCCATTTGTCTTTTGTAATTGCTTGCCTCTTATGGAGATGAAACACCACATTTCCTCCCACCTATGTGCCCCTGAGGCAGTCATTGTTGGGCCTTATTCTGTCTACCTCTTTGAGAGGTGGTTGATCGACGTTTGCATGTCCCTGGTGAAACTCCCTGCTGCGCTGTGAGGACTGGTAGTTTCTCTTGTATCCCTGAGAGTAGTATCCGGATCTGCCATTGTTTTTGTTGTCCCTTGAGGACGAGAACCTAAAATGACCATAGGCACCTCGAAAGGAACAAAAAAACCTTAAGCCCTGTAAGGTTGTTAGTGATCTAGCAGTAACAGAGTCTGCTTTCATTGTTTTGAGGGCGTCATCGATCTTATCACCAAAAAGGTTTCCTCCCTCAAACGGCATGTCAACCACCTTATGTTGTACCTCTTGTTGAAAGACGGTGCAACATAGCCATCCTTGCCTTCTGAGGACTACCTCATTACCAATTTGTTCGAATCACGTTTCTGCGAGATACACTGCAATGTTAATACTGTGGTTTGAGGCCTCCTCAACTTCACGCACCAGTGTCATGGCTTCTTTCCGCTGTTGTTCTGTCAAGTGATCTAATATAGGAGCCAAACAATGCCACATTTCTCGATCATAGCGAGCAACTATTTCAAGGGCATTGGCCACTTTGACTGTTGTTGCTCCGATAGTGAGCACTTTTTCACCAAAGGCATCAATTTTTCTGCCTTCATTGTCTGGGGAGTGGCACATTTGTGCTGCGTACGAGCCTTGTGGCCTGCTGCCGCTGACACAACCGACTTTGGAGAGGGTTGTGAGGTGAGACATTTTGGTGTTATATCTGGTGCCTTCAATTTTTTGTCTAATCTCCCTTTAAGTGCCGGTTCAGCGAATGAACGTTTTAGAAAATGCAGACCTTCTTACCAAACATGATCTAGGACGGGTGTAGAAAACACAGCCTTTCTGCGCTTACCCACGTGGTCAAAAAGAAAGCAGTCTTTCTTTTCTCCTGCAGGAGGTAAACCAAATTCATGGCACGCCTTAGATACCATGGAGTAGAAAGCCTCAATGTCATCTGGACTAGAGGGTTGAGCTGGACTACCTTGCGTATCCTGAGCTGGGTCTGTTTCCTGCGTATTGTCTCTGCGAGGCGAAGCTGAAGAGGCGGTAGAGCTTGTGTCCCTTGGAACTGTGTCTTGGTCTGTATCTACTAATTCCCCCTCTTCTAGTTTACATATTCGCGGACTATCCCTTCATGGAGGTGGAGGTCTAGGAGGAGATTGGGCTCTTGAATGCTTGTTGTGGTCCCTGGATGAATTCCCTTTGTCCCTTTGTTCCTGCTGACCAGGTATACCCTGGTCTTTCCTGCATACATGAACCCCCTGTGGCTCAGGAGGTGGAAGCATTAAGTTGTCCCAGCAGTGTTTGTAGAGTGGAAAGCACCTGCATGGAGAGTAAGGATTGTGGATTTAAAAGGGGATATTGTGGAGTCATACCTCCTGTTCCCGAAGATGTTGATGGTAGAGCAGATGGTATATTATGCATTCTTAGAGGTATTTCTTCTCCTCTTGAAGTGAGGCGACCAGAAGGGTTGTCTTGAATATGAGGTTGGATCCTGCCTTCCTCAGAATCGGAGTCTGTGACACCTGGGCACTCCTCTGTTCGAGGTTCAAAATCTGATGTTATTTCATGCTGTAAGATTTCATCTGGCATGATGTCGGAGTAGGTTATAGGAGATAATCCTAGAGGAAGAGGTCCGTGCTCTACGGGATCCCTTGTCAGGGTTTTTAGTATTCCTTTACTGCCGGATGGTATACTGTCCTGTTGTAGTTGTTGGGCAGGTAATTCCGTGGCTTCAGTCGTGGTAATGGTTGACAGGGTTGATGGCGGTCCAGCCTCATACTGGGAAGATTTGTGTTTTTTGGTCATCAACAAGAGGATGTCCTGATTTCGTCATCGATTTCATTGACGGAGTGAGTATCAATGATGATTTGGTTGTCGGATGATGCTTTGTGGACGACTCTTGTCCAGAAGAGGATCTGTGGCCTCCTTTAGAAGTGTGAGACTCTGAGAACAAATGGTGTTTCTTTTTTGAGGATGAATACGGATCTGTGGACGACTTGGATTTGTGTTTGTCCATCGTCAGAGAGGGCGCTCTCGATGAGTGGGACGTGGTTTTAGACGACAGGCGTGAATCTTTATCTGTCGGTTTTGCCGATGGTGTTTTCATCAACGGGACTTTGGACAATTGCTTAGACACAGAATGGGACCCCTCACTGCCTGTTTTTTTTTTAACAGGGGACTGGGAGTGTGTGGTGTTATCGTGGTTCATCAACGATTTTGGCTGACCTGTTTTTTGTTTCTCCCACTCCTTGACGAACCCGCTTCTGATGCCGGGTATGCGTCTTCATTAAGCCAACAAATTAGGCAACGGTTTCTGTCTTTAAGGGTTTTCTGCAAAAAACCCTGACAGATTTCACATTCCTCTGTTAAATGGTTAGGGTGGAGGCAGTATAAACAATCTGCATGCCTGTCACCTGCGTACACGTTCTTCAGGCCGCAACTTTCACAGGTCCCTGATAAGGATTTTGTCGGTCCAACGGTCTTCCATGTTCGTAAACGGGACCGCAGATGAGTCGTCGATTACTCCGATTGTAGTATACATTGAAAAAATATATATTTTGTGTGGAAATATATTTTACAAGAACTAGAGGAATCCCACCATCTAGAAAGACGGTTGAAAACTGAAGGGAAGCTGCTGGAGCAGAGCTATACAAGATTGTCCTTGCCTGGAACTGCCCATGCCTGTAGGGCAAACAGCCGCCAGCCAACATCTGCGCACGCTCTGCAAAACCCTGCTGTCCCTCAGAAAAGGAGCGTCAGTCATACTTACATTTGGACGCTATTGTGAATACAAATACTGAAATTTGGATTTCTGGATAAAAATGAAGGCATTCTTCAAGTTGTGAATATTTGAAGAAACACACAGCCACATCACATACGTGGCAAAGGTTCATCCAATTACAGAATTTGCCTTGATGAAGGACCCGTTATTGGGTCCGAAATGCACTGGCAATATGTTGGAATTCTGCTCCCTCAACTAGAGATGAACTTTGGGAATTAAAAATAACTACAAACAAAACTATAAAAGACTATTGTTTATCTTTTTAGATGGAAATCTAACTATTATATTTTCTCTTCAACATTATATGCAATAGTGTAATTTGCTTCAGTAGTTTTTACTACATTACAGGCGACCCAAGGTCTGATGAAAGTTTTTTCATCAGACACACTTTTTGTCTATAGTATTTCCAGTAGAGTGTATACTGGGTTACTTGGGATTCGCCACTAACCGCACAAGGAAAGCTGCGAGTCATTATATGAAATTTAAGTAAATCAGCGGTGCCCGCCTATCCTTTTCATTTTTTTCCCCATTACTACTGTCCCCTTCCTCTTAGAAATACAGGATAGAGTGGCCCATCTCCAAATCCCAAAACATTTGGAGGTTACTAATCTACTTGGTCTCCGAAAATCTGGCTTCAGACCGAGACACAGTACACAAACGGCCCTCTTGGATTTAAAAATCCAAATGGATGAAACCAAAGATAAAGGCAATTTGGCCATCCTTCGGCTGTTAGACCTCTCTGCAGCGTCTGATCTTGTCGATCACCACATCCTTACAGAACATCTGACTTCAGCCGCTGCCTTTTAATCTAACATGTCTAATTGGATCCTATCATTTCTCTCCAACCGGACAACCAGGGTCTTTGCACCGTCAGCTTCAGCTGCTCCAGTCCCCATCTACTGTGGTGTACCACAGGGCTCGTGCGTCTCTCAGAGGATATATAACATCTTCATAAATCTCCTCTTTGATTGTCTTGATAACATGGGTGTTACCTACACAAATTACACAGATGACACCTAGGTTCTCATTATGCTGACTGGCTGCTATGAAAATGATTCCAAACTGATAAACAAAATCTACCTTGAAATTCAGGCATGGATGGCGGCCCACAGCTTGTGTCTCAATGATGAGAAGACAGAGCTCTTGATCATTGGATCCCAAGAATGTCTAAACAAACTTTAAACACGCTACTTGGCCTTTAACATTGAAGGGAATACCATCAAAGTTGCAAAGGAGGTCAAAACTTTAGCAGTCTATCTAGACTCTACTCTCTCACTTAAGAAACAAGTGAGTGCCAATGCCTCAAAAACTGCCTCTACCAATAAACTGATAAATGCTTGCAAAGCATACCTGTCCCCTAACAGCTGCATCACGTTAGCTAGGGCACTAGTCTTATCGAAGTTGGACTACTGTAATACTCTTTTCCTAGGTTCCTCTGAACGGAACCTTAATAGACTACAGGTCCTACAGAATAACTCCCTGAGATCAGCGTTAAACATCCCTAGGTCTAACCATATCTCAAGCTTTAGACGGGATGCCCACTGGCTCCCTGTGCGCCACAGAATCTCGCTCTGCACTCTAGTTACCACTCACAAATGTTTGTCAAAATCCGCTCCCTAAATATTTGTCGGACAAATTCTCTAGAAACCAACCAGACAGACCTACTAGATCTTTCTACTCCCATTGCCTTAATATCCCAAGGTACAAACTAAAAACAGCTAGAGGGGTCAGCTTCCCAGTGCTGGCTGCCAAAAGTTGGAACCCTCTCCCTCCTACTATCAGAGCTGAACCTTGAACTGGCTCTCCAATAAGAAACACTAATAGGCCCCAGGACTACCCACGAGCATCTTCTGCCGAAACGTATGCATCCTCACACATTTCAATTTGTATCACTGTATGTCCTGCACTGTCGACCAAACTGTAGCCGCCGGTGATATCTTTATGCTCTTACATGTATTTATTTCCAAATCGACCATTCTGTAACATATGGTCGACAATCACTTCTGTCCAATGTACTCTATTTGTATGCCTCTATAACTCTGTCACAAGCTCCAGCGCCCAGTTACCTCAGGGTTAGGTGCATGTTATAAATAATAAACTAAACTAAACTAAACCAAACCCTCCCCTTTCATTTTTTGCCCTGAGAAATGGCTAAACTCCTGGTCTTACTTGGATTAACCACGAGGCCATTATCTTTAGCAAAAAGGGAGAATTTGGTCAAAAGCCGTTGCAAGCCAATCAAGGAATTGTCAAATAATAAAAAGTCATCAGCATATACCAATCATTCAACTTTCATCAAACCCAACCTACGTGCAATCAATCTAGCGCCCTCAAGGTACTTTACTACGTCGGAAACCTAAAGATTAAACAGGCACTATGCCAAATTACATCCCTGCCTTAAGCTTGTAAAGGTTTTAATACGTTCAGACAGGGCACTGTCCTTATTCAATCTGACACAGATGCCGGAATTCTCACAGAGGCACATCAAGAGCCTCAACAATTCCCCCCCGGCAGACCCCAACTAGCCAGTTTGCTCCATAGCCTGTTTCTAGAAATCTTGTCAAAGGTCAATGGATGGCAAGTAAATATACCCCTCCCCCTATTCCATGCAGAAGCTTGAAGGGCCCTTCCTACCAAACCGTTTAGATTAGTGGTGTGTTCTTTCCGAAAACTCGTCTGAAATGGGCTAACTCTGCCACTTGACTGTGCCCTTTCTTCTACGTGGCCTAAAAGAAGCGAAGACATTTTTTTGCAATCTGCATCAATTAATGCAATAGGTCGGTAATGTTTTGGGTCAGACCTTGAGACAATATTAGCAATAATCCACGAGACCGGGAGAATCCAAGTCCATTACACTCGCAAATAATATCAACAGAACTTTAAACCAATTAACTGGAACCAATTTAAAGGTTGGTGTGTAAGACCATTTGGCCCAGGAGCACAGGATTTCTTATACTTCACAATTAGATTCCAGATGTCCTTAGACTCAATCTTAATGGCCTATGGCGACTCAGTAATATATTTCATAATAACCTAACTAACAAACTAACTAACTAACTAAATAGATTGTTATATAGAGCAACACTAACCCGAAGGTCTCAGGGTGCTCACAAGACAAAGACAGACAAAAACAAAAAAGAGCAACAACAAGTACACAAAAACTATGTGTACTAAGTCACAAAGTCATTCCGGAGTGTCAGAGGTTGTATTCATTGTTTAGTTAGGCATCAAAAGGAAATGTTTTGAGCCATTTCCTAAACTGTTGGAGTGTAGCACTTTGATTTATTTGCAAAGGGATTAAGTTCCAGACATGTGGATCCCATGCATTAAAGCTGAACCCTCCTAGTTTCTTCAGGGTTGTGCGCGGTTGAGTTAGTAGCATCTGGTCATTTGAGCAAAGGGTCCGCTTTGACCTCTTATTTTAATTCTCGACATGAGATATTCTGTATCACTACACATTATCCCCACCAAACATATCGCCGTATAGATGGTCGTCTTGAACGGCCAAAGGCGATATTTTTTGGGGGGATCATTTTTGGGGGTTTTAGGAGCAGGGGTTCTGGGGGTGTCCCCCGCTCCTTTGAAAATAATGCAGGGGTTGCAGGGGTGCCTCGCGCAGGTTCCATGCCTTAATATTGCCGCAAAAATATGGCAATATTTTTGTATGGCAATATTTTTGCGGGGATATTAACAGATGGAACCGATATATTCAGGAGCATCCCCTGTGAAGCATTTGAATACAAGGACTGAGCCTTTGAAGTTAATTCATTGCTCTAAAGAGAGCCAATGTAATTTCCTCCAGTATTCAGTAATGTGTGTTTGTCGTCTAAGTCTGTATACAGTTTGAACTGCGCCGTTCTGTATAACACGAAGTCTCCTAATATAATCTTTGGATGTACCTATGAGGAGACTGTTGCAGTAGCCTAATTTAGTATTGACTATTGTTGCCACAATCACACCTCTGTTAGGTTCTGACAGATTCGAGCGAATTTGCCACAAAAGATGTGTAAAATATGAACATGATGATTTAAGATATGATACATGTTTCTGAAACGAAAGATGAGCATCAAAGAATGCTCCTAGTGTTTTTACAGATTCAGATACTGGAATGGAGTTTCCATTTATGACAAAAGCCCTGTATCTTGCATCAAATTCTTCAATCTGTGAGGGGTACTAGCAATAAGCAACTCAGTCTTTTTATCATTAAGGGCTAAAGAATATAGGGCCATCCATTTTTGGATTGCCCCAAATATCTTATTTATATATCCTCCTCATTGATCCCAGATTGTTTAAAAACTATCTGTGTATCGTCAGCATAGTTGGCAAATTTCACACCAAGAAATTTGAGGCGATTACACAAGCATTTAATATAAATATTAAATAACAGGGAAGATAAACATGATCCCTGGGGCCTCCACATCTTCTGGGTACTTTCTGTGATTTTTAAGTCCCCTTGGCGACACAAGCTGTTCTTGGGCCAAGGCAGGATTGTAACCAAGAGACTGCTTCTAGAGAGCATAAACCTACTTTTTGTAATCCATCTGCCAGTAGGTTACGATCTACCAAGTCGAACGCTAAAGACAAGTCCAGCAAAAGCAGTAATGCAGAACTCCCTTCTTTAATGATCTCAGTAATATTTGTTTTCAGATTGAACAGGGCCGTTTCGGTCCTGTGATTGGCTCGGAAACTGGATTGTTCTTTTGCCAGGATGTTATTCTTCTCAACAAACGATTGGAGTTGTGAATACGCTATTTTGTTGAGGATTTTTAGTATGAATGGCACATTTGTCATCGGGCGATAGTTTTCTGCTATCAGTGGATCCAAGTTGTCCTTTTTTAACAGTGGTGTAATCCATACTTCTTTAATAGCAGTCGACATGTGCGCCTCAGTAAAAGAGAAATTAACAAGCTGTGTGATCCAAGGGGAGGGACTGTGTTTGCAAAGTCCTTAAAAAGAGTTGACAGTAAGGTATCGCCTTTACAGGATGTTGGTTTAAGATTTTCTATAACTTCCAGTTCAGAGATTTTGGAAAACGAAAAGAGGTTTGTGCTCTGGATAATGTGGTCCATCTCTACAGTGTCTACCTCTTCTACAAGAAGTCTGTAAATCAATTGTTTCCTTGATGCGTGTTTGATGTTGCTGGGTTTTCTGACAGTAACTATCCAGTACTTTCCGACACCAGCCATCATCTATGATTACTCAAGGTTCTATCAAAGGACCTTTAAGTTCTTTGAGGACTGTAAAGAGCTCCCTAGATTTAAAGGGAGCTCTTTCTATTCTAGTGTTGAGGGTTACGCATTTTGTTTCAAAGATCAGGTTCTTGTATTCCTTGACTGATAATTTGTATTCTGTCAGTGTAAGAAGAGACAGATTACTTCTCCATCTGCATTCGAATTTCCTCTTTTTCTTTCTAGCCAAAAGAATTTCTGTAGAAAAACTTAATTTGTGTCCCTTCTGTTTCTTGTACTAAATTGGACCGAGAGGGGCAAGAATATCGAACGCTTTATTAGTAGCATCCCTAATAGCAGCGGTAAACTCCTCTTGTGGTAATCCACTGGCTAATGGTGGTAGTAATGGATTTATGGTGGAATCAAAAGCTTTGGAAGTGATGTTTTTTGAGTTGCGTATGGCACTAGGCAACGTTGTTTCTCTAGGCATATTACCGAGCTCTAGTGATAAGAGTGAAATGAAGTAAAAAGTGATCAGACCAGGGACAAATTATGTGTTGTAGAGTCAGAGCTTGATTTTTGGAGAGTATCCAGTCAAGTGTGTTCCCTGCTTTATGAGTCAGTTTATTAACAGTCTGTTTGAAACCAAGATATACCAAAGTTTGCAGCAGCGACTGTACTTCCAAGTCCTGTGAATTATTGGCCCATAAGTTGAAGTCACCTAAAATGGTAACCGACGAGTTGGTTTTAAATGAGCCTCCTATAAAGGCAAGGAGTTGTTCTTCAAAAAGGGGAGTGCTTCGTGGTGGCCTATATAAGATTATTATACTAAGTGAATGCGATGCATCTATATTGAGTTTAAGTTGTATTGCATCACAGAAATCAAGGTGTGGAGGTGTGGAAGTATAAAAATCTAAGGTTTGCCTAAAGATCATGGCCACACCGCCCCCTCGACCTGTTTTCGATCAGTATGCAAACAGATGTATCCATCTGGTGTTGCAAGTAATACAGTATGTAAGGCTGCGTCTTGAAGCCATGTACAGTAAGAATGAGGATATCAAAACTGATCTCAGTGATACAGTCAGAAATTTCTGTAGCATTTAGCACTAGAGAACACGTATTAAGAGGTCCACATTTAATGGAGGTGCGATTATCATCAGAGAGTGAAGTTATTATATTTTCAGGTTTCAGAACATCTCCCAAAGAATTTAGGGTGGGCTGGGTCACTAATGACTCCGTAGTCTGTACTTGAGTAGTACTCATAGTGGATGTAAAAGGCGAGATCATTTACCTCCTCATATCTTACCAGCGAAATTTCACTGGCAGTTTGGTCAACACTTAGCTCCTCTGCCTCTATTCTGAGGCAAGCTCTTCGGGTTCCTCTGAATAGGAGAGGAGACTGCACTGATCATTATTAATATACATTATATCAATAAGAGATACCTAATGGGAAAACTCTCACAGAATAATAAAATTAAGTAAACAGTAGGAGAAGAAACAGTGTGGGCAGAGCAGAGCACTCACCGGTCACGAACCGTAACAAACAGGCTCTTACGCGCCTGACGTGTAATTAAATACCGGCAAGCACTACAAAAGTTAAGGGGAATGTAATACGTTCGGAATTATACGGCTCGGAAGCAACAATGAGACCATAGAACTCAAGATTATCTGCAAAACGCACACCTAAATCTCTCAACAGATCTAAAATGTAATTTGTAGCAATCAAATTTACAACAAATATCTCAAATGCACTAATTAAAAGCGATATTGTTTCAAAAGCTGATTAAAATTGTCTAATACTAACTAACACCAATGTAAGGTATAACACGCAAGGTCAAAACAAGTAAAACAGGGCCACGGTCTGTACCTAAAGAAATCCACCCAATGGGATTGAGTAACCACATTCAATTCAACAGCCTGAAACGAAGGGTCCAGCTTGTTGACTAATACCCAAAATGCACAAGAGTCATTTTTAGTTAGAATACGCAGCATGCATTCTGCATCCAATTGTAAGAAAGTTGCTTTTTTTGATTTACATAAGTTTCTGTATTTTTGTTTTAACTTCTTCATATCTTGGCATAAAAATGTGCATTTCTCATACTCCTGCGTTTCAAAGCCCTAATATCACAATGAAATTTCCTCTTAGCTTCTACCACATCCGAGTTATACACATGATGAGTTTTCCCCCCAAGTCTTACTCAAGAATTTGGGATTTAATTTAACTCGTCTATTCAAATCCCTCATGAAATCATCAAAACATAGAGGGTTAAATACCCTCAGCTTAGATTGCAGGGGGGTACCCCTAAGGACAACACCCAACTCCTCATTCATGATCACAATATTTCGATCTGACCACCTGATTGCATTCCCTGCATAAGTAGATTCTACATTCTCCATGGTGGAACGAGACCATAATTTATTCTGGCAATTAAATTAAGCAATAAGAACTGCATGATCACTCCAGTTATGGTGGTGAATTGAGAAGCTCACATAGCGGCTAATTAAAATATTTTCTCCCTCCCCAGTAGACATGGAGTTAATTAAACTCAAACCCAACACCTCTATGGTTGACCACCACATCCAACCATTTTGAATTTTGGGCTTATTTGGAAAGGTCTCCCCAATTCCGTCCCAATTTTCCTCCAATTTCTCTGGGATGATACAGTTTGAGTTAAAATCACCTCCCACAGAGATTTTGTCATCTGGGTAGGTATTAGCCCATGTGCTAATACAATCAGAAATGACACAAAGGAAATCTTTCAAATCTGTCACTGCCTTGTGTCAGAAAATATTCTTAATCAACCAAGTTGTTGTACCTTCAAGAGAACTTAGAGTCAATGCCATCCCCCCAAAGGGAAGATTTGAAATCATTGAGGCCCTCATTCCCAATGTAGAGCCCACAGCTATACACAGACCCCCTTAGGCCCGCCCCCCATTACTATCCCTGGAAATTTGCAAAAACACCTGATAACCATCCTGGGCTGCTGGATGCAACAACCATGTCTCCTGGATTAATATTATGTTACCAAATCTCAGAATTTGCATAGCCTCAATGTTACTGAAGAGATTTTGGCTTCCTCTAGAGTTCCAAGATACGATCTTAAACCCAGCATCTTGGAGCCACAGGAGCTCACTTGCGATGCGCTATGGGACTGCTCTTTTCCACAAAGCAGATGTAACTAAAGCCCAATTGTGGTTGTCCACTACAACTTGTGCTCCTACCAATTTGGCAGATCTTAAGCCATAAATAGCAGGGCTAAAGGAGACTTGAAGCCCCCCACCACCCAACATCGTTGTTCCCTCCCGTTCAAAATCTATTTTGGGATGAATGTCAAATCCCAACTCTTTCAATTTGTTAGCCTCTGATAATACAAGTTCTTTCACCAAATTTGACCAAAAGTAGAGGTGACAATGTTTGGTGTCAGCACGATTGGGAAAAGCTACCCGGGTGATATTGGTTGAGGAGACTAAACTTAATGTGGGTATTTTGCCAAGAATGGTGAGTACATTCCCCCTATTTATGCAGACCTGGGCTTCTGGGACCAAGTACAGCTCAAACTTAATTTAAATTCACCATTAATTTGCATACTTTCTGGAGCTTGAGGTAAGACCCTACCCATTCTATTCTGTGTCTTGTTAGATCCTGTCATTCTCCACTGTTCATCGCCATCCTTTGCATGTCTTAACACACTACAAGGTTTTAGTTTCAACGGCCCCCCAACATCAGCACATTCTTCCACTTGGGTCTTTGCATTACATCTATAGAGTTTATCTAACAATTGCCGAACCGCAAGTTCAACCTCGAATATAGGTTTGGGGGTAAATTTTGTACACATTGTTGTTTTTGTTGGCTCCAGATCTCCCGGTTAGAATTAGGAGACCCCTGAGTCAACCTCCATCCTTCATCCACCCCACTTACCAAACCTTGAGATGACATATCAATATTTTCCCCCTGTTGGACAAACTTAGGCTCAGTTTCCTGGAATTGTAATCTACGTCCTATTTTAGTTGAGGGCTTAAATTCACTGAACAAGGTATTGGGGTTGATTATGATCAGGGACATCTTTGTACATGTTAGCTAATAACCACCGCCGTGGGTTCACCATCTTATCCTTCTTTGAGTGTTCCAGAATGATAAAAGAGACTCTCCTCTTAACTACTGCCTGCTGTTGCTTCCCATACTGATCTCCACTAAACTCTGTAAATAGGGCTAAGTTAAAATGGCCACCCACAAAATTAAAGAATGAACTCAGCACCATATTCAGTGCTGACACAGTAGGGTGGGTTAAGCAGATACGTTCATCTACTTCTCTCAGTGTGTGCTGCAACCCTGCATCTCCCACAGAATCTAACCAATCTGCCCTGGGTGATTGAATACCCATAAGGTTATTATTCTCAATACTATTAGACAAAGCAGTGGGTGAATTGGGCATAGATGCATCACAGATCTGTTCAATCACACTGATAGGGTTATCCGGCACCCCCTCAACCCTGCCATCTCATGTTCAGCATATTCAATAATGCTTAAGTCCCGAATTTCCCTAAAATCAGCATTAGCATTAGCATTATTCATAATAGAGTGGTCAATAAATGACATTGCTTTAGTCAGAGCAATCACTTTGATCTCGGTACTAGTTCCTACGGTTTTTACCCAAGTAAGAATCAATAATGTGTTGCCCTGCAATCGGGGACAGAATGAATGTTTGATTAGTCATGGCTAATTTCCGCACGTGGTGTTGGTGTTTTCAGGCCAATTAAATCACTGCAGTTGCTACTACATACATGAGCCACAGAGTTGCCCCCCGATTGGCCTTTAGATATAACAATCCCAGTTCCGTTCCCCTTCATTAGGGGAATATCTAGGAGAGTACCAGTAACCACTGTACAAATAACACATTACCAGGAGCCTCAGCATTTATAATTTTCTCAAATCTCCTTATTTTAGTGGGAACAGGAATGCACAGCAACTCCGGACAATCTGATGGAGGAGAAGAATCTTGAGACACCATTTGGCTCCTCAAACCTTTCGGAATTATTAAGTATGACCATATCTAGGTAATAACCACGTTTTTATTATGCAAATCCTTATGGAATCTCCAGAAGAGTGATGTGCAAAATATGCAAGGGTGTGCAAAATGATGCTAAGTTTACAAAACGGAATAATTGAACAGGAGTGTAAAAAATGCAAAATTGTGCAAAATGGTTCTAAATGTTCAAGCTTTGAGGCGGGTGGTGGGGATTTTGCAAAATGTGCAAAACCGTGCAAAGAAGGTGCAAAGTTATACTAGGGTTTATGGACAACTTCACAGAATAAAACCAGCTAAAATAGGCGCAGAAATGTAAGAGATAAAAGACAGTTTATAAGCACAATCACATATAAATCACAATTAATAAAAACCCATAAACTTCATATTATTTGATACTAAATACTGAATGTACAATCACAATTAATAAAAACCAACGAACTTAAAATTATTTGGAACTATGTACTAAATGTACACAAACCACCCTATTTATAATTATCAAGTCCACAAAGAGAACTGGTGGAATAAAAATGACTAATATGACGAATGTTCGGAAGAGGGCGAGCTATAGCGTTGCTTAACACATGGATTCAGCACGCAACACTCCCGCAGGGACAAATCCACAAGGTAAGCAGGCTATGGCGTTGCTTTAAAAAAATTTCACAACGTCACACTCCCACCTCCACAGGTTTAGTTCCAATTACAGCACAAACCAGGAGAGGGTCAAGCAGACCAGCTAGGTTGGCAGGCTATGGGGTTACTTTGCAGCGTCACACCCCTGCAAAAAAGAGCACTAGTCCAGTAATGACAAGGAACATCGGGCAATATTAAATTTATAAAGCCGGAACCGCAGGCTATGGCATTAGTAGGCACTACTGAGCTCTAAAAATAGAAACGCTATTCTCCCGCGGACAATTACCAGGCTTCCCGAAAGCCAAAACGGATCCAGTGAGATCTCGCCACACAGTGTGAGAACTTCACAAGGGTAGGACAGGGCAGTGAAATAGCCAAAGTCAACGCGGGCAAGTCCAATCAAAGTCTTACCCACATGGGCTGCGAAACACGGCTGAAGCCGAACCGCTACCGTGCAGACTGCTTTAACTCTGCTCCACTGGATAATTTATGTCCAAGCTCCTCCTCACTCCATGAACAGAAAAAACAGACTGTAGTCCTGTCTCTCACTGCAGACTGCTTCAACTCTGCCCTAACTTCGCTCCACGTCTGGGGGATCATTTATGTTCAAGCTCCTCCTCACTCGATAAACAGAAAAAACAGACTGAAGCGCTGTCTCTCACTGCAGACTGCTTCCACTCTGCCCCAAATACGCTCAGGTTAATCATCATGTACCCAAATTAATTGTGTGTTTGAGGTGTGCTTATTGCCCCATATATGTGCACTATGAGCTCAGATTAAACTCTAGGGAAAGTACTTCCAGAACATATAACAAGGTTAATGTGTAGATATAGAGAACCTTTTAAATTAAAAACAAAAAACTAGCCTAATCATGTCAGTAAACAAAAACAAGTGGCTCAGATATGTGATGTCATCAATGACATTTGTGATTTCATCTTTCATGTCCTGGGTGTTAGTCTTAGCAGTGCTGGTTGCTTAGCTTACCATAACTGGCGAATTTCTGGGGGTTTTCGGTTTTATTATTTTCAATGTTTAAGGATTTATTCACCAACAGGAACACTTTCTTTGTATATTCTTATGTCCCGAATTCCATGTTGCTGGACGGGCTACCTTTCGCTTGGTACACTCATGGCGTGAATCGAGTTTACACATATGCACTAACCTGCCAATGGTTATGCAGGATTCATGCAGAGCTGTTGGTGTGCACTCTAGGTACTTTATTGTAGCAATCAACCTGGACTCCTGGCAGCGCGTTACAATTAAACAAAAATTGAAGAATTACTCATATCCCAATATGTATTAGGGAAAGGAACTGTAGTATGTACTCTTTGCATGGTTCAGCTGACATTAGCTTTAGCATGTATATAGCGAGGTATGCACAATTCACTTTTATATAGTCGGTTTCTTGTGCTGGTGATAAAGTTTTATAAATAGTAAAATAAACATTGCGTGCGATCCCTACATAATAGGGTAAGAATTTGGTTGAGGTAAGAGAAAACTCAGACGCAACATTCAGGGCGCACGATTCATAGGGATGCAATCAAGGAGCAAATCTCACGAGGGTGAAAGCAGGAATAATTATCACAAGGCAGCAATCAGGAGAAAATGTCATAAGCAACGTCCAGGGTGCACATTCATATGGATGCAATCAAGGAGCAAATGCCATAAGCAACGTCCAGGGTGCACTTTCATAAGGATGCAATCAAGGAGCAAATCTCACAAGTGTGAAAGCAGGAATAATTATCACAAAGCAGCAATCAGGAGCACATTTTATAAGCAATGTCCAGAGTGCACATACATAGGGATGCAATCAAGCAGCAAATCGCATGAGGGCGAAAGCAGGAATAATTATCATAACGCAGCAATCAAGTGCAAATTTCATAAGCAAGGTCCAGGTTGCACATTCATAGGGATGCAATCGAGGAGCACATCTCACGAGGCTGCAATTAGGAATAATGATCACAAGGCAGCAATCAGGAGCACATTTCATAAGCAACGTCCAGGATGCACATTCGTAGGAATGCAATAAAGGAGTGAATCCCACGAGGGTGAAAGCAGGAATAATGATCACAAGGCAGCAATCAGGAGCAAATTTCATAAGCAACGTCCAGGATGCAGATTCATAGGGATGTAACAAGAGGGTGAAAGAAGAACTAATTATCACAAGGCAACAATCAGGAGCAAATTTCATAAGCAACGTCCAGGGTGCACATACATAGGGATGCAATCAAGGAGCAAATCTCACGAGGGTGAAAGCAGGAATAATTATCACAAGGCAGCAATCAGGAGAAAATGTCATAAGCAACGTCCAGGGTGCACATTCATAGGGATGCAATCAAGGAGTAAATCTCACGAGGGTGAAAGCAGGAATAATTATCAGAAGGCAGCAATCAGGAGCAAATTTCATAAGCAACGTCCAGGGTGCACATTCATAGGGATGCAATCAAGGAGCAAATCTCACGAGGGTGAAAGCAGGAATAATTATCACAAGGCAGCAATCAGGAGAAAATGTCATAAGCAACGTCCAGGGTGCACATTCATAGGGATGCAATCAAGGAGTAAATCTCACGAGGGTGAAAGCAGGAATAATTATCACAAGGCAGCAATCAGGAGAAAATTTCATAAGCAACGTCCAGGATGCACATTCATAGGGATGCAATCAAGGAGCAAATCTCATGAGGGTGAACGCAGGAGTAATGATCACAAGCAGAAATCAGGAGCAAATTTAATATGCAATGTTCAGGGTGCAAATTCATAGGGATGCAATCAAGGAGCAAATCTCACGAGGGTGAACGCAGGAATAATTATCACAAGGCAGCAATCAGGAGCAAATTTAATAAGCAACGTCCAGGGTGCACATTCATTGGGATGCAATCAAGGAAGCAAATCTCATCAGGGTGAAAGCGGGAAGGGAGTAGTTTCTTACCTGTAACTCCATTTCTCCAGCGTTGGTATCTTTCTTGGATTCACATGCTGTGAATATTCCCCGTTGTTAGGCTGGGAACCACGATCATTGTTAAAATAGCGTTTTCCCCTGGAAAACTCCAACACTTTAGTGTCCTATCAACGTCTTTTTTGGGTGCTTTAGCCACCACCAATAGGACATAGGGTATAAATAGCCCTGCCCCCGCGGCTTCCCCTCAGATTTGAACCTCCAAAGTGGAGGCAACCCCCATCAGGTTTGCCTGCAGCGGCGGCCGGCGGGCGCATGTGAATCCATGAAAGATACCAATGCTGGAGAAATGGAGTTACAGGTAAGAAACTACGCCCTTCTCCAGCATTGGATCTTTCAGGGATTCACATGCTGTGACTAGATTACATAGCAGTACCAATCATGCATGGCGGAGTGTAAAGGCAAACCAATACAGAAACATTATCACATACATGAGACCAGAAAAACCAGCAGTGATAACGTTCAAATAGACACCCCGAAGTTGCAAGGCTTACCTTATTGAAAGAGGCGTTGTAGGATTGCACATCCCACTTGTACATCTGCACCATACTGCTGTTCCAGACAGTAATGTCGAGTAAAGGTATGCAGCACCGACCAGGGGGCCGCCTGGCAAATGTCCACCAGCGGAGTCCCTGACCATAATGCCGCTGACAAAGCCGTAGACCTCGTTGAGTGTAACTTAGGACTTCTCTCCAAAGGCTTTCCCGCCTTAGTTTGGCAGTATGAGATAGCCGATGACACCCAGAGAGACAGTCCCTGTTTGGAGATTGCCCGTACCTTGACAGAGGGTCCATAAGCCACAAACAGTTGTTTAGAAAGTCTGAACTCCTGAGTACGACTCAGATAAAATTTCAATGCTCTTTTCACATCCAGCGTATGCAACTCTCTCTCTGCCGACGTGGAAGCGGAAGCAAAGAACGATGGTAACACAATCGAAGAAGGTTTAAGAAAAGTGGTTGGGACTTTTGGAATAAAGTGCGGGTTAGTGGCCAACACCACCTTGTCCTTGAAGAACCGTAAATATGGAGGGTCCACAACCAGAGCTTGCAACTCAGATAGTCTCTAACCGAAGTAATGGCCACCAAAAACGCCACTTTCTAGGACAAAAACTGCAAGGGCGTCGAAGACAGAGGTTCAAACGGAGGCCTCATCAGAACTGACAGAACCACATTGAGGCTCCACCCGGAGGGAACTTCTTGACTGGAGGAAATGTTCGAAACAACCCCTTCAGAAAATGCTTGATGAGATGATCACTAAATAGGGGTGTAGCGTGTCGCTTCCGAGTGAATCTAGAAATTGCTGCCAAGTGTCAAATGCAATAAGTAGGGTAGTACTTGCTCCGCTGAGGGCCAACCCCAGGCTGGCCCTTACACCACAGACAAAACCTTTTCCATTTACACACATAGGAGACATTCGTGGACGGAGTTCTAGCCGCCTCCAAAATGCGTCGACACTCACCAGAAATGTTCAGCAGGCCAAACTCAGAGAAATCAGGAGCCAAGTCGTCAGGCTGAGAGAACCTGGATCGTGGTGCCAGACAGCGCCCTTGTCCTGAGACAGAAGGTCCGGCGTCACTTGCAACCGCACCGGCTCCGCTACGGATAGATGAAGCAGATCCGAGAGCCACGGCTGCCTGGGCCAGTACGGGGCCACCAGAATCACCCAGCATGGGTATCTTCGAATCCACTGGAGGGTCCGTCGAATGAGTGGAAAGGGAGGAAATGCGTAAGCGTCCAGGATGCACATTCATAGGGATGCAATCAAGGAGCAAAATCCCATGAGGGTGAAAGCAGGAATAATGATCACAAGGCAGCAATCCAGGAGCAAATTTCATAAGCAGCTCTATCTAAGATTTTAAGGAGAAACTGAACTGTCGTTATAGGCCTGTAATTGGTCGGGACGCTAGAGTCCAAGTAAGGCTGTTTTAGGAGGGGTAGTACCCAGGCGTCTTTGAGGTTGGTTGGTACAGAACATGATTTGAACGAAGAATTAATGAAGGTGGTAACGAAAGGAGCTAGGTCTTTTGCAGCTTCTTTAATGATGGATGCTGGGCAAGTATCCCCAAGGCATCTGAGGGTTTGAGTGAGGTAATGATACTTTCAGCTTCAGTAGTAGAGATTGCAAGATGGCTTCTTGAGTGGCAAGCGCAATCTTGTCGAGGAAGGTTTTTTTGGCAGATATTTTGTCTTGTAGCAATGTGATTTTATTGCATAGGGCATTTTGGATGTTAGTTCAATAGTTTTTGTTATTGGTACACAAGTCTATAGGCGCAATAGGAGATTCTAATTCTCTGAGAATAGAGAAGATTTCCCTGGTGCTTGAATTTTCTTTTTTAATTCTGTCATTAAAGGTTTCTTTTTTGGTTTGTATAAGTTCCTTTTTGTATCTGTCAGTGAGGGAGGTGAGGAGATTTTTGGTCAGAGTCAATGTTTTTTTTTTCCAACTAGTTTCTGCCGGCCTTTTTTCTTTGCGTAGAGCTTTTAGGCTAGGGGTAAACCATGTGTTGAGATGAGCCAGGCGTTTTGCTTTGCTCAATTTCAAAGGCGCGGCGGTATCTATAGCTGTGTTGATAGTATTATTGTATAGATCAACCATTTCTGTAGGGTCGGTAGACAGGTAGGAGGGATTAGTAATGGGGTGGATCAGTGGTAGGAGGTTCGTGACTGTTATATTCTTTTTACAGCTGGTAAGGGCTGGTGATGCCATTGGTTTGGTTGCATTGGTTTGCGGGATGTCCTGGATGGTGAACGAGATCAGGTAGTGATCAGTCCAGATGCATGGTTCAGTGGCAGTAATGCAGGAGGTGCAGTTAATATCTGCAACTTATTCCAAGGTGTGGCCTTTGGAATGAGAGGGTCCGTTGTTCCTGATAGTAAGGCCAGCTTCCTTGATAGTGTTTGCTAGGATAGAGGCATTAGCCTCTTTAGGGTCGTTAAGGCCCAGTTTAAAGTCGCCACGTAGGATAATTTGTGTCCCAGGTTTGGCGTTCATGTTCAGAACTGATGCTATGTCTTCTTCAAATGCTCCTAGAGGGCCAGTAGTTCTATAGATCAAATGCACAGTAATAGTGCGTGAGAGGGATATTCCCATTTTAACTGAGAGTAACTCTGCTGATGGCAATAGCATAGGTTCTATCTCTTTGATATTAAGGTCAGATTTGCAGATGAGTGCTAGGCCACCCCCTTCGGAATTTTCTCTATCTCTTCTAATGCTAGTGAAGTTGGCTGTGACTGCTAGCATCAGAGCAGGTCCTGCTGCTTTGTGGAGCCATGTCTCAGTGACAGCTAGGAAGTCTAGTTGGTTGTAAGTGATGATATCAGCAATTTCTGAGGCATGGGCTACAAGCAATCTAGTGTTGATGAGGCCTCCCTTAATGATATGTGTTTCATTTGTTGTGATCCTGGTAGGGTTTTTGCTGATAATAGTAGATGTTCCAGGGAAACTGGTGCAGGAATTCAGTCTAGGAGTGGGTTCAGATTTGGATGGGTTGTGTGAGGGCCGTATGGGCCTCAGTTGGAAATGGCTGTTTGTGTGGGTTGATGGTGGCTTGGACAATCGGGATCCTAATCTGTAATTTCTCCATTTGGTTGAGCATCTCTGGCTAGGGTAGAGCTTGTTAGTGCAGAGTCTGTTGGGATACAGGCGAAACCTGCGTAACTTGCATAACGTTACTCTTGGTACTAGTTCGCTTTTGACTGGGGCGAGAGGCGGTAGGAAGTATGTGAGTTTAATTAGGTTTTCTTATATGTGGTAGGATGACTTTAACGTGTGTTGCAGTGGTATTCACTTCACTTACTAGCGGAGATCTGTTACAGAAGGCTGCCATAGTGGTTAAAGCGAGGAGGGCGGATAGGATGAGGGTGTGCACAAAGTAGGTGGGCATCTTGGTCATGTCTCAGATGTGTAAGAAAGGTACTGTAGTCAGACAGGGCAGTGCATAAAATGATTAGCAGTCCGGCTAGTTTACAGGAGTAAGTTAATTTCTAAAAGCTCCTGTTCATTAGATAACGTAGGCTAGTACAAGTAGATTCAGGTGCACCTGAATGGCAGTGGCTAGCTCAATGAGATCAGGTACGCAGTGGCATAGGCTAGTTCAGGTGAGTTTGGTGTACAATGGCCCAGGTTAGTTCAGATCAATTCAGTATGCAATGGCATAGGCTGGTTCTAGTGATAGCAGTAAGCAGTGGCGTAGGCTACTTCAGGTGACAACGATATGCAGTGGCATAGGCTAGTTCAGATGAAAACAATATGCAGTGGCGTAGGCTAGTTCAGATGAAAACAATATGCAGTGGCGTAGGCTAGTTCAGATGAAAACAATATGCAGGGGCATAGGCTAGTTCAGATGACAATGATATGCAGTGGCATAGGCTAGTTCAGATGAAAACAATATGCAGTGGCGTAGGCTAGTTCAGATGACAACGATATGCAGTGGCATAGGCTGGTTCTAGTGATAGCAGTAAGCAGTGGCGTAGGCTAGTTCAGGTGACAACGATATGCAGTGGCATAGGCTAGTTCAGATGAAAACAATATGCAGTGGCGTAGGCTAGTTGAGATGAAAACAATATGCAGTGGCGTAGGCTAGTTCAGATGACAACGATATGCAGTGGCATAGGCTAGTTCAGATGAAAACAATATGCAGTGGCGTAGGCTAGTTCAGATGAAAACAATATGCAGTGGCGTAGGCTAGTTCAGATGAAAACAATATGCAGGGGCATAGGCTAGTTCAGATGAAAACAATATGCAGGGGCATAGGCTAGTTCAGATGACAACGATATGCAGTGGCATAGGCTAGTTCAGATGAAAACAATATGCAGTGGCGTAGGCTAGTTCAGATGAAAACAATATGCAGTGGCGTAGGCTAGTTCAGATGAAAACAATATGCAGTGGCGTAGGCTAGTTCAGATGAAAACAATATGCAGGGGCATAGGCTAGTTCAGATGACAACGATATGCAGTGGCATAGGCTAGTTCAGATGAAAACAATATGCAGTGGCGTAGGCTAGTTCAGATGAAAACAATATGCAGTGGCGTAGGCTAGTTCAGATGAAAACAATATGCAGGGGCATAGGCTAGTTCAGATGAAAACAATATGCAGGGGCATAGGCTAGTTCAGATGAAAACAATATGCAGTGGCGTAGGCTAGTTCAGATGACAACGATATGCAGTGGCATAGGCTGGTTCTAGTGATAGCAGTAAGCAGTGGCGTAGGCTAGTTCAGGTGACAACGATATGCAGTGGCATAGGCTAGTTCAGATGAAAACAATATGCAGTGGCGTAGGCTAGTTCAGATGAAAACAATATGCAGTGGCATAGGCTAGTTCAGATGAAAACAATATGCAGTGGCGTAGGCTAGTTCAGATGAAAACAATATGCAGGGGCATAGGCTAGTTCAGATGACAACGATATGCAGGGGCATAGGCTAGTTCAGATGACAACAATATCCAATGGGGTAGACAGTTCAATAGGAGCAATAAACTTAAACTAGTTTCTTGGCATAGCATAGGATAGTTCAAATGACTACAGTATGCTGTGGTGTAGGCACGTTCAAAGGGAGAAGCGGTGAACGGTTACATAGGCTGATTCAAATAGGTACAGTATACATGAGCTAGTTCAGAGGAATGCAGTATACAGTGGTAACGGCTCATCCAAATGAATACAGTAAGAACTGGCATAGGCTCGTTCGTATAAGTACCGGAGGCTGTGGCATAGGCTAGATTAAAAGAAAAACGGCGAGCAATTACGTAGGTTAGATCATATGAGTACAGTAAGCATAGGCTGGTTCATAGGCATAGCAAATGCTAGTTCGGATGAGTTCCGTAAGTAGTGGCATAGGCAAGTTCAGGTAAAGTTCGGTATAAGTGAGCGCTCATGAATGCTGGACTAGGGATTGTTTCAGGCCTCGGCCACAGTGTGTTAGGAGAGGTAGTTGAAGACTAGGCTCAGCGAAGGCCCGTAGTGCATAGAGTTACCTTAAGGTCAGGAGCGCGCTGGTGATGATTAAGGCGAACGCATTCATTGGGTTACTTGCCTGGTGTATCTGCAGTGCGCATACAAATGGTAGATCGGATGCAGATGTCTGGATCCATAAGCAGGGCAAAGAGAGAAGGCTGCTACTCTCCGCGGCGAACAGGCATACAGAAGCCTTTATCCACGGCCTTCGTCCGCGGGCCGGCTTCCGCCTATCAGTGAGGCTGATTGGATAATGTAGCTTCCCAATTACTTAGCAACGAGGATAAGCCTCGTTCTCACGCTGCATGTCGCATCTCGCCAGCCATTTTATGGTCAGCCGACGATGGCGATTCAAAGTGATATTTCAAAAATCAAATGCAGAAAGTGCAGGAAGAGCAGGCTACGGTGCGGCCCAAGGACAAGGGGTACCTTTAGGGATCCGGATGGGCACGGATATCTGATTACACACGGCGTAGATGTCAGGAGGGTGGTAGACGGCGAGTGTCTCCGGCGAACTGCTCCTGCAGCTGTGGACTTGGGGGCACGGCTCCTGCTCTTTCCTACTTCGACGAGGGGAGGCTGACTGGATGCTCATGGAGGCAAACAGAAGGCCTGCTGTGGGGGGCCTTGCGTTGTAGGGAAAGGCTGCAGTTATGTGTCGCTTCACCTGCAAACTGCCTATGAGAGAGTTGGGACGATGGGTTAGAGTGAACCGGGAAGGAGAAACAAGGAAAAATGAAGTATCAAATATAGAAATAATCAGAAGGAAAAAAGAATAATTATGACAAGGGTGCAATCAGGAGCACATTTCATAAGCAACGTCCAGGGAGCACATTCATATGGGTGCAACCAAGGCGCAAATCTCGCTTGGGTACAATCAGGATCAATATCACAAGGCTTCAATGAAGGGGAAATTCTCACATGAGTAGTGGTGGGTTGATGTTGCTTTGCTGAACGGTACATAGTCAATTATTTCACAGGTCTAGTTGGGGGGTCAGTGTGGGGCATTTGGCAACCAGACAATCGGAAGCCTGCTATGTTTTCTTCACATCCTCTATTGCGCTGATTTACCTCACCATTAGATAGCATGTCAGAATGTTCACCTGTCGTGCGATGAGAGCATGGAACGTATTGCTTTGAAATCTTGGTTGCTGGCGCTGGACTAGGTGGTCGAGGTGCCCCTGTACAATCGTCTACTTTCTCCGTACCCAATTCTTCGCTCTTCTTTTCCACAGAGTCAAACGTAGCCACTGGGCTTCGCTGGCTTGCTGTGGGGGACCTTGTACTGTAGGGAAAGGCTGCAGTCATGTGTCGCTTCACCTACCTGCAAACTGCCTATGAGAGGGTTGCAACGATGGGTTAGAGTGAACCGGGAAGGAGAAACGAGGAACAAATATAGAAATAATCAGAATGAAAAAAGAGCAGCCAAGGCTGTGCACCGCCCAACAGGCTGTCGCGACGTGACTTTTAAGGGAAGGGGGCCTTTTCATGATATGATCATTCCTGTGATTGGTGGACGATGAAGCAATCCGGGTGTGAGAGTAGGAACATCTAGAATCGAAATTGGAAAATGGTGGCGAAAGAGAAATTACAAGTGCCAGTTAGTGTTTTGATTGGACCTCAATAGGTAGTAGGGTGTGATTGTGGCTATGTGTGTAACGAGGGAGGTGTGCGGTATCTTGTAAGAATGAGGGAATGGGTGCCTATGCAATTGGGAGCCTTTTCTTGTATGGCCATGAGCACAAGCTGCCTTGTAGGACTGTGAAATTGAACAGTTAAAAAATAAATGTTAACGAGATTTAGGCAGAGTCAAAGATCCCCTATAGCCTATTTTAAAGAATTTAATATTTGTGTGGATCAGTTCTCCTTATGAACACCCACGTGTTACATGTTGGTGACCCCAAAACAAACCGACAGACTTTGTAACATTGTAAATATGTGGTTAGAACCTGCCATTTGCCTGCAAGTATTTATAAAGTCAGGAAAAGTGTAAAATTAGAAAATGTGGCTTGACCCCCACAGCTTTCAAATAAATAGTTGACATGTGTCGCAAAATAGAAAATAATGAGGCAAAACCCAGTTTGGCGTGTTAGAAGAAGGAGTCGGACACTTGAGGGACATTTCTACTGATGTTATGTTATGTTAAAGGTACTTAGCTAGCGCACTGTCACCAACGGAATTGGTCCCCAGGCGCTCTGGCGGATCTGTAAATGAGAAGGTAGGATGGGTTAGTAGGGTGGAGAGGGAGTAGGATAGTGAGAGGAGTGATGTACTGTTGGCAGCTTCAACTCGGTAGACACCTGGTGCTGAGCTTTGGCGCAAGTATTGGATCGGTGTCAGTCCACGTGTGCTGTAGGTGTGGTTTATGTGTTGTTGCAGTGTGGTGAAGTGCGTGCAGCTTGTTGTGCGAGAGATGGTTGAGAGTTTTTTGAGTGAGATAAGCATGCAGAGAGTTGGAGCTTATATTGGTTAGTGGGTTATGTGACATTTAACATGCCAACATTCACAGTTCTGTCTAAGTGTAGTACTTGCTGATCTACATAGTTCCGTCTTCAGTGTGGCACTCGTTAACCTTCCCAATAATTATCTAGACATGGGGCTGGCTGGCTAATGTTAATGTTTATTAAAATAATACGGGTAAGGCCTATCTTTTCCTATTGCTAGATGGGTATCCCTAACTACCGAAATAAACTAACGTGCTTGTCAGTCATCGGTCCAAACGAGTTTTAACTGACCCTACCACCATTTCAGCTATCTTTAAGTAGCCCAGGAGATGTCTCCCTTCTCCTGCTCGTCTCTTAAATCTCTCTTCTTTACTCAAAAGTTGTTAGTATGATATCTTTAGACACTCAGCCAGGGTGGGATGAGATGCCAGTCATGTGGGCTGTTTTTGACAAGGAGCACTGGGGGCCGAAACAATGCACCCCATATGTCATCCGTGTGTACCCTTCATATCCATGTGTACTCTTTATATGCACAACTTTTTCCTCGGGCTCAGCTGCCTGACTGGGCTGCCTGCCACCACGTGCCTGTGTTTATTGTTTGGGATGTGTTAACTTTGCATTTGACTGAACTCTTTGGGGCTGGGCCGGTTTGGGTTAGTGCCTGGTAAGTTACAAAATAGCAACAGACCGGAGGCAAATACCCACCTAACCCGCGGCAGGCACCATGCCACCCTGATCCAGATCTAGCCTGTGACCAGTCTGCGGTGCCCACGTTAGTAGTGTACTGAGAGGAGCCGAGGTCGGAGCACTGCAGTGCGGAGAGCACTTAATAATGCATGCAGTGTGCACATGCTGTCATTTAAGGGGTGAAGCAACCCGTTCCCCTTTCCCTGGTCGGGGAGGCGGTCCACATGTTCACAGGACCCTGATGTCCGGTCCGGTCCTTTCTCAACTGGACCGAAACCAAACTGAGTCTCGGAGCCTGGAGGTGGAAACACTTGGCAGATGTATGCGTGACACCCGGTGGCTGCTCGTGGCAGGGTTTGCACCACAGCATGCAGCGTTCTGAGGTCTGCACTTATTTCCACTGCCCTTAGAAAGTGTGGAACAGCAGATCCTGGCATGGCCACCGCTCACCGCTAACACTTTTCATATTCACTGCATCTCCCCGCTTCTTGTGGCATGCACACAATGAGGTGCAGAAGTACAGTGCCTTGGGTGGGAAGCATGGGGCAGAACCCGTTGGGCATCTCGCATCTGGCCTGGAAGATCTGTAGGCCCCCATCTCTCCCCCAACACACACACACACAGGTCTCACTCGTGACATGCCTCATTACAGGTCTGGCGGTAACCGTGCCAGTGCTACCGGGAGGTTGCCGCGGGACCTGTAAATATTTACCAGCACCTGACTTCCCGGTAACAGGGGGATTACAACCCCGGCAGGCACCGGTAAATTGTAAGTCCCCATTCCCATAGAGTAGGCTCTATGGGAATGGGGATTATGGGTGCTTCCGTGACTGCTGTGCCCGGCAGGGTCAGACCTGTCGGGCACAGCGGCTCCAGCAGGCAAACCCGTAGTGTGCCGGTCCGGAAACAACGGTGCCGGTAAGCTTACTGGCACTGTTGTTTCCGGACCGGCAGTGCCTGCCACAGAGGTCTTTTCCCTGTGATCTCTACCCTGGCATCTCCTGCCACAATTCATGTTGCCCAGTGCATTAAGTGGTATTAGAAATCGAGGGGGTGGGAGGCTCTCCTAATATAGGCCACGCCCCCTCAGGAGAGCCACCCTCGGCTAAGGTTAGAGGAGGCTGGCAATAGAATCAGAGCTGGCACGCACTGACATTATTACATTTGATGCGCCCAGCCCCTCCTTTTAAATAAAAGGGGCTGGGCGCACCAAAAGGTGTGACACCAGTGTGCCCCAGTTCACACACAGAAAGCAGTCCTTTGAACCAAGGAGCCGGTGGTAGGCAACTCTTTAAAGGATAGTTCCGGGACTTTTTTTTTATTGTCCCTACGGTTCGGCCATGTGTTTTTAAGCATAACTCGGTAGATCGTAGAAAACTTTCCTATGGACCTTACCCGACTTTTCGTCCATTAACGCACTCGAAATCAGCCGCCATTTTCTGATAATCCTATCATTTCCCCCCATCGCCCTGGCTGCACTGTTTTTGCGGCACTAAATCAAATCCCCCGCCCCTGAGCCTGACATCAGCAGACGCGTACCGCCCATTTCCCAACGCCAACGCACGTTTCGTGTCAACAATCGCTGCGCCTCAGCTAATGAAGTGTCGCCATGGAAATGGCAGGACGCCTCTTTCCTCAATAAGTATAAACACACCGTTTCACAACACACAGCAGCAGATTTTCGATTCCATTACTCTCTCTGTGTTACTTTGAGTATTCTGTGACTCGTTTCTGTGCTCTGGTCAGCTACCTACGCCGCTTCTAGGCCTTGTGAACACCTGTACCATCTCTGTAAATTATTTTACTTTCTTTACCACACAATGGCTACAATAATGGCGTATATGTACGAGCCCGAGTACACCGAGGAGGAACTACTGGAAAGGCAAGCACGCGAAAACGATGGGGATTCTGACGGCAGTTGGGAGGACCAGTCAACGGATGAAGAGCCTGGACCATGTCGCATGGACGGCGTCTCCACCTGGTGCACGTGCAATCGGTGCGAGCTAATGCCAACTGAGGAGGAGAACTGCTGCTGCCGTGAAAATTCCGGGTGCTTGGCCTACATTTCGGAAGGCGAGCCAAGTCCGCAATGCATCACCGAGCTGCCAGAGTTCAGGGAAGCCTGCCTCTCACGGACCGTGTTGAGGATGATGATGGTGCTTATGCACGAACTTCGCGGCACTGTTCGTCCGCGTAATCCGAGTAACGAGTAAGTATACTCTGGTTGTGATGACAGTGATGCCACTACTATGTCATGGTCGTCTCCCACATATAAAATTACATCTACATATCATTCAAACGCATGTAAATTGGTTCCATATTGTGCATTTTCTAGCTAGAATTTTTTTCAAAGCAGAATGACATTTTTTACCTGAATCGACAGTGATAAGAAAGTTTTGTCATTTTAATACAGTTTGCATCTTTCATTTTCACAGGTGGTACAGGCTGGTGGCCTATCGTTGCTTCACTTGGTGGCTTCACGGGAGGCTCGGACACCGCGTTCGGAGAGTAATACCTGCCTGTGCGGTACTTGCCATTAGACAACATTTCCCCAGCGACAGTGGACAATACCGCGGTTTTTCCCTGGATGTGCTGCAACCGGAACTTTACAATGTGTAAAGTTACAATGTGTAATGTTTATTATTTATGTTCAATTGAAATAAAGATCTAAAATAAAACCCAACATATATTTTAACAATGGTTGTTTTGATTTTTTAAATGAATCTAGTGTGTCTCCATTGAATAGTCTTCCTGTGCCTTGTCTTGTCACACCACATATTCTCCTGGGAGGGTGAGGTATTTATAAACTCACCCCCTGCCTTCCATGTACTAGATCCTGCAGCCTGCCTCTTACATGCAGTTAGATGGCCTCTCCTTGGTGTGGCCCTGCGGCAAACGAGTCTTGTCTGCACGACCACCGCCCCAATCCACCCCCCCGCCCTATCAAAGGCAGTTCGCACCGGGGTACTTGCGCTGGCAAGTGGAGCTGTCAGGGAGCGATAAAGGCCAAGAGGTGCCAAAGACCATGTTCACTTCAAAGTGGTCTATAGAGCATGGGTTGTTGTTCCCATGTCTACCTCCAGACCCCGTGTCTCCTGCCAAGCATCCCCCCTCACGCTGGACGGCCCCCTGCAATCCACATAAGTGTGTCTCCATTCACGAGTCTTCCTGTGTCTTGTCTGCACGACCACCGCCCCAATCCACCCCCCGCCCTATCAAAGGCAGTTCGCACCGGGGTACTTGCACTGCCAAGTGGAGCTGTCAGGGAGCCATAAAGGCCAAGAGGTGCCAAAGACCATGTACACTTCAAAGTGGTCTATAGAGCATGGGTTGTTGTTCCCATGTCTACCTCCAGACCCCGTGTCTCCTGCCAAGCATCCCCCCTCACGCTGGACGGCCCCCTGCAATCCACATAAGTGTGTCTCCATTCACGAGTCTTCCTGTGTCTTGTCTGCACGACCACCGCCCCAATCCACCCCCCGCCCTATCAAAGGCAGTTCGCACCGGGGTACTTGCGCTGCCAAGTGGAGCTGTCAGGGAGCGATAAAGGCCAAGAGGTGCCAAAGACCATGTTCACTTCAAAGTGGTCTATAGAGCATGGGTTGTTGTTCCCATGTCTACCTCCAGACCCCGTGTCTCCTGCCAAGCATCCCCCCTCACGCTGGACGGCCCCCTGCAAACCGCATAATGCCACGACATATACACGTCATTCATTCACAAACACACCCCTGTTTCGAATTCTTTATAACCCACTTCATATTTCTAATGAGAACTTCTTTGCGCTTTGCTAGTCAACCCGTGAAGGTGCTGGTTATCTGCTCTTCGTCTCTGCGAACTTCCGTGACCACTTCGAGGAAACTCGTCAGTTTGCAACCTGTGAACTGCTCCCTGTTCTACGACAAGAAACTGCTCTGATCCTTGCATCTAACTGTTTGTTCGTCAAGGTAAGGCCATGTACCATAATCATTTTGCGTCCAATTTCTTTTCGTTCAAGACAGTACATGCAAGGAACTAGTCACATGTTCTGAGTTTAGTTACAAGAACCAAAACGAACCTTGCATTGAACCTTTTATGTGTCATTTAATTTTTTAACACATTGGTATTCATAGAGAATTGTTGATCTTTACTTTTCAGAACTTTCCACAATGCCTGCCTGTTCCATTGGCGGTTGCCCTTCGAAGACCCATAATAAATCTGAAGGTACTATAATGCATGTTTTCCCTAAGACAATAGATCAGATACGAGAATGGGTCCGATATTGCGGATATCCACCGTCTGAGCTTCAAAGTAGAGTCCTAGAAGTCTTTGCGGACAAGAGGGGTGATCGATACCGCATCTGCAGCAGGCACTTTACCTCTTACATGTACTCCACATCATTGCTAATAAAGAAGAACACACCGCGAGCGAGGTGAAAATTGCTCTCAACCGCTATTCCCACTCTATTTGTCCACATCCCTCCACTGGTGAGTCAAGTTTACGTATTTATCTCTCGGCCTTGCGGTAGTGTGTAGCATTAGCTAACAATAATTTCCCCATTTATGTATCCACTCAATATTAAGGCGGAAGATTCTCCATCCGTGTCGTTATTGCAGTCATCAGCCACTTCAAGCGCCTATCGGGTAATCTTACTTGGCTATTCTGCCACTGACTGTACTCGTCCTCTAGTCTTTGTTTTCAGTTATAATTATTGTTATCCAAAATAATGCAAGTACTGTCTTTCAGGGAGATGCTGAGGAGTCCAACGTATTGACGACTACCGTTGATGTCACTCAGATGCTCGAGGTACGTTTCCGGACAGTTCCATCGATGGAGATCATCAGATCTTGCATTCTTGTAGCGTGATTGTTACACACAATGTTTCTTTCGTTTTTAGGCATTGATATGTCCTTCTGTCGTCGCCCTCCTATGTCTCTTCTTTTTTCAATATTGTGTTCATTACTAACGAAAGTCCAATGTTTCAGGGAGTCGATGGAGCATTAGTCCAAGAAGAAGCGGGAGCATGCAGTTACGGGTCGGCGCAACAGCTTGCAGAAGTGTGCACGGCAGTTACATCGTCCCTTGATGTTCTTATGCATTTCGAGGTATGGATACTGACAGTTCGATCAAGGAAATCATATGACGTGATTACATCCGCTATACTTCCTTCTTTATTAACGCAAGTACTATGTTTCAGGGAGATGACGGAGCTTCTTCTACAAGAACATCACCCCTAGTAGTTGATGCAGATCTCTGGGTGGTGACACTTCCAACGATCGAGCAAATCGAATCATATTTACATATCCATTATTTATTTTAGACAACTGATCATTTGTGCAGGTCTATTTAGATGAGCCGTTGACACCTGCACAAAGTTTATGTTCTTTTTAACAAAATAGAAAACCATACTAATGCAATTACTGTGTTTCAGGGAGGTACTGAAGCATCATCTTCAATAATATCATCAATGGAAGTCTATGAGGAGCCCGAGGTATGGATCTTGACAGTTCCATCTAACTAGATCAACAATGCGTGAATAATTGTCGTTTGAATGTTCTACACAAAGCGTTCATTCGTGTTTTGCTATTGAGATGTACGTGGGTATTGGTCCCCAAGTACATTTTGTGTTTTCGATATTATTATACATACTAATGAAAGTTCTATGTTTCAGGGAGTCGATGGAGCGTCAGTGCGTGATGGATGTGCTTATCATGAAAATATAGTTGTTGCAGCGCAAGAGGAAGTGGAGACATGCACACACGAGTCGGAGCAACAGCGTCCCGATGTTGAAGTTCGAGGCAAGAAAGTTTCAAAGAAAAGAAAGCAAAAGAAGGTTAGTGTCCTGTTCACTATATTATGTTGTCTTTCACTGTCAATAGTTCAATACTGTAAGTTGTGTTTAAACTGAACATCCCTTTTCCAATCTGTCCTCTAGTTGCGAGTGGGTGTACGAACTAGATCTACACAGACAGTGAAGCGAACGAGAGATGTTGCTTGTCAAACCTTTTGGCAGGGACTTGAGACTGGGGATGCATCGTGCCAATGGGAAGAATATGAAGTGATTGACAACGGAGCTATACCACATCCAGCCATCGATAGTGAATGTCCTCCTGGTAGTTCGGATGCAGTCGGAGATCAATTCACAGAATCCACACCCGCAAAAACTAAGACCGCGAGAAAGTTGAAGAAATTGTTTTATTCACCCATCGCCGGAGAAGGAACAGATGTTGCAATGGAAGAGAATGAAGTGGACGACAATGAAACACCATCAATATCACTGAACATAGCGGAAGACGATATCAGAGATTCTACCTTTCATGTGAGTGACATGTCCTCAACGTTACAGGCCGAACCAGCTGGGATGCAGAGTGACAGTATAAGGAAAGAGGCCAAATTCATTGTATTCGATAGTTGTTTGATTTATATTATTATTCGGATGAAATGTGGGCATTCGGTTGGTGGGGAAGTATGTGGGGAGCCATTGATTAATGTGACTCGTGCAATTCGAGGCACTAACCTTAAAATACATGCCACCTGTACAAAATATCATCCTTTCTCATGGTCTGCACAACCCATGCTGGGGCAACTGTCAGCAGGCAATCTACTTTGTGCAGCGGCTGCACTTTTTAGTGGTTCAAGTTTTAAAAAGTTAGAGTCTTTCTTTCAGTTTGTGGGAATCCATTTCATTGCGAAAACTCAGTTCTACAAATACCAAACCGATTATCTATTTCCAGCCATTAGCGAAGCTTGGAGAATGGAAAAAATGTCTATTGATAGTACATTTGCGGGCAAACGGTTCAGGCTAGCCGGTGATGGACAGTGCGACAGCCCAGGATTTTCAGCCAAGTACTGCACCTACCACTTTCAGGACATGGAAAGTAAGAAAATTGTGAGTTCGGTGGTCGTGCAGGTGTCACAAAGTACATCCTCAGTGGCCATGGAGAAAGTTGGCTCTGTAGCATCATTGCAAGAACTACAATCGCGGGGAATGGTGATCGACCTGATAGCCACGGACAGACACGTTTCAATTGCCAAGACAATGAGAGAAGAGTACAAAAATATAAATCACCAATTTGACGTTTGGCATCTTGCAAAAACAATCAATAAAAAAATGTCGGCTGCAGGTAAAAAAAAAAGATATGCAAGGTATTTCACAGTGGTCCAAGTCAATCAGCAACCATCTTTGGTGGAGCTCAAAAACATGTGGAGGGTCGTTGGAAATTCTACTGGAAAAATGGCGGTCAGTAATGCTACACTGTACCAACGTTCACCGTTGGAACACAAACCAACATTTCCACAATTGTGAACATGGCCATTTGTCCACAGAGGAGGCACGGAAGAAGAAGTGGTTGATTCCTTCATCACCCACTCACAAAGCCATTGAAAAGATTGTATTTGATAAAACTATAACAAGAGATTTGAGGGGACTCACGGAATTCTGCCACACAGGAGATTTGGAGGTGTTCCACAATATGTGCCTAAAGTACCGGCCAAAACGATTGCATTTTGGTATGGAGGGCATGATAAATCGGACTCTTCTAGCGATCTTGGCACATAACCATAATGTTGGCCGTCAACAAAGTAGGACGACCGGAACTTTAGGGACGCTTCGCTACAATAAGGCCTTCACTAAAAGAAGTAAACAATGGGTGATCAAACCAGTGTTTGAGGATATGCAATATGAGTTTATTGAGAGACTAATTGTTGATGTCCTAGATAGGCACATACATGGAGTTGTGAATGAACCTGTGCAGGGGACAACTGCATTGCCACCCAACATTGCCTCTGTTCCATGTCCACCTAAAGAAGAGCTCATTGAGAAATACACATCACGGTTTAAATGATTGTAATTTGATTGTCTGTTCTCTCGAGTCTCCTCATGTCGCAGGCCCATTGAATATGTGTATCTATGTAATGTGTAAATAAAAGTGATTGCTCAGTGTACATGCAATGTGTCTCTCTACCCTTGCCCCTCCCTTCACCGTGCAGTAGTGCGAACCACCCGGGTTTCACCTGTGACTCTGCTCTCGAGTCTCCTCATGTCGCAGGCCCATTGAATATGTGTAGCTATGTATTGTGTAAATAAAAGTGATTGCTCAGTGTACATGCAATGTGTCTCTCTACCCTTGCCCCTCCCTTCACCGTGCAGTAGTGCGAACCACCCGGGTTTCACCTGTGACTTTGCTCTCGAGTCTCCTCATGTCGCAGGCCCATTGAATATGTGTAGCTATGTATTGTGTAAATAAAAGTGATTGCTCAGTGTACATGCAATGTGTCTCTCTACCCTTGCCCCTCCCTTCACCGTGCTGTAGTGCGAACCACCCGGGTTTCACCTGTGACTTTGCTCTCGAGTCTCCTCATGTCGCAGGCCCATTGAATATGTGTAGCTATGTATTGTGTAAATAAAAGTGATTGCTCAGTGTACATGCAATGTGTCTCTCTACCCTTGCCCTTCCCTTCACCGTGCAGTAGTGCGAACCACCCGGGTTTCACCTGTGACTTTGCTCTCGAGTCTCCTCATGTCGCAGGCCCATTGAATATGTGTAGCTATGTATTGTGTAAATAAAAGTGATTGCTCAGTGTACATGCAATGTGTCTATCCAACCTTGTTCATTTGCGCATTAAATTAAACCAAACAGTAATATAAATCATTTTTCAAAAAATATAGAATGTCTCCGTATTTATGGTCCTCTGGGGCTGCAAAGCACGCAGACAAAATGCAAAGATGGAGTGTAAATTTCAAGTCCTGTGAGATGGCCTTAGACTGAATGTAGCTAACTAGGAATGTGTGCTCGTTCAAAGTGAAGGTCAGCTGCTTTGATTTTTTGCTCGGGTGCCGGAATGGCCCACGACTCAGTATAAGGTTCTATTGTTATTTGACCTTGACAGGCCGGGACCATCCCGAAAGACTTCTTTTTGGGGGTGTGGTGCAATAACGTAAGAAACGATAATGAATAAAATTTCAGAAACGATAGCCATTTAATGTTCGTTCATTAGAAGAAATAACGTCGGCATAGAAGGAGTGGTATTTCGGGGCTGCCCTACGCACAGAAACAATGGAAAATGCAAATATAATGTAAGTAACTCTTTAGATGAGTTTATACCGCAATTTAAACTTGTTCGTTCTATGTGGCATATTGTTTTGTACCGCGCACTATCTTGAGGAGAACCATCTCCTTTTACGGAAGCACCTCAAAACCTTCCTCTTTGCTTCTGCTTTCTCTCTCCCTCTCCCCTGCTACAACTGGTCCACTGTCTGCGACCTCGGTCCTGGGCCCTTCCACTCTCCACCTGCACTGCCTCCCTGTCAACCCCTGCACTGGGGGACTGTCTCAGTATCCTACAGCCCCCCCTTGACGTATAATACCCAGTTGCACTGTCCTAGCTATGAAATAATTTCCCGACCGAATATATAAAATGAATAATTTTAATAAAGATCTGATGGTGAGACTAATTTCATTTTTTATGTTTTTCAAACAGGTACATCCTTCATTATTGCATGTGTCACGAGTACCAGACACCGGCGGATGGGTTTTTCAACCACCAGTTGCTTCTCCGCGTGAACAACGTTACCACCCTGACCATTTTATGGGACGATCGCCAAGTACAAGTATGCCCTTACGCGGTACTAACGGCTAGATGCAACATACAGACCTTTGTGGTGGCGTAGTGCCTCGTTGTTGGAACAGCCATGCGATTATCAGTGCGACCGAAGAGCTTATTTTATCGTAAACCAACACCCTGTGTACTGCACACGAACATCGCTTGCCTCAAGACGAACTATTTTGGATCGAGAGCAAAGAAAAATGCAAATCGCTGAATATTCTCTAAACATTTGATGTCCAATAAAAGTACTTTGCCAAATGTACAATCTTGCCGTTTGCTTTTAAACCACAGTTTCATATTCCGAATTGTGGCGCTGTATTGTGAGATGATCTAAGACCCTGTGTACAGCAAAGGAACATCGCGTGCCTCAAAACGAACTTTTTGGAACGTGAGCAAATAAAAATGCAAACCGCTGAATATTCTCAAAACATTTGATGTCAAATAAATGTACTTTACCAAATTTACAATCTTGCGGTTTAATTTAAAAGTACAGTTTCATATTCCCAATTGTGGCGCGCTGTGTTGTGTGAGCTCATCTGTGTTGATTTCCGGGTTCTGTGTGGAGTCGCGTAGAAGACGCCTGGGCGCGTTTGCCTACGCAGCTCAGTCACGTCACGGATAGAGGCGGGGAATATGAATGTTTTCATAAAGTCTGTTTCAGGGGCGGGGGATTTGATTTAGTGCAGCAAAAGCAGTGCAGCCAGGGCGATGGGGGGAAATGATAGGATTATCAGAAAATGGCGGCTGATTTCGAGTGCGTTAATGGACGAAAAGTCGGGTAAGGTCCATAGGAAAGTTTTCTACGATCTACCGAGTTATGCTTAAAAACACATGGCCGAACCGTAGGGACAATAAAAAAAAAGTCCCGGAACTATCCTTTAACCACTGGCTCCTTGAATGAAAGGTCGCCCTGCTGCTGATGTCTCTGTACTCAGAAACAGGAGGAGGGCTGTACTGCCCATCTCTCCTTTTGTTTTCGAGTTAAGTCATCGAGTTAAGTCATCAAGCAGCATGGCTATGTACTCGGAAATAAAAGGAGAGCCGGGAAGTCCATCCATCCTCCAGTCTCTGAGTACAGAGACATCAAGCAGCCCTTGTAGCCGAAGCGCTGCACGGTTACACAGGCTGCTTGAAGGTGTCAGTACTTCTGAAGTGCCGACAGCGGCAGGCAGCCTGTGTAATTGCAGCGCTTCGGCTACACAGGCTGCCAGACAGAGGTGTCGGCGTGGCTGGGGCTAGTCGGGGGTGGGCCTCGGCTCGGGAGACCTTTTTGGAGACTGCCAGGACTTGGCCCTGGCTAGCCCCGGCACACTTAAAGCACTACGGTTGCCTCTCTCACTGGGCTGAGGGCTCCCTACTGTCTCCACCCCAGCAACTCCTGTCTGACCAGAGGGTCTCTGCCGCTAGCACCCTCTGCGACTGCCCCCCGCTACCCGCATTCCAGTCCTGTCCTGTACTCCAGCTCTCTCACACACACACACATGCTGGCTTTGTACATCCTTAAAGACGCCAAGACTCCTGCTGTCCCTTTCTTTATTTTCAAGTGCAATTCCATTACAGTATGCCACCATTTGGATCAGCACAACCTTTTCCCATGGACACCCCATCCACTCATATGGTCTTTTCATTGTGTTATGCCCTGTGATTTCACTGCCACACTAGTCACTAAACATTGCACCAACCAGTCGCCCTGAAGATGATGCGGGAGGGGGCAAACACCTCCTGCCCACCTTCTGGACATGGAAATGCATAAGTCTTCTAATGTGGCGTGTGCCACTGGCGATGACCATTCTTGTATCGTAAGGATTCATTGCGTAATTGGTCAACGAACAATCCAGTTTCCATACATGTGGACTACACCGCTGGATAGGAGGCCGAATGCGTTGGGAGTAACGTTCTCACTTACTCTTACAGAGGTTTAACCGGTCATGTATTTGTCACTCGAATCGTTTCTCTGAAGCAGTAACTCAGAGTTACTCCTGTTAAACTCTTTTGAATCCGTGCCCACCTTGTCTTTGGTCTAACTGCCATTTCGTTTTTTTTAGCTACATATCAAACTTTATTAATCGAGAAACATTCCAGCAGCATCCCCTGATATACATCAAGCATGGCAAAGCATGTCTGTAATTGTCGAATATGTTTGAGCAATTAATTTTGGCTATTGGTGGCTGACCTTACCAAAAGATAAGAAGTCCACGTTTTTGTGTGGACTGGATACATCTAAAAAGTGGGGGTCGGTTGTGAGTAGACTCTTATGCTTTTTGTGTGCTCAGGTGGGTCTTGGGTGAAACCACCAGGGCAATGCCGTGCTGTCCTGCTAATGACCTGCTTCCGTGCTTCCTGGAAGGTCCGAGGCAGCTCTTCATTTCGGGCTGTGGGGCCGGGCTGGGGTAATCACACCCCTTGCCTGCTTCTTTTACTATGTATTTAACAGCACCGCACGGTAGAACTTCCATTAACTCGTTTTAAATACAGCATTAAAATAAAAACCTGTCCCTCGCCTCCAGCTGCAAGTTTCGTTAGCTCACATATCGTGCCCCGCCTGCCACGAGTACATGTTCTGAGTGCTCTTTCACCAATTACACCCCACACGCTTTTAAGTATTTAAATGCTGGTGGATTGGCCACAGCTGGTAAAATAATAAAAGTGCACCAAAATAAAAGGTTGGGTGAAAAGGCATTCAGGATGCTAAAGAACCAGCACTTGTTTAGGAGGATGTATTTACCTAAAAGCACTTCGACTTAACAAATGTAAAGACGTAGAAAATAATAATAGTTATTATGCATTTGCAAACAATAAGTGCATAAACTGGAGACATTTACACAGCGTCAAGGAACAAGCTGTGGTAGCAAGCAGGCAGCTAACGGCATTAAAGGCCCGAGTGTGCGATTGCCTCCTGGGAAGGGGAAACTGCATTGTTCATTTAGCACAAGGTGGAGAGGAAGATGGGGGCCGTCCAAGATCAGACAGCCCAGGGCTTGGGCTCTAGCAACTTCTCTTTGCAAAGGAGTTGCCCCCTGGCCCACATTATAATCCTCGAGTGCAGAGGGCAGGCTGCCATTGGTCACAGACTCAATCTCGCCACAGTTGAAGCTCAATGCAGGACTGTAGCCCGTGCAAAGTAACCTGGCTTTTCCAGTTTATAGGACTAGCTCTAAAACTGAATTCTTGTGCCAATTACTCACACGAGGGCGAGAAAAAGATGGCAGATACTACCCAACATACTAATACCCCTGGGCAATGCCGCAGGGCCGCCCAAGGCGAGGCAGGGTAACTGATGTTACCATCCAGCAGGCCAGGAGAGGGGCAGCCCCCACCCCATGCCTGCTCCTCTCCCTCTCAGCTGCAGAGACACACAGTCTCTGCCATACAAAGCCAGGGAAGGGTGAGGTGTGAACAATCACCTCACCCTTCCTCTAAGCAACAAGGTGCCAAGCACCTAAGAAAAACCAACAGTCAGGCAGGACACAGGTTCAAAGACCTGCTCCCCCCCCCCAGGGGGCCAGACAGTCAGCTACCCGGCCTGGGGGTTGGAGCACAGCCCCCACCACTACACACATCAAAGACCCAGGGCTCCCCTGGGTCTTATAAATAAGAGCAGCATGCTATAAGAAAACACAATCTGTTGTGGACCTTGAACGGGGACCCAAACAAACAGGAGGTTCGCTGTTCACTCAGCGTCTTCCACTCTTTGCTTCTTTAGCAATCTCTAAAAAGTTCACTGCATCCGCAGCGTCTTTTTTCCCCACCAATTTGAACATTGTCACTGTTCAGAACTTTCCATCCTGCAAAGCGAGCAGCGAAAATCTTGGACAAAACAGAAAGAGTCTCCAGGGACTTACACGAGCGGAAGCAGGACTCCAAACCAGCCCGAGCAAGTGAAGAATAAAAAAACAAAGCACCCCGGCATAGGCGCCGTGTCAATTTCAACAGTTTTCAGGTGAGCCGCTACGCCGGGTTGCGAGGGAAGGGAATGTTATTGTTACAACGCAGACGCTAATATAAACATCCCGCGGGCAGCCAGCGAAAAGCAGATCCCCCAGCAGCCGCAGAACGCATGTTTTGTTGTCAATTGCAAAAGTAAAAGTAGCAAGTTTTTATCCCCCGGCAGCCGCGGAATGCACGCTTTGTTTGTCAATTACAAAGTGAAAGTAGCAAGTCTTGATCCCTGCCACTTGAAATTTAGCATTGTAAACCTCTCACATGACACCGTAACTATACAGGAAAAAGGGCCCTGGGTAAGAATAAGCAGCACTCAGATGCCTAAGTCCTCGTAGCACTATATAAAGGCAGAAATGTTAAAGTCCAAATAACGGATCACAATTTTACATCGCCCTGGTCCATTGAGCTGGGACACGAGTTAGGTGACTTGGGTAAGGATCCTGGGTAATAATAAGCAGCGCTCAGACACCTAAGTTAGCATAGCACAATAAATATAAAATTTGAGCTTAGGGGGGCAACGCAGGGGCAACAAGGAGGCCGGGGAGTAAGCCAGCTTAGGATAACATGGGTCCAAGTCCCGCAACCACCACACGGGGCAAAAAATAAAACGCACAGGGGCTAAACAAAAATTGCTGGTCACACGAAAATATGTATGGCCTACCAAAAGAAGGGGTGCCCATACCACCTGGTTTGGAGGACGACACAACACCACCAAAGTGAAGGAAGTGAACAGAAAGCATGGGAAAAGGTAACAAAAAACGGTCTAAATTATGCAAGAACATGAGTGAGATGCAGCAATTATTGCTTGAAATCAGGGGCAAACAAATACTTCCCACAGCCGAGAATAGGCCCGCAAACCCCACCATACCTTTAAAACCTGACATCACGGTGACCCCCCCCCACCAGCAACAACTACAGCAGCTCCAGCCCCAGCAACACCAATAACACAGGTGCCAACAACACCAGCAGCAGCCACCACAGTTTTACTTACGCCAGCAGCGGCAGCTCCTGACACAACAAGTGCATTAAAAGCATGGACGATCCCCAATACAAACACACCGGGGCAGACAGGGGCGAGCAACAACAACTCACCAGACATGGTAATGATTAGCAGTACCCAATTAGACCTAAAACTCAAATCTTTTCAGACAGAAATACTAAACAGATAAAAAAGATGCTTAGCCTGGAACATTGACATTACAATAAAAGAAGCCATATGGGCGAAATAGTTCATCGAAATCTTTTCACTTATAGAAGCCCAACGTAAAGGGAGAGATGCTTTTAGGGATCCCAAAAAGATAGAAGAGAAAGCCATAGCCAAAAACGCTGAGGTGGAACAGAATTGGGACAACTAGCTACAGACCATTGCCATTTTGGCAACTATATATGAAGAACAATTCCCCAATGATGGCAGAAAACTATGGGCATACATGGATAAAATCAGAAAGGTAAAAATCGATCAAAAGGGAAGACCTGGCTAGCATATTATATTAGATTTAGGAGAAGCATGTCAGAGAGGCCGCCATAGAATGGGACGAGGTCCAGAATGACTTATACATGCTTAACGCCGAGGCTCCATCAGAGGAAGAGGTTGCACAAGTAAACCCCAAAAATAGCAAAAATCCACAGGGCCCCAGATTTTCTGACAATGAAAAATACAAAAAGGGGGAACAGCCCTTTCAGAAGAATTCCCCATGGGTGGCTAAGTCTAATGCCCACAGGCAGAACAAAAACCACTCTCCAAAAGCCAACATCCCATGCAGGAATTTTGGGAAAAAACCAGTGCACCTGGGGGAAGGAATGCTGGTACAAACACACTTGCACAAACTGCAACGGTGACCACGCAGCAAGCAACTGCACTAGACTCCCAGCCAAAAATGCAAAAGATTAGCACCAACCCCACCCCGCCAACCCCACAGTTAGCACCGGGCACCGGGCAGAACCCCCATCAATCCAAACAATTTTAGAGAAGCACTTATGAATTACGCAGACAGAGAAACCAGCGAGGCAATCCGGCAAGGTTTCACCAAGGGTTTTTACCATCCCCTTCAAGGGTACAGGGTCACAGAATATCCCAAAGAAACTGAAGTCAGCCAAGGACAACCCACAAATGGTGGAGAGCAAAAGCAAGAAATAATTACTACTAGGCAGGATTGCAGGACCCTGGGACTACATGCCTCTCAAGGATTACATAATATCCCCCCTAGGACTGGTCCCCAAAAAAGAACCTGGAAAAATGAGGCTACGTCATCCCTTGTCCTATCCTAAAGGCCAGTCACTGAACGATGGCATCCCACACACTGAATCCGCGGTATCATATACGCATTTCCAAGATGCAGTAAGACTGTTATGGAGAATTCTCATTTCATGGCTAATTTCCCTTACCTATAGAGTCCCCCAGCAGCTTTGCTGTATTTGAAGGGTTTGTTTCTTTTTACCTGCTAAGAATGAGACTCTTTTTCCCACTCTTAGGCATTTTTGCTATGTGTGTTCTAGGCTATTTTTGTGTTTAATGCCTATGGGATCTTTTCTCTCACCCATAGGAACCATCTTTATGCACATGTGTTACACAGCACCCTCCGTGCAGTGACACAGGGGTGTCGTAGCGACCCCCAAACATAGACTCCATACCCTGGGACTCCCAGGGCATGTAAAGTCCCCATTGACTTTACTAGTCGATTTTTATGAACTTAACCAGTACACCCCATCTTAATATGGAAGTACTGGAAGGGGTTAATAGTTTTCTCCTATGTTCATTTTCGAGAGGGTACCTTAAAGTGCCCCTCTACAAAGTTTCTGGCTGGTGGCAGTGGTTACTACCTTTTATATTGGACCGCAAATATTTCTCTATGAGATTTTCCGATTGTTCGAGGCTACCACTTTTTCTGACAGCCTCTAACATACCGCCGTTTTATTTTATTATTAACTTTACTATTGAAGTGGGAGAATGGAAGACCAGGCTCCCGTCCTTCACCTCTCGCGCTTGGCCTAAAGGGTCACGACCCAGACACCCGCCACGAGAAGAGTTTGTCCATTTACCAGACGACCAGATACCCTGGTACAGGAACATACGGATGTGTCCATCTGCCTGCCCAGCAGCCCGCACTGGCCATGCCGACACCTGCGGCACGGGCCAACTAGACTAAAATCTACACGTCGTTAGAGATGCCATGATGACCTAGACAACGGTAAGCACACCTGTGCAAATATACACACTGGACATTCCCGCACCAATCTACACGAAGAATATACTCAGTGCTATGACGTAGGCGACAGGCATACTCACGGACGTGCATCTTTATTATTTTTACATAGGCTTTCAGAATGCAGAAACGCAAGACGCGTCATGAACTCATCTACAAGGCTTGCTCACGCTTCTCTTAAAACCAGTTACCACCATGAGAAATATAATGAAGACACGATACTGGTCATGAAACTATATGGTACTGTAACCCAAAGCACCTGTGCACCAGTCGGACCCACTTATACACCAGGCCTAAGTAGGCCTCAAACAAGAGCTCCCGTGGACATTAACAAAACAAGAATCAGGTTGCTGATCCTGCAGAATGAGCCCGGCGAAGCAACCAGCCAAGGTCGCAATGTTGCAAACCCACATTCCAAGAGCAAATCATCAAGGGCACGATGTTGCAACCTCGCACTCCGCGCACCAACATTAAGGTCACACCTGCAAATTAAACCAGACACACAGTGGAAAAGCAATATTAATTGTGCAGAATTCTGCCTCAAACACGGTCCCACCTCACGTGACCAAGCCGAAGCCTGACGAGATGCCAAGCTCAGGAGACAAGAGGCGTCTGGATCTCTCGCTACTAGACATAGGCAGATACACTTGAAAGGCTCAATGGACATCTGCGACAGTGGGAGCGGTCAGCCTTCCAGCTATGAATAAATCCTCACATTGTCTGCACGTACCCATAGTGAAACATTGTTGCAAATTGCAGGTACACCGAGAGCTGGGAACAGCGGTGGTCCCAGGCTGGGAAGCTCACGGGCGCACCAATCAGAACATGGGGCTCTTATCACTGACGCCAGTAATATTAACCAATCCCTAGGAGTCTTCATGTAACAATTCTCATGTATCTAATTGTAGGGACAACCCAGATATATCACCTGACTACCCCTCGACCACTAACATTGTTCTCTATACGTGAGCTATACTAACCCTACCACTCGAGCAACCAATTAAGAGTGGCGATAGGTTTTTTGTCAACTTTCTAAAGTGACGCAGGTAGCGCGTCATAATACAGTAAAAAGGGCCTGCGAGCCCCACGATTGTGTGTGTGTCAGGACGGACGCGTACGCTCCTTGACCCATCCCTGCCGTTTTTGTCTAATAAACAGCAGAGTCACCTTGCTTCTTGCGTGTGTCTCATACTCTATCTCATCTGGAATATACGGGAGGAGTTGGGGCCTCCCTGCCCGGAGGTCTGCGGACGGCCCGGCCGACCCCGGCAGAATTTCCCCCCGACACTATGGTAGGTTTTATTTGCCAGAACTTTGATAAAACTTCTTTCTCGAGTCTTACTCCATTATCCTAACCCAGGTCGGGGATCCTTTGTTCGTCCTTTTGGCGGGCTTCTCACAGATGCATCCACAACAAAGCTCCCTGTTAGCTGAACAACCAGATCACGACCAAAACGTCAGCATAACACCTCTGATCATCTGCTACCCTTGTCCTTCAAACAATGAGATTCAAACGCAAACGAGCAGGAGGATCCAATTTTTGCGTCACTGCTCCAAACCTGTCGAACTCCCCCACAACCACCTCAAAAACGAACGATCACACACCGCCTTCAGAAAGTACCTGAATACTTGGCTATTTGACCAATACAACTAGCTCGCATCTCCTGATACTCCTGAAACCATTTACTTTGACATTAGCCACTTACTTAGTACAAGTGCAGTGATACTGCCGCATCTGGGAGCTACATAAATGCAATAAATAAATAAATAAAATAGTCTCTTGTCACCTTCTGGATAGGTTTTTGCAACTATTTCACAATACAATTTGGCTGTTTTTCTTCTTTAGGGCCTGACTTTCAGCAGTCCTCCTTGATGCCCTTTCTTATAGCCTGTTCCAGACGTATGTGCCTTTCTGACTCTTGTATCACAGACCTTCTTAGTTTGGGTGTTGTGACGAATCCAGCAACATCCTCACTGATTCTCTGGAAGGAAGCTTCTCTTACGTGGCCAGTGAAAGGTTGAAGCTACCTGACTCTGACCCTGGGGGTGGCTATCTGCGGAGAACCACATAGGAGAAGATACACTCCAGAGAGGCAGGAAAACACTGAATCAAAATAAACATTCAGATGTTGTTCTTAATAACACCCATGTACCCTTGCAACATGCCTGCATGGCTTATTGTGAGGCAGATAAATAATTCCCAAGTTTTCCTAACCAACAACCTTATTTACCTTCCTCCCCCTTTAAGTATTGAGACGAGGAAGAGGGATGGAACAATGAGGATGACCAGGAGCGGTGAGCAAATAATGCATTCCAGTGTTTGGAAAGTGTTACCTAATGCCAGGAAGTTTAAAAAACCCACAGCTAAACAGAATATGGATGACAGGCAGAGACTGCAGCCAAACGCAGCTTGTGCTGATGCTGGTTGGAACAACGGAGGCGAGCACACTGTGGAAGGCAGCACGGAGGCTGACGAGAACGGCGTGCAGAGTGACCGGACCAAGAGAAGTTCACTGCTTTATTGCTATAGGCAGCTTGAACCACCAGAAGCAAAGGAAGATAAAGTGGGAGCCAAACAGCTAACAGGATGCAGCCCCAGTTGACGAACCAAAGGAGAAGAAGATAGAAAGATGTGAGGAAAGCCAGAGCTTCCCGCTAAGCTTTGAGAGAGCGAGTGGGTTACCAAATCACTTGAGAGCGAGTGTTGCATATCATTAACAGCGCGAGAAAGCCCATTAAAGTAATTGGAAGAACTAATACGAATATGGACAGTGTGAAGAAAGGGTTGGTGACCCAATGCTTGGAAAAGGACATTGATATGAATACGACCAGTGTTAAGGAAGGGTTGGTGACCCAATATTTGAAAACGGGAGTTAATACCAATAAGAACTTGACTGAGAAAGAGTTGGTGACCCAATAATGGAAAAGCATTATTTCTTGGATGAGAAAAAGAGTGAATAGAGAAAGGAAAAGCCCTGGCAGGATAGTGAAACAGGCAAACAGTGAGTCTGGGACTCATACCCACGAAAAGATGTAAAGCCCTGGCAGGAGAGTAAACCAGGCACTGTGTGAGTCTCGGACCCGCACCCAAGAAGCAGAACTGTGATAGCCTGGCAGAAACCAGGAGTAAAAAGAGAAGTAAACCTAAAACCGTGGAACAGTGAGAATCAATAAAAAAGGGAAGACCTATAACCATTTTGAGGATCTGTGATAAAGTGGCAATACACTGGCAGGAGAGTACACCAGCGGTAAAAAAGAGGAACAGTCAAAGCAACAGGGAACAACCATACCCCTTTAAGGTTAATTGAGATACATAGTGGGATAAACTGAATATTTAAAAGAACTGTGTACTTAAAGGAGACTCAAGGGAAGTGCCTTCCTCCTTGAGTTGTGATCAAGTGACATTCAAACTACCAGAAGCAATCTAGGGGAAGGGAAGACCACTTTCCTTGTGGAACATTATTCCTTTGTTTACGACACCTTAGAACCTTTGTTTTGAACTCTGAAAGAAAGCTACAAGTACCTAGCTTACATAAATCTCCCTTTTTTAACCATATATTGACTTTAATGTGTAAGGGTCAGTTTAGGGTTTTGGACACAGGACGTTTTGTTTAACATCCTGCCACAGACGTTTGTCAGTTACGTTGAGGCAGGTACACCCTTTTAGTATTAGGAATAGATAGAATTTCTCCCAACCCCCTTATTATTTTGTGACAAATAACATTTTATAATCAACGCTTAACATGTCACTGTGTCCGAGTCTTACTATTGATGACTGCCCCCCCTCTCCTGGGGCTTTTCACTTTCATTACTCTCTTCTTCTGGTCCACTTCATTTTACTTACCATTCTCTCTCTGGTTTGTTCCACTCTTCGCTTCTTAAGCCATGGGGTACCTTCCCATCTTCCCAGGGCATTGGTGCTCAGTCCTTAAAAATTCCTCTTTCAGACATTATTTGTTATTCTCTTTATCGATTTATCACAGTTCCAGTTATATATTCAATATCTCATCAATTTCACTGGGATGAGTTTTCCCCCCTTAATAAAAATGCCCTGGGGGCCTCCCGTTTCTTCCGTTCTCTCTGTGTCTGCAGAGGAATGCTGGTGGGCTTGGCGGCAGCTCAGGTTCTCTTCCTCCACTCTGGATCTTGTGCTTTTCGATATTGCTGGCCTCCTGCCATTGGTCTTTTTTCTTTGTAGGACCGGTTAGGGTTGCAGGCACCAAGGAGTCTCGTCCACTCCCCACCTGGATGGTTTCGGCGTAGTTCGACAGGCGCATGGCCCACCGCGAAGTCATTGTGGTTACAACACCACCAGGGTTATGATTCCCTTCCTCACTGTTTCTCCGTCCTCATGAACGCTAGGCTTCCAGCATTTTTCCCTGGTGTTCAGGACTTCTCTGAAAGTCGGGGGGTCTGCGGCTCTCCTTCGCTCCGTCTCTCAAAGGTGTGATGATGTCAGGGGCTTCCCCTGCTTACGATCCTCCTTCTCCAGTCTACTCGTCTCAGTTAAAGATGTGTCTCTCCTTAAAGAGACTAGTTCTTTTCCTTGTGCATAGTAGTGTGTTTTAGTTTTGTTTTCAACCAAACATCCAGGGATTACAGTGTTCTTCACAACAGATAGTCCCATATATGCTGCTATGGTGGATGGTTTAGAGAGTTTCTCACAAGAACGGGAGTCCTTGTCTGCTAAGTGGGAGTCTCTCCCAGTGAGGTCCCACTTGCCCAGACTCCTAGGGAGGGTCTTGCGGAGCAGGCTTGCCTCCATAGCCTCAACGGGGGTGGCTCCCGCTTGGGGAGAAGGGAGAAATACCCTTGATTCATTGCACCGGCCAGTTGCGATATTATTGAATGGCAGAATGTAAAACGTTATCTTCGTGGCAAAATCTGTATCCCATATGTTAGTTCTATAATAACATTTCAATCCACATATGCTTATGATTCACTAACAAGTTGGAAGCTCTGTGCTAATTGCAAACATATGAATCTTGGCGTAGTTGGGAAAAGCTGTAAAACAGTAAATATTCATGTGTCATTCCTACAAACAATATGAGCTCCTCGTATCCTGGCAATGTCAGTGCCCATCACACATATAAGGAGTAATCTCACAGCGCTTGTGTTCCACGCTCTCTTTGTTGAGGTGCTTTTCTCTAATGTGCCATGGCACTGTTCTGAGCAGACTTTGGCATGCAGGGGCCGTGCATGCCGTTGGCTTACTCCATGGCCAGGCGGATGGTGCCATTTGAATGATGCTCTGCTTTGAGGGCCTCATAGCATGTTCCGTCACTGCACGGCCACACCCTACTCTTCCTGATGTGTTGTGTGGGGAGTAAGGCTGCAATTAAATGTGGCAGGCATGTTAGCAAAGGTCGGAATGTTTATGAAGAGCATGCACAGTCTATCCGCATCTAAATAAAGCTGTACCTTGGCTATATGTTGTGCTTGTGGAGCACATCGATTTAATTGGTGGTATAACGCTATGATTGCACTGGCAGTATCTCCTCTACCTGCCCTTTGCATATGGGGCAGCAGGGTCATACTCCTAAAAGTCCTTACCACAGCCTCATAGAACGATAAAACTCATTTGTCTCACAGCGGTCTAAGTCCAACTCATGTTCCTTATCAGTGGGTGAGTAATCTAAGGCTTGGCAACTCTTTAACCACTGGCTCCTTGAATGAAAGCTCGCCCTGCTGCTGATGTCTCTGTACTCAGAAACAGGAGGAGGGCTGTACTGCCCATCTCTCCTTTTGTTTTCGAGTTAAGTCATCGAGTTAAGTCATCAAGCAGCATGGCTATGAACTCGGAAATAAAAGGAGAGCCGGGAAGTCCATCCATCCTCCAGTCTCTGAGTACAGAGACATCAAGCAGCCCTTGTAGCCGAAGCGCTGCACGGTTACACAGGCTGCTTGAAGGTGTCAGTACTTCTGAAGTGCTGACAGCTGCAGGCAGCCTGTGTAATTGCAGCGCTTCGGCTACACAGGTTGCCAGACAGAGGTGTCGGCATGGCTGGGGCTAGTCGGGGGTGGGCCTCGGTTCGGGAGACCTTTTTGGAGACTGCCAGGACTTGGCCCTGGCTAGCCCCGGCCCACTTAAAGCACTACGGTTGCCTCTCTCACTGGGCTGAGGGCTCCCTACTGTCTCCACCCCAGCAACTCCTGTCTGACCAGAGGGTCTCTGCCGCTACCACCCTCTGCGACTGCCCCCCGCTACCCGCATTCCAGTCCTGTCCTGTACTCCAGCTCTCTCACACACACACATGCTGGCTTTGTACATCCTTAAAGACGCCAAGACTCCTGCTGTCCCTTTCTTTATTTTCAAGTGCAATTCCATTACAGTATGCCACCATTTGGATCAGCACAACTTTTTCCATGGACACCCCATCCACTCATATGGTCTTTTCATTGTGTTATGCCCTGTGATTTCACTGCCACACTAGTCACTAAACATTGCACCAACCAGTCGCCCTGAAGATGATGCGGGAGGGGGCAAACACCTCCTGTCCACCTTCTGGACATGGAAATGCATAAGTCTTCTAATGTGGCGTGTGGCACTGGCGATGACCATTCTTGTATCGTAGGGATTCATTGCGTAATTGGTCAACGAACAATCCAGTTTCCATACATGTGGACTACACCGCTGGATAGGAGGAAGAATGCGTTGGGAGTAACGTTCTGACTTACACTTACAGAGGTTTAACCGGTCATGTATTTGTCACTCGAATCGTTTCTCTGAAGCAGTAACTCAGAGTTACTCCTGTTAAACTCTTTTGAATCCGTGCCCACCTTGTCTTTGGTCTAACTGCCATTTCGTTTTTTTTAGCTACATATCAAACTTTATTAATCGAGAAACATTCCAGCAGCATCCCCTGATATACATCAAGCATGGCAAAGCATGTCTGTAATTATCGAATATGTTTGAGCAATTAATTTTGCGTAGGCGGCCGTGTCAATTTCAACAGTTTTCAGGTGAGCCGCTACGCCGGGTTGCGAGGGAAGGGAATGTTATTGTTACAACGCGGACGCTAATATAAACATCCCGCGGGCAGCCAGCGAAAAGCAGATCCCCCAGCAGCCGCAGAACGCATGTTTTGTTGTCAATATCAAAAGTAAAAGTAGCAAGTTTTTATCCCCCGGCAGCCGCGGAATGCACGCTTTGTTTGTCAATTACAAAGTGAAAATAGCAAGTCTTGATCCCTGCCGCTTGAAATTTAGCATTGTAAACCTCTCACATGAGACCGTAACTATACAGGAAAAAGGGCCCTGGGTAAGAATAAGCAGCGCTCAGATGCCTAAGTCCTCGTAGCACTATATAAAGGCAGAAATGTTAAAGTCCAAATAACGGATCACAATTTTACATCGCCCTGGTCCATGTAACGTCCTACCTTCATTTCCACTGCATGCTCAGAGGAACAGTCCTCTGTCAATGACGGACAAAGTGGGCTGCGCCCCACGTGGTGTGGGAGGCGGGGTTACCGCGCTTGGCGCGGCAGTTCGGGGAAAATAAAGAAGGTTACAGACGCACCGCTTCTGTCTCTGCTTCATGATATGCGCCGGCCCGTTATGATTCATGCCTACATATATTGCAAGCCCGTATGCCGGCCTACAACAATAACAATGGCGACGAGGATTTTATAATCGAGTACCGGAGCACGTAGGATAATCCCGCCAGCCGTCTGCTCGAGACCCCGGGATCCTCGCTCACTGCTCCGAAACCGCTCACGAACCACGCGGCCCTACCTCGACACCAAGTAAGAATCAACTTGTCTACGGCCGTCCCTACCAGCGTGAAGTCACGCCACGCGCGCCGCGTATTACACGCGGTGCTCGACGGAAAGGGCACTCACATGCTGAGTAGCGATTCCAACGCTATCGTCAAGACCAGCTCGCGCGTAATCGCATCGCGCTTCTCTGCCAGTCTGCCTTAGGCCCATGTTCAGGCCCTGCACGTGCGAAGTCGTCACGCCAATTTCATCAGCAGAAAGAGCCAACCGTGTGTGCAAACTTCCCATAGCACGTGGGTGCTGAGAATCACACAGCAAGGTCTCACATCTTTCACCTGCACGCGCACATCAAAGACAAGGCACTACTGCCATAAAAAGCAAACATGTCTGCAGAAAACCCGGACAGTGGCAGCCTGAGCCCTTCCTCCAGTTCCACGCCCCGGCAAGCCACCCACAGAGAGGATCGTGGCTCAGAATCCTTACAACTACTGGCTGTGCCGCCTTTTGACATGTCAGACACGAGCAGCCTTGCCCCCAGATGGGCCAGATGGCTCAAAGAATTACACGTCTACATTGATGCGTCAGGGGTAAGAGAGGAGCGTCGACTCAGAGGAATTTTACTCCACTCTCTAGGACCAGTAGTACGAGACATTGTCTTTGAAATGCCTGAATCCACCACAGACACCTTCCAAGGTATTATTGATGCTTTGAATGCTTATTTCGCGCCTCTGCGAAATGTCGACTACGAACGCCATATTTTCCACACCTCCACGCAAGATAGCAGCGAAAACATGGACAATTTTGTAATGCGCCTCAGAAAAAGAGCAAAATATTGTGATTTTGATAGATACTCAACGGAAGAAGCGATAAAATCCCAAACCATTGCCGGATGTGCATCTCAAGAGTTTAGGAAGAAATTGTTGCAAAAGAGCAGGACCTTAGAAGAGATACTACAACTCGCTCGAGCGGACGCCGCTCTCATGCAACAGACAGAATCACTGGACAACATCAAGATCACCCAGTCCAACTCCACGGCATCAATATGCCCCATCAGAACCTCCAAAGAAGCACCATGTCCCACGGAACAAAAGAAATGCTACAGGTGCGGCTTCAAATATCCTCATGTTGGCCCATGTCCAGCCATAGGACACAACTGTGACAAATGCGGAGGTGAAAACCATTTTCAATCTGTATGCAGAAACATAAATTTCTTCACATCCACTGAAGTGCACCGGGACACAAGGAGGTCAGACCGACGTCCAGCAAGAGAAAGCCCGAGAGCTCGCAGAAGACAGTCACCTACAACATCCAGACGCCAATCTCAAAGCTCATCCCGTGACACACCACGGGAAGGGAGAAGGCAGGAAGAAAGAAGAGAATACAGGAGCAGGAGACACTCCAGACAGAAGATCAGACAGCTAGAAAGTTCGCCTCGCAGAAGACGAGACCCCCAGTCATCCTCATCCAGTGGGGACAGGAAAAGGGGATATGTGCATGCAATTGGGAACAGCATAGCCACAGAATACAGTCCCACGTTGCTACTACAATTGAACGGACAAAACAGAGAATTTCTGATTGACACAGGGGCAACGGTTAATGTCATAAATGATGAGACCTACAAAAGACTCAACCTCAAGAAGGCACTGAAGGAATCAGACACACTGATATACTCTTATGGCTCAAACACGCCTCTTAACTGTCAAGGAATGTTCATGGCACACTGTCAGTACAAAGACAAGAGTCAGAAAATCAAAATATACGTCATAAAAGGAGATGTACCAGGCGGCAGCATTTTGAGTTTCAAATCTGCAATTCAAATGGGACTCATCCAAATCATGTATCAACTAATGTCAGCTTACACTACTAACCCCAAAGACATGATAAAACAAATGTTTCCCGCCCTGTTCAGAGGGTTAGGCAAACTAAGGGACAAACAAGTAAAACTACACATCAATCCTCAAATAACCCCGACAGCACAACATTACAGAGGCATACCCCTAAACATACAAAGACACGTGGAGGACGAGATTCAGTCACTATTGCAGCAGGATATCATAGAGCCAGCATCGGGACCAACCCCCTGGGTATCCCCCATCGTACCCGTACCGAAGAAAGACAACAAGGACAGCATTCGCATATGCGTGGACATGAGGGCCCCGAATGTAGCCATAGAGCGGGAAAGACATCTGGCTCCAAGAATGACTGATATGATGCATTTACTGCACGGATCCAAGGTATTCTCTAAGTTAGACCTAAATAAGGGATACCATCAGTTAGAACTACACCCTACCTCGAGATATATTACCACCTTCTCAACCCATGTAGGCCTGTTCAGATATAAAAGACTCAGCTTTGGAGTATCTTCTGCAGCCGAAATATTTCAAAATGAAATACACCAAGTGATAAAACACATTCCCAACTGTCTAAACTACTCGGACGACATCCTGATTTTCGGCGTCACACAAGAAAGCCATGATGACACCCTGAGGAGAGTCTGCATGGCGCTGGAGAACGCTCATCTCACACTTAACCCGGACAAATGCGAAATCAGCAAATCCACGCTCAAATTCTTTGGACACATCTTCTCAAAAGATGGCCTAAAACCAGACCCGGAAAAGGTACAAGCCCTGGTTGAGACACCCACACCCACGTCAGCTTCAGCAGTACGCTCCTTTCTGGGAATGGCGAGCTACTGCACCCGATATATACAAGATTTCGCCTCAGTAAGCACGCCCCTTCGACTCCTAACCGGGAAAAATCAGGAATTCCAGTGGTCGAATGCGTGCGAGGAAGCATTCCAAGAAATCAAGAAAAGAATCGCAACGGCCTCCTGCATGGCCTATTACGACCCTGACTATGACACGGAACTCACCGTAGATGCGAGCCCAGTTGGGTTAGGAGCCATCCTAGCACAATCCAGACGTGGTGCACCACCTGACTCCCCAAAAAGAATTGTAGCCTATGCCAGCCGTAGCCTCTCCAAGACAGAATGTGCGTACTCCCAACCCGAAAAGGAGAGCTTAGCGGTGGTATGGGCATGTGAACACTATCACCTTTTCCTCTATGGCCGCCCATTCACCATAATCACAGATCACCAGGCCCTCACCACCATCTATGGAAAACCGACTGCGAGAATGCCACCACGAATCGCCAGATGGGGCCTAAGGCTTCAAGAATACTCATTCAAGATTATACATCGACCAGGCAAAGACAACAACCCAGCCGACTTCTTGTCACGCTACCCGCTCCCAGCTCATGATGAACGGCAATCACACAAAGCCAATCAATACCTAAGATACTTGATCAGCAGTGCACTACCTAAACACATCACCACAACACAACTGCTTGAAGAGACACAAAAGGATGGATTACTCCAGATGGTACAAACTTGCCTCAAATCAAACCAATGGCAGGTCAAAACAAAAGGAGCATCCTCCCTGTCCACGGACGAAGAACAGCATTTCCGTACATTTAAACTAGTACGTCATACACTATCCACATCACCGGAAGGACTACTACTAAAGGAAAACAAAATAGTTATCCCAAAAACCCTGCAAGATCAGGTACTAGACATTGCCCATGACGGACACAGAGGAATAGTGTCGACCAAGAGGCAACTGAGGACCAAGGTATGGTTCCCGTCAATAGATGAGCGAGTAGAACAGCTACTACGGAAATGTTTAGCATGTCAGGCGGTGGCACCGCGCACATTTCCAGAGCCACTCAAAACCTCGGAGATGCCACTGCAAGTGTGGGATGAAGTAGCTGTGGATATGTTTGGGCCACTAGCGAATGGCAAATACGTGCTAGTGATCATTGATGAAATGTCACGGTTCCCAGAAGTGCATCTGGTTCATTCAACCAGCGCACAGTCCATCATACCCGCGCTGGACAAAACATTCGCCGATTATGGCATACCATCCAGAGTCAAATCGGACAATGGACCTCCTTTCACGAGCCATGACTTTGCCATGTTCGCAGAACATCTAGGTTTTCAGCACCACAAAGTAACTCCATTATGGCCCCAAGCAAATGGCATGGTAGAACGTTTCATGGGAAACCTCAAACGCACGCTACAAATCTGCTCCATCACAAATGGATCGTTCATGCAAGCCATCTGCACCTTACTACGAGAGTATCGGAACACTCCGCACAGCTCAACTGGTGAATGTCCATCAATGCTAATGTTCGGACGCGTCATCAAAACATGACTTCCCCACCACGTACACAAGAGGGACGAGTCCACACACACAAACAGGGCCAGAAGCAAAGACCACGAAAGCAAGGACAAGATGAAGGCGTACACGGACGCCCGAAGACATGCCCGACCTAACACCATCTGCATCGGCGACCAAGTACTAGTACGACAAAAGCAAGTCACGAAAGACATGCCTGCTTTTAAGCCACACCCCATGAGAGTGACCCACATCCAAGGGTCAATGATAACAGCTGCCAGCCCCTCTGGCACAATCACAAGAAATTCATCCTTCTTCAAGACCTTCACTGGCACTGACACCACGGTCAACACATCAACAACATCAAGCAGTGATTCCTCGGACACAGACTCTACCTATCAGGAAGAGGAAGGGGACGCGGATGACAGTGGCAGTGAAAGCGACAGCACACTGGTAAAGTCAGCTCCACCGGTGCGTAGCCCATCCAAGAGGGTCGTTCGCAGACCCATTAGATGGATCGAAGAGTCCAACTGAACACCGTCGAAGTGTTTGTGTAAGGAGGGGGAAGATGTAACGTCCTACCTTCATTTCCACTGCATGCTCAGAGGAACAGTCCTCTGTCAATGACGGACAAAGTGGGCTGCGCCCCACGTGGTGTGGGAGGCGGGGTTACCGCGCTTGGCGCGGCAGTTCGGGGAAAATAAAGAAGGTTACAGACGCACCGCTTCTGTCTCTGCTTCATGATATGCGCCGGCCCGTTATGATTCATGCCTACATATATTGCAAGCCCGTATGCCGGCCTACAACAATAACAGTCCATTGAGCTGGGACACGAGTTAGGTGACTTGGGTAAGGATCCTGGGTAATAATAAGCAGCGGTCAGACACCTAAGTTAGCATAGCACAATAAATATAAAATTTGAGCTAAGGGGGGCAACGCATGGGCAACAAGGAGGCCGGGGAGTAAGCCAGCTTAGGATAATATGGGTCCAAGTCCCGCAACCACCACACGGGGCAAAAAATAAAACGCACAGGGGCTAAACAAAAATTGCTGGTCACACGAAAATATTTATGGCCTACCAAAAGAAGGGGTGCCATACCACCTGGTTTGGAGGACGACACAACACCACCAAAGAGAAGGAAGTCAACAGAAAGCATGGGAAAAGTAACAAAAAACGGTCTAAATTATGCAAGAACATGAGTGAGATGCAGCAATTATTGCTTGAAATCAGGGGCAAACAAATACTTCCCACAGCCGAGAATAGGCCCGCAAACCCCACCATACCTTTAAAACCTGACATCACGGTGACCACCCCCCCACCAGCAACAACTACAGCAGCTCCAGCCCCAGCAACACCAATAACACAGGTGCCAACAACACCAGCAGCAGCCACCACAGTTTTACCTACGCCAGCAGCGGCAGCTCCTGACACAACAAGTGCATTAAAAGCATGGACGATCCCCAATACAAACACACCGGGGCAGACAGGGGCGAGCAACAACAACTCACCAGACATGGTAATGATTAGCAGTACCCAATTAGACCTAAAACTCAAATCTTTTCAGACAGAAATACTAAACAGATAAAAAAGGTGCTTAGCCTGGAACATTGACATTACAATAAAAGAAGCCATATGGGCGAAATAGTTCATCAAATTCTTTTCACTTATAGAAGCCCAACGTAAAGGGATAGATGCTTTTAGGGATCCCAAAAAGATAGAAGAGAAAGCCATAGCCAGAAACGCCGAGGTGGAACAGAATATGGACAACTAGCTACAGACCATTGCCATTTTGGCAACTATATATGAAGAACAATTCCCCAATGATGGCAGAAAACTATGGGCATTCATGGATAAAATCAGAAAGGTAAAAATCGATCAAAAGGGAAGACCTGGCTAGCATATTATATTAGATTTAGGAGAAGCATGTCAGAGAGGCCGCCATAGAATGGGACGAGGTCCAGAATGACTTATACATGCTTAACGCCGATCCTCCATCAGAGGAAGAGGTTGCACAAGTAAACCCCAAAAATAGCAAAAATCCACAGGGCCCCAGATTTTCTGACAATGAAAAATACAAAAAGGGGGAACAGCCCTTTCAGAAGAATTCCCCATGGGTGGCTAAGTCTAATGCCCACAGGCAGAACAAAAACCACTCTCCAAAAGCCAACATCCCGTGCAGGAATTTTGGGAAAAAACCAGTGCACCTGGGGGAAGGAATGCTGGTACAAACACACTTGCACAAACTGCAACGGTGACCACGCAGCAAGCAACTGCACTAGACTCCCAGCCAAAAATGCAAAAGATTAGCACCAACCCCACCCCGCCAACCCCACAGTTAGCACCGGGCACCGGGCAGAACCCCCATCAATCCAAACAATTTTAGAGAAGCACTTATGAATTACGCAGACAGAGAAACCAGCGAGGCAATCCGGCAAGGTTTCACCAAGGGTTTTTACCATCCCCTTCAAGGGTACAGGGTCACAGAATATCCCAAAGAAACTGAAGTCAGCCAAGGACAACCCACAAATGGTGGAGAGCAAAAGCAAGAAATAATTACTACTAGGCAGGATTGCAGGACCCTGGGACTACATGCCTCTCAAGGATTACATAATATCCCCCCTAGGACTGGTCCCCAAAAAAGAACCTGGAAAAATGAGGCTACTTCATCCCTTGTCCTATCCTAAAGGCCAGTCACTGAACGATGGCATCCCACACACTGAATCCGCGGTATCATATACGCATTTCCAAGATGCAGTAAGACTGTTAGGGAGAATTCTCATTTCATGGCTAATTTCCCTTACCTATAGAGTCCCCCAGCAGCTTTGCTGTATTTGAAGGGTTTGTTTCTTTTTACCTGCTAAGAATGAGACTCTTTTTCCCACTCTTAGGCATTTTTGCTATGTGTGTTCTAGGCTATTTTTGTGTTTAATGCCTATGGGATCTTTTCTCTCACCCATAGGAACCATCTTTATGCACATGTGTTACACAGCACCCTCCATGCAGTGACACAGGGGTGTCGTAGCGACCCCCAAACATAGACTCCATACCCTGGGACTCCCAGGGCATGTAAAGTCCCCATTGACTTTACTAGTCGATTTTTATGAACTTAACCAGTACACCCCATCTTAATATGGAAGTACTGGAAGGGGTTAATAGTTTTCTCCTATGTTCATTTTCGAGAGGGTACCTTAAAGTCCCCCTCTACAAAGTTTCTGGCTGGTGGCAGTGGTTACTACCTTTTATATTGGACCGCAAATATTTCTCTATGGGATTTTCCGATTGTTCGAGGCTACCACTTTTTCTGACAGCCTCTAACATACCGCCGTTTTATTTTATTATTAACTTTACTATTGAAGTGGGAGAATGGAAGACCAGGCTCCCGTCCTTCACCTCTCGTGCTTGGCCTAAAGGGTCACGACCCAGACACCCGCCACGAGAAGAGTTTGTCCATTTACCAGACGACCAGATACCCTGGTACAGGAACATACGGATGTGTCCATCTGCCTGCCCAGCAGCCCGCACTGGCCATGCCGACACCTGCGGCACGGGCCAACTAGACTAAAATCTACACGTCGTTAGAGATGCCATGACGACCTAGACAACGGTAAGCACACCTGTGCAAATATACACACTGGACATTCCCGCACCAATCTACACGAAGAATATACTCAGTGCTATGACGTAGGCGACAGGCATACTCACGGACGTGCATCTTTATTATTTTTACATAGGCTTTCAGAATGCAGAAACGCAAGACGCGTCATGAACTCATCTACAAGGCTTGCTAACGCTTCTCTTAAAACCAGTTACCACCATGAGAAATATAATGAAGACACGATACTGGTCATGAAACTATATGGTACTGTAACCCAAAGCACCTGTGCACCAGACGGACCCACTTATACACCAGGCCTAAGCAGGCCTCAAACAAGAGCTCCCGTGGACATTAACAAAACAAGAGTCAGGTTGCTGATCCTGCAGAATGAGCCCGGCGAAGCAACCAGCCAAGGTCCCAATGTTGCAAACCCACATTCCAAGAGCAAATCATCAAGGGCACGATGTTGCAACCTCGCACTCCGCGCACCAACATTAAGGTCACAACTGCAAATTAACCCAGACACACAGTGGAAAAGCAATATTAATTGTGCAGAATTCTGCCTCAAACACGGTCCCACCTCACGTGACCAAGCCGAAGCCTGACGAGATGCCAAGCTCAGGAGACAAGAGGCGTCTGGATCTCTCGCTACTAGACATAGGCAGATACACTTGAAAGGCTCAATGGACATCTGCGACAGTGGGAGCGGTCAGCCTTCCAGCTATGAATAAATCCTCACATTGTCTGCACGTACCCATAGTGAAACATTGTTGCAAATTGCAGGTACACCGAGAGCTGGGAACAGCGGTGGTCCCAGGCTGGGAAGCTCACGGGCACACCAATCAGAACATGGGGCTCTTATCACTGACGCCAGTAATATTAACCAATCCCTAGGAGTCTTCATGTAACAATTCTCATGTATCTAATTGTAGGGACAACCCAGATATATCACCTGACTACCCCTCGACCACTAACATTGTTCTCTATACGTGTGCTATACTAACCCTACCACTCGAGCAACCAATTAAGAGTGGTGATAGGTTTTTTGTCAACTTTCTAAAGTGACGCAGGTAGCGCGTCATAATACAGTAAAAAGGGCCTGCGAGCCCCACGATTGTGTGTGTGTCAGGACGGACGCGTACGCTCCTTGACCCATCCCTGCCGTTTTTGTCTAATAAACAGCAGAGTCATCTTGCTTCTTGCGTGTGTCTCATACTCTATCTCATCTGGAATATACGGGAGGAGTTGGGGCCTCCCTGCCCGGAGGTCTGCGGACGGCCCGGCCGACCCCGGCAGAATTTCCCCCCGACACTATGGTAGGTTTTATTTGCCAGAACTTTGATAAAACTTCTTTCTCGAGTCTTACTCCATTATCCTAACCCAGGTTGGGGATCCTTTGTTCGTCCTTTTGGCGGGCTTCTCACAGATGCATCCACAACAAAGCTCCCTGTTAGCTGAACAACCAGATCACGACCAAAACGTCAGCATAACACCTCTGATCATCTGCTACCCTTGTCCTTCAAACAATGAGATTCAAACGCAAACGAGCAGGAGGATCCAATTTTTGCGTCACTGCTCCAAACCTGTCGAACTCCCCCACAACCACCTCAAAAACGAACGATCACACACCGCCTTCAGAAAGTACCTGAATACTTGGCTATTTGACAAATACAACTAGCTCGCATCTCCTGATACTCCTGAAACCATTTACTTTGACATTAGCCACTTACTTAGTACAAGTGCAGTGATACTGCCGCATCTGGGAGCTACATAAATGCAATAAATAAATAAATAAAATAGTCTCTTGTCACCTTCTGGATAGGTTTTTGCAACTATTTCACAATACAATTTGGCTGTTTTTCTTCTTTAGGGCCTGACTTTCAGCAGTCCTCCTTGATGCCCTTTCTTATAGCCTGTTCCAGACGTATGTGCCTTTCTGACTCTTGTATCACAGACCTTCTTAGTTTGGGTGTTGTGACGAATCCAGCAACATCCTCACTGATTCTCTGGAAGGAAGCTTCTCTTACGTGGCCAGTGAAAGGTTGAAGCTACCTGACTCTGACCCTGGGGGTGGCTATCTGCGGAGAACCACATAGGAGAAGATACACTCCAGAGAGGTAGGAAAACACTGAATCAAAATAAACATTCAGATGTTGTTCTTAATAACACCCATGTACCCTTGCAACATGCCTGCATGGCTTATTGTGACGCAGATAAATAATTCCCAAGTTTTCCTAACCAACAACCTTATTTACCTTCCTCCCCCTTTAAGTATTGAGACGAGGAAGAGGGATGGAACAATGAGGATGACCAGGAGCGGTGAGCAAATAATGCATTCCAGTGTTTGGAAAGTGTTACCTAATGCCAGGAAGTTTAAAAAACCCACAGCTAAACATAATATGGATGACAGGCAGAGACTGCAGCCAAACGCAGCTTGTGCTGATGCTGGTTGGAACAACGGAGGCGAGCACACTGTGGAAGGCAGCACAGAGGCTGACGAGAACGGCGTGCAGAGTGACCGGACCAAGAGAAGTTCACTGCTTTATTGCTATAGGCAGCTTGAACCACCAGAAGCAAAGGAAGATAAAGTGGGAGCCAAACAGCTAACAGGATGCAGCCCCAGTTGACGAACCAAAGGAGAAGAAGATAGAAAGATGTGAGGAAAGCCAGAGCTTCCCGCTAAGCTTTGAGAGAGCGAGTGGGTTACCAAATCACTTGAGAGCGAGTGTTGCATATCATTAACAGCGCGAGAAAGCCCATTAAAGTAATTGGAAGAACTAATACGAATATGGACAGTGTGAAGAAAGGGTTGGTGACCCAATGCTTGGAAAAGGACATTGATATGAATACGACCAGTGTTAAGGAAGGGTTGGTGACCCAATATTTGAAAACGGGAGTTAATACCAATAAGAACTTGACTGAGAAAGAGTTGGTGACCCAATAATGGAAAAGCATTATTTCTTGGATGAGAAAAAGAGTGAATAGAGAAAGGAAAAGCCCTGGCAGGATAGTGAAACAGGCAAACAGTGAGTCTGGGACTCATACCCACGAAAAGATGTAAAGCCCTGGCAGGAGAGTAAACCAGGCACTGTGTGAGTCTCGGACCCGCACCCAAGAAGCAGAACTGTGATAGCCTGGCAGAAACCAGGAGTAAAAAGAGAAGTAAACCTAAAACCGTGGAACAGTGAGAATCAATAAAAAAGGGAAGACCTATAACCATTTTGAGGATCTGTGATAAAGTGGCAATACACTGGCAGGAGAGTACACTAGCGGTAAAAAAGAGGAACAGTCAAAGCAACTGGGAACAACCATACCCCTTTAAGGTTAATTGAGATACATAGTGGGATAAACTGAATATTTAAAAGAACTGTTTACTTAAAGGAGACTCAAGGGAAGTGCCTTCCTCCTTGAGTTGTGATCAAGTGACATTCAAACTACCAGAAGCAATCTAGGGGAAGGGAAGACCACTTTCCTTGTGGAACATTATTCCTTTGTTTACGACACCATAGAACCTTTGTTTTGAACTCTGAAAGAAAGCTACAAGTACCTAGCTTACATAAATCTCCCTTTTTTAACCATATATTGACTTTAGTGTGTAAGGGTCAGTTTAGGGTTTTGGACACAGGACGTTTTGTTTAACATCCTGCCACAGACGTTTGTCAGTTACGTTGAGGCAGGTACACCCTTTTAGTATTAGGAATAGATAGAATTTCTCCCAACCCCCTTATTATTTTGTGACAAATAACATTTTATAATCAACGCTTAACATGTCACTGTGTCCGAGTCTTACTATTGATGACTGCCCCCCCTCTCCTGGGGCTTTTCACTTTGATTACTCTCTTCTTCTGGTCCACTTCATTTTACTTACCATTCTCTCTCTGGTTTGTTCCACTCTTCGCTTCTTAAGCCATGGGGTACCTTCCCCTCTTCCCAGGGCATTGGTGCCCAGTCCTTAAAAATTCCTCTTTCAGACATTATTTGTTATTCTCTTTATCGATTTATCACAGTTCCAGTTATATATTCAATATCTCATCAATTTCACTGGGATGAGTGTTCCCCCCTTAATAAAAATGCCCTGGGGGCCTCCCGGTTCTTCCGGTCTCTCTGTGTCTGCAGAGGAATGCTGGTGGGCTTGGCGGCAGCTCAGGTTCTCTTCCTCCACTCTGGATCTTGTGCTTTTCGATATTGCTGGCCTCCTGCCATTGGTCTTTTTTCTTTGTAGGACCGGTTAGGGTTGCAGGCACCAAGGAGTCTCGTCCACTCCCCACCTGGATGGTTTCGGCGTAGTTCGACAGGCGCATGGCCCACCGCGAAGTCGTTGTGGTTACAACACCACCAGGGTTATGATTCCCTTCCTCACTGTTTCTCCGTCCTCATGAACGCTAGGCTTCCAGCATTTTTCCCTGGTGTTCAGGACTTCTCTGAAAGTCGGGGGGTCTGCGGCTCTCCTTCGCTCCGTCTCTCAAAGGTGTGATGATGTCAGGGGCTTCCCCTGCTTACGATCCTCCTTCTCCAGTCTACTCGTCTCAGTTAAAGATGTGTCTCTCCTTAAAGAGACTAGTTCTTTTCCTTGTGCATAGTAGTGTGTTTTAGTTTTGTTTTCAACCAAACATCCAGGGATTACAGTGTTCTTCACAACAGATAGTCCCATATATGCTGCTATGGTGGATGGTTTAGAGAGTTTCTCACAAGAACGGGAGTCCTTGTCTCCTAAGTGGGAGTCTCTCCCAGTGAGGTCCCACTTGCCCAGACTCCTAGGGAGGGTCTTGCGGAGCAGGCTTGCCTCCATAGCCTCAACGGGGGTGGCTCCCGCTTGGGGAGAAGGGAGAAATACCCTTGATTCATTGCACCGGCCAGTTGCGATATTATTGAATGGCAGAATGTAAAACGTTATCTTCGTGGCAAAATCTGTATCCCATATGTTAGTTCTATAATAACATTTCAATCCACATATGCTTATGATTCACTAACAAGTTGGAAGCTCTGTGCTAATTGCAAACATATGAATCTTGGCGTAGTTGGGAAAAGCTGTAAAACAGTAAATATTCATGTGTCATTCCTACAAACAATCTGAGCTCCTCGTATCCTGGCAATGTCAGTGCCCATCACACATATAAGGAGTAATCTCACAGCGCTTGTGTTCCACGCTCTCTTTGTTGAGGTGCTTTTCTCTAATGTGCCATGGCACTGTTCTGAGCAGACTTTGGCATGCAGGGGCCGTGCATGCCCTTGGCTTACTCCATGGCCAGGCGGATGGTGCCATTTGAATGATGCTCTGCTTTGAGGGCCTCATAGCATGTTCCGTCACTGCACGGCCACACCCTACTCTTCCTGATGTGTTGTGTGGGGAGTAAGGCTGCAATTAAATGTGGCAGGCATGTTAGCAAAGGTCGGAATGTTTATGAAGAGCATGCACAGTCTATCCGCATCTAAATAAAGCTGTACCTTGGCTATATGTTGTGCTTGTGGAGCACATCGATTTAATTGGTGGTATAACGCTATGATTGCACTGGCAGTATCTCCTCTACCTGCCCTTTGCATATGGGGCAGCAGGGTCATACTCCTAAAAGTCCTTACCACAGCCTCATAGAACGATAAAACTCATTTGTCTCACAGCGGTCTAAGTCCAACTCATGTTCCTTATCAGTGGGTGAGTAATCTAAGGCTTGGCAACTCTTTAACCACTGGCTCCTTGAATGAAAGCTCGCCCTGCTGCTGATGTCTCTGTACTCAGAAACAGGAGGAGGGCTGTACTGCCCATCTCTCCTTTTGTTTTCGAGTTAAGTCATCGAGTTAAGTCATCAAGCAGCATGGCTATGAACTCGGAAATAAAAGGAGAGCCGGGAAGTCCATCCATCCTCCAGTCTCTGAGTACAGAGACATCAAGCAGCCCTTGTAGCCGAAGTGCTGCACGGTTACACAGGCTGCTTGAAGGTGTCAGTACTTCTGAAGTGCTGACAGCTGCAGGCAGCCTGTGTAATTGCAGCGCTTCGGCTACACAGGTTGCCAGACAGAGGTGTCGGCATGGCTGGGGCTAGTCGGGGGTGGGCCTCGGCTCGGGAGACCTTTTTGGAGACTGCCAGGACTTGGCCCTGGCTAGCCCCGGCCCACTTAAAGCACTACGGTTGCCTCTCTCACTGGGCTGAGGGCTCCCTACTGTCTCCACCCCAGCAACTCCTGTCTGACCAGAGGGTCTCTGCCGCTACCACCCTCTGCGACTGCCCCCCGCTACCCGCATTCCAGTCCTGTCCTGTACTCCAGCTCTCTCACACACACACATGCTGGCTTTGTACATCCTTAAAGACGCCAAGACTCCTGCTGTCCCTTTCTTTATTTTCAAGTGCAATTCCATTACAGTATGCCACCATTTGGATCAGCACAACTTTTTCCATGGACACCCCATCCACTCATATGGTCTTTTCATTGTGTTATGCCCTGTGATTTCACTGCCACACTAGTCACTAAACATTGCACCAACCAGTCGCCCTGAAGATGATGCGGGAGGGGGCAAACACCTCCTGTCCACCTTCTGGACATGGAAATGCATAAGTCTTCTAATGTGGCGTGTGGCACTGGCGATGACCATTCTTGTATCGTAGGGATTCATTGCGTAATTGGTCAACGAACAATCCAGTTTCCATACATGTGGACTACACCGCTGGATAGGAGGAAGAATGCGTTGGGAGTAACGTTCTGACTTACACTTACAGAGGTTTAACCGGTCATGTATTTGTCACTCGAATCGTTTCTCTGAAGCAGTAACTCAGAGTTACTCCTGTTAAACTCTTTTGAATCCGTGCCCACCTTGTCTTTGGTCTAACTGCCATTTCGTTTTTTTTAGCTACATATCAAACTTTATTAATCGAGAAACATTCCAGCAGCATCCCCTGATATACATCAAGCATGGCAAAGCATGTCTGTAATTATCGAATATGTTTGAGCAATTAATTTTGCGTAGGCGGCCGTGTCAATTTCAACAGTTTTCAGGTGAGCCGCTACGCCGGGTTGCGAGGGAAGGGAATGTTATTGTTACAACGCGGACGCTAATATAAACATCCCGCGGGCAGCCAGCGAAAAGCAGATCCCCCAGCAGCCGCAGAACGCATGTTTTGTTGTCAATATCAAAAGTAAAAGTAGCAAGTTTTTATCCCCCGGCAGCCGCGGAATGCACGCTTTGTTTGTCAATTACAAAGTGAAAATAGCAAGTCTTGATCCCTGCCGCTTGAAATTTAGCATTGTAAACCTCTCACATGAGACCGTAACTATACAGGAAAAAGGGCCCTGGGTAAGAATAAGCAGCGCTCAGATGCCTAAGTCCTCGTAGCACTATATAAAGGCAGAAATGTTAAAGTCCAAATAACGGATCACAATTTTACATCGCCCTGGTCCATGTAACGTCCTACCTTCATTTCCACTGCATGCTCAGAGGAACAGTCCTCTGTCAATGACGGACAAAGTGGGCTGCGCCCCACGTGGTGTGGGAGGCGGGGTTACCGCGCTTGGCGCGGCAGTTCGGGGAAAATAAAGAAGGTTACAGACGCACCGCTTCTGTCTCTGCTTCATGATATGCGCCGGCCCGTTATGATTCATGCCTACATATATTGCAAGCCCGTATGCCGGCCTACAACAATAACAATGGCGACGAGGATTTTATAATCGAGTACCGGAGCACGTAGGATAATCCCGCCAGCCGTCTGCTCGAGACCCCGGGATCCTCGCTCACTGCTCCGAAACCGCTCACGAACCACGCGGCCCTACCTCGACACCAAGTAAGAATCAACTTGTCTACGGCCGTCCCTACCAGCGTGAAGTCACGCCACGCGCGCCGCGTATTACACGCGGTGCTCGACGGAAAGGGCACTCACATGCTGAGTAGCGATTCCAACGCTATCGTCAAGACCAGCTCGCGCGTAATCGCATCGCGCTTCTCTGCCAGTCTGCCTTAGGCCCATGTTCAGGCCCTGCACGTGCGAAGTCGTCGCGCCAATTTCATCAGCAGAAAGAGCCAACCGTGTGTGCAAACTTCCCATAGCACGTGGGTGCTGAGAATCACACAGCAAGGTCTCACATCTTTCACCTGCACGCGCACATCAAAGACAAGGCACTACTGCCATAAAAAGCAAACATGTCTGCAGAAAACCCGGACAGTGGCAGCCTGAGCCCTTCCTCCAGTTCCACGCCCCGGCAAGCCACCCACAGAGAGGATCGTGGCTCAGAATCCTTACAACTACTGGCTGTGCCGCCTTTTGACATGTCAGACACGAGCAGCCTTGCCCCCAGATGGGCCAGATGGCTCAAAGAATTACACGTCTACATTGATGCGTCAGGGGTAAGAGAGGAGCGTCGACTCAGAGGAATTTTACTCCACTCTCTAGGACCAGTAGTACGAGACATTGTCTTTGAAATGCCTGAATCCACCACAGACACCTTCCAAGGTATTATTGATGCTTTGAATGCTTATTTCGCGCCTCTGCGAAATGTCGACTACGAACGCCATATTTTCCACACCTCCACGCAAGATAGCAGCGAAAACATGGACAATTTTGTAATGCGCCTCAGAAAAAGAGCAAAATATTGTGATTTTGATAGATACTCAACGGAAGAAGCGATAAAATCCCAAACCATTGCCGGATGTGCATCTCAAGAGTTTAGGAAGAAATTGTTGCAAAAGAGCAGGACCTTAGAAGAGATACTACAACTCGCTCGAGCGGACGCCGCTCTCATGCAACAGACAGAATCACTGGACAACATCAAGATCACCCAGTCCAACTCCACGGCATCAATATGCCCCATCAGAACCTCCAAAGAAGCACCACGTCCCACGGAACAAAAGAAATGCTACAGGTGCGGCTTCAAATATCCTCATGTTGGCCCATGTCCAGCCATAGGACACAACTGTGACAAATGCGGAGGTGAAAACCATTTTCAATCTGTATGCAGAAACATAAATTTCTTCACATCCACTGAAGTGCACCGGGACACAAGGAGGTCAGACCGACGTCCAGCAAGAGAAAGCCCGAGAGCTCGCAGAAGACAGTCACCTACAACATCCAGACGCCAATCTCAAAGCTCATCCCGTGACACACCACGGGAAGGGAGAAGGCAGGAAGAAAGAAGAGAATACAGGAGCAGGAGACACTCCAGACAGAAGATCAGACAGCTAGAAAGTTCGCCTCGCAGAAGACGAGACCCCCAGTCATCCTCATCCAGTGGGGACAGGAAAAGGGGATATGTGCATGCAATTGGGAACAGCATAGCCACAGAATACAGTCCCACGTTGCTACTACAATTGAACGGACAAAACAGAGAATTTCTGATTGACACAGGGGCAACGGTTAATGTCATAAATGATGAGACCTACAAAAGACTCAACCTCAAGAAGGCACTGAAGGAATCAGACACACTGATATACTCTTATGGCTCAAACACGCCTCTTAACTGTCAAGGAATGTTCATGGCACACTGTCAGTACAAAGACAAGAGTCAGAAAATCAAAATATACGTCATAAAAGGAGATGTACCAGGCGGCAGCATTTTGAGTTTCAAATCTGCAATTCAAATGGGACTCATCCAAATCATGTATCAACTAATGTCAGCTTACACTACTAACCCCAAAGACATGATAAAACAAATGTTTCCCGCCCTGTTCAGAGGGTTAGGCAAACTAAGGGACAAACAAGTAAAACTACACATCAATCCTCAAATAACCCCGACAGCACAACATTACAGAGGCATACCCCTAAACATACAAAGACACGTGGAGGACGAGATTCAGTCACTATTGCAGCAGGATATCATAGAGCCAGCATCGGGACCAACCCCCTGGGTATCCCCCATCGTACCCGTACCGAAGAAAGACAACAAGGACAGCATTCGCATATGCGTGGACATGAGGGCCCCGAATGTAGCCATAGAGCGGGAAAGACATCTGGCTCCAAGAATGACTGATATGATGCATTTACTGCACGGATCCAAGGTATTCTCTAAGTTAGACCTAAATAAGGGATACCATCAGTTAGAACTACACCCTACCTCGAGATATATTACCACCTTCTCAACCCATGTAGGCCTGTTCAGATATAAAAGACTCAGCTTTGGAGTATCTTCTGCAGCCGAAATATTTCAAAATGAAATACACCAAGTGATAAAACACATTCCCAACTGTCTAAACTACTCGGACGACATCCTGATTTTCGGCGTCACACAAGAAAGCCATGATGACACCCTGAGGAGAGTCTGCATGGCGCTGGAGAACGCTCATCTCACACTTAACCCGGACAAATGCGAAATCAGCAAATCCACGCTCAAATTCTTTGGACACATCTTCTCAAAAGATGGCCTAAAACCAGACCCGGAAAAGGTACAAGCCCTGGTTGAGACACCCACACCCACGTCAGCTTCAGCAGTACGCTCCTTTCTGGGAATGGCGAGCTACTGCACCCGATATATACAAGATTTCGCCTCAGTAAGCACGCCCCTTCGACTCCTAACCGGGAAAAATCAGGAATTCCAGTGGTCGAATGCGTGCGAGGAAGCATTCCAAGAAATCAAGAAAAGAATCGCAACGGCCTCCTGCATGGCCTATTACGACCCTGACTATGACACGGAACTCACCGTAGATGCGAGCCCAGTTGGGTTAGGAGCCATCCTAGCACAATCCAGACGTGGTGCACCACCTGACTCCCCAAAAAGAATTGTAGCCTATGCCAGCCGTAGCCTCTCCAAGACAGAATGTGCGTACTCCCAACCCGAAAAGGAGAGCTTAGCGGTGGTATGGGCATGTGAACACTATCACCTTTTCCTCTATGGCCGCCCATTCACCATAATCACAGATCACCAGGCCCTCACCACCATCTATGGAAAACCGACTGCGAGAATGCCACCACGAATCGCCAGATGGGGCCTAAGGCTTCAAGAATACTCATTCAAGATTATACATCGACCAGGCAAAGACAACAACCCAGCCGACTTCTTGTCACGCTACCCGCTCCCAGCTCATGATGAACGGCAATCACACAAAGCCAATCAATACCTAAGATACTTGATCAGCAGTGCACTACCTAAACACATCACCACAACACAACTGCTTGAAGAGACACAAAAGGATGGATTACTCCAGATGGTACAAACTTGCCTCAAATCAAACCAATGGCAGGTCAAAACAAAAGGAGCATCCTCCCTGTCCACGGACGAAGAACAGCATTTCCGTACATTTAAACTAGTACGTCATACACTATCCACATCACCGGAAGGACTACTACTAAAGGAAAACAAAATAGTTATCCCAAAAACCCTGCAAGATCAGGTACTAGACATTGCCCATGACGGACACAGAGGAATAGTGTCGACCAAGAGGCAACTGAGGACCAAGGTATGGTTCCCGTCAATAGATGAGCGAGTAGAACAGCTACTACGGAAATGTTTAGCATGTCAGGCGGTGGCACCGCGCACATTTCCAGAGCCACTCAAAACCTCGGAGATGCCACTGCAAGTGTGGGATGAAGTAGCTGTGGATATGTTTGGGCCACTAGCGAATGGCAAATACGTGCTAGTGATCATTGATGAAATGTCACGGTTCCCAGAAGTGCATCTGGTTCATTCAACCAGCGCACAGTCCATCATACCCGCGCTGGACAAAACATTCGCCGATTATGGCATACCATCCAGAGTCAAATCGGACAATGGACCTCCTTTCACGAGCCATGACTTTGCCATGTTCGCAGAACATCTAGGTTTTCAGCACCACAAAGTAACTCCATTATGGCCCCAAGCAAATGGCATGGTAGAACGTTTCATGGGAAACCTCAAACGCACGCTACAAATCTGCTCCATCACAAATGGATCGTTCATGCAAGCCATCTGCACCTTACTACGAGAGTATCGGAACACTCCGCACAGCTCAACTGGTGAATGTCCATCAATGCTAATGTTCGGACGCGTCATCAAAACACGACTTCCCCACCACGTACACAAGAGGGACGAGTCCACACACACAAACAGGGCCAGAAGCAAAGACCACGAAAGCAAGGACAAGATGAAGGCGTACACGGACGCCCGAAGACATGCCCGACCTAACACCATCTGCATCGGCGACCAAGTACTAGTACGACAAAAGCAAGTCACGAAAGACATGCCTGCTTTTAAGCCACACCCCATGAGAGTGACCCACATCCAAGGGTCAATGATAACAGCTGCCAGCCCCTCTGGCACAATCACAAGAAATTCACCCTTCTTCAAGACCTTCACTGGCACTGACACCACGGTCAACACATCAACAACATCAAGCAGTGATTCCTCGGACACAGACTCTACCTATCAGGAAGAGGAAGGGGACGCGGATGACAGTGGCAGTGAAAGCGACAGCACACTGGTAAAGTCAGCTCCACCGGTGCGTAGCCCATCCAAGAGGGTCGTTCGCAGACCCATTAGATGGATCGAAGAGTCCAACTGAACACCGTCGAAGTGTTTGTGTAAGGAGGGGGAAGATGTAACGTCCTACCTTCATTTCCACTGCATGCTCAGAGGAACAGTCCTCTGTCAATGACGGACAAAGTGGGCTGCGCCCCACGTGGTGTGGGAGGCGGGGTTACCGCGCTTGGCGCGGCAGTTCGGGGAAAATAAAGAAGGTTACAGACGCACCGCTTCTGTCTCTGCTTCATGATATGCGCCGGCCCGTTATGATTCATGCCTACATATATTGCAAGCCCGTATGCCGGCCTACAACAATAACAGTCCATTGAGCTGGGACACGAGTTAGGTGACTTGGGTAAGGATCCTGGGTAATAATAAGCAGCGGTCAGACACCTAAGTTAGCATAGCACAATAAATATAAAATTTGAGCTAAGGGGGGCAACGCATGGGCAACAAGGAGGCCGGGGAGTAAGCCAGCTTAGGATAATATAGGTCCAAGTCCCGCAACCACCACACGGGGCAAAAAATAAAACGCACAGGGGCTAAACAAAAATTGCTGGTCACACGAAAATATGTATGGCCTACCAAAAGAAGGGGTGCCATACCACCTGGTTTGGAGGACGACACAACACCACCAAAGAGAAGGAAGTCAACAGAAAGCATGGGAAAAGTAACAAAAAACGGTCTAAATTATGCAAGAACATGAGTGAGATGCAGCAATTATTGCTTGAAATCAGGGGCAAACAAATACTTCCCACAGCCGAGAATAGGCCCGCAAACCCCACCATACCTTTAAAACCTGACATCACGGTGACCACCCCCCCACCAGCAACAACTACAGCAGCTCCAGCCCCAGCAACACCAATAACACAGGTGCCAACAACACCAGCAGCAGCCACCACAGTTTTACCTACGCCAGCAGCGGCAGCTCCTGACACAACAAGTGCATTAAAAGCATGGACGATCCCCAATACAAACACACCGGGGCAGACAGGGGCGAGCAACAACAACTCACCAGACATGGTAATGATTAGCAGTACCCAATTAGACCTAAAACTCAAATCTTTTCAGACAGAAATACTAAACAGATAAAAAAGGTGCTTAGCCTGGAACATTGACATTACAATAAAAGAAGCCATATGGGCGAAATAGTTCATCAAATTCTTTTCACTTATAGAAGCCCAACGTAAAGGGATAGATGCTTTTAGGGATCCCAAAAAGATAGAAGAGAAAGCCATAGCCAGAAACGCCGAGGTGGAACAGAATATGGACAACTAGCTACAGACCATTGCCATTTTGGCAACTATATATGAAGAACAATTCCCCAATGATGGCAGAAAACTATGGGCATTCATGGATAAAATCAGAAAGGTAAAAATCGATCAAAAGGGAAGACCTGGCTAGCATATTATATTAGATTTAGGAGAAGCATGTCAGAGAGGCCGCCATAGAATGGGACGAGGTCCAGAATGACTTATACATGCTTAACGCCGATCCTCCATCAGAGGAAGAGGTTGCACAAGTAAACCCCAAAAATAGCAAAAATCCACAGGGCCCCAGATTTTCTGACAATGAAAAATACAAAAAGGGGGAACAGCCCTTTCAGAAGAATTCCCCATGGGTGGCTAAGTCTAATGCCCACAGGCAGAACAAAAACCACTCTCCAAAAGCCAACATCCCGTGCAGGAATTTTGGGAAAAAACCAGTGCACCTGGGGGAAGGAATGCTGGTACAAACACACTTGCACAAACTGCAACGGTGACCACGCAGCAAGCAACTGCACTAGACTCCCAGCCAAAAATGCAAAAGATTAGCACCAACCCCACCCCGCCAACCCCACAGTTAGCACCGGGCACCGGGCAGAACCCCCATCAATCCAAACAATTTTAGAGAAGCACTTATGAATTACGCAGACAGAGAAACCAGCGAGGCAATCCGGCAAGGTTTCACCAAGGGTTTTTACCATCCCCTTCAAGGGTACAGGGTCACAGAATATCCCAAAGAAACTGAAGTCAGCCAAGGACAACCCACAAATGGTGGAGAGCAAAAGCAAGAAATAATTACTACTAGGCAGGATTGCAGGACCCTGGGACTACATGCCTCTCAAGGATTACATAATATCCCCCCTAGGACTGGTCCCCAAAAAAGAACCTGGAAAAATGAGGCTACTTCATCCCTTGTCCTATCCTAAAGGCCAGTCACTGAACGATGGCATCCCACACACTGAATCCGCGGTATCATATACGCATTTCCAAGATGCAGTAAGACTGTTAGGGAGAATTCTCATTTCATGGCTAATTTCCCTTACCTATAGAGTCCCCCAGCAGCTTTGCTGTATTTGAAGGGTTTGTTTCTTTTTACCTGCTAAGAATGAGACTCTTTTTCCCACTCTTAGGCATTTTTGCTATGTGTGTTCTAGGCTATTTTTGTGTTTAATGCCTATGGGATCTTTTCTCTCACCCATAGGAACCATCTTTATGCACATGTGTTACACAGCACCCTCCATGCAGTGACACAGGGGTGTCGTAGCGACCCCCAAACATAGACTCCATACCCTGGGACTCCCAGGGCATGTAAAGTCCCCATTGACTTTACTAGTCGATTTTTATGAACTTAACCAGTACACCCCATCTTAATATGGAAGTACTGGAAGGGGTTAATAGTTTTCTCCTATGTTCATTTTCGAGAGGGTACCTTAAAGTCCCCCTCTACAAAGTTTCTGGCTGGTGGCAGTGGTTACTACCTTTTATATTGGACCGCAAATATTTCTCTATGGGATTTTCCGATTGTTCGAGGCTACCACTTTTTCTGACAGCCTCTAACATACCGCCGTTTTATTTTATTATTAACTTTACTATTGAAGTGGGAGAATGGAAGACCAGGCTCCCGTCCTTCACCTCTCGTGCTTGGCCTAAAGGGTCACGGCCCAGACACCCGCCACGAGAAGAGTTTGTCCATTTACCAGACGACCAGATACCCTGGTACAGGAACATACGGATGTGTCCATCTGCCTGCCCAGCAGCCCGCACTGGCCATGCCGACACCTGCGGCACGGGCCAACTAGACTAAAATCTACACGTCGTTAGAGATGCCATGACGACCTAGACAACGGTAAGCACACCTGTGCAAATATACACACTGGACATTCCCGCACCAATCTACACGAAGAATATACTCAGTGCTATGACGTAGGCGACAGGCATACTCACGGACGTGCATCTTTATTATTTTTACATAGGCTTTCAGAATGCAGAAACGCAAGACGCGTCATGAACTCATCTACAAGGCTTGCTCACGCTTCTCTTAAAACCAGTTACCACCATGAGAAATATAATGAAGACACGATACTGGTCATGAAACTATATGGTACTGTAACCCAAAGCACCTGTGCACCAGACGGACCCACTTATACACCAGGCCTAAGCAGGCCTCAAACAAGAGCTCCCGTGGACATTAACAAAACAAGAGTCAGGTTGCTGATCCTGCAGAATGAGCCCGGCGAAGCAACCAGCCAAGGTCCCAATGTTGCAAACCCACATTCCAAGAGCAAATCATCAAGGGCACGATGTTGCAACCTCGCACTCCGCGCACCAACATTAAGGTCACAACTGCAAATTAACCCAGACACACAGTGGAAAAGCAATATTAATTGTGCAGAATTCTGCCTCAAACACGGTCCCACCTCACGTGACCAAGCCGAAGCCTGACGAGATGCCAAGCTCAGGAGACAAGAGGCGTCTGGATCTCTCGCTACTAGACATAGGCAGATACACTTGAAAGGCTCAATGGACATCTGCGACAGTGGGAGCGGTCAGCCTTCCAGCTATGAATAAATCCTCACATTGTCTGCACGTACCCATAGTGAAACATTGTTGCAAATTGCAGGTACACCGAGAGCTGGGAACAGCGGTGGTCCCAGGCTGGGAAGCTCACGGGCACACCAATCAGAACATGGGGCTCTTATCACTGACGCCAGTAATATTAACCAATCCCTAGGAGTCTTCACGTAACAATTCTCATGTATCTAATTGTAGGGACAACCCAGATATATCACCTGACTACCCCTCAACCACTAACATTGTTCTCTATACGTGTGCTATACTAACCCTACCACTCGAGCAACCAATTAAGAGTGGTGATAGGTTTTTTGTCAACTTTCTAAAGTGATGCAGGTAGCGCGTCATAATACAGTAAAAAGGGCCTGCGAGCCCCACGATTGTGTGTGTGTCAGGACGGACGCGTACGCTCCTTGACCCATCCCTGCCGTTTTTGTCTAATAAACAGCAGAGTCACCTTGCTTCTTGCGTGTGTCTCATACTCTATCTCATCTGGAATATACGGGAGGAGTTGGGGCCTCCCTGCCCGGAGGTCTGCGGACGGCCCGGCCGACCCCGGCAGAATTTCCCCCCGACACTATGGTAGGTTTTATTTGCCAGAACTTTGATAAAACTTCTTTCTCGAGTCTTACTCCATTATCCTAACCCAGGTTGGGGATCCTTTGTTCGTCCTTTTGGCGGGCTTCTCACAGATGCATCCACAACAAAGCTCCCTGTTAGCTGAACAACCAGATCACGACCAAAACGTCAGCATAACACCTCTGATCATCTGCTACCCTTGTCCTTCAAACAATGAGATTCAAACGCAAACGAGCAGGAGGATCCAATTTTTGCGTCACTGCTCCAAACCTGTCGAACTCCCCCACAACCACCTCAAAAACGAACGATCACACACCGCCTTCAGAAAGTACCTGAATACTTGGCTATTTGACAAATACAACTAGCTCGCATCTCCTGATACTCCTGAAACCATTTACTTTGACATTAGCCACTTACTTAGTACAAGTGCAGTGATACTGCCGCATCTGGGAGCTACATAAATGCAATAAATAAATAAATAAAATAGTCTCTTGTCACCTTCTGGATAGGTTTTTGCAACTATTTCACAATACAATTTGGCTGTTTTTCTTCTTTAGGGCCTGACTTTCAGCAGTCCTCCTTGATGCCCTTTCTTATAGCCTGTTCCAGACGTATGTGCCTTTCTGACTCTTGTATCACAGACCTTCTTAGTTTGGGTGTTGTGACGAATCCAGCAACATCCTCACTGATTCTCTGGAAGGAAGCTTCTCTTACGTGGCCAGTGAAAGGTTGAAGCTACCTGACTCTGACCCTGGGGGTGGCTATCTGCGGAGAACCACATAGGAGAAGATACACTCCAGAGAGGTAGGAAAACACTGAATCAAAATAAACATTCAGATGTTGTTCTTAATAACACCCATGTACCCTTGCAACATGCCTGCATGGCTTATTGTGACGCAGATAAATAATTCCCAAGTTTTCCTAACCAACAACCTTATTTACCTTCCTCCCCCTTTAAGTATTGAGACGAGGAAGAGGGATGGAACAATGAGGATGACCAGGAGCGGTGAGCAAATAATGCATTCCAGTGTTTGGAAAGTGTTACCTAATGCCAGGAAGTTTAAAAAACCCACAGCTAAACATAATATGGATGACAGGCAGAGACTGCAGCCAAACGCAGCTTGTGCTGATGCTGGTTGGAACAACGGAGGCGAGCACACTGTGGAAGGCAGCACAGAGGCTGACGAGAACGGCGTGCAGAGTGACCGGACCAAGAGAAGTTCACTGCTTTATTGCTATAGGCAGCTTGAACCACCAGAAGCAAAGGAAGATAAAGTGGGAGCCAAACAGCTAACAGGATGCAGCCCCAGTTGACGAACCAAAGGAGAAGAAGATAGAAAGATGTGAGGAAAGCCAGAGCTTCCCGCTAAGCTTTGAGAGAGCGAGTGGGTTACCAAATCACTTGAGAGCGAGTGTTGCATATCATTAACAGCGCGAGAAAGCCCATTAAAGTAATTGGAAGAACTAATACGAATATGGACAGTGTGAAGAAAGGGTTGGTGACCCAATGCTTGGAAAAGGACATTGATATGAATACGACCAGTGTTAAGGAAGGGTTGGTGACCCAATATTTGAAAACGGGAGTTAATACCAATAAGAACTTGACTGAGAAAGAGTTGGTGACCCAATAATGGAAAAGCATTATTTCTTGGATGAGAAAAAGAGTGAATAGAGAAAGGAAAAGCCCTGGCAGGATAGTGAAACAGGCAAACAGTGAGTCTGGGACTCATACCCACGAAAAGATGTAAAGCCCTGGCAGGAGAGTAAACCAGGCACTGTGTGAGTCTCGGACCCGCACCCAAGAAGCAGAACTGTGATAGCCTGGCAGAAACCAGGAGTAAAAAGAGAAGTAAACCTAAAACCGTGGAACAGTGAGAATCAATAAAAAAGGGAAGACCTATAACCATTTTGAGGATCTGTGATAAAGTGGCAATACACTGGCAGGAGAGTACACTAGCGGTAAAAAAGAGGAACAGTCAAAGCAACTGGGAACAACCATACCCCTTTAAGGTTAATTGAGATACATAGTGGGATAAACTGAATATTTAAAAGAACTGTTTACTTAAAGGAGACTCAAGGGAAGTGCCTTCCTCCTTGAGTTGTGATCAAGTGACATTCAAACTACCAGAAGCAATCTAGGGGAAGGGAAGACCACTTTCCTTGTGGAACATTATTCCTTTGTTTACGACACCATAGAACCTTTGTTTTGAACTCTGAAAGAAAGCTACAAGTACCTAGCTTACATAAATCTCCCTTTTTTAACCATATATTGACTTTAGTGTGTAAGGGTCAGTTTAGGGTTTTGGACACAGGACGTTTTGTTTAACATCCTGCCACAGACGTTTGTCAGTTACGTTGAGGCAGGTACACCCTTTTAGTATTAGGAATAGATAGAATTTCTCCCAACCCCCTTATTATTTTGTGACAAATAACATTTTATAATCAACGCTTAACATGTCACTGTGTCCGAGTCTTACTATTGATGACTGCCCCCCCTCTCCTGGGGCTTTTCACTTTGATTACTCTCTTCTTCTGGTCCACTTCATTTTACTTACCATTCTCTCTCTGGTTTGTTCCACTCTTCGCTTCTTAAGCCATGGGGTACCTTCCCCTCTTCCCAGGGCATTGGTGCCCAGTCCTTAAAAATTCCTCTTTCAGACATTATTTGTTATTCTCTTTATCGATTTATCACAGTTCCAGTTATATATTCAATATCTCATCAATTTCACTGGGATGAGTGTTCCCCCCTTAATAAAAATGCCCTGGGGGCCTCCCGGTTCTTCCGGTCTCTCTGTGTCTGCAGAGGAATGCTGGTGGGCTTGGCGGCAGCTCAGGTTCTCTTCCTCCACTCTGGATCTTGTGCTTTTCGATATTGCTGGCCTCCTGCCATTGGTCTTTTTTCTTTGTAGGACCGGTTAGGGTTGCAGGCACCAAGGAGTCTCGTCCACTCCCCACCTGGATGGTTTCGGCGTAGTTCGACAGGCGCATGACCCACCACGAAGTCGTTGTGGTTACAACACCACCAGGGTTATGATTCCCTTCCTCACTGTTTCTCCGTCCTCATGAACGCTAGGCTTCCAGCATTTTTCCCTGGTGTTCAGGACTTCTCTGAAAGTCGGGGGGTCTGCGGCTCTCCTTCGCTCCGTCTCTCAAAGGTGTGATGATGTCAGGGGCTTCCCCTGCTTACGATCCTCCTTCTCCAGTCTACTCGTCTCAGTTAAAGATGTGTCTCTCCTTAAAGAGACTAGTTCTTTTCCTTGTGCATAGTAGTGTGTTTTAGTTTTGTTTTCAACCAAACATCCAGGGATTACAGTGTTCTTCACAACAGATAGTCCCATATATGCTGCTATGGTGGATGGTTTAGAGAGTTTCTCACAAGAACGGGAGTCCTTGTCTGCTAAGTGGGAGTCTCTCCCAGTGAGGTCCCACTTGCCCAGACTCCTAGGGAGGGTCTTGCGGAGCAGGCTTGCCTCCATAGCCTCAACGGGCGTGGCTCCCGCTTGGGGAGAAGGGAGAAATACCCTTGATTCATTGCACCGGCCAGTTGCGATATTATTGAATGGCAGAATGTAAAACGTTATCTTCGTGGCAAAATCTGTATCCCATATGTTAGTTCTATAATAACATTTCAATCCACATATGCTTATGATTCACTAACAAGTTGGAAGCTCTGTGCTAATTGCAAACATATGAATCTTGGCGTAGTTGGGAAAAGCTGTAAAACAGTAAATATTCATGTGTCATTCCTACAAACAATATGAGCTCCTCGTATCCTGGCAATGTCAGTGCCCATCACACATATAAGGAGTAATCTCACAGCGCTTGTGTTCCACGCTCTCTTTGTTGAGGTGCTTTTCTCTAATGTGCCATGGCACTGTTCTGAGCAGACTTTGGCATGCAGGGGCCGTGCATGCCCTTAGCTTACTCCATGGCCAGGCGGATGGTGCCATTTGAATGATGCTCTGCTTTGGGGGCCTCATAGCATGTTCCGTCACTGCACGGCCACACACTACTCTTCCTGATGTGTTGTGTGGGGAGTAAGGCTGCAATTAAATGTGGCAGGCATGTTAGCAAAGGTCGGAATGTTTATGAAGAGCATGCACAGTCTATCCGCATCTAAATAATGCTGTACCTTGGCTATATGTTGTGCTTGTGGAGCACATCGATTTAATTGGTGGTATAACGCTGTGATTGCACTGGCAGTATCTCCTCGACCTGCCTTTTGCATATGGGGCAGCAGGGTCATACTCCTAAAAGTCCCTACCACAGCCTCATAGACTCAAAACTCATTTGTCTCACAGCGGTCTAAGTCCAACTCATGTTCCCTATCAGTGGGTGAGTAATCTAAGGCTTGGTGAAGTCGGCTTCACAATGATAGGAAGAGCCAACATCGAAGAATCAAAAAGCGACGTTGCTATTACCTCTTGGTCCATGGTGTAGTACATTGATGTGTGCCGCATGGGGCAGCAGAGCGAGGCGTCATTTCATGGCTAGTGAGGCAAATACTTTTTTCTTCCTTTGGATTCTAAGCTTAGCTTCGCTCAACAGCTTCACCGGCTCAGTGGCTCCCAGCTTGACCTTCCTTCCTTGCCCATGGTTGGGCTTAACAGCTCCAACTTTTCCTCCAGGGTAGGTCTGCTCAACCCCTCCATACGTAAAATACCAAGGAGTGTGAAGGAGGCTTCTAGGCTGGCTGGCTGTCATTGTATGGCTGTAGGTCACAGCATGCCTATTCTTTGGGAGGCTGTTGGTGTCCTGTAGATCCTGCCTCCCCCTCAGCATTGCCTGGGTACACCTCAGATGCATTGGTCAGAAGATACCTTTGTTGTAAAGATCAAGCTTGAGTCAGGTTGATTTACTGAGAAAGCCACCAGGTATCCTTACAGCAGTGGCACAGGATAAAACAGACCAGAAGTCTTACATACGTCTATCACTCATTGTTCCAAACATGTGTGACATCACTCACTTACTCATGCATGCATTCACTCAAGATGCAACGATGGGGCTCCAACCACCTTTCAAAGAATGATGGGTAGGATATTGCAGTATTCTGCGGCCTCTTTATGAGATAACATAGTATCCAGCTCTATCTGGAATGATCATCTCCAACAATTCGAACGCATGCTTAAATCTTACAAAAAGATGGATTGCAATCAAACTCGCATAAGGTGTCAACTCAAATAAAATCTAGGCAATGGACTAATTAAATCACAGTTCCAAAAGCTGGAAGCCATTAAATATTAACAGATTCAATCATAATTTCGGAAAATGCAGCCTTCATAGGATTTGCTGCATATTGTCAGCCGGTAACCTCAGCCAAGGAGTCTGGGGGACATCTTCTCATTCTCAGACACACTCAGACGTTAACACTGAGAGATTATCCTCATTGCACTGGCGTGGCCCAGGCAAATCTGGTACTCAGACTTACTCCATCATTCAGTGGTTCCAGCCATCAAACTGCCTCCACTTCCGGACTGTTAGGGACGGACCCCGAGGTATGCCAGAGTGACACTGGAAGTCTGCGGACTTGGAGAGCCCAACTCCCTCCTTCCCAAGATACACGGAGGACTCAGTCAACGGCAAGTTCAAACTGTGGTTTGTTACAGGCAAAGCCAACAGGGATCAGGCAGGAACAGAGAAAATCCATGCAAACCTGGCTCTTCCTCAGCTCGCAGGCTGGTTTTACACACTGATTACGTCAGAGAGACGTCACAACCTGGGCACTTCTCCAGAAAACCTATCGGGCCACACAATTGGGTAGTGAGTATTATACCACCTATAGTTGACTATATAGATGTTATTCTACTGTCTCTCGCCTGTCAGGTGGCTGGCCTGGTCCATCCCCAAGTTACTATCTATAACAATGTTGCACTGTGGTGGGCTTAACATTGGTTCTTGCCATTTGCTACCCAACCCAAGGCTACTAAACTGTGATTGGCTAGAGCTGATGTCCCCAGGCCTGGGATCTGCAAGAATTCTCAGCTCTCTGTGTACCTCTTCAAGGTAACAACAATGACTATGTGTCTACATTGTAACTTGTGTACACCACCTTAGCACATGAGAGCGCTCTCCTGATCAGCTCAACACTTGTAGCATATTGTTGCAGACTTGTCATTGTCTGTGTCTAGCGGCCTGAGACCAGTGCTCCTTTCCCACCGCTGATCGCTGTCCATTGTCTGCTTCGGCCATGTCACGTGTTCAGAGACCACGAATTTGATCTGTGCAGCTCTGCATTATGAGGATTTAATAGTTGTTTCTGCAGCTGGTGCCTTTGTCGTCTGGGGATTGGAATGTTATCTGTATCTCTTGGCCTTGGCTGCGGGTCCTGTCTGACATGGCTTGCTCTCTGTCCAGCCTGAATCAGCTCAGCTCGTATCTTGCTCAGAGGCCTGAGGCCTGCTGTAATTTTCCTAAATCTTATAATGTGGTTTCTACAGTGTCCATACTATACTACATTTCCATAGGTTAGTCACACTTGGTTCTGTCAGGTCCCGTGGGTGCTCCTGCAGTTCCGTAGGGTTCATTGCATGTAAGCATCTGCAAGCTGTGCTCAAGATCTCTTGTCTCTTGCGGTTTCTGCGTTGCTGTTTCGGCTAATGGCAAAAATAATAAAAGCAATGACAGTATGTATATGTATCTGTCCTCTAACTATAGACCTGTACGCTCGTGTTCTTCATGTATTCGAGTGTGTGCTTGTGTCTTGAAGTGCGGATGGTACATGTGCTTCGTGTCTAACACTGCGATGTCGTGGTGTCTCTTATGATGTCAGCAACATGGCTTCTTGGTGCTTACTCTAGGCTTTCAATAGAGGCATCTTTGATTGCAGCCTGTGGCTCTTCATTCACGTTGGGGTAAATCCACACTGCACCTGGTCTGTAGGGCTGGTTGAGGAGTTATGGCTGGCTGAGGTGTATCTCTCGACATATTTGTCAATCATCGGACCACTGGGAATCGGTCCGAAATAGAATGGGTGGCTGCAGTGTTTCCAGGCCTTCTTCCTTGTCATGAATTTAGTAGGAGGGGGTGGGTTGGCAGGCTTCTCCATCTCTCTTCAGGACTTACTCTACAGGGAAGGACAGTCAATCCTGCAGCATGACACAGCGTCACTCAGCCTCACTATCTGCCTCCTGCAGCCCTAGAATGTGGGCACTACTTGCTGCATTTAGAATGCAGGAGCATTCTAGCCAAGGCCAGGGCCCCCTCTACGCTTGCTTGCTACAAGCACAGGTGGAAGCATTTTACAGCGTGGTGCCAGCCACTAAAGACTTCTCTGCTGCGCGTTGCAGAACCACAGCTTCTTCCATACCTGCTCTCGACAAGTCTGGCCTTGCCCATGCATCTATCAAGGTCCACCTGGCCGCCATATCCTGTTACACCTGGGCTCCAGGCAAGCTCTCCCTGTGGTTACACATGCTTGTTAAAGAGTTCCTCAAGGACCAGTTCAGAACACTCCCATCGGTGAAGGCCCCTGTGTGGGAGCTAAATGTGGTACTGTCGAAACTAATGGGGTCTCCGTTTGTACCTATGCATCGGGCTTCCTTGAAGTTTCTGTCCTGGAAGACTGCTTTCCTGGTGGCTATAGCCTCGGCCAGGCAGATTGGTGAAATACAGGTCCTATCCTATAAGCCTCAGTATGTGTCATTCCATTCAGCCAAGGTGATTCTGCAAACTGCTCCTTCCTTCATGGCAAAGGTCCATTCTGACATTCATCTAAACAAGGCTTTGGTTCTACCACTTTTTTTTGCAAACCCTTCTTTTCCTGCTGAAAGATCTTTGCATTTGCTGGACGTTGCACGTGGCCTGAAATTCTATTTTGCACGCATGAAGGACTTTCAAAAGACTTTGCAGCTTTTCATCCATTTTGGACCTGTGGGACATGGGAATGTCCTGTCTAAGGCTTCCATCTCCAGGTGGCTCTCGGGCTGTATTTGCCATCGTCCGGCCAATAGGCCGCTACCAGGCCGACAGAGAACCCATTCCACCAGAGCCATTGCAGCGACTACAGCGTTTCTGTCTGGTGTTCCCCTGCATGAAATCTGCAGGGCTACTACATGGAGGTCTACCCACACCTTAGCAAGATTCTACTGTGTCGACAGGGATTCCAGGGAAGAGTCCTGAGTCGACCAAGCAGTGCTACACAACTTGCTTGCATGATGTGAGTCTGTCCCAGGGGAAAGTGTATTGCTTCTGGGAGCATTGCCACCTCCCGTGGTTGTGTATATGAACGGCTCTGTAATCGTATTCATGAGCATGTGAATCCATGTAAGACCCCATGGATTCAAATGCGAACCCTCCCTCTTCCCCCTCTCTGGCTCTTCTTGGTTCCTACTGTCAATTTACGTGTGCGACCAAATCTGATGATGGCCCCCGGGGGTGGAGCTTAGGAGGATGAATGTCATTGGCTGGGGCAGTATGACCCAAATTGACAGCAATAGGCTATAGAAGCGATTAGCAGTTTTAGTTTTAAAGCAAAACCTCTCTTATATTACAGAGGATTCTCAGCTTGATGACGGGGGATATTCATTAGCATGTGGATCCATGTAAGACCCCACGCTCTCCATCTCTTTCTTAAAGCATCGTCAGGCAGGAGGAGAGGTATAGGCCTGGGCCTAATAGATCACCAGAATCCAAGATGGACCCAGGAGACATCGACAGAGGGGCACCTGGTACTTCTAAAGGGCAGCGAGTCCTTTATTATAAAATAGTAAAGTCTAGATTTACAGAATGTGGCTAATATATTATTCTATTTCACATACTGACAGGAAAGGTTTTCTACCATGCATAAATATTATTCTTGCCACAGTTCCGGGGAAGGTGACAAGCTCCCCTACCAAACTCTGGGCACTGACAGTGGGGTGATCAAGTGGGTGCCTCCACAAGCCAGAGGATACTTGGCCCGGTGGAGGTACGTGGGGGATCCTGAAACCACCCCCACTCTATCCCTGCTCGGAAGTTGGAGACATTCACAATGCGTAACCCCTCCCACAACAACATGCATAGGCCCATTAAACTTGCACAGAAGACCGAAGGTGACCCCAAATCTTGAGCGGGGCCAGAGAAACATGCCAATCCAGGAGGAGCAGATACTGGGTATTCAAAGTCTGAATAATATTGCCAACCCTGATCATCATCAACTAGACTCCTTGCCTACCGATAAAACTGCTAACATCAGAAGCAGGAGCCAAACGAACCCAGTGTCGCAAAGCTGTAGCTCCACCCTCAACGTAATACTGTGACCTGAAGTTATGGAAACAATTGCAATGATTCCCAAACCTTGCGAGACTTGCGGGGGTCACATGGATGCAAAATGGGAACACCGTGGCTCTGCAGAGACATTGAAACAGTGAGGCATTCTTCATCAGCCATGGCAGCACGTGCCAGTGATACAGTGTTTCGAGTTTCTGGTGTGCAAGAGATCCTTTCGGATTCTGCATATGTAAATTTGCTGGAGGTAGAGAAGGTTGTAGCGTGGTTCTAGAAGCTCAAGGGATGGTGAGAGGTGTCAGTCTGAAATCCATGAATGCGGCAGGGGGCCATATAGATGAGATCCAGCCCCCTGCCAACTCACTTCATGCAGATCACATAGCCCAAGCAAAGACAGACTCAACCCCAGGTCCCCAGGTTCCGGTCATAAAGAAGAAGGAAGCCCAGGAGAGAGTCCTCTACCTATAAAAGTCAGAAATACCAGCCTGGGCACTTGGCTGTTGGGGAGAGAGCTGGAGAAGGACTTTTGGGGAGTCTGAAGAGGAGACTGGGGAGGAGATATTGGAGGAGCTGGGAAGGTTCAGAGGACGGTTAGGGGCCGCATGCTGGGTGGTCAACATAAACAGCGGAAGGGGGAAAGCATAGTATTTGGGAGATGGAGGGTGAACAGTAAAAGTGAAAGGTACTAGGTGTATGGAGGGTTGACAGTGAAACCCAAGAGAGGGAAACAGTGATACTTAAAGAGAGGTGCATGGGGTTTAACCATAGAAAGTGGATACAGTACATTCCTTCCGGAAGCAGCGGGAGGGTGAGAACAACTCTACCAGGTCACTCTTAGAGAAAGAGCGCCTGATGAGTAGGTGGGGAGAACCATTCAGGGAGTACAGAAGACAGCAAGTTAGAAAGAGAGAGGGCAACAGAAGGACCTTTAGTTAAGAGGTACCAGGAGGTTCCAGCGGACCAGGCCAGTCCAAGGCAGGCGGAAAGGGCGGGAGGAGGTTTGAAATCGTGCTGCAACACTGGAGTAGAGGTTTGTGCCATGGCAATAGTGAGGGCATGGAGAGTCCCTTCTGGAGCGTGAAACAGCACCCAGAGCCTCCATTATGTCTCTAAAGTGTTACTACCACAGAAGGGGCCAACTCCAGGGACTACAACCTTCCGCAGTCAAAGGCCACTTCCACGTAGATTCATGCAGGACTTGCACAAGAAAGTCCGGTGTCTGGCGGGAGCCTTTGAGGCCCGGAGGTCCCCTTTTGGACATTTCTTTGGTAGAAAGTCTTGGGGTATACAAGACCCCGCAAGCACTTACACCAAATTTAGCAGGCACTCAACCATGGACATTGGCTTTCCTACCCAGATGGAGAGAAGGACCAACAGGAGAGCACGGGCTGCCGTTTTGCCTTTTAGTGAACCTTTGCGTGAGCATTTTCCAAACAAATATACTACTGAGAACTGTCAAACGTGTGATACCGTCTGCACCGCACTCGTCTTTGTTACATGTGGTGTCTGACGTGGGGTGTACAAAAGCATCCCCTTCCCAACACTCAGGACCTCAGAGATGGCCAATGCTCGTAGAAGAGCCAGCCCTGGCACCACCGGGCTGTACATTATAGAAGGAGTTGTTATATCACCAAAGAGCAGGGCTTTGGTTTTTACCAGGTCGAGAATGGCATTTTCGAGGGGCAGCAGGGACTATGGGTGGAAGGCCTCGAAGTTAAGGGGGGGGTGTGCATTGCGCAACTTATTTGAACCATGTATATCCCAAGGAAGTTTGAAGAAATTGTGGAACCAGGTGAGACAGAACGAGCTGAGGAAGGCTTTGGGTATAGCTACCTCCACCTGGTCCTTGTGAAGAAGAGCTGTTAACACCCCAAACCTGCTGCCCTACACCCTAGCAAAGAGGTTTTAACTCCCACACTGCAATACGAATTTGCTGAGCTCATTGTAATGACCCTAATCTGAAGTATGCCTTTGAACAGGGAAAAAGGTCTCCTGTGCCTGGTTATCGATAAGGTACAGAAGGGCGAGCAGACAAAGTTTCAAATATTGGCACCACAACAGTTCTGGAAAACCGTATTGGGCATAGCCCATTCCAACCCGTCAGCTGGGCATCAAGGGGCAGTAAAAACCCGGGCACGCCTACTCAGTAGGTTTCACGGCCAGGTTTACACCACCGGTACCAGAAATACTCCTTAGTGTGTTCCCTGTACCATAAAACCTACAGAAAAAAACATCTCTTAGGCTCCTTTTCAAACCTCTTCCTTGCATTGACATTCTATTTCTCAAATTGAGGGGGGGTGGCGTGATGGGCCCCATGAGTGCATCTCGAGCAGGAGACCATTAACTTCTTGTTATCCTGGGCTATGCTACATATCCAAAGGCTTTCCCTATGAGGACTAATATTACTAAGAACATAGTAAAACACCCCATTCCCTACTTCTCCCGGGTGGAGTTTCCTCCTTTATGCCTCAGGTCATGAAAGCGCTCAACAATGTCCTAAAGGTTAAAACACTTCACACCTCCATTTACCGCCCCCAGAAAGGCGGCCTTGTGGAGCGCTTTACCAAAAATACTACTAACATGGCAGAACGTTTTGGCTACTGTCCATGCTCCTCTTACTTGGCTGGCACAAGCCAAGTATACCAATCTCCTCATTGAGATGGTTCCTGGCTCTTCAGCCATATCCATTCCCAGGTCTCCACCAGGCAGCAGGCCGTCAGATGAATGCAGACCATCTGAGTTGATACACATTTGACCACACTGAGGCGGGCCAAGGACAAGGGGGCGAGATATGAGACAAATTCCACTTCTGAACTTTAGGGACTGACACTGGGGTGGTCAAGCTGCCTGGGGGCTGCCCCAAGCCAGAAGATGCTTGGTCCAGAGGAGATACCAGGGGATCCTAAACCACTGCCACTGTGTTCCCGCTCAAAGGCAAAGAAACTCACACAGGACTCACCCCTCACAGAGCACCACAGAGAGGGCAATTAATATTGGCGAGAATAAAATGCAGCACAGCGGGGGGTCCATCTGCGGCTTAATACCATGACCTGAGGTTAAGGGAGCAATTAGAATGTTTCTGAAACCACAAGAGAGGCTCAGGCATCACAGAAATATAAAATGGCACCACCACAGCTCCTATTTAATAAAAAACAGAGGCAGAGATTTATTGTTAACCAGCCGCGGATACATTGATACACTGGGCCTCATTACAAGTTCAGTGGTGCAGGAAAAAAACGTGTGGTAAATCCGTTCCCACCGCTGTGTTTGGTGGTAACAGAATTGCCACTGTTTTTCCTGCACCGCTGCATTAAAAGTTTGGAGGATTTACCTCCAGCAAGACATTGGAAGTGAATCCACCACTTTACTGCCGGGTAATTCTGCCAGCGGTAACTTTACCCAAAATCACCCATAGAGTCCTATGGACTCCAAAAGGAGACATCACTGCCACCTCTGGCAGCAGCGGTAATGCAGTTTGGCAGTAATTTGGCGCCTTTGCTGCCAGATGACTCGTAACGAGGCCCCTTGTTTCACTTTCTGAAAGGCAACGTGTCCCTGTGGGGTACTGCACATGGAAACACATGGCTGAAAGCCTTTTCGGAATTCAGTCTACAAGCTGCACACAAAGAGGGCTGTCTTAGAAGCTCAGGCAGGGTTAGAGGGATCAGACTACACTGCAAGATGGCTGCGGGGGATCTTATAGATGAGGCCTGGTCCCATGACAACCAACCTGACCCGATATCGCATGGTCCAATCAGAGACAGGCCACAGAGGGGAAGCTAGCAGGATTAGGGAGTGGGCGGTTAATCTACTTAGATAAGCCCTCGCCTTCAGTCAGGGAGGGTGGGTGTTGGGAAAGTAGCGGGAAGACATCGCTTGAAGGCGATTGGGTAGCTGAGCGACTTTGGAGAGGAGACTGTGAAGAAGGGCTTTGAGGAGCTGGGAGAGTTAAGGGGAATGAGATCACCATCAAAAAAGGAATGAGGCGGCACAGTATTTGGCTGGGGGCTCAATGTCAAGAGAAGAAAAGGGAGGAGCAGATTATTGGGGAAGTGGTAGGTGAACATTAAGAGGCACAGGGTGTTTGATACTAGGACTGGGAACTTTAGGTTGGAGGTAACGTTTTACCTAATTAGAGGGGGTTGGAGCTAATGCCCTTTGGGAAGCAGTGCTAGGTGAGATAGACCCTAGGAAGCCACTTCTAGAAACAGACCGTCTGGTCAGGAGGTAGGGAGGAAACCATTCAAGAGAATCCCAGTCAATATCCAGTTAGGGAGAGCGAGGACAGCAGAAGGGACCAGTGAGTTATGAAGTGTCAGGAGGTTCCAGCATCCAGGTCGGTGCAAGGAAGGCACAGAAGGTGGGAGGTTATTTGAGACAATGCATGAACATCGGATACCTGGAGTGCACCTTAGTAAGGAGATGAGGGGTTTGTTAGGGATGGGTCAGAACTGGGTACAACTCCACGGCGATCTCTCCAAAGTCTTGATTACTGCAGAAAGAACCCTAGTCCAGGGACTCCAATTTCCAGTGACCACGGGTTTACCGGTACCCGATAAAGAGGGTCCAGCAGCTGGAAGAAGCACTGGGGCCAAGAGGGCCCCTTTTGAACATTTCTTTGGTAGGGCGGCTTGGGACAGGCTGGTCCTGGAAACAACCCATTCCAGGTTTGGAGGAAATTCGACCACAGACAATTGGATTCCTACCCCAGGAAGAGAGAAGGACTGACTGAAGAGTGTGAGCTACAGGTTTGGCTTTTGATGAACTTTTGTGTGTTACTTGTGTGAGAATTTCCCAACTAAACTGTGAAAATGTGGAAGAGCTTGTGTACCCCAATAGCCTTTATGACAGGAATTTCTCTGATTCCATTTCTAATTTCAGAAGAACTCTTGACAACATCATGTCAGTGTGGGATGGAGTGGAGAGTGGCCTTTTGGTGCAAGATGACTGGCCACTCGTTTGCTTTCCTTGTACACCACGGTCTGCTGGAGTCAGCTTGGCCAAGTCACTTTGTTTTATTTAATTTGCTTTTCTTTTTTTTTATCCTGAGACCGTGGCTGCCACAGTGTGAGGGGCTCCCCTGCACCCCCGATTGGCTGTTCCTTTCTCATGCACTCATGTCCTCCTTTAGTGCCGACAAGACTGAAGGTGCATCTAAGGCGATCATGTCGGTGCGGAATACCGGTGCCCAATGCTCCTCTCTGCCCCCCCCTGCATCTATTCACCTAATCACCTACATGTCTAACTCTTGTCTCCCTTCTTTTTGGACTCTGGATCTGGGCTTTTGATATTGCTGCACGTTCCAGCTCTGACACAGCTACTTCCTCAGACCCTACCCTTCCAAAACTCCCTCCCCACCCCCGCCCCTACACCTCTGGCTTTCCCATCAACACCCATTTTCTCGGCAAGCGTTACCTTGAAACATTCAACGTGATCTCCACCCACTCCCCTGGCCTTGTCGTCTACACCTCCAACTCCGCCGTCACTTCCACTATTCGTGCCAACTATACATCTGTCCCATTGACGGCCAATCCTCCTGAGGTGCTGGTGAACTGGTGTCACCATGATACCTCACCGTTCCTCCTGAGGTGCTGGTGTCACCATGATGTCCATTCTTGCTCAATCTGTCCCACTGACGGCCTTTCCTCCTGAGGTGCTAGTGTCACCATGATATCTCATTCTTGCTCAATCTGTCCCGTTGACGGCCGTTCCTCCTGTGGTGGTGGTGTCACCATGATGTCCATTCTTGCTTAATCTGTCCCTTTGACGGCCAATCCTCCTGAGGTGGTGGTGTCACCATTATGTATCATTTTTGCTCAATCTGTCCCCTTGGTGGCCGTTCCTCCTGAGGTGCTGGTGTCACTGTGATGTCTCATTCTTGCTCAATCCATCCCATTGACGGCCGTTCCTCCTGAGGTGCTGGTGTCTCCATGATGTCTCATTCTTGCTCAATCTGTCCCATTGACGGCCGTTCCTCCTGAGGTGCTGGTGTCACCATGATATCTCATTCTTGCTCAATCCGTCCCATTGACGGCCGTTCCTCCTGATGTGCTGGTGTCACCATGATATCTCATTCTTGCTCAATCCGTCCCATTGACGGCCGTTCCTCCTGAGGTGCTGGTGTCACCATGATGTCTCACTCTTGATCAATCCGTCCCATTGACGGCCGTTCCTCCTGAGGTGCTGGTGTCACCATGATGTCTCACTCTTGATCAATCCGTCCCATTGACGGCCGTTCCTCCTGAGGTGCTGGTGTCACCATGATGTCTCACTCTTGCTCAATCCGTCCCATTGAAGGCTCCTCCTGAGGTGCTGGTGTCACCATGATGTCTCACTCTTGCTCAATCCGTCCCATTGAAGACCGTTCCTCCTGAGATGCCGGTGTCACCATGATATCTCATTCTTTCTCAATCCGTCCCATTGACGGCCGTTCCTCCTGAGGTGCCGGTGTCACCATGATATCTCATTCTTGCTCAATCCGTCCCATTGACGTCCATTCCTCCTGAGGTGCTGGTGTCACCATGATGTCCATTCTTGCTCAATCTGTCCCACTGACGGCCATTCCTCTCGAGGTGCTGGTGTCACCATGAAACCTCATTCTTGCTTAATCTGTCCCATTGACGGCCATTCCTCCTGTGGTGGTGGTGTCACCATGATATCTCATTCTTGCCCAATCCGTCCCATTGACGGCCGTTCCTCCTGAGGTGCTGGTGTCACTGTGATGTCTCATTCTTGCTCAATCCATCCCATTGACGGCCGTTCCTCCTGAGGTGCTGGTGTCACCATGATGTCTCATTCTTGCTCAATCTGTCCCATTGACGGCCGTTCCTCCTGAGGTGCTGGTGTCACCATGATATCTCATTCTTGCCCAATCCGTCCCATTGACGGCCGTTCCTCCTGAGGTGCTGGTGTCACCATGATGTCTCATTCTGGCTCAATCCGTCCCATTGACGGTCATTCCTCCTGAGGTGCTGGTGTCACCGTGATAACTCATTCTTGCTCAATCCGTCCCATTGACAGCCGTTCCACCTGAGGTGCTGGTGTCTCCATGATGTCTCATTCTTGCTCAATCTGTCCCATTGACGGCCGTTCCTCCTGAGGTGCTGGTGTCACCATGATGTCTCATTCTGGCTCAATCCGTCCCATTGACGGTCATTCCTCCTGAGGTGCTGGTGTCACCGTGATATCTCATTCTTGCTCAATCCGTCTCATTGACGGACGTTCCTCCTGAGGTGCTGGTGTCACTATGATAACTCATTCTTGCTCAATCCGTCCCATTGACGGCCGTTCCTCCTGAGGTGCTGGTGTCACCATGATGTCTCATTCTTGCTCAATCCGTCCCATTGACGGCCGTTCCTCCTGAGGTGCTGGTGTCACCATGATGTCTCATTCTTGCTCAATCCGTCCCATTGACGGCCGTTCCTACTGAGGTGCTGGTGTCACCATGATGTCTCATTCTTGCTCAATCCGTCCCATTGACGGTCATTCCTCCTGAGGTGCTGGTGTCACCGTGAGGTCTCATTCTTGCTCTATCCGTCTCATTGACGGCCGTTCCTCCTGAGGTGCTGGTGTCACCATGATAACTCATTCTTGCTCAATCCGTCCCATTGACGGCCGTTCCTCCTGAGGTGGTGGTGTCACCATGATGTAACATTCTTGGTCAATCTGTCCCCTTCGTGGCCGTTCCAACTGAGGTGCTGGTGTCACCGTGACGTCTCATTCTTGCTCAATCCATCCAATTGACGGCCATTCCTCCTGAGGTGCTGGTGTCACTGTGATGTCTCATTCTTGCTCAATCCGTCCCATTGACGGCCGTTCCCCCTGAGGGGCTGGTGTCACCATGATGTCTCATTCTTGCTCAATCCGTCCCATTGACGGTCATTCCACCCACGGTGCTAGTGTCACCGTGATGTCTCATTCTTGCTCAATCCGTTCCATTGACGGCCGTTCCTCCTGAGGGGCTGGTGTCACCATGATGTCTCATTCTTGCTCAATCCGTCCCATTGACGGTCATTCCTCCTGAGGTGCTGGTGTCACCGTGATGTCTCATTCTTGCTCAATCCGTCCCATTGACGGTCATTCCTCCTGAGGTGCTGGTGTCACCGTGATGTCTCATTCTTGCTCAATCCGTCTCATTGACGGACGTTCCTCCTGAGGTGCTGGTGTCACTATGATAACTCATTCTTGCTCAATCCGTCCCATTGACGGCCGTTCCTCCTGAGGTGCTGGTGTCACCATGATGTCTCATTCTTGCTCAATCCGTCCCATTGACGGCCGTTCCTCCTGAGGGGCTGGTGTCACCATGATGTCTCATTCTTGCTCAATCCGTCCCATTGACGGTCATTCCTCCTGAGGTGCTGGTATTACTATGATATCTCATTCTTGCTCATGCACCCTTTCTACCCTCTTGCCATGGCCTCCTTTGCTGAATTTATGTGGTCAAAATCCCTCCACTCCCCTCTGGGACTATTTCCCTAATTACCATTGACTGCCTACCAGGTCCTGACACCACCTTCGCAGACTCCATTCAAGATAACCTGTCTCTCCTCGCACCTACTCGCTCTCATTGTCTGATACTCGGGGATTGTAATGTCAGGGCCACTTGCCTGGTTATGCAAGAGGGGGCAGCTGGCCTGGATGACACCGGTGCCCCTCTCTTGCATGTATCTTCATTATCTCTGGAGGTGCTCAAAGCACACTCAAGCTAGACCTAAGACCTACACATGGGCTGAAGAGAAACTGAAATGAAAGCTAAGACCAGGACTGGACTAGTGTGCCACTTGTGCCATGGCTATCTGGTAATCTTAATTAGTCGTACCGGATCCCGCCTCCCGGTGCGCTGCTTTTCTATGATGACCTACTGGGCTATTTCATGCAGTGCCCTGTAGCCAGTGGACTGCTTTGAATGGGGAACACATATTCACTTTTAAAGCATTGCATAGTAATATCATACATTTTGTTATGTGTCTCCTAATTGTTTGCCTTTCTAAAATAACATAATCACGTTGACAGTTAAAGATTCACAACCAGTATGTGTAACTGATATACTCCTGTATGTGTAATGTCTGTGAAGTATTCTCCCTGGTCTCAATAAGTCATCATGAAGCAGGAACCACTCCAGACCAGGCATGTTATAAAAGGAAGACGCTTCTTGATTGTACTTAGTTACAGGTAGAGGTAGAGGTAGAGGTGGGAGAGGGCTAACTAGCATCCTTCTGGTTCCTGCATCTCTCCCAGCGTGTGGCACGAGTCACCTAGCCAACACCCAACACGCATCATCCCATTCAGCCGTCAGGCTGACACACACAAACCTAGTATCATAGGGTGCTACAGTCTGAAGGCTTCATTCTTTCACGAAATGCCTTAATAAAATGATTAAACCAAAAAAAAAAGAAAGAAAATCAAGTTAACTTTGTAAAACAGATCCCTTTGACTTCTGGCACATGTAGTCTTTTATTGTTGACAGTGAAAACAAAGCTGTAATTCTACTCATTTAAATTAACACATCCACACTACATATTGTGTGCCTGGTGAAGTATGTTATCTGAGCATTTTTCCCAACAGCACGATATGACAGGCACAATTCATTCTACCGTGCTGTACAAGAAAAGGCGGAAGAGATGTGGTATCAGGTGCCTAACTTGTACACTGGGCACCAATCCCGGCTTCACCACCTAATTAAACTGTGTGATTCTGGGCAAATCATTTAAGCTATCTGTGCCTTATCTGCCGAAACTGAGAGCCCCTGTGAGTGGCTGAGTTCACGCGGTATGCTATAGAAAAGTAAACCGCACTCCTTGTCTATTGACCATAGTGCTGCTCCATATATTATCATAATAGGGTGCCATGGGGCAATTCAGGGGGCAAAGAAACGTGCCGTGGGCAGTTCTGGGGGAATGCAAGTGACGAGGGTCAGGGGGACGAGGCAGTGGCACGGGCTGTTTCGAGACAGGGAGAATGGCGTGAGACCAACGTGATAGTGAGGAGTGCGGTGATGAGTGTTACATGAAAGGGGCAGTCTGGAAGCAAAGCGTGGGGTGTCACCAAACTGTGGACAATTGCGTTGTTCTGGGGTTTAGGGGTGACATGGAGCAGCAGCAATGGCCTGGCCAGTCTCGGGGGCAAGGGGTGTGACCATTTCAAGGCGCAATGGCAGCTCTCTACCAAGGAGTGATATGTGGCAACACTGGGGGCTGTTATATTGCATACAAACACAAGGCTTGTGGGGGCGCGGCAGGCAGCGTGCCTCTTTGCAGGGGGGCTGCCAGCCGGGTCCTCGGAAGGTGGAGGCGCCCTGGCTCCCCGGGGCCTGCCCCTCTGTGCACGCACTGTGAGCAGCGGCTCCTATTGGCCGGCTGCCCTCAGTAGGCAGCCCAGACAGGCAGCTAGCTCCACGCCCTGCTGCCTAGCGCTGTAGCTCGGGCAGGCGTGGCCCTGGCATGCGTGGCCCTGGCATGCGCGGTCTGGGCAGCCCCCCGCCTGTGAGTACCGGGAGGGTGCAGCTGGCAGAGCTGCCGGACACCGATCCCTTCTGCAGGGCGTGGGCAGCCTTGCAGATATCCTCTGCCTTTCAGCCACCACCCTCAGCCAGCGCCAGCCTTTGGCTCTCTCTCCAGTCCCCGGCGGCCGCTTTGTCTACCTGCCCCCCTGTCACAGAAGATACACAGGCCCCCACCTCGCCCCTAGAGGTGGGCCTCCACTTCTCGCGCTGGCCTCTCTCAGGTGGGTGTAACCTGAGTGACTCACTCCAATGCTGCTGTGGCACCCGTTACCCGACTGTGAGTATCGCTGGCGTGTGCCTCTCATAGTAGGTTATAATTAACCAACTCGTGGTACTCATTTTATCACCAAACGGTGAAAGGTTTGCACTGGCTCTCGAATGACAAGCGGTCGGCCATCTGACCTCATGTGACCCTTGTTGTTTTTGTATTATGGCACCTCAGTTCTGCGAAGGGAGGTGTTTGGGTGTGAGGAGTGAATTTAAATGTGTTAATGCATAATACATAATATGACTGAGTTCGATATTGTCTGTGGTGGAGAGTGTCACGAGCGTGTGCAGTATTATAGCGACTGTACTGGCGACGTCTAGGCGCTAGCAGTGAGACATTTGTCTCGTCCTTTAGCGAGGCAGATGCCTGGCGGTATTTGGCAGGGCAAGTCTGTGATCCTGTTTACTGAGAACGCCTTCTGTGGTCTGGAGGGAGCAAGGGGGCGGGGGAGCCTTATTTGTACCCAACAGCACAACATGTTCTAATTAAGCCAATAGATCCGGCGCAGCGTTTACTGGAGAGCTTCCAGACATCGCAGCGTTTACTGGAGAGCTCCCAGACACTGTGGCATTTACTGGAGAGCTCCCAGACACCTCTCCGTGGTGTTTACTGGAGAGCGTCCAGACACAGCAGCGTTTACTGGAGAGCTTCCAGACATCGCAGCGTTTACTGGAGAGCTCCTTGACACTGTGGCCTTTACTGGAGAGCTCCCAGACACCTCTCCGTGGTGTTTACTGGAGAGCGTCCAGACACAGCAGCGTTTACTGGAGAGCTTCCAGACACCGCAGCGTTTACTGGAGAGCTCCTTGACACTGTGGCCTTTACTGGAGAGCTCCCAGACAACTCTCCGTGGTGTTTACTGGAGAGCTTCCAGACACCGCAGCGTTGACTGGAGAGCTTCCAGACACTGTGGCGTTTACTGGAGAGCTCCCAGACACCTCTCTGTGGTGTTTACTGGAGAGCGTCCAGACTCCGCAGCGTTTACTGGAGAGATTCCAGACACTGAGGCGTTTACTGGAGAGCTCCCAGACAACTCTCCGTGGTGTTTACTGGAGAGCTTCCAGACACCGCAGCGTTTACTGGAGAGATTCCAGACACTGAGGCGTTTACTGGAGAGCTTCCAGACACTGTGGCGTTTACTGGAAAGATCTCAGACACCTCTCTGGCATTTACTGCAGAGCTTCCAGACACCACAGTGTTTACTGGAGAGCTTCCAGACACTGTGGCGTTTACTGGAGAGAGAGCTCACAGACAGCTCTCTGAGGCGTTTACTGGAGAGCTTCCAGACACTGTGACATTTAGTGGAGAGCTCCCAGACACCTCTCGGTGGCGTTACTGGAGAGCTTTCAGACACTGCAGTGTTTACTGGAGAGCTTCCAGAAACTGTGGCATTTACTGGAGAGCTCCGAGACACCTCTCCGTGGCGTTTACTGGAGAGCTCCCAGACACCTCTCCGTGGCGTTTACTGGAGAGCTTCAAGACACTGTGGCGTTTACTGGAGAGCTCCCAGACACCTCTATGTGGCATTTACTGGAGAGCTTCCAGACACTGCAGCGTTTACTGGAGAGCTTCCAAATACGGTGGCGTTTACTGGAGAGCTCCCAGACACTGGAGAACTTCTAGACACCTCTCTGTGGAGTTTACTGGAGAACTTCCAGACATCTATCCGTTGCATTTACTGGAGAGCTTTTTACTGGAGAGCTTCCAGACACCTCTCCATGGCATTTGCTGGACAGCTTCCAGACACCTCTCCGTGGCGTATACTGGAGATCTTCCAGACACCTCTCCGCTGCATTTACTGGAGAGCTTCAAGGCACCTCTCCGTTGCATTTACTGGAGAGCTCCCAGACACCTTTCCGTGGTGTTTATTGGAGAGCTCCCAGACACCTTTCCGTGGTGTTCCGTGGCATTTACTGGAGAGCTTCCAGACACCTCTCTGTGGTGTTTACTGGAGAGCTGCCAGACACCTCTCTGTGGCGTTTACTGGAGAGCTGGCAGACACTTCTCTGTTGCGTTTACTGGAGAGCTTCCAGACAACTCTCCGTAGCATTTACTGGAGAGCTTCCAGACACCGTGGTGTTTACTGGAGAGCTCCCAGAAACCTCTCCATGTCGTTTACTGGAGAGCTTCCAGACACCTCTCTGTGGCGTTTACTAGAGAGCTCCCAGACACCTCTCTGTGGCGTTTATGACATTTACTGGAGAGCTCCCAGACACCTCTCTGTGGCGTTTACTGGAGAGCTTCCAGACACCTCTCCGAGGCGTTTCCAGCATTTACTGGAGAGCTTCCAGACACCTCACCGTGGCGTTTACTGGAGAGCTCCCAGACACCTCTCCGTGGCGTTTACTGGAGAGCTTCCTGACACCTCTCTGTGGCATTTACTGGAGAGCTCCCAGACACCTCTCCGTGGCGTTTACTGAAGAGTTTCCAGGCACCTCTCTGTGGCATTTACTGGAGAGCTCCCAGACACCTTTCCGTGGTTTTTATTGGAGAGCTCCCAGACACCTCTCTGTGGCATTTACTAGAGAGCTTCCAGACACCTCTCTGTGGCATTTATTGGAGAACTTCCAGACACCTCTCTGTGGCGTTCACTGGAGAGCTTCCAGACATCTCTCTGTGGCGTTTACTGGAGAGCTTCCAGGCACCTCTCTGTGGCATTCATTGGAGAGCTTCCAGACACCTCTCCGTGGCATTTACTGGAGAGCTTCCAGGCACCTCTCCGTGGCGTTTACTGGAGAGCTTCCAGGCACCTCTCCGTGGCGTTCACTGGAGAGCTTTCAGGCACCTCTCCGTGCCATTTACAGGAGAGCTTCCAGACACCTCTCCGTGGCGTTTGCTGGAGATCTTCCAGACACCTCTCCGCTGCATTTAGTGGAGAGCTTCCAGACACCTCTCCGTTGCGTTTACTGGAGAGCTCCCAGACACGTTTCCGTGGCATTTATTGGAGAACTCCCAGACACCTCTCAGTGGCGTTTACCTGGAGAGCTTCCAGACACCTCTCCATGGCATTTACTGGAGAGCTTCCAGACACCTCTCCGCTGCATTTACTGGAGACCTTCCAGACACCTCTCCGTTGTGTTTACGGGAGAGCTCCCAGACACCTTTCCATGGCATTTATTGGGGAGCTCCCAGACACCTATCCATGGTGTTTACTGGAGAGCTTCCAGACACCTCTCTGTGGCATTTATTGGAGCGCTTCCAGACACCTCTCCATGGCATTTGCTGGAGAGCTCCCAGACACCTTTCCGTGGTTTTTATTGGAGAGCTCCCAGACACCTCTCTGTGGCATTTACTAGAGAGCTTCCAGACACCTCTCTGTGGCATTTATTGGAGAGCTTCCAGACACCTCTCTGGGGCGTTCACTGGAGAGCTTCCAGACATCTCTCCGTGGCGTTTACTGGAGAACTTCCAGGCACCTCTCTGTGGCATTCATTGGAGAGCTTCCAGACACCTCTCCGTGGCATTTACTGGAGAGCTTCCAGGCACCTCTCCGTGGCGTTTACTGGAGAGCTTCCAGGCACCTCTCCGTGGCGTTCACTGGAGAGCTTCCAGGCACCTCTCCGTGCCATTTACAGGAGAGCTTCCAGGCACCTCTCCGTGGCGTTTGCTGGAGATCTTCCAGACACCTCTCCGCTGCATTTAGTGGAGAGCTTCCAGACACCTCTCCGTTGCATTTACTGGAGAGCTCCCAGACACGTTTCTGTGGCATTTATTGGAGAACTCCCAGACACCTCTCAGTGGCGTTTACTAGAGAGCTTCCAGACACCTCTCCATGGCGTTCACTGGAGAGCTCCCAGACACCTTTCCGTGGCGTTTATTGGAGAGCTTCCAGACACCTCTCCGTGGCGTTTACGACATTTACTGGAGAGCTTCCTGACACCTCTCTGTGGTGTTTAATGGAGTGCTTCCAGACACCTCTCTTTGTGGCGTTTACTGGAGAGTTTCCAGACACCTCTTTGTGGCGTTTACTGGAGAGCTTTCAGACACCTCTCTGTGGCGTTTACTAGAGAGCTTCCAGGCACCTCTCTGTGGCATTTACTGGAGAGCTCCCAGGCACCTCACCGTGCCATTTACTGGAGAGCTTCCAGACACCTCTCCGCTGTATTTACTGGAGACCTTCCAGACACCTCTCCGTTGTGTTTACGGGAGAGCTCCCAGACACCTATCCGTGGTGTTTACTGGAGAGCTTCCAGACACCTCTCTGTGGCGTTTATTGGAGCACTTCCAGACATCTCTCCATGGCATTCACTGGAGAGCTCCCAGACACCTTTCCGTGGCATTTATTGGAGAGCTTCCAGACACCTCTCCATGGCGTTTACAGCATTTACTGGAGAGCTTCCCGACACCTCTCCGTGGCGTTTACTGGAGAGCTTTCAGACACCTCTGTGTGGCGTTTACCAGAGAGCTTCCAGAAACCTCTCTGTGGCGTTTACTGGAGAGCTTCCAGAAACCTCTCTGTGGCGTTTACTGGAGAGCTTCCAGACACCTCTCTGTGGCATTTATTGGAGCGCTTCCAGACACCTCTCCATGGCGTTCACTGGAGAGCTCCGACACCTTTCCGTGGCATTTATTGGAGAGCTTCCAGACACCTCTCCATGGCGTTTACAGCATTTACTGGAGAGCTTCCCAACACATCTCTGTGGCGTTTACTGGATAGCTTCCAGACACCTCTCCGTGGCATTTACTGGAGAGCTTTCAGACAGCTCTCTGTGGCATTTACTGGAGAACTTTCAGACACCTCTCTGTGGCATTTACTGGAGAGCTTCCAGGCACCTCTCTGTGGTGTGTACTGGAGAGCTTCCAGGCACCTCTCCGTGGCGTTCACTGGAGAGCTTCCAGACACCTCTCTGTGGCGTTCACTGGAGAGCTTCCAGACATCTCTCTGTGGGGTTTACTGGAGAGCTTCCAGGCACCTCTCTGTGGAGTTCACTGGAGAGCTTCCAGGAACCTCTCCGTGACGTTTACTGGAGAGCTTCCAGGCACCTCTCCGTGGCGTTTTCTGGAGATCTTCCAGACACCTCTCCGCTGCATTTAATGGAGAGCTTCCAGACACCTCTCCGTTGCGTTTACTGGAGAGCTCCCAGACACCTTTCCGTGGCATTTATTGGAGAGCTCCCAGACACCTTTCCGTGGCATTTATTGGAGAGCTTCCAGACACCTCTCTGTGACGTTTACAGCATTTACTGGAGAGCTTCCCGACACCTCTCTGTGGCGTTTACTGGAGTTCTTCCAGTCACCTCTCCGTGGCGTTTACTGGAGAGCTTCCAGGCACCTCTCTGTGGCGTTTACTGAGAGCTTCCAGGCACCTCTCTGAGGTGTTTACTGGAGAGCTCCCAGACACCTCACCGTGGCGTTTACTGGAGAGCTTCCAGACACCTCTCCGCTGCATTTACTGGAGAGCTTCCAGACACCTCTCCGTTGCTTTTACTGGAGAGCTCCCAGACACCTTTCTGTGGCATTTATTGGGGAGCTCCCAGACACCTCTCCGTGGCATTTACTGGAGAGCTTCCAGACACCTCTCTGTGGTGTTTATTGGTGCGCTTCCAGACACCTCTCCATGGCGTTCACTGGAGAGCTCCCAGACACCTTTCCATGGCATTTATTGGAGAGCTTCCAGACACCTCTCCGTGGTGTTTACAGCATTTACTGGAGAGCTTCCTGACACCTCTCTGTGGCGTTTACTGGAGAGCTTCCAGACACCTCTCCGTGGCGTTTACTGGAGAGCTTCCAGACACCTCTCCATGGCGTTCACTGGAGAGCTCCCAGACACCTTTCCATGGCATTTATTGGAAAGCTTCCAGACACCTCTCCGTGGTGTTTACAGCATTTACTGGAGAGCTTCCCGACACCTCTCTGTGGCGTTTACTGGAGAGCTTCCAGACACCTCTCCGTGGCGTTTACTGGAGAGCTTCCAGACACCTCTCTGTGGCGTTTACTGGAGAGCTTTCAGACACCTCTCTGTGGCGTTTACTGGAGAGTTTACAGGCACCTCTGTGGCGTTTACTGTAGAGCTTCCAGGCACCTCTCCGTGGCATTTACTGGAGAGCTCCCAGACACCTCTTTGTGGCGTTTACTGGAGAGCTTTCAGACACCTCTCTGTGGCGTTTACTGGAGAGCTCCCAGACACCTTTCCGTGGCATTTATTGGAGAGCTTCCAGACACCTCTCCATGGCGTTTACAGCATTTACTGGAGAGCTTCCCGACACCTCTCTGTGGCGTTTACTGGAGAGCTTCCAGACACCTCTCTGTGGCATTTACTGGAGAGCTTCCAAACACCTCTCTGTGGCGTTTACTGGAGAGCTTTCAGACACCTCTCTGTGGTGTTTACTGGAGAGCTTCCAGGCACCTCTGTGGCATTTACTGGAGAGCTTCCAGGCACCTCTCCGTGACGTTTACTGGAGAGCTCCAAGACACCTCTCTTTTATGCATTTACTGGAGAGCTTTCAGACACCTCTCTGTGGCGTTTACTGGAGAGCTCCCAGACACCTCTCTGTGGCGTTTACTGGAGAGCTCCCAGACACCCCTCTGTGGCGTTTACTGGAGAGCTTCCAGACACCTCTCTGTGGCGTTTACTGGAGAGCTTTCAGACAACTCTCTGTGGCGTTTACTGGAGAGCTTACAGGCACCTCTGTGGCGTTTACTGTAGAGCTTCCAGGCACCTCTCCGTGGCATTTACTGGAGAGCTCCCAGACACCTCTTTGTGGCGTTTACTGGAGAGCTAACAAACTGGAGGGTAAACACCTGACACTCAGAATGTATCGGATATAAATACACATATGGTGCTCTATTATGGAATAGAGGAATCTATTTAAGAAAAGTTCAAGGTGCAGGGGAGAAAAAATATCAACCCTGGCATATGGGTTGTACAATTACACAAAGACCAAAAAAGAACCCTAATAGGGAACTCCCGTCCCCTGCACTCTATTAATCGCTTAAACAAGCTGAATGAAGGTATATTCCCAAGAGGGGAATAGGAGTACATAGAGTAAATCAATTGAAAGTTAAATGTAACAACATAGTAATTCAAAATAAGATACAATTGAGCAACAAAGTAGTTCACAGTATACGTTTAACGTCAAAGTCTATTAATCAGTTCAAAAGAGAGTTGGTTGTCCAATCAGGATTTATTTTTAAAGAGCAAATGCCCAACGCGTTTCGAGAAAAAATGTTCTCTTCATCAGGGGCTGTTGTTGTTCGTTGTGTCAATCACAGTAACTCTAGAGAAATATATACAAAATAATAATAATTTCAGTTTACATGATAATAACATAGACTAATTGTACAGAGACAGTAAATTATCCAATCATCATATGCATTTTTAAAGCAGGAAGTGGCTCACCCACTATAAGAGTCCACAATCTAGTTATAAAGCAACAAGGAGCTAGAGTTAGTATCATGTTAGCAGTGTCATCATTCTATCAGACAATTGTAATTTATAAAAAGAACAGTTACAAATACCCCTAGGTGTATCAAGTGTAAAAGGTGTAAAAGACATACCGTATGTTACATTAAAGGATGAACTGGGTCAAGTTGTTGCATAAGTGTGTCATCCCAACAAGGTGTAGCTGTCTGAATCCCCTATAGTGTAACAAAAAGAGGCAAAGATTGCTAATGGAGCATTGTGGTTTGGAGTGGGTAGGGGTAGGAGAAAAATCTGTGGACTTACTTAGTTAAACCGAAATCGCTAGCATCTGAAGCTCAGAAAGGTTCAGGTGTCATAGAGAGCTTCCAGACACCTCTCTGTGGCGTTTACTGGAGAGCTCCCAGACACCTCTCTGTGGCGTTTATTGGAGAGCTTCCAGGCACCTCTCTGTGGCGTTTACTGTAGAGCTTCCAGGCACCTCTCCGTGGCATTTACTGGAGAGCTCCCAGACACCTCTTTGTGGCGTTTACTGGAGAGCTTTCAGACACCTCTCTGTGGCGTTTACTGGAGAGCTTCCAGGCACCTCTCTGTGGCGTTTACTGGAGAGCTTCCAGACACCTCTGTGCACGCTGCTTGTGAGAGTGTGGGAATATGGACAGTCAGTGGCGGAAATGGAAAAAATGTGGTGGGGGATCCCACAACACAAGGGCCGGGGAGGAGTTGGGGGATGGTAGGGAGGGGGGTGCGAGGGGCGTCCCTAGAGGGGGCGGGGTCGTAGTGGACATCCAGCAATGCTGGAAAACTCAAAAAAAAACACTACAAAGCAGCCGCGACTGCAGCATTGCCTTTTACCGCGGCTTTGGCACTGGTGTGTAATGTACAATGCTCGCTGCCTGTACAACTGAAAGGTATCAGTTGTACACGTAACGAGCATTGTGCATTAAACACCAGTGTCAAAGCCGCGGTAAAAGGAAATGCTGCCGTCGCGGGTGCTTTTTTTTCTTCAAGGTTTCCAGCGCGGTTCATGGGCTTGGGCGGCTGACTCTGGCCGGATCTCGAGATCCGGCTATACATCTGGTGCCGGATCTCGGATCCGCCGAGACCCGGCCCAATGACCAACACTGTGGACAGTAATAGCCAAGTGTTCTTAGCCGCTAACATGAAACTAGAAAGGGTTCTTGGGGCGTCATGCCGTCTTACCGCCAAGCTGGAGCTTTTAGGATTGAAAGAACCTTACACATCGCACTCTCTACTGCTCATTTCTACGTCCTCCAACAATCTCGCAACCTAAAAAAAATAAAAAAAATAACACAGGTAGAAACATAGTTGCAAGTGGCCGCGCGCCGCCGTTTTCAAGCATCTGAATTTCGCTTTCGCTATTATAAGCCATTTGACCTACAACTCCCAGCATGCTTTGCGATGTTGGCTAAAACCCAAGACCCGGCTGGAGGTGGTGCAGTTGACATCGAGCCACTGAGCTGCTGGCTTTGGTCACATGTGATCTTTTCAAAGCCATAAAATCCCAAACTTGTCTCGAGCACCGAAGCACGTGAACGTGGAGCGCAGATCTTGCGAGTCTCGCTCTGCGTGGAGGCACAGCCAGTAACTTTGTGTTTCTTCTTTCGCAACAATAAACTATAATGTGTCCGAGAGGCCGGCGACGAGAGGTTACAGGGCGATGGAAGCAAGAGTCGCACGAACGGATCTGAGACGCGCTCGCCCGCGGTCTGCGCGTGATCTTGGAATAAAAGGTGAGCGTTTTTAATTCCGGGCACACGGCCAGTGCGCAGTGTCCTGTGTCCGAGGCTCGTAGAGCATTCCTAGGCTGAATATTCTTGTTGCAGACAAGTATTAAACCTATGGCTCACTTGGGAGCAAGGGTGTTTGATTTGGTAGGTTCTAGCGGCACCGCGTCTGTTTGCAGGGTCTCCAGTGCACCCGAAAGAGAGGGCACGGGGAAGGGTCAATGGAAAGGAGCACACAACATACCACATTCTATTTTTGTTTGTTTTTCATTTTCTTCAGATAGTAAGGAGCAGAGGCGCTGCTGGGGGTAGAATCTCAGGGGCTACAACCAAAAGGCCAGCTAGCCCCCAGTGCCGACATTAGTGCAGCCCCGGATCTTTTCCCGACCTAGCCACGCCCCAGGCCAGGAGACCAGCAAATCAGCACTGGGCAGATGGTGGCTGGTGGCTGACTGCTGCCGCCTTACGAATAGAGTAGTAGTAGAGTCGTAGAGTCGGAAAGATGTTTTAAGGAGGCAGGGAGCCAGAACGTAAAGAGGCACCCCAACAGTCTAGACTAGAATCGGAACATACAGTGGAACGTCAGCAACCTCGGAGTGGTCTATAAGGCAACAAAAAAAAAAAAAAATGGCAGTGCCCGGACTAAAAAACGCAAAATGCTAGGGTGGGCCACTTTTTTGACCAGTGTCAGTCAGTTGGATTAGTTACTTCACTATGCGGCTAGTAGTTTTGACAAGTGTTGCGGAATAAATATTATTTAAAATGCACATTTGTATCACATTTTATCAAAAACCTCCCCTTTGGGTTCTACTCAGTCTGTTGTAAAAGGAATTAATTGCCATTTGCAACTGCAGGCAACTTTTTCATTGGTGCTCGAGAGACAATTTTATGTCCCAGTCCGACCCTGAATGTAAGGGTCTCCAGATGTCTTGGACTACATCTCCCATCATCCCCAGCCAGCATAGCCAATAGCGAGGGATCATGGGAGTCATAGTCCTAAACATCTGGAGAGCCACAGCCTGTCGTACACAGCACTCACATATATGTGCAAGGGGTACGAGAGCAAGGGGATTGGTGGGGGGAGGGTGGGGGAGGGGGGTGGGATACCAGCTCAGGCTCTCATTCAAGTGAGAGAAGGTGCCTTTTAGGGAAGTTTTCAAGCCTGACAATGAGGGGGGGAACTTGCTGTGAGGGGGATAGTGCTCCTGTGGTGGGGGGGCGAGGAATATGCAGGAGAAGGACACAGAGGTTGAGGAAAGTTCCAGAGAGCGAGGGGGAAGTAGAGAGAGATAGAGAGAGATGGAGGCAGCCAGGGAGTGGATCGGCAGTCCATAATTATATTTCTACTTTTTGGGTTTATTGGAAGTTGGAGTGTCATTTTGGACTAAAATGATGCAGACGGACAGCATATATGGTAATCAAAGGCAGTCCCCGGATAGGGTGCTTTCATGAGCTCAAGAATGCCCTAGTCACCAGTCCTAGTTACCAGTCGAGTTGACAGGTAGGGTAGTTGTACATTTATTTATTTTTTACATTTATAGCAGAACACAAAGCCCTCGGACATCTAGGCGCTAGTTGCCCATAAGCACGAGATGTAGTAGACCAGTGGACAGACAATAACGACTGAAGGGCCTGAGCACAGGACGGAACTCATCTCGGCCCAGAAGGGCCTGATATAAACAGCAACAGATAGGATTGGCAAGAAGACCATAAGCAACCACAGAACCCCCTAAACCACCGAACCCTATACCAGTGTAGAAACACTCGGTACCTGAGAACCACAGAAGTTATTCTCTCAGAAACAAGAAAAGAGAAAGTATCTTGTGTGTATTACTGAAAGCATTAACAGCATATGTGTGTGTCACAATTATGAAATGTATACACTGAAATGTGACACAGAATTGACACACAACACAAAGTAATTAATGTGCCTTGATAAAGCCTAAGAAAGGGTGTAACATTAAGCACGTGCAAAGAAATGGTGGCACAAAGGTTTTATTGAATACTTTAACAATGTGGTACAAACGGAACAAACACTAGGTGAAGTAACGTGTGTTTATAACATTAATGTGTAACAAACTGAGTAAAGAGTAAAAACCATATAACAAACACCAACAAGTGTGTACCTCACAATCGTTACTCATTTTGGGAACCTGTGAGGACAACTTAACTTAAAAGCGCAAAGGCTCGCATAGGAAAAAAAACCCTAGCCATTATTATCACATACAATACAAGCCTACTGCCACAGACTACTAGAAGTAAATTAAGGAAGGAGCAAGTCTGCGTGGAAAACCACCCCACCGGACGCTGGTGTGCAGAGGTGGGTGGGGATCGTCCAAGGCAGAAGAAAGTGCGGGTGACAAAGTTGAGAACTTGGCCAGGTAACGTAGCCAATAGGGAGTCCTATAAAGAGCCGGCGGCAACAGCAATCCAGCCCGGAGAGAAAAAGGGTGAATGAGGGTCTTGGCAGAGTGGGAGATGAGAAACCAACCCTCCTTGCAACACTGTCTATTTGTCTAAATGTGTTTAAGGAAACTTTGTGTAATGGAACTGTTCTGCAACAGCGCCCTGATGCCTAAGGGCTTAGGCGCCTTACAAATAAAAAATAAACAAAAAAAAAGCCTGCCAGCTGAAGCGAGGAGGAGATGAACTGTTGAAAAAGAGAGTGCCCATGTTTCGGTCCTTGCGGGATCTAGCGAGGATGCCTGGGTGACAGAAGGACGAGAGGGAGAAAGGGGTGGCACGCTGGAAGCAGATAGGTAAGGGAAGTAGTCTGGTGTAGTGTCCTTCAGCCAGGGCTTTAAATGGGGTAAGAAATCGAGGGGGGGGAGGGAGCCTCATTTGGGGGCGTGGCTTGAGGGATGGGTGTGGCCTAAAAAAGTACAAAAACCATAGTAAGGTGCAAACAAATATATAAATGCATGTAAGCATTTATATATTTGTGTGCCTACCTTAGTATGATTTGTGTAATATGCAAGCTATCTTTTATAAATATAGAAATATGTAACCAATTTCTATGTTTATAAAAGATGGCTTGAAAAGTACACAAACTAGTAAGGTACGCGCACAGATATATAAAATGTATATATTTGTGTGCATACCTTATGGTTTGCGTACTTTTCAATCCATCTTTTTAAAATATTTCTATGTTTATAAAAGATGGCTTGTAAAGTACACAATTCAATCCATCTTTTATAAACCTCGAAATATGTCGGAGTCCTCAGGTTCGCCGAGGGTGAAAGACGCGTCAGCGACTTGGGGATGGGGTTAAGAAAAAAGGGACAGTAACTTCCTCTGGTGACCCCTCGCATGCAAGGGGACACCAGAGGAATTTACAGTGACTGACGGACGTGCCAGCCAGCCACATCTGGCTGGCTGGCACTTCTGTCAGTGTGCCTGACTTAATGGCTGGCCCATCTCCCGTCGCAGCTGCGGTCATGGAGGGATAATGTGTCCCGCCAATGTTGTGGTGGGACCAGGGGCCCTGGCTCAGCCCCACTTTTTGGAGACTGCCGGGGCCCGGGCGGCCCACCTAAGCATTGCCTTCAGCCAATAATTTTGGACACACTGCGTGTGGCTCTGCAATTAAAAAAAAGGGCAAGGGGGTTAGCAGGGTTCTAGTATTTGTTTTTAAATCGAATTTTCAAACTGCCTTTTCGTTTTTGTGCACTTTTTTCCCCTTAAATGCGGGGGAAGACCCCTGCAGCCCCCCACAATTCCCCAATCTTAATTCATCCCATTACACCACATCCCATCTATTTTTTGCCAAATAATTGATAATTCAGCGTTTTTGGCCCTATTTTGTCATTTGATGTTTTGATGGAATACCGTTAGCCGGATGGGATCGGGGGGGGGGGGGGGGGTGGGGGGGGAGTGTTGATAAGGAGCAGGAAGATTGGGGCGTTGACGAGTGCAGGACGGAAGCACCCATTGCCTGTGTGCTGATCCGGGTTATTTTGTGCTTGGATAGGTGAGATCAAGGCCCCTTGGGCATGTTAGTCGAAAGGCTGGTTCCAAGGTTACGGTGGTAGCTGTGGATGCAGTAGGGGTGTTGATGGGCAGGGACTGTGTGATAGACTTTCGTGGTTCCCTGATGTGTATTTCGAGCAACAAACCTTGAAAGATTTAGCAGTCACATTAGTGATGTGGGGGGAGGGTCGGGTAGGGGATCAAAAGATTTCCTCCGGCTAGCTTGCTTTGTTTACAAAACTAATGTTTGGATCTAGAGTGACAGAGAACTGACGAGTGACTAAGGGAGGAATCCTGGTTGATATTGAGTTTTTTGACGGGTTTTGCTAATTCTGGAAAAGTTCCGGGGCTACGCTAATGTTGGGACTGTCGGCACTCAGGGCTAGCTAGCGTTTTCGTCGTAGCCCTTGAGCTTCTATCTGGGGTTAAAACCAAAAGAACCGGGGCAATAGCCCCCTCAGCCCCTCCCTAGCAGCGCCTCTGGTTATAGCCAGCTGGCCGTCTTGGTGGGGAGGTAAGTTTCTGGGTTGTCGAGACGTCTATATGCTTAAGGAGTAGCGATCTATGGAAGCTGACGAGACTGCTAGGGCTGGTCTAGGACTATTGTTGGGAATCCGATTCGCTTACTGAGTCATGTTCCCCAAAGTCTGGTGGTTTCTTTCTTTCCTTCTGAAGATTTTTCGGTAGGGAGTTCCCGAGTTTGGTACCAGTATGGACAAAGAGGACCCGCCTTGCCTTTTTACTTTTGATTTCAGGATGAAGGACCAGGGTTGCAATGCTCGACTTAAGTGTCCTAGTGGATACGTTCTAATTTAATCGCAAAGTCTTTGGGTTGGAACTGGTTTCGTGTTGCAGTCTTTCAGGTCTTTAAATTCCTTAATTATATTTCCTTTTGACCGTGTTGTGCTGATTAAATGCGTCCGGACTAGGGCACTTTCCTGGCTTTGAACATTTCTGCCTGTAAAAGTGTAGCTGTTGATTGTCAAGTTGCAAGTTGTCTGTCCTCCAAATTTGCTCCCACTGTTGGTCTGTTGGTTCTTTTTATTCATTCTGTGCAGTATTGGTGTGTACCATTTTGCAAGTTTCTTCTTCTGGGACTTCTTGAACGTTTTTTTTCTCCAGAGGAATCTTGCGTCAGGCCGAGTTAATCCAGTTAAGAAAGTTGTGGAGTTGTACATCCGGGGATTGTGATGGTTTGTTTGATTGTAGTATTTCCATTAACGTGTGACTACGTACCTCTATACAGGGTCAGAGGATCTAGGGATATTCTGCACTGAGCTTCAGTGAGATTGTGAAAGGAATGCCTAGGTGATCACCTCAGGGGAGGGGACAAGGGAGAAGACTGTGACGATGCTCTGATTAAGGAAGATGCCATCAAACATCTGACCAGCTATGTGGGTAGCACACTTCCCCAATGGTTTCAGATGCAGCATAGTGAGGTTGGGAGCAGGGGCTTTTTTGTAATGGGATTGTCTTCTTTCTCGAGCCAGACTTTGAAGTAGCTGAATATTGTCGGGTTTTGATGATCTGCAACATAGGATGGCGGCTCCTTGCGCGAGTTTGTCAGGAAAAGATGGTCTGTATATGAGGAGGAGGCTCCGTGCCAAGGTTTGCGAGAGCCAGCAGGTGAGCGCTAGGGACTCGCAATCAGGGATGTTGTCATCAGAGAGTCTTGAGACTCTGAGTATCTTTGGACTAGTATTAATAGGGAATGTTTGGACCTAAACTGGTACAAAGAAAAAAATAGGAGTGGGGTTTCAGCTTTAGCAAGAAAAGAGGGAACTTGGTCATATTGGAATTAAGCAACTGGGACTTTATATTGGCTAATGATAACCTCAAACGATAGGCCACAAGCATTTACGTGGTCTAGCGGTGCCCTAAAATCAACGCTCGACTATGTATTTGTAACTAAATTATTATTTTACAAATGCAAGACTTTGAATGTGATACTGATGCAGTCGAGCGGTCATGTATGTTAGTCCTGACCATGAAACAGGAATCGGCTCATGAAGAAACTGAAATATATCGGCTGTTAGTGGATGTTAACCCTAAAAACCAGGCATTGGTTTCGAAACCAGCTATTTCAGCAAAATTCAATAATTGTATCTTCTTGATAGGCTCTAATGAGGAAAATCAGAAGTCAAACCCTAGTATGTACGACAAGGCAATTCAAAGGGCTTTGGGTACTTTTACTCGACCTCAGGAAGCACTGGTACGAGAAAGACTAACGGCTCATATAGGCACACGTGTGACACTGCACCTTCAGACGAAAAGAGGGAACTAAACAAAACTAAGACAACTGAGAAAGTCACCATCTGATCAGTGTACAAATAAAAGCATTGAAAGTGGCCTATAAAAACTCGGCTAGAGGTCATCGCTTTTTATTCTACATAAACGATGCAGAAGCAATGCTTGGTTCGATTGTTCAAAAAAACACTGCTTCCTTCTGGAGACTCATTAAGGAGCCCTTAGTGCAATGCCATCTGCCAACCTATCGATAAAGGGTTGTGGGAGGTGCACTTCTCACTTTACCGGGAAAAGGAGAGGCTCAATGGTTGCTGCTTAGGTAACATTTTGACCAACTAGGTGAAGATTGAGTTGGGGACAATTAAGGGATTGATGAGTCTAAACCCTCAAACGCCCCGGGCCCGAATAGATTGACAAATGCCCCATTGAAGTCGAATTTGAACCTATGGGTGGCAATTCTTTTTGTTATTTCAAGAAATTGTTAAGGAAAGAAAACTACCTGTCTCATGGAAAGGAGCTAACGTGATAATTTATAAAAAAGGGTGACAGGCAAAACCTGTCCAACTATTGTCCTATATCTCTCTTAAATGCCTCAAGTAAGATCTTTGGGCTATAATCTTTGAGAATTTGCAGGAGTGGGCCGGCGCCTCTGGGATGATTGACAAATTTCAATCCGGATTCCGAGGAGGTCTAAATACTTCGCTCAACTGTTTAGTGATTAACCTCCTACAAAACCAAGTTATCCAAGAAAAAAAGGTTCTATACTGTGAGTTCTTGGACATTTCCCAGACGTTTAATTGTGTAAATCGCAAACGTCGATGGGGAAAAAAATACTGCGATGGAATGTCACCCCACCCCCCTGCCCCGGACTGGTAGATGTTCTAATTGCAATGCATGCAGACACTAAGGTAAGGGTCTGCCTAGATCAGAAGGGAAACTATACCAGATGGAGTCACAGTTGCTGTGGGTTACGTCAAGGCTGTGTGTTGGTGCCATTTTTATTTAGTATGTGCATAAGCGACTATGGAATTTAAAAAAACATCTTTGAACCTTTCCACCCAAACTAGGAAACCTGCATATAAGCTATCTGGCCTACGCCGATGACATAGTGATATTTGATTTGACACCAATTCGTCTCCAAAGGGCTCTAACAGGAGCCAGTGTGTATTTTACAGCATTGGACCTGCAAATCAGTGTTGGGGAAATCAAACATTTTAATGTTAAATTACACGGAAAAAACAAAACAACATTTTAATGGATGTATATCAAAAAATGCTTGGCAGTTGTTTAGAACTTTAGGTGTCTGGGAATGGAGATCAGTTACAAATCTATGGAAAACGAACGATTACTAAAAAATACCTAATTTGAACATGTCTGAGTTATTGGCGTTTGACAGAAGGTTTTTTCAGCGATCCCTATGATTGGGTATTACCACCAAAAAGTATCTGCTTAACACGGGAAATAAAGCTATGAGAAGATTTATACTGCAATTACGGCTGAACATTCTCCCGTGTAATGAAATTATCGGGGCAAGAACAAAAACTCCTCGTGCAGAAAGATTGTGTAGATACTGTAATACCGAGGTGGAGACAGTAAGACATATTTTAACTCTCTGCCCAAACTTAAAAGAATACTACACTAAAGGGTACTCAAATTTAGTAGAGGACATGCAAAGAATTGAATCAGACCAATTTTGGTCAGTTATTTATGACGGAGAAATTAAGGTTTTTATTGGGGCAGCCTTTTATATTTGGAAGCGTGTAATGGGATGTATTTTGTAAATGTGTCTTAGAATTTATTATTAAATGTGTTGGCTAATGTTTTTCCATGTGAAATATGTAACTAGGTATGGTTAACGTAACATTTTTTTGTAGTGTATAAGGTTTTAATTAACCAAAAGCACTTTAAAATAAATAAATAAAAAAAAAAAAAAAAGTATTTTATTTTGTATTGTATTTATTGAGTTTTATATAGCACTTTTCTAACCAAAGCGCTTCACAGAGAACAATATGCAATACATAAAAATAAGCAATGCAAGTCAAAATTCAGAATCAGTTAGTAGTAAAGAACAATTTGCAGAAAACAATTTACAGAGAACAGTTAGTAATACGTAAAAAGGCAGTGTGGGTCGATGTTCTGAAGCAACTGAGGAAAAGTGGTTCCTCAGTTGGTATATGGAGCAGAAACTGGTTTATTACCATCTATTTGAGGGAAAGTGGAATCTGTTGTGGAAAAGGCTCCTTCCAGTTCTTAGGAGGACGCCTATGCCAGTGATTGGACATGAATAAGACTTGGTCTCACTGCAGGCACGGGTAGATTGGAGTCACCTGCGACTCATAAGAACTCTGTTACTTCCCCCAGAAAACTGTCTCCTCGATCACGATCTTCTAAAAAAGGCATTGGAGACAACAGCCAACTGCTCTGAGGAGACAATTGGCTGGATAACCTCCTTTCTATCTAACAGGAAATCAAGGGTGCACTTGGTGACAAATTCTCCTTTGAAAAAGACATTGCATTGGGGGTCATTACGAGGTAGGAGGTAACCATGCCGCTATTAGCGGCATGGCTACCCCCTTACCGGGTACTGGGTCTCAGGTTCCTTGAATGAGGAACTACCGTCCCATTCTGACCTTGGAGGGCCTGGTAATTCCTCATTCAAGGAACCCAGACCTGGTACATCCTCATTCACACTCGAGTCCCCATAGGGCTCAATGGGAATGGGGAGTGTTATGTATTGTTTACATTATTAGATTAAGAATTAGCCAAAAATCCGGAATGTCTTGTCTATGCTTTATTCATCACCATACCGACTAAAAACCTCCCCCAACATTCTAGAGCCCCACATCAACATTCTTTATTCTTCAATCCATCTAACTAATAACATGTGACACACAACAGGGAGCATGCTAACAACGGGCCTGTTAATAACGGGCCCGTTGTTAGCATGCTGGGCTGCTCGTGGGACCCGCTAAGGCCGCCTGGTAAAACCAGGCGTCCTTAGCGGGTCCCGCGAGCTGAACGCGTAATGAGGGCGGTAAGGGGTTGACGGCTCCGGCACCTTTACTGGCACCGTTAACTCCTTACCGCCAAGGTCAGAATGACCCCCATTGTGTGTGGAGTCCCTCAAGGTGCGAGAATGTCACCGCTATTCTTCCATCTCTATTTGAGGTTCCTGTGCTTAGTCCTTGATCACATCAACATCTTTTTCACCAACTACGCTGACAATACGCAGCTATTGGTGGAATTAAGCAGGGACTACAAGAAGGACAGTGAAACCGTAACAAGCCTATACAACACAGTAGAATCCTGGATGGACCATAACTGGATGTGTTTAAATAGCAAGAAACCTGATATTATGGAATTCAGTTCACGCCAAGCCAGGGCCAAAGTTACTTTGAATTATGAGTCCTTCCTGATTTAAGGATACTCACATCCAGGGATTGAGTAAGGTAAAAACCCTCGGGATGATACTGGAAGCCACAATAAGCGCCGACGTGCAAGCTCTTACCATTAGTAAAAACTGCTCCTACCACCTCTGATTGTTGAAAGCTATCAAACCCTACTTGAGTGAAGATAACTGCGCAACAATAGCTAGAGCAACTATCTTGTCACGTCTGGATTACGGTAACACACTTTTACTGGGAGCCAACATACAATGCGTTGACAGATACCGACACATTTAGAACAATGTGGTTAGGATAATCAAACAAAAACCCAAAACCGAACACATCAGCAGTGCCAGAAGAGAACTCCATTGGTTGAGAGTGGAGGATAGAGTACAATTCAAGGCTCTCACGTTGATACATAAATGTTTCTACGGGAAAGCGCTGGCTTACCTCAAGTCCAAGATCAATCTTTACATACCAGGCCAAGCGTTAAGAGCAGCCACTCTGAGTTCGGTAGCCATCGCACCTCATAAACACTCAAATGGTCTGGCGGAAAGCCTTCCCTATAGTTGCAGCTGGCAAATGGAATATACTGCCAGTAAATTTGCGATTGGAATCAAAATACTCAATGTTTCGCAATAAATTGAAAACACACTTGTTTAAATGATCATAACTATCTTATTGCGCTAGACAGTTACCTACTCCTGAGTGGTATAACCACTAGTCTTGTGTTTCTGCTATACGTTCCTTCTGTTGTAACGTGTTAATGTAAATGCGCCCTGATGCTTGCGAGCTTATGGCACTATATAAATAAATAAAAACAAAAAAAACTCTGTGCTGTTCGAACTGAGTTTCTGTACTGTTTCACATTAACTCTAGGGCTTTGAGTGGTTCCAATCGAGTTTAAACCTTTTGAGTGGAACTTGACCCACTGGCCATTTGACAGAATTTATTTTGACTAAATTGTTTACCTACTGCGGAGGGAGACCCCCTGAACCTTTCCCCAGACTTTCCCCACCTCAACCTATTCCCTTACCCCAACCCACAACTATTTTTACATTAAAGTGTACCATTTGACCTACCAAATTAGGTCAAAAAGATTTGGTCAAAAGGGAGTAGGTCAAGTTGGCATTAGGTCAACTATGCCGATACCTTTTGAGTGAGTATGATTTGAATCTTGAAAAAATGTTTGCTCCTTGGATTGACAAGAAAAGGTCCCTGTTTGAGCTCGATTGGATTAGAAACAGAGAATTAGCAATGAATTACCATCTGTATGAACACTTTGCTAACAAAATAAGGGCATTTAATATATTACCTTGTTACCTTATGCAACTTCCAATGATGAAACATCAATGTGAAATACTCCATTTCAAACTGAATTTATTTCCCACTAGGAAGGTTATAGAAGCATGACAAGGAATCCAACGCAATTTGTGAAATTGTAGACATTGGGCCTCATTACAAGTTCGGCGGTAGCCTCGCTGGTAAAACCGGCAGGCTTTCACCAAACTTGTGAATGTTTCTGACGCCTGGCAATGGGGAAATACAGGGGCATTACAGCCATGGCAGACCCTGTATTTCCCCACTGCCAGGTGCCGTAATGCATTACTCGCCATTCCCATTGAGCCCGAGTTGAGGTCTGCTCACGGGTGCCGGAACGCCTGCCAGGTCAGACCTGGTGGGCGGGAAGGCCCCTGTGAGCAGAATTCATAGTTTGTCAGTACCGTTGTTACCGGACCCACAAATTTATAAGGCCCATTGTCTTGGGCAAATAGAATCATTCTGTCATCTTCTGATTGAGAGCATAATCTACGCACCCATCACTTTCGAAAATCTTTCTGACAGGAGTACCTACTGAATGCCAAATGGTTTTGGGTAAGGATTTTAAATAGTGGTGAATTGTTCTTTAAATTTCTTAAATATATGCTGTACTGATGAATTGATGTGATTACTTTTAGGCTGAGGACTTCATAGTAACGTATGATGTTTATTGCTGTTTGTTTGAATGTAACGTATGAATTTGAATTTTATGAAATGTCAATGTATTGTTCTTGGTTCTTTTGCAAAGATTACTTGTTAATCATATGAAAATAAATAAAGTAAGGTATCTTTGGACCAGTGCTATTCCTCCACCTCTTTTGTTAAGCCAATTTGTGCATTAGATCTTGACTCCAGCTGGGATGCTTCAGAGAGCCAGGTTTCTGAAATTAAATGCAGATCAATTTGATCCTCAGAGAGAAGGGTGTGTGTTTTATGTGTGTGTGTGTGTGTATATATATATCAGAAAAATAACGAAAGCTGGAATCTAGAGCAAACAAAGAATCAAATAGAACTATGGGAAAGTAACACAGAACTTTATTAAATTAAAAAATATTGGCCATAAGCAGAGTACAGAGGCACAAAAAAAATGACGCTTTTCGCACTACCAGAGTGCCCGTTCACACAGGGATCGGATGGCAACAATGGCTATTTCAAACCTGGTAGTCCCTCTTTACTTTCGAATTCAAGCATGTCTAGGTCTATAATACATGCAATGCAGGCAGACCTGTTGGAATGGGCCACTGACAATGGTGTGGAAACCAAGCTACCACAATCACATGAAAGTGTCAGTCTTCAGTAAGAAATTTCGTAATAATAAACCATCTAATCAAAGGGGTATTTCATTATGATATAAATTAACAGTGAATTGTTCAATATAGTCAAAGTGACTAACATCCTCGTTCACTATAATTGTATACCAACATTCTAAAGTGCAAGTGCATACAGCAACGCAATTCTATGGCAAGACTAGAGGAGAGCATTATGCTTCAACTTCTTTATTTACCACTCTTCAGCCGTTCAACTATAACAAAACCAACAACTTTTGAAATGTCCAAAGTGACTTTCTCCTTAGAACTACAAGTCCCATAGTCTCTGTAGTCCTTAACTCTCCAGCTCAGCTATGACCACATCCTGTCCCTGAGCTCCTCCCCTTCTTTTACTGCTCTTCAAGCAGATAAGTACAGTTTTCTTTACCTCCATAAAATATCCATATGAGGGCAGGAATTGTACCATATTACGATTTTCATGTGTAGATTATAATGCAAGATATAGCATTAGGCAGCGCTGTAGACCTGAGAGGTGCAGATACAAAATAGAGCGAGGTGCGTAGCAGGTAAATACAGTATGAATATTTACAGTTCAGCGTAGCAAACTAGCGTTGCTACTTCATCATATCATATTGGTATAACCATCTCTAGCAGAGCTCCAGCAGGCCGCGACCCTGTGCCGAACTACCGGCACCTTGGGGTTTTAGATTGTCCACGGAGCTGTCAGGGCCCTCAGACGAGAGAAGGAAGCGCTGGAGCGCTCCGGCCCCCCACCTACGGGAAGGCGTGGCCGGAATCCTTTGCACGTTCACCGCGGTGATAGCTGGGCCCTCCGACGAGGAAGGGAGCACCAGAACACTCCCGCCCCCACCTTTGTCGAGGCGTGGCCAGATTCGGGTGCCAAGGCTTACGCGTCGCATTTTAATGCGACAGAGATTAACAAGCCGGCAGAGAACGCTCCTCCACTAAGAATAATAGCAGGAGCGTGAGCTGGAACATCACCAACGTTCCACGCAACACTCGGAGAGACGAGTGGAGAGCCTTCAGTATCGGCATACTGGAAGCAAGCAGTCTGCTTCCCACGACAGTGAGCCTCAGACAGAGTAGGAAGAGGCAAATTGAACTAAAGACATCACAGGCACAAAAAATACTATAAGTCCGGTGCAGCCACAATAAAAAAAAAAGGTGAAGTTTATAAAGAAAAGTGATATAACTAAGACATTGCAGAGTTATTACAAGTAAGTTCATCTACCAGCGAAGTGGGTGTGCAAAGACACCTGTATCAGGTACAAAGGCACACAGCACACTCTTGATGTCAGAGTTCGAATGGAGCGAAGAGGAGCAGTCATTAGACCTAGCTGCCAGCTTCAAAGAGTGCTGGGGAATTTGCTCGTAGATGCTGTGGCTCAAGGGGTGAGACCCCTACAAGAAAGCCTGGAGACCTTAGAATCAATGCTCAACCAGCCTAAACATGGCACCACAAGGAGAGACCGCATGCCCACCGGACCCTCAGAGACAGGGTCGAAGGGGAGTACTCGGGCCCGGAAGAGGAAAGCCTCTGATGACCCCCAGGGCCCTTCGGATGGGGCAAAAGATAAGGCCCCAGAGGTTGCCGACGCCGTTGCAAAGCTCAAAGAAGCCTACTTACAGCGTCAGGATGTGCCATAGTTCACGACCCCCACTCCTGGGGAAGACAATAAAGGAGATGAAGACCCGGGCTCGGAAGAGGAGCCAGCAGAGGGAGACTTTTCCCCACAGGGAACAGAGGAGCCAGTCGAGGAAGAATGGGTGAAACCCAGCAGGGGAAAGGGAGCCCGCAAGGAGAAACACCTCGTGGAAGAACAGGATAACACGTTTGATCCGGCAGCATCCGAAACCCGAGGTCATCTGACTGGCAGCCGTCACCCAGGGTAGCACAATACATGACGGTGAGGCTAAGAAAAGCCTTAGACAAGAAGGCTAGACAGCGCCTTCGAGCGGAATGCCCACGTCCGGACCTCCCTGGAAAAGTAGCAGAGACCCCCGAGCTGGACCCCAAAATGCTTACTTTTGTATCCAAGACCAGCAAAGACCCCGTATGGGTATAGACAGATCATGGAAAAGCTGCCAAGAGAAAGTGCTAGACCTGGCAGGCCCTCTCGCTAAGATCATGGATCTTGCAGAAAAAGCGAGAGACACAGGAGAGGAAGTAGACCCGGAGGCCTTGGCAGGCTGGGCGCAAAGAGCTGTTTGTCTTCTGGGGAATTTTAACTGCGCCATTGCCTCGGAGAGGAGGGGGTCTCCTGCTTAAGATCGACCCAAAGCTCAGCGACCTAGCATCCTATGAGGCGGGAGAAGCAGCGCAAGGGCTTCTTTTTGGAGAAACCTTTGGAAAGGCGATGGGCCGCTTTGTAGGCACCTGCACATACTTGGAAAAGGCACAGGCCTCCATCTGGAAAATATTTCTGAATAGAGTTTTTGCCGGGGGTGGTTGTTTCAGGGGTCGCACGACCGGTTGCCAACAAGAAGGCAGGCAGCCCCCCAACCATAGAGCACAGTACTGGGAGAACAGACAGCAGGATGCCTTCTTCCCAGCCAGAGGCTGGAACACCAGGGGACGCAGAGGCAGAGGCTTCAGCCAAGGTCAAGGTTTTACAAGGTTAGATCTCCAAGATGCTTACCTGATGATTCCTATGCAGAAGCAATACAGGACCTTCCGAGCTTTTCGCTGGAGGAAGCAGCTCTGGCAATTCAAGACGATGCCCTCCAGGCTTGCGTCAGCACCTTGGACTTTCACCAAGTTGATGAAGCCAGTAGCAGCTACAATCAGAGAGAAAAGCATAAGATTAATCCTATATCTGGACGACCTACTACTTCTCGCAGAGGATCGAGAAGCTCTAGGGTATCAGACGAGTTGGGTTCTAGATCTACTCAGGTCGTTAGGATTCCTAATAAACACAGAGAAGTCATATACCAAGCCAGCACAGAGGCTAGACTTTCTGGGGTTCGTATTAGACACAAAGAAAGCTACGCTGGAGCTACCAGCAAGGAAAATTTGAGAAATCAAGAGGGAGATCATACTATGTCTGAAGAAGAGAGTCATTTCACTGAGAGTTCTCGCAAGAATTGTAGGCCTGTTGGCAGCTTCCATTCAAGCCATATTTCCAGATCCCTTACACTAGCGAGCATTACAAAGGATGAAAATAAAACACCTTCAACAGGGATTGAAGTATCACCAAGTGGTACCATTGGACCCGGAGTCCATCACGGAATTAGAATGGTGGTGGCAGAATATGGACGCTTGGAATGGGCATGCCATTTTCGGCAACCGTCCAGACCTGATCATAGAATCAGATGCCAGCCGCCTAGGCTGGGGAGCAAGGTGCAGAGAGTTGCAGACAGGGGGCAAATGGAGCGCAGAAGAGCTGCGGCTACACATACTGTCTTGAGCTCCTAGCAGGCTCCTTTGCAATCAAAGCATCCACAAGAGACAAAGTGAAGTCTTGTGTACTGTTGAAGATGGACAACATCTCAGCAGTCCGTTACATAAATCATTTAGGCGGAACAAGATCCAGGATGCTAGTGGAGCTAGCAAAAGATTTTTGGCATTTTTGCCTGCAGACGGGGACTTCAGTGACAGCAGAATATCTGCCCGGAGCACTGAACATAGTAGCAGACTGGAACTCCTGATACCTCAGACTCCAGCGACTGGAAACTAGATCCGACAGTATTTCAGATACTGGATCAGAAGTGGGGACCAGTGCATACAGACCTGTTTGGATCTCGCCTCAACACTCAGCCAGCCAATTACTTCAGCTGGAGGTTGGACCCGGAGGCTCAGGGGACAGACACGCTCCTGCAAGACCGTTAGGGCAACCTCCATTACGCATCCCCCCCTTCATGATGTTGAGCAGAGTTCTAGCGAAATGTCAGGGGGAGAGGGCAGAGCTGATTTTAGTAGCGCCATTCTGGAAGTCACAAGTGTGGTTCCCGAGATTGATGAAGCTCGCGATAGACCTGCCGAGAGTCCTCCCCGAAGGAGAGAGACCACTCATGGAACCAGCTGGAGCGTATCATCCTCTAAGAGTTGAAGGGACACCCCGCTCATCGGGTGCAGGATATCAGGAAACGATGGGAACTGCCAGGCATTTCGATGCAGGCTGCGGAACTCATCGCGGAATCCTGGGCTCCGTCTACTAGGAGGCGCTACGATGCGGCTTGGGCCAGGTGGACTAGCTGGTGTATAGGGAGAGATCTTCATCCAATTTCAGCGCCTGTAGTGGCTATACTGAATTTTCTGGCACAGCTATTACAAGATGGAAAAGCATTTCGCACCATAGGAGTGTCCAGGTCAGCGATATCAGTGGGACACTTGTCGATTGAGGGAGCTCCGGCAGGGGAGCACCGAGCAGTGGTTAAGCTCATCAGAGGAGCTAGGTTCAAAGTACCGCCAGAGCCTAAGTACAGCACACTATGGGATGTGATCAGGGTTCTGCGGTTGATAGAGAGCTGTCCAGCAGACAGATATCTATCCCTCAAGCAGCTGTCAGGGAAGCTGGAAATGCTGCTTTGTCTCATAGCCTGTAAACGAGTGTCAGACGTCAACGTTTTAGAGATTAATAGGAGGACATGTGGACCAGAGGGAGTAACGTTTGCTATAGTGCGAAGGACTAAGACGTGAACTTAAGTTCACTACCTGTATTTCCCGAACAACATCAAATGGTGTGTAGCAAGCTGCATCAAAGAGTATGAAGCTAGGACAGCAGAGAACAGAGCAGCGAATACCACCTAATTGCTAATGGCGCATAGGAAGCCTTTTCACGCAGTAAAGACAGCTACCATTGCAAGATGGGTCAGGGAAGTGATGCAGGCAGCAGGGATTAACTTACAAAAGTATGAAGCTCACTCCGTAAGGGGGGGCTATAGCATCCAAATCATATACGGCGGGAGCGCCTTTACAAGACATTATGCTAGCGGCAGACTGGGCTAATGATCGTACCTTTAAAGAATTTTACTTTAAGACAGCAGAGAATATAGCGGTTACAGTATTGGGGAAACTTTGAACAAGCATAATGCTCGCCTTCAGTCTTGCCATAGAATAAAGATTACCCCTGCTATCTGCGCAGGGAGTATTAATTATATTAAAGACTAGGAGGCAAGCATTAATTTCCCACCCTGCGGTATATGTTGTTAATCATATGTATAATTGATTATAAGACGTAATGATATGATAACAATGCATAGACACCACCCTTGTGTTCTGTTTTGTATTTTCCTTAGGGGAAGAACAGAAGAATAGTTGAGTGGGATGGCTAGTAACCAAGATGTGAGCAAGCAGCTGGAGAGATATCACCAGCTAGTTTGGTGTGCATAAAGTCTTTGCACGGTTGGTGGGACAAAGTGTCTAGAATATAAGTGACAGTCAGAGCAAGTAAAAGGGAGGAGGAGCTCAGGGACAGGATGTGGTCATAGCTGAACTGGAGAGTTAAGGACTACAGAGACAATGGGACTGGAAGTTCTATGAAGAAAGTCACTTTGGACATTTCAAAAGTTGTTGGTTTTGTTATAGTTGTTGAAACTGCTGAAGAGTGGTAAATAAAGAAGTTGAAGCATACTGCTCGCCTCCTAGTCTTCAATAGAATTAATACTCCCTGCGCAGATAGCAGGGGTAATCTTTATTGCTCGCATGCTAAAGTGCAAATGCTCATAGCTGCCCAGGAATAAAGTGCTGATGCATTAAATACTGATGAAATGATCAATCCCAAATGGAAAATCTGATAAAATACACATAAATAAAGGCATTACAAACTAGGTCCATTGGTAATGCCTACATTCATTATGTTAAAAATTACACATTTCCATAAATGACAATGGCCCTCATTACGAGGTTGGAGGTAGCCTTGCCGGTTTTACCGGCAAGGCTACCTCCAAACTCGCATCCGAGATCGGCACCCGCGAATGGGCAATTACTAGGCTATTCCGGACCCGGTAATTGCCCTTTTGCGGGTGCCGGGCCCGTTACATCCCCAATGGGGATGTCATCATGTTCTGCTCGCAGGTGCCATCATGTTTCTGCTCGCGGGTGCCGATATGGCCATCGGTTCAGAGGCTGCAAGGGCACCCACGAACAGAACTTCTAGTATGGCGGTATGGTAGCAACGGTGCCAGTAACGATACCGGCGCCGTTGTTACCTTACCGCCATACTTGTAACGAGGCCCAATGTCCTAGATTGACATGCTAAAGTGCAAATGCTGATAGTTGGCCAAGAAAAAAGTGCTAGTGCATAAATAGCTAAAAAGACCACACTTACATAGGGATGGAGAAAAACAGATCTTAAAATAAATGTGTGCTTCTGGCAGACGTAACTGTGAGGATGGCAAAATGTACTGTCGGCTCCAGAATGCAATTGAATGACATCATCATAATGCAAGTTCTATAGAACACGTGTGTGACAATGATCCACTCAAATTAAAATTGCCTGCAACCAATGTTGGAATCAAAGTGCAAATTGCAAGAGAATCTGTCTTTCCTTTTTCATTCACATGGTTTCTACACTTCAGTGTGTACTGCTAATTGTGGTAAACTAGGTCTGCTTTTCTCCCCTCGCAGGACTCTCAAACTTAGGTGGCCTCTACACTGGGTACCTAATTCGTATTTACTGTGTTACTGTTTCTCTGAAATGTGGTAAACTAGGGCTTGCCGTTTCATTCCTGTCCGCTTGCTCTCGTCTGTCTTCCCACCCCCGCTCCCTCCTTATTCCATGGTGCTCTCTATCTCTCTTATCTTCTCTAACTGCTTCTCCATTGACTATCCTGCTCTCCTCACTAAATCTGGTAGGAAAAAGTTTAAAAAGGATATCCTGGTCTCCAACCCAGGCCTCCCTATCGCTGACACCTACACTAGTGCCCACTCCAAGGAAACTCTTACTGACCTCCACTTTTTCGTGCCTTCCCCTGACCAATGGACCCTTCATATGGTCTCTGTGCTCTCTCCCTTCTCCTCTTCTCCCATTAATGGTGGCACCCGTTGGGATGTCCTCTTGGCCCCCTTCCGCTCCTCTAAGGCCATCATTAATGTCTACGCTAATGGGACCATCCTGGTCCAAGGCCCTCAGGCCAACCTCCACCTCTTTGGTAGACGCTTCCCGCGCCTCATCAACTTCCTTTCCTCTCCTGCTGTCCCCTCTTCTCTGTCCTCGGCTACCTTGCCTACACCCTCTCACCCTGCCCTCTCTCTGGCTCCTTCTTCAACTCCACAGGACGTACCTCTGATCTGTACCCCTCCCCGGAAGTCCTTCAAGGATGGCAACCTTCTCCACATTGCCACTCTCAACTCTTGCTCTGCCGTCAAACATTCCTCTGATATCTGTCGCCTTCTTGAGGAACTGGAACTTGGCATCCTCGGTCTCACTGAGACATGGTTCACGGCCAGCTCTGTCACCAGCTTTGACACACTCCTACCTGACGGTACCAAGATTCTCTCCTTGCCCAGGTCCAACCGTGCTGGGGGTGTGGCCCTTATCTTCCTTGAGTGGATTCCTGCCACGGTCACTCCTACGCAGACCTAGTCCTCCTTTGAATGCCTTGTCTGCCAACTCTCTCTCTCCTAGTCATTCCCTTAACGTGGCTAGTATCTATCGGCCACCTGGTCAAATTTCCTCCTTTCTCTCCGAGTGGGCGGACCTCTCCTCCTCACTCCTGTCCTCAACCACTCAACTCCTCTTTCTTAGAGACTTCAATATCCACCTTGATGCCTCCTGTCCTCCCTCTGGACTCTTTCGCGACCTCTGCGACTCTCTCTCACTCTCTATTCTCCCGTCTGGGCCGACCCATTCTGCAGGGTACACTCTTGATGCTCTGATCTCTTCTGACCTTCCCCTCTCTGTCCCTCTCTCCACTCCTCTCTCCTGGAGTGATCACTTTCTCCTATCCTCCCACCTCGCCTTCCCTACCCCACAGGCAAAGCCACCCTCATCACTGCCACCCACCTTCGCGGTCATCCGACCCATGAAGCGTGTGTCAGTTGAGGGTTTTGCTACCACCTTCTCATCCTCCCCCTTCGGCTGACTCCCACCCTGACACAGCCCTCTCCACTCTGCTATATCTGATACCCTTGATATCCTTGCCCCTGTCATAAGAATCCGCTTGAAGCCCAAAGCCAAATGTAACTCCTGGTATGACTCGGATCTAGTCACCCTTAAACGCAAGTGCAGGGTGGCAGAGAGGAAATGGCGTGCTTCATGTTCATCCTCTGACAATCTGGCATGCCGCCTGCTCCAAAGGCAATACCGGCTCTCCGTTCTCACTAAGAGAGCCCTTATCTAAGCCCGCATCTCTGCGGCATCTAACAATTTGACCACACTCTGAAATCTGCAAGGAGCTGGCCAACCCTGCTGCAGTCTCCACCTCTCCTGTCCCCTCCCAGGCCCGCTGAACGGCACTGGCCTCTCACTTCATTTAAAAAACTCAGGACATCCTGTCCTCACTCTCCTCCTATCACCTCCCCTCTTCTATTCCCTGCTCTCCCTCTGGCCCTTCTGCAGCCACCCCTCCTCCCTCCTTCTCTGCCTTTCACCTTTTTTCTGCTGACAAGGTTTCGAGACAAGTCCTATCTATGAAAGTCTCGTCAAAACAGTCAACCCCTGTTCCTCCAACTATCAAGGACCACATCGACTCCCTGGCGCCTGCCCTGGCTGACTTCTGCAATCACTCCTTCGCCTCTGGTGTCTTCCCATCCCCCCTCAAGTACTCCCTTGTGCACTCCCTTCTTAAGAAACCCTCCTCCGACCCCCTCCTGCCCAGCTAACTATCGCCCAATCTCCTGGGCAAGTTCCTGGAGAAACTGGCCATCTCCCAGCTTAATCTCCATGCTGAATCTGTTGGTAGTCTTCATGACCATCAGACTGGCTTCAGAGCTGCCAGAAGCACGGAAACTGCTCTCCTGAACATCTGTGAGGACCTGCTCTCGAACCTTGACTCGAACAGCCCTTGTGTTCTCATTTTGCTCGACCTCTCTTCTGCCTTTGACACCATCAACCACACCATCCTGCTCAACCGTCTCCGTGATAACCTGGGTATCACTGGTCAAGCTCTGGCGTGGCTGACCTCCTTCCTCTCCAATCGACCCTCCCAGGTCCAACTGGGTTCCTTCCTCTCTGACATCTTTTTCTCTACCTGTGGTGTCCCCCAGGGATCAAACCTCTCCCCCTGGCTGTTCAACCAGTATCTGGCACTTCTTGCTCACCGCATCGCCGCTCTCCGTCCCAACTTTCAGTGCTACACGGATGATACCCAGCTCACTTTCAGGCTACCCTCGGCCTCCTCTTCCTCTTCCCCTTCCCTCATCTCTGACTGTCTTTCTTCTATCCAGGAATGGTGTGCCGCCAACGACCTCTGCCTTAATGCCAGTAAGACTGAGATTCTACTTATAAGCACACCCACTACCTCCTTCCCTGCAGCTCTCTGGCCGGCCTCCCTTGGCCCTCTTCCTGCTCCTACCTGCAAGGCAAAAAACCTCAGGGTCATCTTCGACTCCACACTCTCCTTCTCTCCTCACATATCTGACATCTCTAAGAAGTCACACTACCAGCTACACCTCCTCAGAGGTATCCTTCCTTTCCTCTCCTTCCCCCAGAAGCTCACTGTCTCCAGAGCCCTGGTTCTCTCGAAGCTGGACTACTGTAACAGCCTCTATCTAAATCTTCCTGCCTCTACACTCCGCCCTTTGCAACTCATCCAGAACAGGACTGCGAGACTTGTCCTTGGCCTCAAGCCCAGGGACCGTATCTCTCCAGGACTGAAATCACTACACGGGCTCCCAGTGGCTGTGAGCATTAAGTTCAAAACCCTCTGCATTGTCCACAAGGCCTTCTGGGGCCTTGGGCCAAAATACCTTCAACTCTCTCTTCCTAAATATCTTCCTTCTCGAGCTCTTCGCTCATCCACCTCCAACTACCTCAGGGTCAGCCGCTTCTCCAAGCAACGAGCTGGGGGTAGATCTCTCTCCACAGCAGGGGCCTCCCTCTGGAACAGCCTTCCTGCCTCCCTGAAACTTGAGGAGAACCATCTCTGGTTCCGGAAGCACCTCAAAACCTTCCTCTTTGCCTCCGCTTTCTCTCCCTCTCTCCCCTGCTAAAATCACTGGACCTGCACTGAATCTGCAACTGGGCCACTCGCCGATCTCGGTCTTTGGCCCAGCCACTCCTCCCTGCACTGCCTACCTGCACTACGGGACTGTCTCTGTATCCTACAGCCCCTTCTCCCGGCACTTACCTTGCACTTGCCAACAGCTGGCTCTATTATTTATCTTGTATTCTACTAACCATGCACTGCACTTTCCCCTCTCCCCTTCCCCTTGCACCTTTTCCCAGTCCCCCTACCCTTGCACTTGCGCGAACTGAATGACACCTGGCCTAGTAGGATCGTTGTCTGTCTCCCCTTGTTCCCCCCTGCCTCGTCGCACCTTGAAACACTTGTGTATAGGCGCGTTACAAATGCCATGTCATATATCATGTCAAAAGGGGGACATGATCGAACAAAAAACCCTGTAACTGAGATGAATGAAGGAAAAGATACACCCAAAAATGAATCTGCAAATTTAAAATGAGCAGCAATATTATCACACATGCAATGACTGAGTCACAGGCAACATCAATAAAGCACTAAAAGAAAAGGATAGAATCCATGAAAGTCCTAGTGGCGTCTTGTCAAATAAAAGGGTCTGTAATAAGAAAAACCTATTGCCACTTCTCATCCTCTGCCCTCTCCTCCTCCTTCCCTCCCTTTGTCTTGTTAAAGTCTGGCACTGCGTCAATTGTCAGGCATAGTAATCATAGCCGCCTGTCTTTCGCAGCCACCTTCCCCTCCCCCCCCCCTTTTTATGTCCATTAGCACTTACTCTTATCATTTGTCCCTTGACCTTTGATAGCAGCTTATCTTCTGTCTTCCCCTTCCCTCCCTGTTCTTCTCCTCCCACTCCCCCAGCACTATTCTGAATTGTCTTTCGACCTATTATGATAGTCGCTTGTTTTGTTCCTTTCCTTATCCCTCTCCACACACCCCCCTCCCTTTTCCCCCTCCTCTTGTTATTCATGTACTACATCAATTGTCGTCAGGCATAGTCATGTTACTGCTGGTTTTGTCTCTTTTCTTTCCCTTCCCCTTTTCTCCTTAATTGTTCCTTGCACTTGCACTATCTGAAATGCCGCCAGGCTGATTATGATAGTTATTTCCACATTCTGAATTGCTTCAAGGACTTGTAAGAATGTAATTGTAATCTCCCATGTTCCCTCCCTCCTTGAAGCGCTTTAAAACACATACAAGTTAGCCGGTCCAGATTTAATGGTGCCGGTAAAACCTTACCGGCACAGTTTTCCAGATCGGCTAACTACGTGTTCTGTGGCCTTGTGGTGTTACACCCGCCAGGTCTGACCTGGCGGGCAAACGGCACCAGTCGAAGGCGGACACGGAAACACCGGCACCAGAACTGCATGGTGCCAGTGTTTCTGCGGCCCCCATGGGGAATAACGGAATGCTGGTATTGGGGTGATCTCCCGGCGGTTGGCAGGGCCGTCCGCGTCCTCCGGGGGTGGGGAGGCCCCAACTCCTCCCGCAGTACCTAATGAGTATGCGACACACGCAAGAGCAAGGCGTTACTGCTGTTTATTAGAAAACGGCAGGGACAGGTTCTGGGATCCTAGATCATCCGGGAACACCTCTCACAAGAGTGGGCTCGCAGGCCCCTTTTCAGCATGTGTGACGCTTCATCGTGCGTCACCTGGGAGACTTCCCCCAAAACCTAACGCCATCTCGGGTTGGCTCCCCGAGTAATAGGGTTAGTATAGGAACATATAGATAAGTTATTGATTGGTGGAGAAGAAGTCCGGTGGTACGCTTGGGCCGTCCCTAGAAATGTTTACACCAAAAATGCTACATGGAACAGGTTAGTGATTGGCTAGGTTGTAGTTCCGTCAGTGGTTAGCCCCCCCGTGTCCTGATTGGTTCATCCGCGAGCCCCCAAGCCTGGGACCATCGTTGTTCCCAGCTCGCAGTGTACCTGATGTTAGAAACAATGTGTGACTGTGTCAGTGGAGGACAATGGACAGGTCTGCCATTAGCTGCAGGAGCGCTTCTTCTCACCGCCGTCAGTGTCCAATTTGTCACTTTGTTGTTGCAGTCTGTGTCCCAAACGTGAGACCCCAGAGTTTCCCTGGTCCTTGGTACTTGGCACCGCATCAGGTCGGCTTGGTCACGTGTGGTGAGACCGTGGCCGGAGCAGGATTATGAGTATTTGATTTGTATTTCAGCTCTGAGGGGCAGTTAGCCGCAGCAGGTGTAACCTTGGCTCGGGGCGCGCGGCGTGTAAGTTGTAACTTCGTGGCCTTGGCTGAGGCTCTCGTCAGGGTTTGTTCTGCATGATCAGTGTTTTGCAGCTTCGTTCGAGCTGCTCTGGGCCTGTGGCTTTTAAGTTTGTGGCCTACTCTGGTGTTGAGGCCTACGTTGGCTTGATCCATGAGAGGCGGCATATGGTTCATAACATGGGGATCGCGGTGAGCGGCAGGGGTCCTTATACATGAGTGCCTTATGTTGTCGTGGTTATAGTAGCGATGAAGCATTTGCAAGCATGTACACAAGCTCGTCTTGCGTTTCTGTGGTGCTGTATCTTGGCCCATGTGAAAAATAACAACGATGCATCCGTGTGTGTAGACGGTCCGTTACGTTATGGTAGTGAGTATGTTGTTCGTGTAAGATTGGTGTGGGTCTGACCAGTTGTGCATGGTGGCATGTGTGTTACTGTCTGTCAGCTATGTCATCATGGCATCTCTAACGATGGTGGCTTTCATTGCTGCTGCGTTAGTGGAGTTGACCCATATGGTCTATGTCAACTTTGCCAGAGGTCCCGGCATGTGGCTTGACTGACGGTTAGTTTCATGGCCACGTGGGGCGTGGCCGCGGTAGATGTTGACGTCTGGGGCATCTGTGAGCGGGTCAAATTCCTCTCGTGGTGGGTGCTTTGGCCATGGTTTGGCTGAGAATCTGGGGAAGGGGACGTCCCATTTTCCCTCTTCAGTCCCCCCTCTGGTCAACTTGTCAACCACAAAATTATCCACTCTCCTGTCTCCTCCTTACTCACCATACCTTTGTTATTCCCAACAAGTGTCCATATCTGTCCACATGGTCTTCAAAAAACCAATACATATAAACACATCCACCACCGGGTTTGCAGTAAACCCACTTCCCAAAGTAGTTCTTCGGGTTTCTTGGATTTTCAACTTTAATTGATGGGGGGGTACAAGTCTGCTTCCACTATTTGTTCACGCAGTCGCACACGTTCTTTGATAATGTCTGCATTCTTGTCATTTTCACCTGGCATTAGGATGTGCATACCTATCATTTCCTCAGCAGTGTGGTTAGATCTTGTTTTCCAAACCTTCATCCCCATTATAGCAGCCATTCCTAAAATCACACAACCTGCTATTACTTCGAGGCCGTCTGATAGCCAGGATGGCATCCACGACTCTGTAGAAGAACCAGCTGCAGTCCTTCACCACTCCCTTTGCTTCATCTTCCATCTTGGCATGCATCTGGGCAAGCTGCGATACTGCTTCCGATAATGTACCGTTATCTTCATCATTGACAGGGGTAAATGTGCAACTTGAACTTCCTATTTTTGCGCAAACACCTCCTTCCATTGCTGTTAGGAGGTCCAGTACATATCTATTTTGTAGAGCCACCATTCGTATTGCTCTTAGTTCCTCTTTTATTGCGTTGAATCTGTTCACTGTGGAGTTGATTGTCAGCATGAGCTCCCACCTGGTTATCTGCAACCATTTTGCATTGGCGTATGCTTGTACTCCGGGATGTATGATGGAGGAGAAGAACATTGCTGCTCTGCTGAATAACCCGTGTGCTGGTGGAATGTCACTCAAGGCTGTCTCAGATTTTTCCCACAGGTAGTTTCCTGTCAGTGGATATCCTTGTCTCTTCACTCTGGAAAGGTGTACTGTATTCCCTTGTTTTCCTCCTACCATCCACAGTCATCTTCTCCTCCTTTTATTTCCTTTGTCCATTTTCGGGAAATTTTCCAAGTTAAAGTGCTTCTGTGGGTCCACCAGTGATGTACGTTGATGTGTACCATAGCGCATACTCCATCCCACATTGGCGGCAGGCTGTGGTATGCTCTTACTCCACAGGCCCAGTAGTGATCCATTAGTACAGCTGTTCCTGCACCCCCTCAAGAATCTTCACTATTCTCTTGCATCCTTCATTTGTTCCAACGTCTATCTCTCTGTCATGCTGGTAAAACAGTGTCGGTGCTGTTAGTGTGAGTATTGTTATCAGTTCCTCTTCTTTATCTAACCACGTCACCAGTGCAGCACTCTTCATCCATTCTTTATAGCACTTGTCATTTTCTTCTTGCACTTTCACCACGGGTGACTTTGCCAATGTCAGCATCTTTCTTCCCGCAACTCCGTCCACCCATCCATCCTTTGTGAGCACCTGCCCATATAACAGTATCAATGGTCTTTCCCAGCATCCTGGTTCACCAGCAACCTCTTTTGCATACCACTCACATGGTAGGTAATCTAGTGTTATTTCTTGCGTTTCTCCTTTTTGTGGTCCTTCTGCTATATACTTGAGTCCTTTCGTCTGTTGCCAGGAATCATCATACATGGGGAGTGTTTTAATGAAGTTGTCTCGTATGGGTATGTCGATCTTGATTTCCATCGGAGTGCCGCCCTTTGTCCTTGGAACCTTCCTCTCGTTTGGAATAATGCTAAGTATGGCAAGCATTCAGCAGTTGTTGCAGGCACTTCTGTGGCAATAAAAGTTCTGGAAGCGCTCATGGCATAGGGGATCAATGAACACACATAGCAGTTGTCCTTTGTTGTATCCTTACCAATTTTCGACATGTGTTTATACCACATGTTGTGGAGACGTGTGCAGATTATGCGATATGTGTCAACCCCGTTTACATCACTTGATATGCTACGTTTGTTCTTCTTAATGTTTTGTCCTGTACTAGTTGTACCACCTGACACAGTGCTTCTTGCAGGCATTTGGGGGGGAAATATTAGTAGTGGGAACTGCAGCCACATAAAAAGCATAGTATGCCTGCCAGACAGTGGCAGTAATCGGGACAGTGATCAAAAATATTATCATCATTTTAATTACAGTTGTTAATACCACTGGCATTTCCACTCTTACCTTTGCTGCGGTCCTGCAACTACTGCAGATGATCTAGGTGCCCGCCTGAAAATTTCTGAATGTATGCGTTATTTTGTTAGTCTTGTTTAGTTAAGCCCTGCGTATTAGGTAATTCAATGCCCAGGCGAAAAGCTCTTCCCACGCTTTCCTTACCATCCTATCTCATAGGGCTGGTAGTGCATCGTGGAGGTGTGGAAATGATTGAGTGATTATTATAAGAAATGTGTTATAGTATACACAAATCCCTCTTCATTTTAAGTATTTTGGTCTTTTTATAACATATACAAACTGATGTGATAGTGCTTCTGGGGTGTTGTCGTCTGCGGGCAACATTTACCCCTGGGCAGTGACTGTTTCTGTTTTATATATATACTTTGCTTTTACGGCAACCACAATAACAATACGCAATTCCTGCATGTGTGAGACAAGAAGAGAGCATGCACGTGTTTACACAGTGTGGTGCATATTACAGATAGTTTTGTCAATTACCTTTAATGGCTGGTGGCTAGGGAGTGTTTACTTAATGCTAAGTCGATTTGTTTTGTTGGGACCTTGTAATCCTGGGGTGGCCTATAGGGTGTTGATCGTTAAGTGTCTTTCGGGGCGTTTTGATCTTGGGTGGCGGATATGCCTGGTGTCGTTGCTGAAGCGTTGGCCCTTTCGTTGAGGAGATGGGGGGGTCAGTGCTTTGCCGGGCTTGGTGTCGTGCAGGTGAGTCCAGGCCTCTTTGCCCCTGAGCTTCACCACCCTGGGGGTTACTTTTTCAACCCGGTAGGGGCCTGTGAAACGTGGACTGCTCCACATTCGCCGAAAGTCCTTTAATAAAACTGTATCTCCTTCTTTTACTGTCCAGTGTGTTGTCTCTTCTTGTTCCTCGTTTAAGGATTCTCCTTGTTGATCGTTCTTCGACCCGCCCTTTGTCCGTTTAAGCTGTTGAGAGATAAAAGCGGCACTAGTAACCAAGGAAGAGACATATTTGTGCATTTCATTACCAAAAACAGTACTTCATTGGCAATCAGTTGTAGCCCTTGATGGTGGTGTGAGTGGGAGGTGCATTTGGCGTCCAGTCATCACCTCATGGGGTGCGAGGTGGTGATCTGATCCTGGTCTATTCCTCAGTTCAAACAAAGCCAAGGGGAGGCAGTACAGCAAACTCTTCTTGGTGGTTTGCTTAATTTTTGCTATTTCATCCTTTAGGACCCTGTTGAGGCGTTCGCATACGCCATTTGCTTGACGGTGGTATGCTCATGCAAACTTATGCTTTATCCCTAAGAGAGTGGTTACATGTTGGAACAGTTCACTAGCGAAATGAGGGCCATTGTTGACTGTAATACTTTGCACACCCCTCACCATGAATTTTGCTGCTCTAAATTCATCAGCATGAGAGCATGGACCGGCCTCGATCCATCATGAAAATGGGCACACCACTACAATCATGTATTTGTAGCCTTGACATACATTGATCATGTCAACGTAGTCAAAGTGGAGGTGCAGGAAGGGTCCTTCAGGCCAGGGTATGGTACCTTTGATCACTTGCAGCGTGTGACCGGCTGTGAATTGCTGGCATGTAAGGCAATTACTAATGAAATTAGTGAGATGTGAATTTAACTCAAGACAGAACCAGTTTTCGTTTATGCCTGCTCCAATTACCTCTGTCCCTGTGTGCGCGGGATGGTGTAGTTGTGTCAGAGCTATTTTTAACAGTGCTAGGGGCATCATTACTTTCCCTGTGTTGTGCTGGCGCCATAGTGCTTCTGTGGGAGACATGGTACACCCTCTTTTCACCCACAGTTCCTTTTCTGCCATTGGTGCTGTTGCCTGCAGTCCCATGACCTGTGTTTCTGGGATGTGAGTATACCCATCCTTCATCAGCATTTGTCTTAGCCCCCCTTTTGCTTTTGTTTTTCTGGGAGAGTCCATATTTCACCAAAGTATGCAGCATGTTTAGCATGTGCATCAGCTGCTTCATTGCCCCTTGATATTGGGTCTTCACCATTGGTGTGAGCCTGACACTTCACGAGTGCTACCTCTTCTGGGTAATTAATTACTTCAATCAATTTGGCCAATAGGAGAGCATGTTGTACTGGTGTACCATCAGCTCTCCGAAATCCTCTCCTTTCCCATTTTATTAATCCTGAGTGTACTGTTGATGTTACATAAGCACTATCCGAGTAAATTGTTGTTATTTTGTCATTACCTTCTTCTAGGGCCAATATAAGGGCTACCAGCTCTGCTGCTTGGGCTGAGTAGGGTTGGGGCAATTTAACACATTTGACAGGAACGAATGTCCAATCTTCCCTGAGCCGTACTACGGCTGCACTTCTTCTTATTCCATCACTCTGGTCAATAGTTGATGAGTCATCTATATACATAACCTCACCCCCCTCTAATACATTCTCCTCCACTTTCCTGGCTTATGAGTAATTTTCAATAGCTTCCGAGCAATCCTGTCTCCATTTACTGCCTCCTCTGCTATAAATCGTGCTGGGTTTACATTAATGCATCTTACTACTGTCAGTCCTGGCCTAGATAGAATAATCTCATACCCTGATGCTCTTTGTGTTGTCAGTGTGGATTTTGGTTTTTGTCAATATTGCAAAGAGGGCATGTTCTACATACAAAGTAGTTTGGCATCCCATTGTAATCGAAGATAATTTTTGCACTGCAAATGCTGCGGCTGCTAGGCTTTGTTCGCACAGAAAATGTCCCATCATTACAGGGTCTAAATGGCCACTGTAAAAGGCCACTGGCTTGTGTCCCATGCTAGTCTTTTGAGTCAGTACTGCTTTCATTACTGCTGAATCACAATGTGAAAAGATGTAAAATTCTTTTTGATAGTTGGGGGTGGCCAGTACTGGTGCAGTTGAAATAGCGTTTTTCAATTCATTGAATGCATCTGTCATTTCTCATGTCCATTCCAATTTCCTTTGCCCCCTCTGTGCCTCCCTGAGTGCCTCGAGTAGTGGTCCTATGTATGAGCTGTAATCAAAGACCCATGCCCTGCAGTAGTTGCATAGACCAAGGAACTGCTGTAGTTCTCTCACTGTTTGCGGCTGGTGTGTTTTGTATTGCTAGTGCTCTTTGTGGTGCAATGTTCCTTCCTTTTTGTGAAATGATCTGTCCAATGTAAAGTACTTGCTCTTGGCAGTACTGCAGTTTCTCCTTGTCTACCTTGTATCCTTTCTCAGCTAAGACTGAGCATTTTGACTGAGTCACTCCTACACTTTTCCTCAGTTGTGCTGCATATTATAATATCGTCAACATATTGCAGCACCGTACTTTCCATCTCTATGTTGGCCAGATCTATTTGTATTACCCTCCGATGGAATTCCGCACAGTATCGTTGCTGGGTTGGCTGCAACAGGGTACTCTGCTTCCACAATGTGGTTGAGGGGCCTTAAATCTTGGATGAAACACCAGGACCCCCCTTTTGCCTTACTCACTGGGTACACTGCCGTGTTGCATGGTGACTCCGATGGTACTACTATTCCTCTTTCTATTAGGGCTGATATAGTCTCATATATCCCCTCATCAGCTTCTTTTGACAGTGGGTACTGTTTACCCTGGGCAGCACTGCCCCTTTCTTTAGCTTTACTTGCACCCCTCCAATGCTCTTTATGCAACCCACAGCATAGGGACTAGTTGTCCATAACGATGTGGGTACTGCAGCTAAGTCTTCCTTGTAAAATGGTACCTTGGTAGGGCAGGGTGCTTCCAGTGCCATTGCCATTTTTTGAGCTACGTCTTTGAGTGTTACTTTCAGCCAAATGTAAATACTCATGTCAAAGACCATTTCCCCATCTCATCAGAAAATAGTTCCTCATCTGATACCTGTGTAAGTCTGCATCCTTCTGCCAATGCTATCACTGCTCTCCATGCCTTCCCTCCCCCATCCTGGGCGTGTACTGCGATGTAGTCTGTTTTTGCAACAATACCCTCCATGTCCACTGGTATTATTTCCCCTTCCCCTTATCACCTTCTTTCGACAATAAGCCTCTGGTATGCATCTGGCTGTGAGCATGTTCATGCCTGGTGTGGAGCACACTATTCCCATGTCAGTAAAAGAGATAGTCATGTTCAACCTGCTCATTATGTCCCTTCCAAGAATATTTACTGGTGATTGCTTTGAGTATAACAATGGTACAGATAAGTTGTGCTCCCCAACAGATCGGGAGATGTTATCAGTAAAAGCAAGGCATAAATTAGTTTTGCACATTTTTTAGCAGTGTTTGCTAATTAATTTTTTCTTGATTAGCAAACAACCCCATTTGATTAGCAATGTTGTACTAATGTTTTTAATGCCACCAGAAGATACTTGTACCCAAGATATAAAATTAGCAACAATACAGCAGTTTTGTGTTCCTGCTGAAGACATTAGTGAGATAAGTCAGGCCTTGCAAATTCTTCAAAATTCCACTAGACCTGCAGGTTGAGTAACTTAGTTTACCCACTCGACTGAAGAGACATGCACTAGACCCATGGCAAAGGATGACCACACATTTAAATTCACTTTCACTTTCTGTAAAATGGTGCATGTCACCACAAACCCACTTTATTTTGGCACACTGCTGCCACCCAGAGGCCAGCCACACAGTTTACATTGTTTAAAGTAAATGTCAAAAAGTTAAGTTTATTTAAATGTTTGCAACATCCCCTGCAAATGGTACTGGCCCTTCTTAAAATCTACTCTACTATGCAAGTGGGCGAAAATACTTTGCAAGCCCTCTGAGTGTCTGTACAAAGGTTAGCTGCATGACTTGACACAAATAAATAGATATGATAAAAGGCTCTGAAAATGGCCAGCTCTCTATACTGCAGGTGCAAATATATAATGCAATCATAATCATAGAGCAAAGTCAGCTCTGGAGGCCAACTACAGTGTACAGTTTGGAGTGGGTCTGTAGATGTACCAACTGGATGAAACTATTGATCGCCACTTTAAGTAAATATCAAGTTAGTTTTGTGTATTCATTATGTAAAAGACTAAGTAGTGTGGATGGCGTAGTTGGCAGAGAACTGGGCAAACTAGACAGAATATTGTAGTTTGCGGCCATCTCACTTTCAGGGTAGCGGGTGTAAAGCAATATGGTAAGATAGAATGTGAAGGAGTATGGGATCAGCTCATGGGGTGAGCACCAGTTGCAAGTGGTATGTAACCAACAGGCCACAGAATTAGGTTTGCCCTCAAAGCATTTGGCTGTGTGGTCATGTACATTTTCAAAAGTCTCCACTCGTCATATGATGCATCTTCCCCAACAATATAAAATCTAGTTGACACGGAGATTGGCAGAGATTTAGATATACTTAACTGTAAAGCATGGAAACGATGCAATGTTTTACAGTAGCAATACTGTAATTAGGCTTTCATTTCCTTTTTTAAGAATATAATTGGTTACATAATGCATTTTTTTAAAAAAACATCACATACTGGTTTTTGGCAGACAGGTACAGTTAACTTAACAGTATTATCCCCATTGTTTCTGGTTTGCAATTACTTGAAAAACAAAATGTTCACAGCGCTCCCACACAGGCCTTTTGGCACATGAGTGAAGGAGATGATTACTGCTGCACTCACTCTCTGTTAGCCCCTTTGAACTTGCAGTCAGAGAATCGAGAGCGGAGAGAGCTCTGAAGGCAAGAGAGGAATGCTGGGTGAGCTGTGCTTTCATTGAACAGGGTAACTTAAATAGCTAGCTTTGCTACACAAGTGCCAATTTAATTAGCAAACCTACAGAATTGCATAGCAAACTGCTCCGCGACACTGCTTATTTTATGCCTTGAAAAGGAACCAGCCCTTTAGCCTCAGAGAATCCTTGAGTGTGCATAGCATCACCTGACAAATTAAACTTTCCTTCCCCTTCGACCTGTGGCGCGCAAAGCCCCCTGCGGCTTCGCATCACACGCAGCGTGCTTTTTTTAATCCGCCCCGCCTTCCTTGCACCGCCGCTACCCGGCGTGCCTTTAGTCGTTACCTCAGCTCCTCCCCCCTTTTCTCGTTCCACCATCAACAGTTTCTCTGTTCTCCCGTTTTCCCTCCCACCGTTTCTTTACTACCACCTCCCGTAGTCTCCCCCGGATCGAGGCAGGCCAGCGTTCTCTGTGCATAGCTGCCTCTCCCTTTTGCACCTCCCTTCACTGTTATTCAGAAAGCACCGCGCAATCCTATGCAACTCTATTGGTGACGTCACTAGGCCTAAAACAGTTGGATACAGGTACGTACAAATACACACGAAAGTAATATGCACGCTTTTTTACACTGTCACTCCCCACAGACCCCACAGCTGTCTTCCCACCACGTCTGGAGTGGAGTATTCATTAATCACTTCGTTATTATAGTAGACTGCCTCGCGTGCAATACGCTCCCGCACCATGGAACTTAACCAGCCCACTATCTTCCACACCGAGAAAAAATCAAGCTATCTCAGTCAGGAATATGTCATCTATTCACTGAGTTACAACACTCGACCAACAGGAATCCTCATCTACTCATCGATCAAAAAGTCAACTCGTAGGAATACCACACCCCCCTTTTGCTCAGGTGCCCACGATCAAAACCAAATCAGCACGATTCACTAGTCACATGTGTGTGCCTTAAGCCCCACCCTACTCACTCTGCAATACTATACGAGGCGGCCCTTGTGCCTGCCCCGCAATACTTTTCACATCAACCGCCGCTCAATTGTTAAAATATTCCTGAGCACCCTTTAAAGCCACCCTCGTTACAGTTCCTCCGCCACCCGCACAATTTTGCATTGCTGGTTGTGTGTGCCATGTGGAGCTGCTTGGCTGCGGTGTACCCCTCCCGATCTGCTCATCGCCTCCCCTCGTCTGGACCACGCCGGGATACTTCTCAAGTCGGCTCCCGACGGTTACTCTCCGGATTGCGCTGTGCAGTCCTCTTGCAGTTCCACGATGGTCCTGTAGTCCTCCAAAGGGGGCAACGACGGAGAGGGCCGCTGTGCCGGGCCACCTTAGCGCAGGCTGCGCGTCCCTCTTGCCTCACCCTCAGTATCTCAGCAGTGCCTTCAACTTGTTGCAGTGATCTCCCGGGGGTTGGCAGGGCTGTCCGTGGACCTCCGGGGTTAGGGACGCCTCAACTCCTCCCGCAGTCCCCAATGAGTATGAGACACACGCAAGAGCAAGGCGTTACTGCTGTTTATTAGAAAACGGCACGGACAGGTTCTGGGATCCTACGTCATCCCGGAACACATCTCACAAGAGTGGGCTCGCAGGCCCCTTTTCAGTATGTGTGACGCTTCATCGCACGTCACCTGGTAGACTTCCCCCAAAACCTAACGCCATCTCAGGTTGGCTCCCTGAGTAATGTGGTTAGTATAGGAACATATAGGTAAGTTATTGGTTGGTGGAGAAGAAGTCAGATGGTATGCTTGGGCCATCCCTAGAAATGGTTACACCAAATTTGCTACATGTAACAGGTTAGTGATTGGCTAGGTTGTAGTGCTGTCAGTGGTTGGCCCCCATGTCCTGATTGGTTCATCCGCGAGCCCCCAAGCCTGGGACCATCTTTGCTCCCAGCTCGCAGTGTACCTGATGTTAGAAACAATGTGTGACTATGTCATCGGAGGACAATGGAAAGGTCTGTCATTCGCTGCAGGAGCGCTTCTTCTCACCGCCGTCAGTGTCCAATTTGTCACTTTGTTGTTGCAGTCTGTGTCCCAAACGTGAGACCCCAGAGTTTCCCTGGTCCTTGGTACTTGGCACCGCATCAGGTCGGCTTAGTTACGTGTGGTGAGACCATGGCTGGAGCAGGATTATGAGTATTTGATTTGTATTTCTGCTCTGAGGGGCGGTTAACCACAGCAGGTGTAATCTTTGCTCGGGGCGCACGGCGTGTAAGTTGAAACTTCGTGGCCTTGGCTGTGAGACTCTCGTCAGGGTTTGTTCTGCATGATCAGCGTTTTGCAGCTCCGTCCGAGCTGCTCTGGGCCTGTGGCTTTTGAGTTTGCGGCCTACTCTGGGGCTGAGGCCTATGTTGGCTTGATCTATGAGAGGCGGCATATGGTTCATAACATGGGGGTCGCGGTGAGCGGCTGAGGTCCTTATACACGAGTGCCTTATGTTGTTGTGGTTATAGTAGCGATGAAGCTTTTGCAAGCATGTACACAAACTCTTCTTACCTCTTGTGTTTCTGCGGTGCTGTAGCCTAGCCTATGTGAAAAATAACAACGATGCATCAGGGTGTGTAGACGGTCCGTTACGTCATGGTAGTGAGCATGTTCTTCGTGTAAGATTGGTTTGGGTCTGACCATGGGTTGTGCATGGTGGCACGTGTGTTACCGTCTGTCGGCTATGTCGTCATGGCATCTCTAACAATGGTGACTTTCATTGCTGCTGCGTTAGTCGAGTTGATCCATATGGTCGGTCAGCTTCACCAGAGGTCCCAGCATGTGGTTTGACTGACGGGCAGTTTCCCTGGCCGCATGGGGCGTGGCCACGGTAGATGTTGACATCTGGGGCATCTGTGAGCGGGTCAAATTCCTCTCGTGGTGGGTGCTTAGGCTGTGATGATCTAGGCCATGGTCTGGCCGAGAATCGGGGGAAGGAGACGTCCCATTTCCCTCTTTACCGGCGCCGGAATTACCGGACCACTGGGGTTGCAATGCCCCAGTAATTCCGGCAAGTCTGGCGCCAGTAAATCCCCATGTGTCCGGCGGCAGCCTGCCGGTTTTACTGGCACGGCTACGGCCGGACTCATAATGAGGGCCATTGTGTATAGGCGCTATACAAATATTCAATTCAATGTGCAATTTTACATTTGTTAAGTCACTCTTACTAATGTGAGCCGGGTCAGTAAAGCAATAGTGCACATTCATCTTGCTACCAAACATGCTTTTATTGCTAAGTCAACGAATAGCTTTATATCGTGGATGGGACAGCAAAGTAAAATAATAAATAATAAAATGTGTCAAGGAGGCCTTTTCATTTTTCCATATTCGGAGAGAGTGTAAAATTGATTCTAGAACTAGTTCGTCAGTGAGAAACCGTAAGTCCAATTCCAAGTGCATAGCAAAATTAGAGGCAGAAAGCGGGACACCTAAGCCTCTAAGGAAGTTGCTTTCTGTTACCTGCTTCAAATCGGCATCTTCGGTGACTATAAGGGCGAAGACATATCTGGCTATTGACAAGGACTTAGTCCTATAAATATCCAAGATAATTTGCACTGGTTGGGCCCTGCAAGTGTTCACAAAGTGATAGATGCCTCTGAGTGATTGTTGCATCCTTGGACCTTGTTTGAAAAAATGTGCATTGGCATTAAAACCAGAATTAAAACAAACGCCTAGGTAGTCATATTCGTTCACCCATTTAATTTTCTTGTCGTTTGCATAAATGGGTGGTAATTTTAAGATTCTGTATTTTAGTAGCTTAACAGATCATCAAAGTTGATTTATCTGGGTTGACATTTAAATCTAGGGAGTTTATCAAATGTGTGTATACAGTGATCAGTTTTTGCTGGGCGTTCGAGCCATAATAACGATCATGAATTTTGGGAATGTCTAAAGAAAGTAAAGCGGCTAGAAGTCCATTGATGTAAAACGAAAAAGGCGTGGAGCCAAAACACAACCTTGGAAAATCTGGAATGGAATACATTGACCATTGGGGCAACCCTTAACGGAGGGTTGTGTTCCCTGGTGGATCACAATTCATGGACCTCAGCAACTGCCAAAGAATTGCCCTGTTAACCTTGTCAAAGGCCGTGTTTTTGGGGTATTTTCAGCACCAAGATACTAGGGCACGCCAGCTGGCTAAGTAGGCCCAAAGGTGCAGGAATATGGGAAGTGCACTGTGGGCTGTCAAACCAAAAGGCCAGAATTCAACTTTCAACTGCCAAATATCCCCAGATGGTCTACTGAAAAATTTAATTATTAATTGTGCCCTGTCTTTGAGTAAAGGCCAAAATAAGGCCTACTTCCCACTACACGTGACAGATGCACTAAAGTGCAGATTTGCTAAAACAGAGCGCTGCCATGGAGATGTCTGTAAACTGTGCAGCATTGAACAATGAAACACTTCAATATGAGACTCACTTGCCAGAGTAATTTAAACATATATTTTATAATGCCAGGATGGACATTGATGGCATGTTGCATGAGAAAAATGGAGATTTGCAATGTGAAATGTTGATACGGGCCTCATGTGTAAAGAAAATGCAACAAGTTAAAAAGCACCATTTTTGTTCACAAGAACTGACTTCAGCCTATGCTGGTACACCAAAAGAAACCTCCATTCCCAACCCACCATCAGGCCCATAAGGTCAAACTTTGAAACACAATTTACTTGTTGTATAAGCACCTTACAAATGCTCAATAAATAAAATAAACACTCATTAACCTCTCTATCTGGAAACTCTTTGAAGCTCAACAGGGCCAGGAAGGGAACAGAGCTTGTGCCTGTGGTAGAGCTTTATTGGGGTGAAATGACCAACACTGAGTAAATGAAGATGCTGCCATGGATGTTTGAACTCTATAAAATACTCGCAATTAAATTCAATTTGTGGTGAAGTGTTAGGGAGAATTCTCATTTATGGCTAATTTCCCTCACCTAGTGAATCCCCCAGCAACTTTGCTGGCGTTTATTTTTTTCCCACTTGGTAAGAGTGTGAGCTTTTCCACCACTCTTACCTATGTTTTGCCATGTGTATTTCTCTGTTTTTGTGATTGTGGACTCTGAAGTACACCAAGTAGCCCCCTTCTTCTTGTGTCACACAGCACCTTCAGTGCCGTGGCACAGGGTTGTCTTTGAGACTACCCCGACTCCATTTCTGAGGCTGACTACAGTCCCCCAGAAAAGGGTAAAGTTGCCATCAACTTTACTTAGTCAATCTACCACAGATCCAGTACACCCCATCTTCCATGGAGTACTGGAAAGGGTTCATTTGTATCCCCTTTTATCTGTACCTCCTAGAGCATTGTTTCACTCTTTTAACATTTAGACTTGGCTGGTGGCAGTGGTATCTACCCTAACTTTTCTACCGCGATTATATTAGATAAACGTGGTATCATTCTTGGCTATTATTTTAGCCTGGAAAATAAACCCGCTTGACCAAATCATCTTTCTTTTGGCTCCCGTTAGGTTTATTCGCCATTTCGCAAGTTCTTCTTTTGTTTTATTTTGCGCGGCAAACTAGGTTCGCCTTCTTTGTTCACTGTCTTTTGGCGGGCTTTTGCTCTTGGGTGATTGACAGCCAGGCTGTGTGAATGGGGGTTTTGCGCATAAAAAGGCAGGTCTCTTGGGCTAGAAGTCAGAGAGTCGCCACTGGAACTACAAGGAACCAAAGAGAAGCGGAGACAACGACGGCTGCTGCAACTACCCCGTCCCGGTGAAGCCCTGCTGCAGTCCTGAGCTATCTACCCTTCAACGACTAAGAGACGATCCAGTCCGGAGTCTTCTTCCCTTGAGCCTGGTGGGGATCACCAGCTCATATTCCACAGCCAGAGGATCCTCTTCCTTGGTCGAAATCGTTGCACGCTGCTGTAGTGGTCCGGATAGCCATCTGAAGAGCCTCTCCTGTTTTTAGGGAGCACACCTTTTATTCCTCGTCGCTGCTGCCGGCCTAATCCCTCACAACGAAGCTCCAGGAATCGTGGGTCTGCGGGAAACCAACAGGAACAACTGCCAGGGCACCAGCTGCACCATTGGAACAAGGTACTGTGTTCTGCTTGAAGAAACTGGGTGAACCCCTTTTCTTCGTCTCCAAGGCTTGCCCTTGTCTTCCCTCCTTCTTATAACTTTTGCTTCCGAACATTGACAATATCGAAGTACTTTTGGCTACGTTGAATCGTGAACTGTCTGTGTGATCTTCGGCAACAGGCCCCCGGTGTCACTTGACCCTGGCTCCGGCCCTTTGACTTTTGAACTCCTGTCTCTGAGTGTTTCTCGATTCTGTCTGCCTAACCAAAATATTGCCTGTGATTTTTGCCTCCAACTCCCTCTAGCTATCTCAGGTGCTAAGTGTGTTTTTGCCCCGATAGCATTTCATGTCACGGATACGCGTTTATTTAGTACACTGAACTGTCAAAAAGTGATCGCAATTGTATTCGTGGTAATGTGTTTTGTTCGTAACACCGGTTCATTCAAACACAGGGTACTTACCTTGAGACATACTGTACAAAGTGAATTGGTTAGTTGTAGTATATTTAACGTGTGGTGTTTAAGTAATAGAAGTGTTGTGTTTATAACGAATGGTTTAAAAATAAATGTACTTATTTCTCTACCTGAAACCTTGAGTCAGTGTTTGCTTGAGTCACAGTAATTGTGGTCCCTTTGTGTAATCTCTGCTACTGCTCATATACTCTTGAGATAAGCCTGGCTGCTCCACCACTGCTACCACTCTGACATAGCGGTACAGGCTTGTACCAAAGGTAAAGCTTGTATTGCCACCTGTATTCTTGTGTGTAGTGGTCCCTATGGGCACTGCACAGGATTCTTCCTAACATGAAGTGCTAGGCTGATTGACAGTTGCCTGGCACCAGAGAATGTCACATTAGTCACGGGCGGAGTTACACCCCTGTGTTCAAGCAGATACAGAAACACATGCTCAGGTCTTATCCTTGAAAGAATGTAAATAGTTTTATTGCAGGCTAAATCAACACAAGCCAGAGCGCTAAGCCAGATACAGGGCTGGGAACCTAAATGTACTGTCTTATTGAATTAAAAACATGGATATAATTAGAGTCTCATAGGATTATATGGGGAATCATATTTTTCTCATAAACCAGGGAACCATAATAGACATAAATGGTTCAGAAGTCTTTGGAAAGCCACATGAAAAGCCCTATCTGTAGATAAGAATCCCTAAAAAATGTGATTGTAGCTTCCCAGAAAGTCAGGAATATGGTCGCTTATTGAATCGGATACCTGGCTGTAGAATGTCAAGACTGAACTAAAGTCAGTTCTGGCGAAATCTAAAAAAATCTGACATTTGCACATGCAACCACATGCCGACGCCAAACACAGGTCATTGCAACCGGCATGATCAAACCCATTTAGGAAGGTATGGATTGCAACCATCCTCTGTAAATTGAAAAAAGTGTCATGTTGGAGATTTTTAAATTCAGGTCTGAGTTATTCAGAAATGCAATTTCAGATGGGGGGGGGAACAACTTCCAGAAATGGGGCGTAGAGACCTAAGGAACACTTGGAGGGAAGTGGTTGGCCCTTGGGGTGGCGGGGGGAATAAGAGATGCCCATTTCAGAGTATCGACCAATGAGTCGGCACATAATCATTTTGATATTTTGGGTTGTGGTTAGAAGATTTGAAGATTTTAAAACTAGACGCAGAGTGGGAAAAGGGACTGACTGGCTGACCGTTGGAGACAATAAGGGAAGAAGGAATGTGGAACAAAAATCTGGAGACCAGGAGAATGGTGTTTGGAGTACCATTCATAACCAGAGACAGAAGGGCTTTTGGAGTACCATCCATAACCAGGTTCCATTGGTTCACATGAGATGACCCAGGATGTATGCTGAGCTCTCCTGTGCACAAACCCAGAGATTCCAAGAGTACACAGAGAAGGCCCACGGGACTTGCAATGTCACTATTGTATCAAGGAAAAATCAGTGCAAACCATATACCACTTACTGTTATTTTGCACTGGGTTGACTGATGAAAGAGCCCAGCACTTTAAAGTCTATTTGTACATTTTAAGCACTTTGTCACCAGAGGCATGGTGGACAGTTTTATTAAGTGGGGAACGGGTGCCCTTGGTTTTAGCTACTGTGAAATGTATGAATACTATTTCAGGCAGTGAATCTTGAGGTCTATAGGGGTCTCTCTTAAAGATGTCATTATTCGGTCAAACGTGACATGATGTTTGTTAGTGTTATGTGAAATTCAATGATGTGAACCTATTATGATGTAATGTGTGTAATGAACCAAAATGAAATAAAGAAAAAAAAAGTGAGTACTTTTGTCCAACAGAACAAACCATTGGTGGGGATCTGGATTAATTCATATTTTCCTCCCGTTAATGGGGTGGGCAGCCAGAGTAGATCCCCTAGCATGTCTCGAGAGGATAGCTCAGGGGCAATGCGTTCGCCTTGGAAGCAAGACGACGCAGAGAAACACAGTTTCGATTCCCCGAGTCAGCGCTTAGAAACCTCTGGGTATTAAGCCCTTTTTTAAATGACCTATTATAATAATTTCTTATTCATTAATAACTTAGTTAATTCCCACATAGTCCACCAACACTGGGGATATCTTGGGGTGAATGTGGGGGGAATTCGAAATCTTCAACATCTTTCCAAGTGTGAATAATGATGTAGTTGTTGAAGTAACTGTGGATTCCCTATTACCCATTTGACAACCCCAGAAAATCCCCTAAAGGGGAGGGGTGCATTTAAAAACGAAATTCCGAATTGTTTAACGTTCCCTGAACTCTGCATTCAAGCAGAGGGGATCCAAATGGTAACTGAATCTCTGCGTCTGTGCTGTGCAGAAAAGGGTCTGTTATTAAAAATGTGAGTGCTAGAAATGAAAAGTGCACAGGGAAGTCAATATAGTTTCTTACCTGTAACTCCATTTCTCCAGCATTGGTATCTTTCATGGATTCACATGCTTAGAATATTCCCCGTCGTCAGGCTGGCAATCCTCGGTAAGTTATATAGACATTTTCCATAGGAAAAAATTCAGACACTTTTGTGTCCTATCCACGTCGTTTTGGGCCGCGCACGCCGGCGCCACTAGGACGTAGGGGTATATATAGCGCCGCCCCCGCGGCTCCCTCAGATTTCAGCCCCCAAAGTAGTAAGGGGGATCTCTGGTTTGCATGCTCAGGGGAGGCCGGCAGGCGCATGTGAATCCATGAAAGATACCAATGCTGGAGAAATGGAGTTACAGGTAAGAAACTATTCCCTTCTCCAGCATTGGATCTTTCATGGATTCACATGCTTAGAATAGATTGTATAGCAGTATCCCCCAACATTGGAGGTGTGTATGCAAACCAACATCACAACAAGCACAGTGCTCACTTACTATGGCAACACATTGCATTATAGCATGTTAACTGTAAAAGACACGACACTTTAAAGCATAGTTGCCGATGGATGCAACCCACTTGGGGCTTACCTTATAGGAACAGATGACGTAGTACTGCCCGCCCCATCTGTGTATCTTCAGCATGTTGCTGTGCGAGACAGTAATGCCGGGTAAACGGGTGTGGTACCGACCAGGAAGCCGCCTGGCAGATGTGTCCCAGCGGAATTCCTGACCACAAAGTCGACGACGATGTAGATCTCGTCGAATGGGCCCTTGGACGCTTTTCTAGCGGCTTTCCGGCCTTGGAATGACAATAAGAAATGGCCGAAGACACCCATCTGGATAGTCCTTGTTTTGAAATCGCTTTACCCCTAGCCGCAGGGCCATAAGCTATGAAGAGTTGTCTCGTGTCTCTGAAGCTTTGAGTGCGATGGAGGTAAAATGTCAAAGCTCTTTTCACGTCCAATGTATGGAGAGTCTTCTCTACTATTGAAGACGGTGTTGGAAAGAATGTAGGCAACACTATAGCAGCGTGTTTATGGAACACAGAAGGCACTTTAGGTATGAAATGCGGGTTAGTGGCCAGCACTACTTTATTACTGAAAAACCTCAAATACGGAGGGTCGATCACTAGAGCTTGTATTTCCGACAGGCGACGAGCAGAAGTAATGGCCACCAGGAAAGCCAATTTCCAAGACAAGAATTTTAATGATGTCGATGACATTGGTTCAAAGGGGGGTTTCATCAGGGCTGCCAGGACCAAGTTCAGACTCCAGATCGGAGGAAACGTCTTCTTGGGAGGAAAGGTTCTAAACAACCCTTTAAGGAAGTGTTTAACTAGGCGGTCACTGAACAGTGGAGTGGAATGTCTCTTCCGAGTAAATCTCGAGATGGCAGCTAGATGCACCTTTATGGATGAAACAGATAACCCGTTATTTGCCAGGAGCAGCAAGTATGGTAGGAGTTGTTCTGGTGTGATCGCCCGCGGGACCAAACCTGGTTGACCTGCGCACCATATGCAGAACCTTTTCCATTTGTATGTGTATGAAGCGTTCGTGGAAGGTGCCCTTGCGGCTTGAAAAATACGATGGCATCTGCTGGAATTGCTAATGTGCCAAACTCGGCGAAATCAGGAGCCAGGCCGTCAGACTGAGGCTGTCTGGGTCGTGATGCCAAACGGTCCCTTTCTCCTGAGACAGAAGGTTGGGGATCATCTGGAACCTCATTGGTTCTGCTGCTGAGAGGTGAAGTAGATCGGAGAACCACACTTGTCTGGCCCAATACGGGGCCACCAGGATCACCCGACAAGGATATCTGTGGATCCATTGCAGAGTCCGACGGATGAGAGGGAATGGGGGGAAGGCATACAGAAACTTGCCCATCCATGGGAAGGAGAACGTGTGGCCACCTGCTCGCGTACTGGGAGCATTTCTTGTTGTCTCTTGTCGCAAAGAGATCGAGGGCCGGATGACCCCATGCCGCGAAGATCCGGTGCAGTTGCTGATTGTTCAGTTCCCATTCGTGTAGACAATTCATCTCTCTGCTGAGAGCGTCTGCTTGCACATTTATTACTCCTGGTAAGTGGAACGCCAACAGATGTATGTCGTGTTCTAGGGCCCAATGCCAGATCTCCTGGGCTTCTGTCGACAGGCCCCTGGAGCGAGTTCCTCCCTGCTTCCGTAGATAAAACATGGTTGTCGTGTTGTCTGTCATTATTCTCACCACTGAGCCCTTTATCTGTGGCAGAAAGGATTTCAGGGCCTAACGCACCGCCCTCAACTCTAGCAGGTTGATGTGGAGGGAGGACTCTTCCGATGACCAATGACCCTGAACCTGTAAGGAGTCCAGATGAGCTCCCCACCCAGTTAGAGAAGCATCCGTAACCACTGTCTTCTGGAACGCAGGCTCCAGTAAGGGCATTCCCTTCGCTAGGTGTATGGAGATTCTCCACCATTGAAGCACCTGCACGAGCTGGCCGTTGATGGTCAACTTGCCGACCAGCGTCCTCGAGTCTGTGTACATCGATTCGCCAAGAATTCTTTAAGAGGTCTCATGAAGAGGCGACAGTTGTTTATCAAGGGTATGCAGGACGACATGGTCCCCAGCAGGGACATGTACCTTCGTACTGACACTTTGGTATCGATCTCCCATTCCGATGCCTTTTGTTGCAGTCTGTGAATCCTTTCGGGGGTTGGCTTCACCAGTCCCGACTGTGTGTGGAACTCTGCTCGCAAAAAGACCAAGGTCCTTGAAGGCTTTAATGAGGACTTGTCGAAGTTCACTGCGAAGCCCAAACGTTGCAGGAGGGCCAGGGTGGCATCTAGGCTTTCTTGTGCCCTTTCTGGAGATAGTCCCCTCACTAGCCAATCGTCTAAATAAGGGTACACATGGTGACCTTCCTTTCTGAGCCAGGCTGCTATTGGAGCCAGACATTTGGTGAACGTCCTGGGGGACGATTTTAGGCTGAACGGGAGGACCTTGAACTGATAGTGGGTTCGTCCGACGACGAACCGCAGAAATCTTTTGTGCCGTCGACGCATCGGGATATGGAAGTATGCGTCCTGAAGGTCTAGTGACGGCAAATAATCTCTGGGTTGTATCGATCGGATCACCTCCTGAAGCGTCAGCATTTTGAATTTTAAATTCTTGAGCAGTTTGTTGAGTGCTCGTAGATCCAGAATGGGACGCCATTTTCCATTTGGTTCCTTGACGACAAAGTACCGGGAGTACACTCCCTGTCCTTTTTCTGCCACAGGGACCAGTTCTATTGCCCCTTTCTGCAGCATAAGTGTCACCTCCTGTAGCAGTACTTGAAGGTGGGGCTGGGCCGAGAACACCGGTGGAATGTGTGGTGGCTTGCCCTTGAACTGTAGAGAGTGGCCCAGATGAATGGTGTCTAAAACCCATCGGTCTGTTATGCGCTCCCACTCGTCGATGTGACGAGACACTCGACTCCCCAGGACGCCCTGAAGCATGTCATTGTTGGTTCTTGGTTTGTTTATCTTTCGTCGACGAAGGGTAGGCACTCTGTCGTCTGGAGGTTTGGTAATCTCTTCCTCTACGTGAGGATTGGGCCGCACGCCTGTAGCCTTGGGACGAGTAGGAGGGTCTGCTGAAACCTTGGTCTCTAGATGACCCAAACCGGGAGTTACCAGAGGCCCCTCTGAAAGGACGAAAGGAACGAAAATTCCTACCACTCTGCAGGGCTCCGAGTGACTATGCCGTGTCAGTATCCTCTTTCATGCCCTTCAAGGCTTCATCAACTTTTTTTCACCGAACAGTTGTTCCCCTTCACACGGCATATCCAAGACTTTATATTGCACCTCCGGTCTGAACGTAGTGCACTTGAGCCAGGCTTGTCTACGTAGAACTACGCCATTATTGATTTGCTTAAAACCGGACTCGGCTAGGTCGACAGCAATGTTTATAGCATGGTTGGAGGCCTCCTCTCCTTCCCGCACTAGCAACATTGCAGACTTTCTATGTTCCTCAGGCAAATGCTCCAAGATAGGAGCCAGTCGGTGCCACATTTCATTGTCATACCTAGACATAATCACCAAGGAGTTGGCTGCTTTTACCGTAGTCGCGCCGAAGGACAGCACCTTCTTGCCGAAAGCGTCCTGTCTCCTGGCCTGGTTGTCTGGAGGGGTCGTGCATTTATGTTGAGACCTGGCCTTTCTCGCCGCCGCCGCCGATACCACCGACTCCGGTGAAGGTTGAGACGTCAGGCACTTGGGAGTCGATTCCGGAGCCTTGAACTTCTTCTCCAAACGACCTTTCACTGCCGGTTCAGAGAACGGGTGTCCATGGTCTTCATGCCCTCTTGCCAGACATGATCCAAGATAGGGATGGCGAATATGGATTCCCTTCTCTTGCCCACATGATCAAAAAGAAAACAATCCTTTTTCTCCTCTTCAGGAACTAGGCCAAACTCCGAGCAAGCTTACTCATCATGGCATGGAATGCACCCACGTCGTCAGGCGGCGATGGATGTGCCGGACTTCTCGGAGCTTCCACCTCCGCTTCAGAGTCCCAAGTTGGGTCCCTTGAGGGGGATAGTGAGATGTCTGAACCTGATCCCTCACGGTCAGAGTCCTGTAGTTCTCCTGCAGGGTAGGACAATCTTCCGGCGCGTGGGAAGCGGCCGTAATCCTGTTCTCCGAGCGAGGAGCCAGGCCCGGCTCGTCGACGAATGGCATAGACTGTATCCGTGTCGGGGCCCCAGGCTGGGGTATTTGTGTGTCCAAACGCTGTAACCAGTCTGACATGCGGGAGAAGCTGATGACACAGGCGTTGACGAGCGGGCCGTCGGCGAAGCCAATGGCGCAGGGCCTTGAGGTGTTCCTGCTGCTTTTGGGGCCGACTTACTGGCCGCGGCCTCTCGACTCAAGGTAGACTTATGACGGTCTCCTGAGGAGGATTTAGATGATTCTTTTCTCTCCTTTTTAGATGAGGAGGAAGAAGACAGAGCCTTGTGTGAAGATGAGGAGGCTTTCGAATGTTTCTCCGAGGGTCGTCTTTCGGCCGACTCCGAGGTTCGTTTCTCGGCAGCACGTTCCTTCTTTGTCGGGGGTTCCGACTTACTTTTTGAGGCCGTGGAGCCCACCTCCGATGCCAGGTACGCACCCACTCCGTCGTTGAGCCAATCGACCAGGCGTCTTTTTCGATCTTTGAGGGTTTTCTGGGAGAAACCCTGACGGATTTCACAAGTGTCCGCTGTGTGGTGAGGATGAAGGCAGTAAATGCAGTCCATATGACCATTCCCCCTCGTACACCTTCTTAAGGCCGCACATAGCACACGGACGAAACAACGCCTTTCCAGACATTCTCTTGAAAAGAACAAACAGTCGCAGAAGAACAGCCTAATCAAATAGTAGATACGCGAGGTAATCCCACCACTTTGGAAGACGGTTGAAATCTGAGGGAGCCGCGGGGGCGGAGCTATATACCCCTACGTCCTAGTGGCGCCGGCGTGCACGGCCCAAAACGACGTGGCTAGGACACAAGTGTCTGAATTTTTTTGCTATGGAAAATGTCTATATAACTTACCGAGGATTCCCAGCCTGACGACGGGGAATATTCTAAGCATGTGAATCCATGAAAGATCCAATGCTGGAGAAACAAAGAGTGCTGCACATGTTTATTATTTTGCTCAAAAAGTGCTATATTTGATTTAAAATTAGACCCCCAAACAAAGTATATTGTAAAGCACAATTGCATTGTCAGATTCTAAGGAGATACATTAATTATACTTGCATTAGGGGTATTCTTATGAGTGAGCCAAGCCATTGAAGTATTCTTTAGAACTGTGTGTTCTTTTGATGTGACCAGTGGGGACTAGAAGACAAGAAATGAAAACTATAAGTGCTGTTGTGTTTAAGAGATTCTATGATTTATTTTGAAAGACAAACTGGTGTTTTCAACTTGTGGGTAGTTATATCATTGTCAGAAAGGACAAGCCTTGTGCTATGGAGTAGGGTGGCATGCTTCTTGATAGTTGTGCGTATGCAACGATTTTGTATATTGATTAAAGGAAAATATATTATATTCTTTCCGCACATTGGCCTGGTTCTTGGCTTGCCTATTGCAAAGCGGCGAGGGAGCACTGGTATGAGTCCAATGCAGAGTTGGTTAAGAATCTAAGTCATTGCTCAATTGGCGTGGACGCTCTATTGTTTGAGGAGAGGGGAAATGATCTCCATGCATTAATTGTTGCCCCATAAATATATTCTACATGCTGAAATCTATGAATGCCAGACATATGGGTTCCTTCTTGATATAGATTGAATGGTGTGAGGGGTCAGAAATGAGAGGCAGACACAAAGTTGCAATGTTTGCAACATCAGACATCTTTATTAAAGGAAAGGGACTGTATAAAGGCCTTTCTGTGCCTATCGTAAAGAGTTTCCCTTCCTAGGAAACTAAAACTGAAGCTCAGATTGTCTCGCTGTCAAAATAATGCAAACGGTCCTTGTGTCCAAAACGTATTGGACTCACCGAAAATGAACAATCAAAGGTGTAGGGTCTCTTTTTATTTTTATTATTTCATTGTGCATTTGGTAAATAAAAACCTTTAGCACATAAATTACAGACAAAAGAAAAACATGTTATATAATGCCAACAACATGAGATTAATTATTTCATCCATAATACCATATCACAACATTTAAAAATGTAAAGTTACAGAACACATCAATTTAAAACCTATTTAAAAAGATACATATTGAAATAAAGCTACCCAACAAATGAGAGAAGGTTCAAGTTACTTACCTGTAACTATTTTTCTCCAGCATGGGTCTGGCATGGATTCACATGCTCATGAATATTCCCCCTCGTCAGGCTGGGAATCCTCTGTGAAATAAAAAAACAGTTTCACTTTAACCTTAAAATAGTATTTCTCCTCTAAACCAATCACTGTCCTCTGGGCCATACTGCCCCCATCAAGTGCCCCCTACGCCACTCCTCTGGAAGCCATCTTCAGATTTGGTAAGCACGTAAAGTGGCAGTTATGACCAAGAAGAGCCACAGAGGGGCTGGATGGAGGGTTCGCATGTGAATCCATACCAGACCCATGCTGGAGAACAATAGTTACAGGTAAGTAACTTTAACTTTCTCCAGCATGGGGGTCTGGCATGAATTCACATGCTCATATATATTGAATACACAGCAGCACACATTACACAACCACAGAAGATGACGAGGCTCAACAGAAGAAATTGGCACTTACCCCTGGAACAGACTCACCTCAAGCAAACCGGTTGTGTGGCACTGCTTGGCCAACTCTGGCCTTCCCTTTGGAATCCCTGTCGAGGCAGTAGAACTTCGGTGTGCATGGACCTCCATGTAGCAGTTCTGCAGATGTCCAACAGAGACACACCACAAAGGAACGCTGTCATCATCAGCGATCTCTCTGGTGGAGAGGGCTCTCTGACAGCCCGGCAGCGGTCGGTTCACCATTCGATGGCAGTGCATGATGCAGCCGGAGAGCCACCTTGAACTGGAAGCCTTGGACAAAGCCTTCCCATGGTTCACAGGACCAAAGTTCATAAACAATTGAGAAGTTTTCCGCAAACTCTTCCTGCGCGTTACGTTTAACTTCAAGGCATGAGCAACGTCCAGCGAATGCAAGGCCCTCTCCGCCAGCGACAAAGTTTCGGGAAAACAAAAGGCTCATTGAGGTGGAATTCCGACGCAACCTTCGGCATGAAAGCGGGCTGCGTGCGTAGTAGCACTCTTGATTTGTGGAAAGTCGGGTACGGTTGTTTGCAGGATAGGGCCTGGATCTGACCTACACGTCTGGCAGAGATGATGGCCACAAGGAAAGCTGTCTTCCACGAGAGAAACTTGAGTGGGGCCTGATGCAAAGGCTTGTTGGGACCGCTTTGAGTCCCCACGCCGGGGCAGGAGCTTTCACCAGTGGGAAGGTTTGGAAAAGGCCTTTGAGAAACTCCTTGACGAGCCTGTGTAACCACAGAGAGAATCTCTCCAGGGATCTAGTGTAGCGGGAGATAGCCGCCAGATATACCTTGATGGATGCGTGAGCCAACCCAGACTTTGCCAAAGGCAGCAAGTCTGGCAAGATCTGAGGAGCCGTGACCCTCAGAGGGGTAATCTTCTGTGACCGGCACCATGTAGCAAACGGTTTCCACTTATGGCTGTAGCACTTCAAAGCCAACAACGCCCTGGCCTTGGCGAGGACCTCCCCGCTGTCCGCTGGCAACTCATTACCCCCAAACTCTAAGGCTGCAGGAGCCAAGCCTTCAGGTTCAGCGATCCTGGGTCGTGATGAAGGATTGTGCCTCCCTCCCTGGTGAGAAGATCCAGAACCACCAGCAACTTGACTGATGGGGCTGCTGACAGGCTGAGAAAGTCTGGATACCAAATGTGCCTCAGCCACGCAGGGTGATGAGTATCCTCTTGAATTGGCACAGTCTGAGTGTGTTAATGACTCGGAGAGGGAACGCATACAGAAACAGTCCTCCCCACGGGAAGGAGAACGCATCCCCCAAGCTCCTAGGCTGTTGGAACTTGCTGGCAAACGTCTGGCATTTGGAGTTTGCTGCCGCCGTCGCAAATGGATCAATCTGGGGTCTGCCCCATTTGACGAACAGGCGGTCCACCTGATCCCGACAAAGCTCCCACTCGTGGCAGGAGTGCAGTTACTGGCTGAGGGAGTCTGCAATGGTATTCTTGACTCCTGCCAGGTGAAGAGTGACGAGGAACATCCCCTATCCGACGGCCCAGTGCCATAAGTCCTGGGCCTCCTTGGAGAGAGCCTGGTCGAGTGAGTGCCCCCCCCCTGCTTCCTGATGTAGAACATGATGGTGGCGTTGTCGTATAGAACCTCACCACCTTGCCTTTCAGAGACAGTAGGAATGACTTGAGGGCCCAGAACACCGCTCGTAGCGCCAGGATGTTGATAGGCAGATCCTTCTCCTCCGAGCAGCACAGGCCTCTGTGTGCAGACGTCCTGTGTGCTCTCCCCAACCTTCCAGGGAGTCATCCATGGTGGCCGTCTCCTGGTATGGGGTTCTGAAATCCCCTGCCTTGTGCTATGTGGGAGCGGACCCCCCATCACTCTATCGCCTGTTGGAACTCCTCATTGAGAGGGATCGTGTCCGTGAAACTTCCGGACACCACTATCCAACGGGCATCCAGGAATTCTTGTAGGGATCGCATCTGCAACCTGCAGAGACGGAAGAGGTAGATGCAGGATGACATCATGCCCAGTAACGACTTGATGGCCCCCACTGTGGCCGTCTTCGCTGACGACAGTCGTTGCACTTTTCCTTGAATGGCTGCTAGCCTCTCCTCTGAGGGCGATGCCAGGCAAGACACTGTGTTGAGTCTGGTGCTGAGAAAAAGCACGATCTGTGATGGCTTTAAGCAGGACTTCGGATAATTGATGGAGAATCCCATACCTGTCAATAGTCGGACGGTTGCCTTGGTGTACGTGGCTGACGCATATCAGCCAGTCATCCAGGTACGGGTATATCTGTATGCCCTGTAGATGTAGATGGGCGCAACTGGTGCCAGGCATTTTGTGAACACTCTTGGAGCCGACTTCAAGCCGAATGGTAGGGCCTTGCAGTGGCAGTGCTGTCCCTACACCACGAAGCGTAGACCTTTCCGATGTTTCTTGTGACTGGGGACGTGGAAATAGGCGTCCTACAGGTCCAACAACGTCAAGAAAATCCCCTTTCTCCAGTTGGCCGAGCATGTGCTGCAATGTGACTATCCTACATTTTTGGGACTAAGTATTTGTTCAGACGTCGTAAGTCCAGGATGGGTCTCCAGCCCCCTATCTTCTTTCTGACTAGAAATTATCCGGAATATACTCTGGAGCCATTGGGGAACTACCTCTATCACCCCTTTTTGTCGCATGGCTCGTACCTCTTCCAAAAGTGAACAAATGTGCTGCTCCTTACGGGGAACCGGTGGAATACGAGGGCACCTGCGTTATAACTCCAAGGTGTGCCCCTTGGCAAGAGCATCCAGCACCCTTCTGTCAGTGATGATCTTTCTCCATCGCTGACAAACCTCGTAAGCCGGCCTCCCACTGGGGTGCACGAGTGGGGGCCTGAAATCTTGGCCATCTTGGCCGATTCAGGCTTCCTCAGGCAACCACAACGCTGTCCTCTGCTATTGTAGGCCTGGGAGCGGCTTCTGTAGGCTTCTTGCGTTGAGGATCGGGAAGGCTGTCTAAGATATGGAGAAATCTTTTGATGACCTGATCGATTTCCCGCTGGAGGAGCGAAAAGAAGATGAGCGGTGCTGCTGGAGGGTGCTGTGGGAACGCGCCGTCTCCATATCCGTCTTGATGGCCTGGAGGGACTCATCGGCAGCCTTCCCAAACAGATTCTCCCCATCGAAGGGCACATCCAGTACCTTCGCCTGGACCTCCTGGCAGAAGTTATTGGCCTTCATCCATCCCTGTCGACGAAGGCAGACATTGTCCCCATCTGACAGAACCCTATGACGGCGACATCCACTGCCAGCGTGATGGTATGGTCTGATGCCACTTCTCCTTCCTGGGAGAGGGCGTGGGCTTCCATCTTATCGTCGAGGAGGGACTCCAGAATCGGTCCTAGCTTGTACCACAATACCCTGTGTTACCTGGCTATAATCGCCGAGGCGTTAGCCGCCTGGATTGTGGATGCAGCTTTGTAAATCACTTTCTTCCCCATGGCGTCCATCCTTTTCCCCTTGCTGTCTGGAGGGACTGACGACGATGAAGTCTGGTTAGCCGACCCTTTTCTTGCAGCAGTCGACACCACCAAGTCGGCGATGGCTGCGTCCTCAGGCACTTGGGTGCGTAGTCCGGCACCCTATAATTCTTCTCCAGCCTGTCCCATTTGGCTGGAGCCATGCAAGGTTTCGTCATGAGGGTCAGGCCCTCTTCCTAAATATGGTTCAGAAGGGGTACTGCCATGATGGTCTTCCTTTTTGGCCTCTCGCCTTTGATACAAGAAGACCTCCTTCTTGGTTTCCTCAGGTACCAGCTGGAAGAGCTTGGATGCCTTGGCGATCATGGAGTGGAACGATCCCACCTAGTCCGGTGGGGAAACCTTATGAAGAGCACCCAAATGTGACAAATCATTGTCCCCTGGGACAAGTCTTCGTCCTCATCCGTAGTTGTGGCCATATCCGTCCCCGTCCCCGTCCCTATATCGGTGTCCGCTGGGGGAGTTGGGGGCCGACGTGGTTGATATGGGGCCATCAAATGACGCTTCCTCTTTTTTAGTCGGCAGTTGATCAGGGACCTGGGGTGCTGCAGGTGCCGGGGGCATCCTCATCTGCATCTCCGTGTGGAGAGTTGATATAATGTCCAAGGAAATGTCCCTCGGCTGAGAAGGCCAACTGGGCCATTGTCGCTGTCGTCCTTATGGGCCATATGCATGGACTCCTCCGTGGACGAAACCTCCATAGTTTGAGCAGTGACTTTGGAGGACTGTTTCGGGCCTCCTCCCCTCCCCCCCCCAATTCCCCTTCCCTTTCCCCACCCTGAGTGGCCTGAACCAGTACCTGGGCCAATGTCTTAACCTATTCTGGGGTGCCTGCAGCCTTCGCCAAGGCTTCTGTGGCATTGTCGCACCGTGGGGGCAGGGACACTTTCTACGCCACGGGAGCCACCCTCGTAGGATCAGTGCCTGCAGCTGCCATAATAGTGGTAGCCGTCGACAAAGTCGCAGACGAAGACTTCAACTGTGCCGGTTGAGCCTGCTTGGGCTCTGCGGCCTTCTCCTTCTCCGCCCATGGCTTATCAGATCCTTCCCGTAGCTTTACCGGGGTGGATTACTTCCTCTTCGAAGAGGAGCTTGATGGTAGGCTGGCTATGGAGGCAGAGGGTGATGTCGATCCCGCCCTTTCCAACTTGGGACCCGCATCAGCGGTGAACCCGGTGGACTTGGACTTGCGTATCTTGGCCTTATCTTGGACCCCCACGGATGGCGTGCCCTCAAAGGACTTAGAAGACCGCTCCTCGGACCGGCAGGTCCTGTATGAGGCATGACCTTGCTCAGAGCACGGGTCAGAGGCCTTGTTCGAGTTAAGTCATGCCGCCAGCCTACTGTGCCTGTCTTTCTTCTTCTTAGAAAAAACTTGGGGTATCTCGCACTCTACCACCTTATGGTCCGGGGTGTAGGCAGTAGAGTGATTGTAGGTGCTTGTCTTCCACAAACACTTTCTGTAGACCATGTTTGGTGCAGTGCCTGAAGAGGGACCTTCCTTCTCCTCTGACATGGTCGAGGGCGCGATATAGGCCCAAGATGGCCTTCTAGAATCTTCAATGAATCTTCGCCCTTGAGGGACGTGGAATTCAGTGACAATGGATTCCCGTTGCTGGTAATAGAGGAGAAGGGCATACAGGCTCCTTGGAACAAAAATTCAACTTTTCTCGTTAAAAAAAAAAAAAAACATATTTACAAAAAGTTCGGAGAGCAACCTCTGACTCCCAACACTGAAGCGTGCAGTACAAATCTGAAGATGGCTGCCAGAGGAGGGGCTTAGGGAGGGGACTGTCAATGGATGGGGGCAGTATGACCCAGAGGACAGTGATTGGTTTAGAGGAGAAATACAGTTTTTCTTTTACTGAGTATTCCCATGACGAAGGGGACTATTCATGAGCATGTGAATCAATGCCAGACACCATGCTGGACAAATATGCTTAAAACTCATGAGATATAGCAGAAATCTTAAATCAAGTACAACCGTTCACAAGGGGATGTCACGGCACTACAGAGTACATAATGCTAAAAACGATTCTAATATTTTCAAGCCCTCATTCCAGATTTTAAAAAAGCAGAAGCCGTGTTTACAATTGATTCTTCACAATATATGCCATTCCAGAATTGATCCGACTCGATGAATTCAATACTGGGGACCAAAGATGCATACCCTTTTTTTTATATAAGCATTATTCAATTTAGAGCAGCCTTTAAGAATGTGCCTAACAGCTTCAACTGTATGATTACACAAGCAGCACAGTCTTTCGTAAGTGATAAATCTCTTACTGCATACTGCAGGATTTGACTAAATAAGTACACTGGAAATTAAAACGAAAACCCTGGCTAGCAAACATTGCATAGTTCTTCTTATTGTGCAGTTTACAGAGATTTGCATTTGTATCCCAAACGTTTATTTTTCAATATCCTGGATGTATTAGGAGAATCAATAGGCTCTCCCAAAGTTAGCACAATGTTTACCAAGTAATTAATGGTCATGTCCCGAAGCTCCAAGAAGAGCTGATTGGTAGCAGTCTGATGGTAGTTTTTTGCAATCAGCCCCAGGAGCCGATCAACATGCAAGAGTGGACAATGGAGGGATAAGATAAATTTACAACGCTGGAGCAGCCAAATCGATCTTAATGATGGAAGACCACCTTTTAACCTTAGAGCTTCAACCGGCACCGAAGACGCAACATTTTTCCCCTCCAAAATCTCCAGCCATTTCATTCTTGATTCAGGAAGTGGGGTAATACCGTTAAGTATTCCAGCAACAATGCTGGTCCTGTAGATGGAGATTAAACCTTCTATTTTTAAACCACCCTTGTTACTGAAACATTTTTAAAACCAACCATTTTCTTAAATCCATGGGCATGATAAAATCAACATAAAACATACATTGTGGAGGAGACTTGATGGGTACCCCATGTCCACCATCTCAAGTGGTACACCATCTACCTTCCAACAAAAGGGGCTTTTATTCCTAGAACCAGAGCCAATCGTAACCATCTTCGTTTTGCTGATATTAATTTTCTAATTCTCTTTCGTATTTATTTTTTCATTTATTTCAGCGCACAAAGACCAGAGGCATCGAGGCATTAGTTACAGAAAGTGCTTAGTACATTGGAGAGGTGAAGAGTATTCATATTGGTTACAGAAAGAATAAGCGAGTGTATACCAACAAGCGAATCCACACCTCCTGGTGCTGGGTCTACATCAACTGTACAGGTACAAATAGGTAAGACATAATATGGATGCACAGAGTAGGAAAGCCTCGCCTCGTATATAGAGACAGTGCGTCAATGGAGTGTTGGAGACAAAGAGGGGTGTGATCCAGCAGAACTGTCATCAGCATAGCCAATCCATGCTACTGGTTCGCCTACAAGGGTAGGATGAAAGTTTTGCACATCTCCTATCGTAGAGGCCAAGTCAGAAATGTACAAGTTAAGAAGTAGGGGTGCAAGAATGCATCCCTGCGTTAAACTCTATTGGTGGGAATTGATTGAGTTACTAGGCCCTTCTGGTTGATGCTCACTACAACTGAATTATTCGTGTATTATGCCTTAATAAAATACCGTAACATGGCGTTAATTCCCCAAGCCTGTAATTTCCCGCAAATTCGAGGACGAGAAACCGAGTCTTATGCCTTTGAAATCTACAAAGCAGAAGTACAATTTCTTAGCTTAGTGGCCATTAGACTTTGGAGGGCACAGATATTAAGTTTAGTAGCATGTTCATTTCAAAAAACAGTTTGGAGCTTGGGCAAAAACCTTTTCCTCAGCCCAGCAGTATCATTGCGAAGACCTTTTGATTACTATCCAGCATGGCCAGGAGCCTATAATTAACAGGGATACTCCTGTCCCCTTTCTTGAACACTATAATTAGTATAGATTCTTGCCAGCTGGGAGGCACCAGACAAGTGACCATGATGCTATGGGAAAGACTCTCCAAGGAAGTAGCCCAGAAATTAGGGTTAGCCTTAAGTACTGTGTTTGCAACACCGTCACGGCTAGGCGCACGAGAATTCTTAAGTCCCCTGATAACAATCAGAATATTATCAATATCGAAGACACATTCCTCACTAACTAAGAGGGGGCTGGGGGCAAACCTTAACAACTGAAATACTATTTTGAGTCTCGTAATACAGATTAATTGCTGCAATCCACTCGGGCTCAGAGACCTTGGGCCTCATTACACGGATGGCGGTAAGGGTTTACCGGTACCGGTAAACCCTTACCGCCTTACTACGAGGTCCTTTTGTGGGACCCTACCTTAACGGCTGGTTTTACCAGCCGTTAAGGACAGGACCCACAAAGGGACCTTGGAGGTAATTATGGTACCGCAATTTGCAGTACCGTAATTACTGTCTTCCCCATTCCCATTGAGCCCTATGGGGGAAAAAATGGGAATGGGGGGGGGAGTGCCATGGTGAATGGGGAATTACTGCCCCCACACACCTTGGAATAGGGCGGTAATTCCGCCATTCACCATGGCGGAATCTGTAAAATGCCGGCGGCAACCATGGCGCTAATAGCGCCATGGTTACCGCCGTCCGTGTAATGAGGTCCATTGTCTTCCTGGGAAGTATGGGCAGCGGTATGTCTCCTAATCAGGGACCAACCTTTTTTATTATCATTGCTCCCTAGGAGTTTAAATAGTAGCATACAATTAATGTTAGTAACGGAGAACATATGAGCCTTAAGCCAGTTCTTATAGTGTGTAGAGAATTTGCCCAACTGCCTCCCTTTTTCCACTTTAGATAGGGTCCATGGTAGTCCCTTCTTTTATTGAAGATTAGCATATCGAAGTGTCCATTGCGAGCCCAGTTACTCTTATCTAACTTACAGTTGTGGTATAAATAATGTCCAAAAGCATCCATTAACTTCCTAAAATCCCAATTGTGGTGATCTAACCATTCCAACAAGGTTGTCCCAGTGTCAGTAATGTATTTGGTCAGTCTCTTTACATTCGGCTGTGTCCAAATTATGTGGTTTCCTAGAGTATTAATTGTAATCTTAGGAGTCAATGGGCCTCATTACGAGTTTGGAGGCAGCCGTGCCACTATTTGCGGCATGGCTGCCTCCAAACTCGGGTCCGGGTTCCTTGAATGAGGAATTACCGGGTCATTCCAACCTTGGAGGACCCGGTAATTCCTCATTCAATTTACCCAGCGCCTGGTAAAACCAGCCGCCCTTAGCGGGACCCCCTAAAGGACCTCGTAATAGGGCGGAATGGGTTTAACTGCACCGCCACCATTACCGGCGCCGTTAAACCCATTCCGCCAGGGTCATAATAAGGCCCTATGTGTTTCAAGTTACTAGGAGTATCCAACATCAAAAACCATCTGGGAGTCGCGTGATCACTGCTTTAGTGTCTGCTCACTGCATCTCAGACCTGTTTCATGATCAATGAAAACGTAATCCAGTCAGGAGGAAACACGCCCATTAGTCCAACTGGTGCCAGACAAGTTGTTAGAATGGCCCTTTTATTTAAACGCATCAAGTCATGTGAACCAACTAGCACTCCCCATTTGGTGGTTCTAACTGTCTGTTTCTCATGCATTCCACTATATAAACCGTTGGCATCAGAACTGTTGGCATCAGATTTACCAGTAAGGACAGAATGAGTATAGAGGGTGGAGGAGTTGAAATCCATTATCTTCCCACCAGGGCACACCTCCAGCCAGGATGCTAGTAACCTGTCAACAATACCCTGAATACTAGAAGAGCCCATATCTTCTGGGGGATCATATATGTTCACTATAGAAATTTGTGCTTGCAAAGATTTAGGGTCGCAGAGTCCAGCAGATGATACATAAGGCGAAACCGGGCCGTGAGCAAAACATTTTCATTCAAATTGTACCCAGGCACTGATAGCCAAACCACGCATCGACCGACCTCTATGTTTGCACACTGCAGGCTGACAGAAAACCTTATATCCATAAATATTAAATACTTTAGTAAGCCAGGTTTCCTGTAACATCAAGACCTTGCTACTAGTGATAAAATAATGACCCTCTTGATGAAACAGAAAGGATCAATGCCCTCTTACTCCAACAATGCCATTCTATACAATTCTTAGAATGGGTATGTCAATTATTTTTGGTACTCAATGGCCCTCATTACGATTCTGGTGCTAAACAATGTATCTGATAGCCAATGTATCATCTGCTTGTGCCCCATCACTATTTTCCTAGAGAAGCACAAAGGCTAGACCTTTCAGTAGTGAAATTGTTTAGGGAAGCAGTGTGGTCAGAATTAGACATCACAGCATTGATCTTAGATGCAACTGTTGATGTTGAAACATATTTCCTACGTACAGTGGGCTCAATGCCTAATTTATTTAAATAATAAATACAAGTACTCAAGAGTGCAACAACCACTGGAGAGATTAATTCAATAAGAGCCCAGTTAGTAGTGCTATCAGCAGTGGGGCATTCGATATGTATCATATCTTCTGTGCTAAGGTGAAGGAGACGCAGAATTTTGCGCCATAGGTCGAGTAAGAAAGAACGATTAAGCAAAGGACTCTTCACTTGAGGACCAAGCTCTTCAAGTTGAACCCATTTACCGAATGGGAGCACACCACCTTGTTCCTTCTGTCTTAGACATTCGTGCAACTAGGCACAGAAGTAGTAGTAGGGAGAGGCAAATACATAGATGGTTGAAGTGCAGCAGTAGCAAGGAGATTCAGCCAAAAAGACAGAGAATAATAGACCGAATGGGAGAGTTGACCGAATTTTGGCTGTTCGAAAATACCGAACGGCCGAAAAGTTTGACCAAATCCCCCCACTCCGTGGTGGGGGCTGCAGGGATCTCCACTGCACCCTTGCTCACTATATTGTGAGTAGGGTTTGCGGGGGTGTCCCCCGCAGCCAGTCCCGAAAATAAATAAAGGAAATGAAAGGACCCTGCGGCGCCGGTTCCCAATCAAGCAAGTGAAAGGGAACAGGTGTTGCAGGGACATAGCGAGTCGGCAGCAAGGTAAGTAGGGGGCTGTGGGTGGGGTGCAGGTGGGGGTGTGCGCGGGGGTAGGGGCCAAGTCAGAAATGTTCTGGGGAGAGAAGACTGGTTCTCCCTCGAACATTTCCATATCAGGCTTTCAACTCCGATCCGTTGCAGGTGCCAAACCATTCAAATTTGAATGTTGACTGAGCATACTTGTCACTTGCGTTTTTAATGTAATTGCCATAATTAGTGTGCAACACTTGTTCATTACCAAAACTAGGTGGAGGTGGTGCCATAGTAAAGGACTGTCTTACCGCAGGCTGAGAGGGTAACACCGAACCCGGATGGAGCCATTTATCAAGGGGCCTTTGCAAGTAAACCTGCCTCATGGTACCATCGCCCAGATCCCTAGTAATTTTCGTTATATTATCAACTAGCGGAATGGGGCGGTTTAAAATACAATCCTGGGCAGGAGCAGAGGAACAAAAAAGACCCTCTGAATTAAGAGTTGCTGTGCTTGCCAGATTTACTTAGCATGTGCCTGGCACACTCACTTCTGCAGACCCTAAGTGGGTCTGCAGACCCTCTGAGCGGCGCAGCCACCACTTTGTCATCTTTTTCGGCTGCCGACTCCAAATTTACCACAGAAAGAGTCTGTTCGCAGATCGATACTTTGTATGTGTCCTGCTGCTCTTGATTCAGACAAAAGGGGAGGATTAGGCGATTCCACAAAATAAAATGGCATCCGACACCAATGTGCTCTCTCCTTTGCTGATTGAGTCCAAAGAATCCGATGAAGAGAACAGTCTTTGAAGGTCAGGGCTTGCAGAGACATTTGTACCAATTCTATTGTCAAAGCCTGCAGAAGTACTAGATTGTGACAGTTCCTCTGCAGGCCTAAACATATATCTGATAATAAATTCACATTGTCGATGGTTTATGATCCCGAGACTTACTTTTCTATAGGAGTTTCTTGGCTAAAAGATAGGGGAGCTAAATCAATCAACTTAGTTCCTGCTATAGACTCTACGTTGGCAGATGGAAAGAAACCACAGATTTTTGGTTGCTTTCCTGTATCACTTGTCTTGCTTATCCTTTTTCGAAAGAGGGATACTGTGGGCATTCTCATTTGTCGTAGCAGGGCTACGAGTTATTTTTCCAGCATGGCACGTGGAACTGCGCAATGTATATTTTCGCTGTTTAAAGGATTTCATTAGCTAGCTGGGCAAGGAACATAAAAGTAGCCTGTGAATCAAGTGCTACTCACCTGCAGTGTTCGATCCACGTTGGGTGATCGTGGAAGGGCAGCAGGGACGGAGAATCGCCACCAAGCACACGCCTTTGAAAGCATGCTCTGTGTGGCAAGGGCCCACAGCTGAACACACAACACTTACTGGCACTTCGCGTTATCGCAGGAGTTTTAAATGTATCCGCAGTATCCAGCACCAAGCGTAACACAGCGTTCAAAACTGATCCACACATCTCCTCACAACGAAGCTCAAAACACACAGAACACTTACACGCCCTGTCTCTGTTTAGATTTAGAAACAAGTTTCTTAAAATCAAATATGAAAATTCAGCAAACAATCCTTAAATCCAGGAAGTGGTTTCCTCCCCCTGGATTGTTTCAGGTAGTATAGCAAAAGTGTCCTTTTCAAACAGTGATTCCTCAGGAATAGCAGAAATGTCTTTCATTCAACACTTTCTAAGGGATGGCAAAAAGTGTCTTATGAAGAATCGCAAAAGTGTCTTTTATACAACAACTTCTTCTTAGAAGGTCTCCGGGTATACTCCCCTGCCAGGAATCCTTCAGTAGCTTATTTAGATCCCCTGTTATACTCTCCTGCCAGGTATCTTTTCACAAAATATGTGGATTACCTGGTATACTCCCCTGCCAGCAATCCCCGTCTGGGTTTTGTAGATCTCCTGGTATACTCACTCCCCTGCCAGGTATCTTTCTCCCACAGGCTCACTGTCAGATGTGCTTCTTTCACCCAGATTTCCTACAATGTTCTCTTTCAGTACAACACAGTTGTGGAGGAATTGGACATCAGGCAGTGAAGCACCACCCAGTGGGCAATGGCAGTCTGTGATGCAAGAGCAAAGCTCTGGGGTAAAGGTGGGGTAGGAGAACCGTGTGTCCTATCATGCACTGACATGCTTTGTTAGCACACGATGATCAAGCACAACGCTGGAGAGTATGGGCAGTAGAACACTGAAGTGATGAACGAGCTGTGCAAGGGATGTGCATCCACATCTGGGCGTGCTGTGTTTATGTGGCTGGCTACAATAGCCGGAACCCTGAGAAATTGCTCATCTGGCCATCTGGCACCCAACATGTGCGTTCAGTTTCGCTTTGCATTGTGGGACTTTTTTTCCATGCTCAGTAGTTTCCCATACGTATTAGCAGCGCTGGCCAATGAGCCGGCTCTCACCGGATCCAAGATCCGGCATCCGATCTCTAGCTGGATCTCTGGATCCGGCTTGCCTCTATCTCTGCCCCGGCAAAGATCCCACACAACGCTCTGTGATTTTTCTGTGTGCCCCCGTCTGGGTGGCGGGCGCACAGAAACATTTCTCAATGTCCCTTGGTTCAGTGAACCGGAGGACAGGGAGAGGTTTTGCTGCCGCGCATATGAAAGAATTGGGCCTCGCTGGGCCACACACAATACAAGAATAGCAGGGGGCTAAGTTGCTGAGAGTGTTCGTGTCAATTGAGCCCCCTGCTGTTCTTTTATTGTGTGGCCTGGCGCGCCGCTCTTGCCCGATAGCAAATAAAGGGTGCATTGCCTCCTTCTCACTGTCATGCAGAATTGACATGAGCTGTAGGCATAGCAATTTGCTGCAGGGGAAGGGCTTTGAGGGGGGCAGAAATGATGGCACCATCTCCAGCCCTGTTTATAATAGGTGCAGGAATGAGGTGCAGCCTATGAGTTGCAGGTTAACACCGGCCTCTGCATCAGGAGCATGAACTCCTTAGCTGCAGTGGTGTCGCTAGGGGGAGGGCCTGGACTCGAAATTCTGTGCCCTCCCTTGTTCCCCCCCCCCCTACCAAAGGCGAGCAGTAACCATTTTCTCTGTTCATGGTGTTATTTGTGACACTCCCCAAGGCAAATGTTTGCATATCACACAGCAAATACTCTCCTTTTGTCTCAAAGCTAGCAGTGATCTTGGTATGCATTCTGGCATCGGTATGAAAATGAGCACTAGCCACTTCTCAGGTGTTCCTGCCCGGCTTCTGCACAGCAACCTCCATAGTGTGCAGAGCAGCATGCAGCCCCTCCCATCAGAATGCAGTACAAGCATGCTAATGATGGGCCATTAGTCGCTGAATGGTTTTGTGCCTGCATTTGTGGGTAGTTGGTGTGCACAAAAGCCTCTCTGCAGGAGTTCTTGTGACGTCACGCATTACCTTTCATAGGCACCAGCCACTTGTGTCTGTGGCCCCCCTACTGTTGTCTTTGGCCCCCTCTGTGCCACTCCTAAATTTGATTCCTGGCAACGCCACTGCTTGGCTCCACTGCAGAAGTTTTTCTGTGATTGATACCATTCCCAGTGTTGACGCTTACCCGCAGGACCATACACACAATTGTCATCCAACCTCATGTCTCATATCATATTTGGATCTTTTGTTTACCACGGAATATTAGCACCTTTTATATTCTGCCAGCGTAGTTACTGAAAAGAAAGCAGCATGAAAGAAATTACACAATTTTTAAACTATTATTTTGAACATTTCCTTTGAGCAGAGTTTAACTGCCAGCTCCACCCCCTTCTGAGCTGCACCGCAGAACCCCGCACCGGCCCTCGTGGTATCCCCCTTCACATTTTTCAATTTCCACCACTGCGTATTAGCGTGTAATGTATGTATGGTCAGAAGACCAGGAAGTCATTAGGACGTTTATCACCAAGGCATTTTTTTCATTGAACACATTTTTTTTTTTTGGTAACTGTTTACCGCCGCTGAAAAATCCATAATTCACGATGAGGGCGCTTTGGCCAGGGAATGACGTCATTCCCTGGGAATAAGCATTTTCCTGATGGCTGGTACACACACGTGAATTACAATGCCAAATAATGGTGTCAGCCTGGACATGTGATGGGGCAAGCGGAATGCCACAAAACACTTTCGCAACATCCTCGGAATTGGGAGGTCGTGATGCGCGCCTGTGTGGGGGTTGGAATGGGGGCGGAGGAGTCTGTGGTCTAAGGCAGTTAATTCACCTGGATGTTGTGAAATATCTCCCCAGGCCACTTGCATCCTGTGACTTTAGAGGTGTGAGTTCATGCCCCCGCCCCCACGAACACCGCAGACATTTTGAAGCCTCTGATAGGCTTTGTACAGTACAATGCTTCCTAGGAGTTGTGCGTACATTCCATCCAATAGGCCCTCGTGCCCATTAGAGCAGAAGCCTCGTGAGTTTGGAGGGAGTATGAGGTCACCAGATACAGCCCCTTTCTTTCTGCAAGATGTGTGTATGGGTGCTCTTGGGCCTGGGGAACTGCGTGTGTTTTCTGCAATTGCTGCAGGTTGAGAACACAGTTCATTCGCGAACCCCGTTGGTTTTCTGCAGTTTATAAAGGGTCGCTCTCCTCGAGCTCGGAAGGCCCCTCCACGGGCTCGGAAGGCCCCTCCACACGTTCTTCTCGGGCTCGGAAGGCCCCTCCACGCATTCTTCTCGGACTCGGAAGGCCCCTCCACACGCTCTTCTCGGGCTCGGAAGGCCCCTCCACGTGCTCTTCTCGGGCTCGGAAGGCCCCTCCACGTGCTCTTCTCGGGCTCGGAAGGCCCCTCCACGTGCTCTTCTCGGGCTCGGAAGGCCCCTCCACGTGCTCTTCTCGGGCTCGGAAGGCCCTCCACGTGCTCTTCTCGGGCTCGGAAGGCCCCTCCACGTGCTCGGAAGGCCCCTCCACGTGATCTTCTAGGGCTCGGAATGCCCCTCCACATGATCTTCTCGGGCTCGGAAGGCCTCTCCATACAATCTTCTCGGGCTCGACAGGCTCCACACGCTCTTCTCGGGCTCGGAAGCCCCTCCCCCCCACGCTCTTGTCAGAGGGGACAGTAGGAGAAATCCTGACATTTACTGAAACCAAAGAACCAACCACACGACAGACCATAAGATATCATGGAAATTGCCACAAAGGAGGCCCCCGAGACTGATCACATAATCAGACCCAGACGAAAGCCTTAAATGACTCGGCCGCTCCCCCCGGATGTACCATAACCAAACCGGCAGATGCTTTTAGATAGAAAGTTTGAGAGGAATCCGCTAAACCATCCCAGCACCCAAGGAGAATGGACACCAAGACCACATTAATCAATCCAGCAGCATTAGGACACCTACAAAGCTAGCTAGAATAGAACGGCGAGGAGCGAACAGAACAGTTACAAAACAGGTTAGAACAGCACAGGGAGCGCCCCACACAAACCAAACTCTGCCAGGCGTAGCCCTTTTGCCAACACTGATGAAATTGGGAGGATTAGCGAGTTCCACACTCGGACAGATTTCTGAACTTCTGTTAACCTCCTTATAACCGACTAACAAAAAACTCTGCATTTCTGCAGACTTATCTCATTCAAAAATCTCACACAACCATCTCGCACAACAACCCGCACACACTTCACAACACCGCAACAACACATAAGCAACACCAACGGCACACGAGGACTGACATCGATCCAATACTCGCACCGAAGCTCAGCACCCGGTGTATACCGAGTTGAAACTGCCGACAGAACACCACTCCTCTCACTATCCTACTCCCGCTTCACCTACTAACCATCCCACCTTCTCATTTGCAGATCCGCCAGAGCGCCTGGGGACCAACTCCGTTGGTGACGGTGCGCAGTACAAATACCTTTAACATTTAAAAAGCTTGAACACGATGGATGTCCGCTCCAACTCTTCACTCGCTTTTTGCAACTAATGTACAGTGCTGCATCAACCCGAAGGCCAAACCTGTGCTATATCAATATTTCTAATAAATCGGCCAAGTGCACAAAAAGTGTGTTGGTCAGCAACACTTGCTACAACTGTGCGTATTTTACTATTGTTTTGAATTGCAGCTCTATAGTTTTTCAGTGCCTCGAAGCGCCCTGAAGCAGCCGGGAGGCAGCCTATTTGCGCTGAATACGTATCAGTGGTTGTGTATTGTGCTGCTAGTTGTGTATTTCTGGGCGTGGGCGGTGTCCAACTCGCTAAGTTACCTTGACAACTCAAAGTAACACATGTACATACTTTGGTATATTAATAAATGGCTATTAAGTAACATAAACATGAGATACACAAGCACATGCAATAAATACATGTATCAATGATATGAATGAAATAAGGCATACATGAAATAATCACATATGATCGATGAATACATTACATTCACAATGTGATATTAAAAAATTCCTATCATTCCACAGTTTCTCTGACGTATTATTCATCCTAAACCCCTCTCCTTATATATGAAACACCCACAAGGCACCCGAAGGCAACGTTTATGCTAAATGAATAGTGCGGCCCAAATTCAGAGTAGAGCACTTATTCACGAAAGGATTACTACATGCATTAAATGAATGATACGTTATCAAGGGTTGCGTTGTCGCGCTCTTGCACTTTTACCTTTTCAACAGAGCTCACCAGCCTTCTTGGAGACATCCCTGCTCTCACTAAAGGACCTATTCAGTTTGAATGATTGTTGAATGTATCCCAGTCTTTCTTACTGATTTTAAAGTGGCTATTCTCAAATTAATTTTACCATTGCATTGTTTTTTTTTTCTATATTTCACGAACTGTGTCTGGTTATTCTTTGGTGTGTGTGAAAGGTTTCTATAAGGTAACCAAAACACAATAAAGAAATAAAGTACATGATATATTTTCACAGTTCTTTAACAAGCCCCCCACGAACTTGTGATTTTGTTTTTTTTGAGTGATTTAAAAATATATATATATTTATTATTCCATGCACCGTTGCTTCAAAGCTGTCTGTAATCTTAACAAGTCATGTGTGTTTTTCTGCACCTGGACATTCTACGATGAATTGGGATTACATTTTTCTCTGCCATTGCTTTACCGTATTTTAAGGTCCTCGATTTTTTTGTTTTGGCATTTGGTTAATATATGATCTGAAAAGTCATTTATAACGCGCCTGTACACACGTGTTTCTAGGTGCGACAAGACAAGGGAGTGAGGACTAAACAACAATCCTACTAGGCTTTGTGTGATTCAGAGCGCGCAAGTGCGGGGGGCACTATGCATGATTTAATCTGTCCGAAAGAGCTATTGCAGAGCTTTTCATAATTCCAAGTCGTCTGCATCCTTAACATTAATAATATAATTAATTGAGAGCTTCAAAAAGTGCCACCCAGAGAAGCCCTCGGCAATATTTCTCATATAAGATTCCTTTAAAAAAGCCTTCAAGGTGGTAGTCGCGATAGCCATGTCTCACGAAAAGAAATGGCAACGTTTAACCGAGCTCGCGCCTTTATGGTAACCAGGCCGAACTCCAGCCACACGGATCCATCGCCATCGATCCAGGCAGACTCATCATTGGCCCCTAACATGCACCATCCACCCTTGACAGCCAGGTGCTTGCGTGAATGACTTGTGAAGTAAAAGCGATAACTAAAGGCATATAGCTGCCAATGTTCTACTGCGTCAGTGAGATTTATCCCGCGCACCGCTGCCATTTGCATGGTCTCCAGGTGCTCGGGCGGATGTGAAAATAAGAGGGGTCATTTTCTTAGCGGGAGGAGAGCGCAAGTGTGCTTTTGCTATGGTGTTGGCAGTGTCAGTTTGGAGAACTGTTCAATGTGTGTGGGTTTGCGTCTAGGTGGTCGGGCTAGTGGGCCTGCAAGGTGTTTGCATTCATGTGGGAGGGTTCTATGTTCATTCATCGACAATGGTTTTTTTGCAAACATTTTGGGGGGGTTTCCCCCAAACCCAGTTCCCTCTTTATTTTACACTACTATTGACCCGCCCACCCATTATATACCTTACCCACAACACCCTACATTTTTCAGTGAGTTTTATTTTTGGGAGAAAACTTTTGGGCAAAAAACCCATCGCAAAAAACACTGTTGAATGAACGTCGTATCTGTGTGAGGTCTTGTGTCCCTGTGGTGTAAGGATGCATTGGGCATGTTGAGATTGTACGAGTTATTCAAGCAGGTGCAGACTGCTGCAGTTTAGTGTCAGTGTGTGGACGGTTATAGGTGTGGTGTGTGTATAGTTGGTTTGCGTGTGTTATGTTTGCAGGAGTATTCAGTGTTTTAGTACGGGTTAGTGGGGGAAAAAGGAGTGCAATTGTCATGGCACCGGGCTTGAGTTGCAGTCGCCCAGGTGCCTGGTTGGGGGACTGAAACCCAGTACGCCAGGATCAGCTATGCCTGGTCTCCCCGTGTTCCTCTAGAGTTTCGCTGAGATGTTTGAAAATGCTGATTTACCGTATTTCATTTTTAATAACGTTTGGGTTCAAGGCGTGTCATTGCTAGAACTCAGGCTTCTGTTGATGTGTAGATGGAGAAGTTTTCTTGCCCGATATTTGCTCTTTGCCCATGAATTTTAAAATGACATTTCTTTAAAGCAAACCTAAGCTGAAGTGCTTTGCTTGCTTTAGTATTTTACACTCTTCCTTTTCTACTCTCTTAGATGTAAACTACCAAGTCCATGATTTGATGTATTGTAGAATCGAGGTGATGGCTCTTTGGGATCCCATCACAGGCTGATCAAGGCTAACTAGATCTGCGCTGCCATGGTGTTGGCAGTGGTGGGATCTTAGTTTAGGTGGAAAGCTCCCGTGTGTGCGAGCCCTTGAAGAACGTCTGCAACGTGCATATTAAATAGCAATAGTGCTAAAACATGCCCTGCCCTCGATTTTGCTTTAATTTCATTAGTAACTTCTCAACGTATTATTCAGTCTTGTTTGTACGCTGGTGTTATCACAGGAAATGGCAATCATTTTCAACAAACCTCCAGGGATTCCCCAGTTACAAAGCTTTAGCCAAAGCTTATGTTTTTACATTATCAAATGCTCTGGAAAAGTACACAAATAGATCAAAAGAGATCGTGTTTCCCATTTTTAAAGGTGCTATGAATGATCAGTACTAGTAGCGGAGTAGTCCTAGCTTTAGACAGTCTGGCTCTGCACCCTGTTTGGCATGGGGGACCCATTCAGTGAAGTCTTGGAGAAGGGCCTTTGCATAAATAGTGGCGGGAGCATCCAATGAACCAATACCACTATGATTTAGGGTATCCAGGTGCGTACCCCATATAGGGCCAGTGCGCACTCCAAAAATAAATGCATGACCGGGTTAGGGAAGATCCTGTCATGCAATGTGCATCCCATCTTTGTGTTCTGCGCATTTTAAAGTATATCCCGTCTTTGAATATGGGATGTGCTTTAAAATGCACAAAAATGCTCCCTAATTTGAACACATGCGGCAAAGCGGTAACGAGTGCATCGAATGCTACTTGGGGAATAAGGAGCATCTATTCTTTAGGAAACGTGGCCCGACATGCTCTGCACTTAGGCCTTCCAATGGGTCCGGAGAGGCTGCGGGAAAGATCCGAGACGTAGACTGGTAAGGCCTGAGTCGGCAAGACCCACCCAAAATCTGTAAATATTTATTTATTGTGATATAGTTTAAATTATAAACTTTACACAAACCTAAAAAGAAAAGACAGAATAATAATACATAATCCAAATACAAATGTAGAAAAAGTACATGTCATAGAAAAAACACATAAAATCCATCCACATATAATCATATGTTCAACTCTCAGTTATCTGTACACAAATAATTTATTGATCAGTAACCTAAAGAGTTATTCCCAGGCTAACTTCAATTCTCAGCCAGATGGTATATAAGGCTGTCAACAGGCGCATACTATTGGAATTAATACAGTGATGCCAAAAAAGGTCATCCTTGATACACTTGTTATCATGAACGTAGCTACCAAGGAAAAGATGAAATGTACTAGCCATTTCTGGGCATTCAGTCAGAAGGTGCTTTGCCGTCACCAGCTGATCTTGTGCTTTACATAGGCGGCATGTTCGCAGTTCGAACGCAATCTTTTCTTTTCTCCCCGTGATCATAATAGTGGGTAATTGCTCCAATCTGAGCAATAAAATGAACCGTCTAAGTCTGGCTGATGCAGAGATGTTCAAATATCTCTGCGGTTTCTTAAACTTGTACAATCTGTACTGCACAAATTTATAGCTTTTTAGACTCCTTAGATGTTCGTAGTTCTCTAACCAATCCCAGAGATCTATTCGTTTACTCAGAGCCCTTTGCACTTCTTCTGAATAGCAACCGTCCCTAGATTGCCAACCTATGTCATGAAACAGTTTAGCCATCTGACCAATGGTTGTACATACAGAATTCTCCCTAGACATTTCCTGATGGACAGCTGTTAACAATCCGTTACTAGTATCTCGAGTCATTTTTAAACATAAGGCCCGCTTCTTCAATACTAAGGCCTTTATAGAGATCAAGCCAAGCTCTAATCTGATTATGGCCAATGGAATACTGGGGGGCAGGCCAAGAATACAACGACAGAATCTACCTTCAATCACCTGTAGGCACTTTAGATCAATCTCAAGAAGGGCTTCCAGCCCGTATGTTATGGCGGGAGAGAAAGCTTGTACGTAAAGTTGGCGAGTACCCCATAGCGTAAAACCGCCCTGTTTGACAGTAAACCTATAAAACAGGGCAGCCAGTTGAGCCGCTCTAATACTGCGCATTTGCTTACAGGCCACATAGTCACCAGTGATTTCAAAATCAATGCCCAGATATCGATATTGGGGAACGTAGGAGATACTCACCAAGCCTACCGTAAGCGGCACACGCGATACTTTCTTGTTTGTGTATCTCGTGACCTTCGTTTTTCCTAGATTGATGCGAAGGCCATTCACATCTGCATACTCCCACAGCGCAACCGCCGATCTACGTATCCCACTAATGGTGTAGTCAAATATCACGAGATCGTCCGCGTATGCTAATACGGGACAAATGGCTTTACCAATTTTAGGGGGATAGTTGCGAGCAGCAGATACTGCTTCAGGGATGTCATAAACATATAGGTTGTAAATCGAAGGTGCTGTAACACAGCCTTGTTTTACTCCCCTGTTTTGGGGAACATTATCTGCCGTATGGCCTTCTTGGTCCAACTTCAGTTTTACTGTATTATCTTAATGTAAAAGTCTAAGATAATACAGTAAACCTTCAGGGCAGCCCATTAATTTTAATTTCCGCCACAAGCCGTTTCTAGGGATGGAATCGAAGGCCGCTGTGAAATCTATATATCAGGAATAAAGTGGGGCAACCCCCCCACCCCCTCTCTTCGCTCTAGATCGGAAGATGTCCATAACCATGATATTATGAGAGGTGGAGTATCTCTGTCTAAACCCACTTTGAAATTTGGACAATACCCCAGAGCCCTCCGCCCGTGGCATCTAACTAACATTGAGAGCAACCGATCGTTGCTTGGGTCAAGTCTATTTCCCTTTTTGAACACAGGGATTAATATTGCCGTTTGCCATGAACGGGGTATTTTACCTGATTTTAAGATCTTCTCAAATAATATGCCCAGCAGGCTGGCCCAAAACTCCGGGTACGATTTGATAATGATATTGGCCAATCCATTAGGGCCCGGCGCATGTGAAGATTTTATCTCTTTGATCTTATTCAGAATAAGTTCATGGGATATAGCAATCGGTGGCACTAGTGGGGGCTGCCCAAAACTGTTAAGTTATCGTCTTCTGACTCTGCATTCCGATTTTCCAGGAATTTTATCCACACCCTAACTTCAATGGGGTTGACTAATGCCCCATTTTGAACACCTCGGGCCTCACCTAAGGGGGAACCAGATGTTTTGTATCTTTCCTTCACATATGGTCTTCACCAATCTTTGCCAGGAGACAACCTTGTCCGCCCTTCTTTTCACCTTAATGGCCGCTCTATATCTGTTTTTGATCCCCCGGACTTTTGCATAATATCCCTCCTCAGTGACCATATATTTCTTGGCCTTACGAAGCTCAGCTCTAAGATTCCCTTTAGCATCTCTGATCATCTTACCATAGGGCAATTTGTACCCTTCAGGTCTTATCATCGCCCCCATGGGTGCCACAGCATGCTTTCCTGCATCCAGTCCTCTATAGAGTCGATTGATATCTCATTAAAGTTAGGGAACATATTGGGACCTACCACCCCCAGAGCGAGTGTTATGTTTTTATCAGACCAGGAAATCCTGGTACCCGCTTTATTAGTTTTCACCATTCCCATATTACTGGGCCTAGACTGCTCTCTAGGAATATTGATCTCACATTTAAGGGGAGCATGATCGCTCCATTCATTTGGGAGAACTATCATGTCCTCCACCTGTTGCTGTATCCTCGGACACACAAAAATATAGTCCAATGTGCTATAAGACCTACCATTTGACCATGTGTGATGATGATCACCAATTGTTTTTTTATTGTGATCCATGACTCCCATATCTTTTAGTTTAGGGTTCTGCGTTTTACACCCATGCCCTGTCATATGACAGTTGAAATCCCCAACAACTATTATTCCTGTGTCACTAGATAAAGACAGCCATTTCGCCAATAGGTCCTGGATAGAGTCTTGCAATTGTTCGCTTAGCATCGCCTCAGGTGGATTATATAAGCACACCAGAAGAAATGAACCCTTAGGGTCCTTACTGTCAGGAATCACTTTGACTGCTATCATGTTACTTTCAAGGTTACAGTCGATCTGTCTCGAGCCCAAGGTGTTAGCCACCCCTATGGCCAAACCCCCATATGGCCTGCCTTTCTCTCCTCTTTTGGCTGCCGAATGGTGTATCACATAGCCATCTAATATTAGTGGGTCCATGGCCCATGTCTCTTGTAAGCAGAAGCAACTATGTTTGTCGAGTAGTTTCATAGAGCCCTCTGGTGATAAAAGATGTGCGAAGCCCCGACAATTCCAAGATAATATGGAAAGATCTCATTGTTTGGATAGGAGCTCGGGAAGTGCGTCAACCAACTATTTTAGTACTTGTTGAACATCTGATGCCTCAACCTTCTTTCCCTTTGGTGAGCTTAAACTGTCTACTATTACCAAAGGGATACCTGCCTCTCCAATCGGGCAGCTCAGGTCTATTTCATTTATATCGGCATCAACTTCAACATATACTGCTTTTAGTTCCTCTTTATAACTTCTTAATAATTCAGCTGTAGATAAAAATGTACAATGAAGCGCAGATTCTTTAGGGTTTGGGCCTTTCAGGGGTTCCACAAATTGAAAGTCATCAGATTTAAGGACCCGCATTGTGGGACAGAGTATAGTCTCATCAAATATTCAGAGCGCGTAAGCCATTTGTTGTCCCTGCTCTGATACAAATTCTTGATCAGGCATATATGACTTCCTCTTGCCTCCCCTTTATTTTCTGTAGCGGCAGTTGGTGGTGTTCCTGGATTTTCCAGCACAGTAGATTGGCTTAATGCCTTGTCCATATTGGCGACATCCCTGTCACACCCCACCTCCCCCTCCACAATAACTATCTCCTCTTCCAGTTCATTTTCAACGGCTTGTTCCGGTAGCAGCCAACTAGTGAGGTAACCCTCACTGGCTGACTTCCTTTTCATGGCTCTTGCTAATCTTTTCCTGCTCTTCTTGGTGGACAGCACAGTCGGGCCCTGCTCCATCGTCGGGGGTATCGTGGTACTGGCTTTTTTACCCTTACCAGCCCTTCTCGCTAATCTTTGCTGTTTTCTTGAAAAGAAAGGATCAGGGCTGCCCACATTTTGCTCGATCTCCCAGTTTTGCTGCTCTTAAATTTCATTGGCAATATGGTTGGCTTTGGAGAGATTAATTTTTGCATCTTCAGCGGGTTTCACCCTCCCCTTATTTTCCATGGTAAGAGCATTAGTATTGGCTAGTATTCGCCCCGACATCTTGAGCAAAATCTTGAGCGCAAATTGTAGAGATGCTACTGATGACTGGGTCTCAGCTATCTGTGTAGCCCCTGGATAGGACTTATCCAGGCAATCTGTTTCAACATCAGGGACATCCTCCATTGAAACCATTGCTAGATTAAGTGAGATTGATAATCTACCCAATCCTCCTTCAACGGTGGATGTCCCTGGAGGTGTGGTCATCAGTCTATCTGCCTGTATTCCACTGTTGTCGCTTGGCCTTGAACAGGATGTGGTGTCATACTACTTTGGATGTTTAGACATAGTTCTAATAACGAGTTGTTATCAATGTCTTCAAATTTTGATGAACTCAAAGGGCCATTTTCGCAGTGAGCTATTATGGTTTCCTCGATAGTGGTGGAATTTAGATCAGGGGGTGGATTCAGTGGAAAGAATTCAGTAATCACACCTTGGTTTGCAGGAGTGATATTCTTGGCTTTCTTTTTGGACTTTGTTTTTTCCATTTCGCCCTCCTTGTTAGTAATGCTCCGAGTTATTGCTGTTTCCTTAGTTCTTCTTAAATTATATGTATTATGATTCCGCTCTTTTGCTAATTGCATTTGGGCCGACCAAATAGTAGTCCCCTCACAGTAGGCCAACTCAATTTCCTAGGCGATTTGACCTTTACAGGCTATCAATCTCGATTTACAGAAATCTGTTCACGAAATTCAATACAATAGAACCCGTTTCAGTTCCACAACGGGATCAAAGGCACTAGGCCTGCAGTGTCCTGATGGTATTGTAATAACTGCTAGCTCTGCAGGTGTGCAGGCTCAGTCTTTTCTGCGTGCCAAATATCCCCTTGACGGGTTCACAATTTTCTATTTAGTCCTGCCTGAAGGAGTCTCAGAATCTCCCTGTCTTTTCAGTAGGGTCACCAGCAGTCCGCCAGGTACTTGGCACAATAGCCACCGGGGGAAGAAGGCAGGACAGAGTGGGATGAACCGTCCTGGCCGTCACTTTAAGGCATTCACTCACGCCCCCCCCCCCAGATGGAAATACCCTCACCCACCTCTTGTTTCTGGATATCGATAATGGCTTTAGTGCGAGGGGAGGCAGGAGGGTGGAAATGGGGAAAACAGGAAAAAAGGGTAGGGGTGGAGGGGGGGTAGAAGATAATACAGTGCCCAAGATGCTGCTCCGGATCGTATTCCAGGCTGCACCGGTTCTAATTACAATCCTAAGCAGCAGTGTCCGGAAGCAAGCCCTTACCTCATTCTGCGAGGTCTGCACTGTCCGCGGTCGCACCTTCCCCCTTTCCTCCGCAGCCCAACGCTACTCTCCAAGGGCGTCTCTCGGAGCCTCGGCGCCTAGAAGCTTTCTGCTTTTCAAATTTCAGGTTTCCCAGATATTTTCTCCCACTCAGCCCGAAGCGTACGAAACGCCAGAGGTCAGCTCGGCTCTTAGCTCTCGCCCCCGCTCGGCCGTCTCTCTCGTCCCAAAGCTGAGACAAGGAAAGGGCCTTGCGCTCTGGTCGGCAAGTCGCACTGTGTATGCCACGCCACGCCACGCTGTGTCCGTATACAGTCGCTTCCGACTATCCCGACGGATAAACTATCCAAAAATCTGTAAAGGCCCACTTAGCAGCCCTGTGTGGGCATTTACAGATGTTAATGTCATTGCGGTGGGCCCAACTGCATTAGCTTCAGGCCCCACTTGTTAGACAATCCCTGCTGTGCAACAAGTGGGTTGACAGTTTCAGGCTGGTTTTACTGCATGTCGGAGGATTAACTGAGTGGCTGCATGCACTGAAGAGCCTGCAGGCAGTGCATCTCAACTGTATGCCATATTCCGTGTCCACAATATCGGGGTGCTGGTCAGTATGGCAGAGCGCTGCGCAGTATATCAGGAAGTTGCTCGATATGGCAGGATTTTATTCAAGTACATCTTGATGGCTGCTTCTCACGGTGGCAGGTGTTCTCCTGCACGATGTGGTCAAGATGCTGCAATCCGAGCACCATCGATTTGTAAACTAGCAGGGCTGTTGCCAGGCGTACTCATGTACATTATGCCACAGGTGTTAAGGCTGAATGTATCAAAGGTGAAGCCGGGCGGTGTGCCAGCAGTGCTCCTGTTCTGTGTTGAGGGTGATGGAGGTGGACAGTGTAGCTCATTATGCCTGAGAAGCATTCCTCTACGTTTCACGTCTGCTGTCGAATGCACCAGGGAGCTGCTGCATAATGTGAAAGGGGGTGTGGTTGCTCAATGGTGCAGGTAAACCCCAGCAGACCACCCTCCGCACTCCTTCACGACTATACCACTCTTGCAGCCTTGCACATTGACTTTGCTGCCTGCTCCCAACTACCACTCCCATCACCAAAATAATAAGGGTGGTGTTGTCGGTTTAATGATCAGCAAAGACAAAGGGCCTGATTCACAGAACGTTTTCCTATGGTATTGCGCCATTATAAAACACTTCTATGAATCAGGCCCATAGAATCCATCTTTCTCCTCCTTCAAACATATCACCTCCTTAACTTCTTGCTCCCGTTCAGCACCCTCTGTTCTTTACTTCTGATCTTAACCTCCTGCCTTAAATGCCCCCTGCTAATGCCAACGCAATCTTAATGGGCGACATATACCTTTCCAATATGACCAGGCCTGATCAATTACAGCTGGACCCCCCTCTTTTGGATAGCTCTATGGTCAACATACACAACAATCCCACTCCTACCTCCGGCAGATCCCTAGATCTCGCCTCCCTATCCTCCATCCTAGGCTACGCTGCCGTTTCTGACTGTGCTCCCTCTAACCACTCGCTCATCAATTTCACCATCTCTATTCTTAATCTCCCATCTTCTCCCAATGCTGAAAGAAAACTAACTCAGACTCAATACGCCATTATCTTGACCAACTCCAGACCTTCCAAGTACCCCCACTTGAAACTCCATCGAACTTGACTTTAGTACCACAAGGACGACCCCCTTTCGACTTACAATCCTGCCTACACACTTATACACTCTCATCAAGAACAAAGGTCCTGCATCCTTTCTCAAAGTTCACCATCACCAAGACAAATAGGAAAGATCCAAGCATGTTGAAACTTACTTCGCTGGCAAACAGTTTTGTTTGTTTGTTTATTATTTAAAGGGCGCCCGAAACCCATAGGTAGCTGGGCGCACAGCATATAAAGAATACTTAGAGCTTGGTTACTGTTTTCTTAGTTACAGTTGCTTAGTTACATACATTATATGCAGCATATCCATTATATACATTCGTTACATACAGTGTAGACAAGTACATAGGAAATTAGTAGGCATAGTTACACAGTAACAGTAGTTAATAGTCAAGATGAGGGCAGGACATAAGAGGGGGTTGTAGGTTTAGAGGTCATTGTGTCATAGCCAGGCGAGGGTATTGCATCTAAAGCGGTTGTACGTCTGGTGCCTTCTTAGCTCAACTGGTAATGCATTCCAATGCTGAGCTGCTTGTACAGGGAAACTGTTGCCTCCTGTTATTTGTAGACGGAATCTGGGTATTTGGAGGCAATAGGAGTTGGCAGTCCTGGTGGGTCGTGCAGATGATTTTCTTGTTATTCTTTCCTTAAGCTAAGTAGGGGCTGCATCATTTAGGCATTTGAAAGTTAGTGTAACGATTTTGAGGAGGATCCTATCGCAAATTTTTAGCCAATTATGGTTTCTCCTAGCATTTGAGATATGTTCTCTAGTAGGGAGGTTCAGGGCTGTTCTGAGCGCATTATTTTGCAGAGTTTGTAGTTTGTTGATAATGTATTTATTTGCTCCTGTGTATAATGCATTGCAGTAATCCAATTTTGATAGGATGAGGGCATTGGCTGATAGGGTGAGGGCATTGGCTGATAGGGTGAGGGCATTGGCTGATAGGGTGAGGGCATTGGCTGATAGGGTGAGGGCATTGGCTAGGGTGATGCAGCTTGCTAGTGATAGGAAGGGTCTGCATGCTTTGATAAGTTTGCCAGTGTAGGCGGTGGATGAGGCCAGGGAGTTTACTTGCTTTTTTAGGGATAGCGTGGAATCCAGGTAGAAGCCAAGAGTCTTCACTTCTTTGGCGACTGAGATTATATTGCCATCGATGTTGAAGGCGCTGTAGTTAGTGTCCAATTTTTTTAAGTTGTTAGGGGGGGCGAAGGATGAGGATCTCTGTTTTTTCGTCGTTCAGGCAGATGCCGTGGGTTGCCATCCATGCCTAAATGAGGGTGTAAATCTTGTTTACTAAAGCTGTATCTGCAGAGAAATTGCCCGAAAGGAGAAGAGGATCTGGGTGTCATCTGCATAATTTGTGTAGGTGACACCCAGTCTATCCAATTTGTCGAATTAAGGCTTAGTAAAGAAATTATACATAGTTGGTGAGACACATGAGCCCTGGGGGACTCCTCATGTTGTTTGAATTGAGTCAGCTGAAGTTAGGGTGGAAAAGACTCGCAGGCTTCTGTTGTCGAGAAAGGATTGGACCCAGGCTACAGCTTCACTTGAAAAGTGGGGCCGGCCGATGCTAGGTGTTTGCAAAGTACTGCGTAGTCCACGAAGTCGAATGCCGCCGACAGATCAAGGAGGAGTAGCATAGCTGTGTTTCCTTTGTCATTGAGCTCATCAATTTGGGTTTTGAGATTTATAAGAGCAGTCTCTGTGCCGTGCTGAGGTCTGAACCCAGATTGTCGAGCGCCTAAGAGTTGGTTGGTCTCAAGATACTTTTGAATTTGAAGATAAGACTCTGTCAATTATCTTCAGGAGGAATGGGACAGTTGTGATGGGCCTGTAGTTGGTGGGGATGGAGAGGTCTAGAGTTTGTTTTTTAAGCAGGGGTAGGACCCAGGATTCTTTGAAACTACTTGGGATGGTGTTGGATGAGAAGGAGGCGTTGATGAGTTTAGTGATGAAGGCTGCTAAATCTCTAGCTGCATCCTTAATTATTTGGGCCAGGCAACTGTCGCCTTTGCAATTTGATGGCTTTAGTGAGGCGATGATTTTTTAATTTTCATGAATGGAGACGTTAGAGAATTTGAATGGTGCTAGGTTAGGTTTGTTAATGGGCGGGGAGGTGATGGGAGTTTGGCTGAGTGGAAGCGAAGCTTTTTTTTTTTTTTGTAATTTTGGATTGTAGTGTTTTTATTTTATTTGTGAGGGCATTTTGGATATTAGTACACCATTGCTTGTCTTTGGGTACATTATCCGGTGGAGGTATGGGAGATTCTAATTCTTGCAGGATCACATATAGTTCCTTTGTGTTGGAACATGCTTTGGAGATACTTTCATTGTAAACTTCTTTATTAGTTTGGATGATTGCTTTCTTATAGTTGGTAGCACAGAGTTTAAGTTTTAGTTTATTTTAATCCGTTGGGGAGTGTTGCCATATAGTTTTCAACTTACTTTATTCCATTCTTAGCTCTTTTAGGTGAGGGGTGAACCAAGTGTTGAGGTGGGCCTGTTGTTTTCTTTTGCAGTTCTTAAGTGGGGGCAATGGTGTCTAAGGCTTTGGCCATAGTAACATTATAGGAGTCTACCAATGTGTCAGGATCGGAATTGCTTGGCAGAGCATTGATTACTGGAAGGAGAAGGGGTAGGATGTTGCAAGGAGTGATATTCTTTCTTGATCTAGTGGGGAGAGAGGATACCATTGTTTTTTCTTTATCGGATTCCTTGTTAAGTAATAGGCTGAAATTGATTAGGAAGTGGTCAGTCCAGGATTGGGGTGTAAGTTTTGTGATTGTGGTTGGGCAGTTTGAAATGGCAACCCAGTCTAATGTCCTCCCTTTGTTGTGGGTAGGGGTGAGCACTTTTTGGGTAAGGCCATGTTCGTCAAGCATAGTGGCAATTGCTTGCGCTTGTTTGTCATTCGGGTCGTTAATTCCTAGGTTGAAGTCGCCTAGGATCATTAACTGAGATGACATTTTTGTATTACTAGCCCGGAGGCTCGATATCATCGCCCAGATCCCTAGTAATTTTCGTTATATTATCAACTAGCGGAATGGGGCGGTTTAAAATACAATCCTGGGCAGGAGCAGAGGAACAAAAAAGACCCTCTGAATTAAGAGTTGCTGTGCTTGCCAGATTTACTTAGCATGTGCCTGGCACACTCACTTCTGCAGACCCTCTGAGCGGCGCAGCCACCACTTTGTCATCTTTTTCGGCTGCCGACTCCAAATTTATCACAGAAAGAGTCTGTTCGTAGATCGATACTTTGTATGTGTCCTGCTGCTTTTGATTCAGACAAAAGGGGAGGATTAGGCGATTCCACAAAATAAAATGGCATCCGACACCAATGTGCTCTCTCCTTTGCTGATTGAGTCCAAAGAATCCGATGAAGAGAACAGTCTTTGAAGGTCAGGGCTTGCAGAGACATTTGTACCAATTCTATTGTCAAAGCCTGCAGAAGTACTAGATTGTGACAGTTCCTCTGCAGGCCTAAACATATATCTGATAATAAATTCACATTGTCGATGGTTGATGATCCCGAGACTTACTTTTCTATAGGAGTTTCTTGGCTAAAAGATAGGGGAGCTAAATCAATCAACTTAGTTCCTGCTATAGACTCTACGTTGGCAGATGGAAAGAAACCACAGATTTTTGGTTGCTTTCCTGTATCACTTGTCTTGCTTATCCTTTTTCGAAAGAGGGATACTGTGGGCATTCTCATTTGTCGTAGCAGGGCTACGAGTTATTTTTCCAGCATGGCACGTGGAACTGCGCAATGTATATTTTCGCTGTTTAAAGGATTTCATTAGCTAGCTGGGCAAGGAACATAAAAGTAGCCTGTGAATCAAGTGCTACTCACCTGCAGTGTTCGATCCACGTTGGGTGATCGTGGAAGGGCAGCAGGGACGGAGAATCGCCACCAAGCACACGCCTTTGAAAGCATGCTCTGTGTGGCAAGGGTCCACAGCTGAACACACAGAACACTTACTGGCACTTCGCGTTATCGCAGGAGTTTTAAATGTATCCGCAGTATCCAGCACCAAGCGTAACACAGCGTTCAAAACTGATCCACACATCTCCTCACAACGAAGCTCAAAACACACAGAACACTTACACGCCCTGTCTCTGTTTAGATTTAGCAACAAGTTTCTTAAAATCAAATATGAAAATTCAGCAAACAATCCTTAAATCCAGGAAGTGGTTTCCTCCCCCTGGATTGTTTCAGGTAGTATAGCAAAAGTGTCCTTTTCAAACAGTGATTCCTCAGGAATAGCAGAAATGTGTTTCATTCAACTCTTTCTAGGGGATGGCAAAAAGTGTCTTATGAAGAATCGCAAAAGTGTCTTTTACACAACAACTTCTTCTTAGAGTGGTCTCCGGGTATACTCCCCTGCCAGGAATCCTTCAGTAGCTTATTTAGATCCCCTGTTATACTCTCCTGCCAGGTATCTTTTCACAATATATGTGGATTACCTAGTATACTCCCCTGCCAGCAATCCCCGTCTGGGTTTTGTAGATCTCCTGGTATACTCACTCCCCTGCCAGGTATCTTTCTCCCACAGGCTCACTGTCAGATGTGCTTCTTTCACCCAGATTTCCTACAATGTTCTCTTTCAGTACAACACAGTTGTGGAGGAATTGAACATCAGGCAGTGAAGCACCACCCAGTGGGCAATGGCAGTCTGTGATGCAAGAGCAAAGCTCTGGGGTAAAGGTGGGGTAGGAGAACCGTGTGTCCTATCATGCACTGACATGCTTTGTTAGCACACGATGATCAAGCACAACGCTGGAGAGTATGGGCAGTAGAACACTGAAGTGATGAACGAGCTGTGCAAGGGATGTGCATCCACATCTGGGCGTGCTGTGTTTATGTGGCTGGCTACAATAGCCGGAACCCTGAGAAATTGCTCATCTGGCCATCTGGCACCCAACATGTGCGTTCAGTTTCGCTTTGCATTGTGGGACTTTTTTTCCATGCTCAGTAGTTTCCCATACGTATTAGCAGCGCTGGCCAATGAGCCGGCTCTCACCGGATCCAAGATCTGGCATCCGATCTCTAGCTGGATCTCTGGATCCGGCTTGCCTCTATCTCTGCCCCGGCAAAGATCCCACACAACGCTCTGTGATTTTTCTGTGTGCCCCCGTCTGGGTGGCGGGCGCACAGAAACATTTCTCAATGTCCCTTGGTTCAGTGAACCGGAGGACAGGGAGAGGTTTTGCTGCCGCGCATATGAAAGAATTGGGCCTCGCTGGGCCACACACAATACAAGAATAGCAGGGGGCTAAGTTGCTGAGAGTGTTCGTGTCAATTGAGCCCCCTGCTGTTCTTTTATTGTGTGGCCCGGCGCGCCGCTCTTGCCCAATAGCAAATAAAGGGTGCATTGCCTCCTTCTCATTGTCATGCAGAATTGACATGAGCTGTAGGCATAGCAATTTGCTGCAGGGGAAGGGCTTTGAGGGGGGCAGAAATCATGGTGCCATCTCCAGCCCTGTTTATAATAGGTGCAGGAATGAGGTGCAGCCTATGAGTTGCAGGTTAACACCGGCCTCTGCATCAGGAGCATGAACTCCTTAGCTGCAGTGGTGTCGCTAGGGGGAGGGCCTGGACTCGAAATTCTGTGCCCTCCCTTGTTCCCCCCCCCCCCCTACCAAAGGCGAGCAGTAACCATTTTCTCTGTTCATGGTGTTATTTGTGACACTCCCCAAGGCAAATGTTTGCATATCACACAGCAAATACTCTCCTTTTGTCTCAAAGCTAGCAGTGATCTTGGTATGCATTCTGGCATCGGTATGAACATGAGCACTAGCCACTTCTCAGGTGTTCCTGCCCGGCTTCTGCACAGCAACCTCCATAGTGTGCAGAGCAGCATGCAGCCCCTCCCATCAGAATGCAGTACAAGCATGCTAATGATGGGCCATTAGTCGCTGAATGGTTTTGTGCCTGCATTTGTGGGTAGTTGGTGTGCACAAAAGCCTCTCTGCAGGAGTTCTTGTGACGTCACGCATTACCTTTCATAGGCACCAGCCACTTGTGTCTGTGGCCCCCCTACTGTTGTCTTTGGCCCCCTCTGTGCCACTCCTAAATTTGATTCCTGGCAACGCCACTGCTTGGCTCCACTGCAGAAGTTTTTCTGTGATTGATACCATTCCCAGTGTTGACGCTTACCCGCAGGACCACACACACAATTGTCATCCAACCTCATGCCTCATATCATATTTGGATCTTTTGTTTACCACGGAATATTAGCACCTTTTATATTCTGCCAGCGTAGTTACTGAAAAGAAAGCAGCATGAAAGAAATTACACAATGTTTAAACTATTATTTTGAACATTTCCTTTGAACAGAGTTTAACTGCCAGCTCCACCCCCTTCTGAGCTGCACCGCAGAACCCCGCACCGGCCCTCGTGGTATCCCCCTTCACATTTTTCATTTTCCACCACTGCGTATTAGCGTGTAATGTATGTATGGTCAGAAGACCAGGAAGTCATTAGGACGTTTATCACCAAGGCATTTTTTTCATTGAACACATTTTTTTTTTTTTTTTGGTAACTGTTTACCGCCGCTGAAAAATCCATAATTCACGATGAGGGCGCTTTGGCCAGGGAATGACGTCATTCCCTGGGAATAAGCATTTTCCTGATGGCTGGTACACACACGTGAATTACAATGCCAAATAATGGTGTCAGCCTGGACATGTGATGGGGCAAGCGGAATGCCACAAAACACTTTCGCAACATCCTCGGAATTGGGAGGTCGTGATGCGCGCCTGTGTGGGGGTTGGAATGGGGGCGGAGGAGTCTGTGGTCTAAGGCAGTTAATTCACCCGGATGTTGTGAAATATCTCCCCAGGCCACTTGCATCCTGTGACTTTAGAGGTGTGAGTTCATGCCCCCGCCCCCACGAACACCGCAGACATTTTGAAGCCTCTGATAGGCTTTGTACAGTACAATGCTTCCTAGGAGTTGTGCGTACATTCCATCCAATAGGCCCTCGTGCCCATTAGAGCAGAAGCCTCGTGAGTTTGGAGGGAGTATGAGGTCACCAGATACAGCCCCTTTCTTTCTGCAAGATGTGTGTATGGGGGCTCTTGGGCCTGGGGAACTGCGTGTGTTTTCTGCAATTGCTGCAGGTTGAGAACACAGTTCATTCGCGAACCCCGTTGGTTTTCTGCAGTTTATAAAGGGTCGCTCTCCTCGGGCTCGGAAGGCCCCTCCACACGTTCTTCTCGGGCTCGGAAGGCCCCTCCACGTGCTCTTCTCGGGCTCGGAAGGCCCCTCCACGTGCTCTTCTCGGAAGGCCCCTCCACGTGCTCTTCTCGGGCTCGGAAGGCCCCTCCACGTGCTCTTCTCGGGCTCGGAAGGCCCCTCCACGTGCTCAGAAGGCCCCTCCACGTGATCTTCTAGGGCTCGGAAGGCCCCTCCACGTGATCTTCTCAGGCTCGGAAGGCCTCTCCATACAATCTTCTCGGGCTCGACAGGCTCCACACGCTCTTCTCGGGCTCGGAAGGCCTCTCCATACGATCTTCTCGGGCTCGGAATGCCCCTCCACGTGATCTTCTCAGGCTCGGAAGGCCTCTCCATACGATCTTCTCGGGCTCGACAGGCCTCTCCATACGATCTTCTCGGGCTCGACAGGCTCCACACGCTCTTCTCGGGCTCGGAAGCCCCTCCCCCCCACGCTCTTGTCAGAGGGGACAGTAGGAGAAATCCTGACATTTACTGAAACCAAAGAACCAACCACACGACAGACCATAAGATATCATGGAAATTGCCACAAAGGAGGCCCCCGAGACTGATCACATAATCAGACCCAGACGAAAGCCGTAAATGACTCACCCGCTCCCCCCGGATGTACCATAACCAAACCGGCAGATGCTTTTAGATAGAAAGTTTGAGAGGAGTCCGCTACACCATCCCAGCACCCAAGGAGAATAGACACCAAGACCACATTAATCAATCCAGCAGCATTAGGACACCTACAAAGCTAGCTAGAATAGAACGGCGAGGAGCGAACAGAACAGTTACAAAACAGGTTAGAACAGCACAGGGAGCGCCCCACACAAACCAAACCCTGCCAGGCGTAGCCCTTTTGCCAACACTGATGAAATTGGGAGGATTAGCGAGTTCCACACTCGGACAGATTTCTGAACTTCTGTTAACCTCCTTACAACCGACTAACAAAAACTCTGCATTCCTGCAGACTTATCTCATTCAAAAATCTCACACAACCATCTCGCACAACAACCTGCACGCACTTCACAACACTGCAACAACACATAAGCAACACCAACGGCACACGAGGACTGACATCGATCCAATACTCGCACTGAAGCTCAGCACCCGGTGTATACCGAGTTGAAACTGCCGACAGAACACCACTCCTCTCACTATCCTACTCCCGCTTCACCTACTAACCCCCCCCCCCACCTTCTCATTTGCAGATCCGCCAGAGCGCCTGGGGACCAACTCCGTTGGTGACGGTGCACAGTACAAATACCTTTAACATTTAAAAAGCTTGAACACGATGGATGTCCGCTCCAACTCTTCACTCGCTTTTTGCAACTAATGTACAGTGCTGCATCAAGCCGAAGGCCAAACCTGTGCTATATCAATATTTCTAATAAATCGGCCAAGTGCACAAAAAGTGTGTTGGTCAGCAACACTTGCTACAACTGTGCGTATTTTACTATTGTTTTGAATTGCAGCTCTATAGTTTTTTCAGTGCCTCGAAGCGCCCTGAAGCAGCCGGGAGGCAGCCTATTTGCGCTGAATACATATCAGTGGTTGTGTATTGTGCTGCTAGTTGTGTATTTCTGGGCGTGGGCGGTGTCCAACTCGCTAAGTTACCTTGACAACTCAAAGTAACACATGTACATACTTTGGTATATTAATAAATGGCTATTAAGTAACATAAACATGATACACAAGCACATGCAATAAATACATGTATCAATGATATGAATGAAATAAGGCATACATGAAATAATCGCATATGATCGATGAATAAAAAATTCCTATCATTCCACAGTTTCTCTGACGTTTTATTCATCCTACACCCCTCTCCTTATATATGAAACACCCACAATGCACCCGAAGGCAACGTTTATGCTAAATGAATAGTGCGGCCCAAATTCAGAGTAGAGCGCTTATTCACGAAAGGATTACTACATGCACTAAATGAATGATACGTTATGAAGGGTTGCGATGTCGCACTCTTGCACTTTTACCTTTTCAACAGAGCTCACCAGCCTTCTTGGAGACATCCCTGCTCTCACTAAAGGACCTATTCAGTTTGAATGATTGTTGAATGTATCCCAGTCTTTCTTACTGATTTTAAAGTGGCTATTCTCAAATTAATTTTACCATTGCATTGTTTTTTTTTCTATATTTCACGAACTGTGTCTGGTTATTCTTTGGTGTGTGTGAAAGGTTTCTATAAGGTAACCAAAACACAATAAAGAAATAAAGTACATGATATATTTTCACAGTTCTTTAACAAGCCCCCCACGAACTTGTGAATTTGTTTTTTTTGAGTGATTTAAAAATATATATATATATTTATTATTCCATGCACCGTTGCTTCAAAGCTGTCTGTAATCTTAACAAGTCATGTGTGTTTTTCTGCACCTGGACATTCTACGATGAATTGGGATTACATTTTTCTCTGCCATTGCTTTACCGTATTTTAAGGTCCTCGATTTTTTTGTTTTGGCATTTGGTTAATATATGATCTGAAAAGTCATTTATAACGCGCCTGTACACACGTGTTTCTAGGTGCGACAAGACAAGGGAGTGAGGACTAAACAACAATCCTACTAGGCTTTGTGTGATTCAGAGCGCGCAAGTGCGGGGGGCACTATGCATGATTTAATCTGTCCGAAAGAGCTATTGCAGAGCTTTTCATAATTCCAAGTCGTCTGCATCCTTAACATTAATAATATAATTAATTGAGAGCTTCAAAAAGTGCCACCCAGAGAAGCCCTCGGCAATATTTCTCATATAAGATTCCTTTAAAAAAGCCTTCAAGGTGGTAGTCGCGATAGCCATGTCTCACGAAAAGAAATGGCAACGTTTAACCGAGCTCGCGCCTTTATGGTAACCAGGCCGAACTCCAGCCACACGGATCCATCGCCATCGATCCAGGCAGACTCATCATTGGCCCCTAACATGCACCATCCACCCTTGACAGCCAGGTGCTTGCGTGAATGACTTGTGAAGTAAAAGCGATAACTAAAGGCATATAGCTGCCAATGTTCTACTGCGTCAGTGAGATTTATCCCGCGCACCGCTGCCATTTGCATGGTCTCCAGGTGCTCGGGCGGATGTGAAAATAAGAGGGGTCGTTTTCTTAGCGGGAGGAGAGCGCAAGTGTGCTTTTGCTATGGTGTTGGCAGTGTCAGTTTGGAGAACTGTTCAATGTGTGTGGGTTTGCGTCTAGGTGGTCGGGCTAGTGGGCCTGCAAGGTGTTTGCATTCATGTGGGAGGGTTCTATGTTCATTCATCGACAATGGTTTTTTTGCAAACATTTTGGGGGGGTTTCCCCCAAACCCAGTTCCCTCTTTATTTTACACTACTATTGACCCGCCCACCCATTATATACCTTACCCACAACACCCTACATTTTTCAGTGAGTTTTTTTTTTGGGAGAAAACTTTTGGGCAAAAAACCCATCGCAAAAAACACTGTTGAATGAACGTCGTATCTGTGTGAGGTCTTGTGTCCCTGTGGTGTAAGGATGCATTGGGCATGTTGAGATTGTACGAGTTATTCAAGCAGGTGCAGACTGCTGCAGTTTAGTGTCAGTGTGTGGACGGTTATAGGTGTGGTGTGTGTATAGTTGGTTTGCGTGTGTTATGTTTGCAGGAGTATTCAGTGTTTTTTCGTACGGGTTAGTGGGGGAAAAAAGAGTGCAATCGTCATGGCACCGGGCTTGAGTTGCAGTCGCCCAGGTGCCTGGTTGGGGGACTGAAACCCAGTACGCCAGGATCAGCTATGCCTGGTCTCCCCGTGTTCCTCTAGAGTTTCGCTGAGATGTTTGAAAATGCTGATTTACCGTATTTCATTTTTAATAACGTTTGGGTTCAAGGCGTGTCATTGCTAGACCTCAGGCTTCTGTTGATGTGTAGATGGAGAAGATTTCTTGCCCGATATTTGCTCCTTGCCCATGAATTTTAAAATGACATTTCTTTAAAGCAAACCTAAGCTGAAGTGCTTTGCTTGCTTTAGTATTTTACACTCTTCCTTTTCTACTCTCTTAGATGTAAACTACCAAGTCCATGATTTGATGTATTGTAGACTCGAGGTGATGGCTCTTTGGGATCCCATCACAGGCTGATCAAGGCTAACTAGATCTGCGCTGCCATGGTGTTGGCAGTGGTGGGATCTTAGTTTAGGTGGAAAGCTCCCGTGTGTGCGAGCCCTTGAAGAACGTCTGCAACGTGCATATTAAATAGCAATAGTGCTAAAACATGCCCTGCCCTCGATTTTGCTTTAATTTCATTAGTAACTTCTCAACGTATTATTCAGTCTTGTTTGTACGCTGGTGTTATCACAGGAAATGGCAATCATTTTCAACAAACCTCCAGGGATTCCCCAGTTACAAAGCTTTAGCCAAAGCTTATGTTTTTACATTATCAAATGCTCTGGAAAAGTACACAAATAGATCAAAAGAGATTGTGTTTCCCATTTTTAAAGGTGCTATGAATGATCAGTACTAGTAGCAGAGTAGTCCTAGCTTTAGACAGTCTGGCTCTGCACCCTGTTTGGCATGGGGGACCCATTCAGTGAAGTCTTGGAGAAGGGCCTTTGCATAAATAGTGGCGGGAGCATCCAATGAACCAATACCACTATGATTTAGGGTATCCAGGTGCGTACCCCATATAGGGCCAGTGCGCACTCCAAAAATAAATGCATGACCGGGTTAGGGAAGACCCTGTCATGCAATGTGCATCCCATCTTTGTGTTCTGCGCATTTTAAAGTATATCCCGTCTTTGAATATGGGATGTGCTTTAAAATGCACAAAAATGCGGCCTAATTTGAACACATGCGGCAAAGCGGTAACGAGTGCGTCGAATGCTACTTGGGGAATAAGGAGCATCTATTCTTTAGGAAACGTGGCCCGACATGCTCTGCACTTAGGCCTTCCAATGGGGCCGGAGAGGCTGCGGGAAAGATCCGAGACGTAGACTGGTAAGGCCTGAGTGGGCAAGACCCACCCAAAATCTGTAAATATTTATTTATTGTGATATAGTTTAAATTATAAACTTTACACAAACCTAAAAAGAAAAGACAGAATAATAATACATAATCCAAATACAAATGTAGAAAAAATACATGTCATAGAAAAAACACATAAAATCCATCCACATATAATCATATGTTCAACTCTGTTATCTGTACACAAATAATTTATTGATCAGTAACCTAAAGAGTTATTCCCAGGATAACTTCAATTCTCAGCCAGATGGTATATAAGGCTGTCAACAGGCGCATACTATTGGAATTAATACAGTGATGCCAAAAAAGGTCATCCTTGATACACTTGTTATCATGAACGTAGCTACCAAGGAAAAGATGAAATGTACTAGCCATTTCTGGGCATTCAGTCAGAAGGTGCTTTGCCGTCACCAGCTGATCTTGTGCTTTACATAGGCGGCATGTTCGCAGTTCGAACACAATCTTTTCTTTTCTCCCCGTGATCATAATAGTGGGTAATTGCTCCAATCTGAGCAATAAAATGAACCGTCGAAGTCTGGCTGATGCAGAGATGTTCAAATATCTCTGCGGTTTCTTAAACCTGTACAATCTGTACTGCACAAATTTATAGCTTTTTAGACTCCTTAGATGTTCGTAGTTCTCTAACCAATCCCAGAGATCTATTCGTTTACTCAGAGCCCTTTGTACTTCTTCTGAATAGCAACCGTCCCTAGATTGCCAACCTATGTCATGAAACAGTTTAGCCATCCGACCAATGGTTGTACATAAAGAATTCTCCCTAGACATTTCCTGATGGACAGCTGTTAACAATCCGTTACTAGTATCTCGAGTCATTTTTAAACATAAGGCCCGCTTCTTCAATACTAAGGCCTTTATAGAGATCAAGCCAAGCTCTAATCTGATTATGGCCAATGGAATACTGGGGGGCAGGCCAAGAATACAACGACAGAATCTACCTTCAATCACCTGTAGGCACTTTAGATCAATCTCAAGAAGGGCTTCCAGCCCGTATGTTATGGCGGGAGAGAAAGCTTGTACGTAAAGTTGGCGAGTACCCCATAGCGTAAAACCGCCCTGTTTGACAGTAAACCTATAAAACAGGGCAGCCAGTTGAGCCGCTCTAATACTGCGCATTTGCTTACAGGCCACATAGTCACCAGTGATTTCAAAATCAATGCCCAGATATCGATATTGGGGAACGTAGGAGATACTCACCAAGCCTACCGTAAGCGGCACACGCGATACTTTCTTGTTTGTGTATCTCGTGACCTTCGTTTTTCCTAGATTGATGCGAAGGCCATTCACATCTGCATACTCCCACAGCGCAACCGCCGATCTACGTATCCCACTAATGGTGTAGTCAAATATCACGAGATCGTCCGCGTATGCTAATACGGGACAAATGGCTTTACCAATTTTAGGGGGATAGTTGCGAGCAGCAGATACTGCTTCAGGGATGTCATAAACATATAGGTTGTAAATCGAAGGTGCTGTAACACAGCCTTGTTTTACTCCCCTGTTTTGGGGAACATTATCTGCCGTATGGCCTTCTTGGTCCAACTTCAGTTTTACTGTATTATCTTAATGTAAAAGTCTAAGATAATACAGTAAACCTTCAGGGCAGCCCATTAATTTTAATTTCCGCCACAAGCCGTTTCTAGGGATGGAATCGAAGGCCGCTGTGAAATCTATATATCAGGAATAAAGTGGGGCAACCCCCCCACCCCCTCTCTTCGCTCTAGATCGGAAGATGTCCATAACCATGATATTATGAGAGGTGGAGTATCTCTGTCTAAACCCACTTTGAAATTTGGACAATACCCCAGAGCCCTCCGCCCGTGGCATCTAACTAACATTGAGAGCAACCGATCGTTGCTTGGGTCAAGTCTATTTCCCTTTTTGAACACAGGGATTAATATTGCCGTTTGCCATGAACGGGGTATTTTACCTGATTTTAAGATCTTCTCAAATAATATGCCCAGCAGGCTGGCCCAAAACTCCGGGTACGATTTGATAATGATATTGGCCAATCCATTAGGGCCCGGCGCATGTGAAGATTTTATCTCTTTGATCTTATTCAGAATAAGTTCATGGGATATAGCAATCGGTGGCACTAGTGGGGGCTGCCCAAAACTGTTAAGTTATCGTCTTCTGACTCTGCATTCCGATTTTCCAGGAATTTTATCCACACCCTAACTTCAATGGGGTTGACTAATGCCCCATTTTGAACACCTCGGGCCTCACCTAAGGGGGAACCAGATGTTTTGTATCTTTCCTTCACATATGGTCTTCACCAATCTTTGCCAGGAGACAACCTTGTCCGCCCTTCTTTTCACCTTAATGGCCGCTCTATATCTGTTTTTGATCCCCCGGACTTTTGCATAATATCCCTCCTCAGTGACCATATATTTCTTGGCCTTACGAAGCTCAGCTCTAAGATTCCCTTTAGCATCTCTGATCATCTTACCATAGGGCAATTTGTACCCTTCAGGTCTTATCATCGCCCCCATGGGTGCCACAGCATGCTTTCCTGCATCCAGTCCTCTATAGAGTCGATTGATATCTCATTAAAGTTAGGGAACATATTGGGACCTACCACCCCCAGAGCGAGTGTTATGTTTTTATCAGACCAGGAAATCCTGGTACCCGCTTTATTAGTTTTCACCATTCCCATATTACTGGGCCTAGACTGCTCTCTAGGAATATTGATCTCACATTTAAGGGGAGCATGATCGCTCCATTCATTTGGGAGAACTATCATGTCCTCCACCTGTTGCTGTATCCTCGGACACACAAAAATATAGTCCAATGTGCTATAAGACCTACCATTTGACCATGTGTGATGATGATCACCAATTGTTTTTTTATTGTGATCCATGACTCCCATATCTTTTAGTTTAGGGTTCTGCGTTTTACACCCATGCCCTGTCATATGACAGTTGAAATCCCCAACAACTATTATTCCTGTGTCACTAGATAAAGACAGCCATTTCGCCAATAGGTCCTGGATAGAGTCTTGCAATTGTTCGCTTAGCATCGCCTCAGGTGGATTATATAAGCACACCAGAAGAAATGAACCCTTAGGGTCCTTACTGTCAGGAATCACTTTGACTGCTATCATGTTACTTTCAAGGTTACAGTCGATCTGTCTCGAGCCCAAGGTGTTAGCCACCCCTATGGCCAAACCCCCATATGGCCTGCCTTTCTCCTCTTTTGGCTGCCGAATGGTGTATCACATAGCCATCTAATATTAGTGGGTCCATGGCCCATGTCTCTTGTAAGCAGAAGCAACTATGTTTGTCGAGTAGTTTCATAGAGCCCTCTGGTGATAAAAGATGTGCGAAGCCCCGACAATTCCAAGATAATATGGAAAGATCTCATTGTTTGGATAGGAGCTCGGGAAGTGCGTCAACCAACTATTTTAGTACTTGTTGAACATCTGATGCCTCAACCTTCTTTCCCTTTGGTGAGCTTAAACTGTCTACTATTACCAAAGGGATACCTGCCTCTCCAATCGGGCAGCTCAGGTCTATTTCATTTATATCGGCATCAACTTCAACATATACTGCTTTTAGTTCCTCTTTATAACTTCTTAATAATTCAGCTGTAGATAAAAATGTACAATGAAGCGCAGATTCTTTAGGGTTTGGGCCTTTCAGGGGTTCCACAAATTGAAAGTCATCAGATTTAAGGACCCGCATTGTGGGACAGAGTATAGTCTCATCAAATATTCAGAGCGCGTAAGCCATTTGTTGTCCCTGCTCTGATACAAATTCTTGATCAGGCATATATGACTTCCTCTTGCCTCCCCTTTATTTTCTGTAGCGGCAGTTGGTGGTGTTCCTGGATTTTCCAGCACAGTAGATTGGCTTAATGCCTTGTCCATATTGGCGACATCCCTGTCACACCCCACCTCCCCCTCCACAATAACTATCTCCTCTTCCAGTTCATTTTCAACGGCTTGTTCCGGTAGCAGCCAACTAGTGAGGTAACCCTCACTGGCTGACTTCCTTTTCATGGCTCTTGCTAATCTTTTCCTGCTCTTCTTGGTGGACAGCACAGTCGGGCCCTGCTCCATCGTCGGGGGTATCGTGGTACTGGCTTTTTTACCCTTACCAGCCCTTCTCGCTAATCTTTGCTGTTTTCTTGAAAAGAAAGGATCAGGGCTGCCCACATTCTGCTCGATCTCCCAGTTTTGCTGCTCTTAAATTTCATTGGCAATATGGTTGGCTTTGGAGAGATTAATTTTTGCATCTTCAGCGGGTTTCACCCTCCCCTTATTTTCCATGGTAAGAGCATTAGTATTGGCTAGTATTCGCCCCGACATCTTGAGCAAAATCTTGAGCGCAAATTGTAGAGATGCTACTGATGACTGGGTCTCAGCTATCTGTGTAGCCCCTGGATAGGACTTATCCAGGCAATCTGTTTCAACATCAGGGACATCCTCCATTGAAACCATTGCTAGATTAAGTGAGATTGATAATCTACCCAATCCTCCTTCAACGGTGGATGTCCCTGGAGGTGTGGTCATCAGTCTATCTGCCTGTATTCCACTGTTGTCGCTTGGCCTTGAACAGGATGTGGTGTCCTACTACTTTGGATGTTTAGACATAGTTCTAATAACGAGTTGTTATCAATGTCTTCAAATTTTGATGAACTCAAAGGGCCATTTTCGCAGTGAGCTATTATGGTTTCCTCGATAGTGGTGGAATTTAGATCAGGGGGTGGATTCAGTGGAAAGAATTCAGTAATCACACCTTGGTTTGCAGGAGTGATATTCTTGGCTTTCTTTTTGGACTTTGTTTTTTCCATTTCGCCCTCCTTGTTAGTAATGCTCCGAGTTATTGCTGTTTCCTTAGTTCTTCTTAAATTATATGTATTATGATTCCGCTCTTTTGCTAATTGCATTTGGGCCGACCAAATAGTAGTCCCCTCACAGTAGGCCAACTCAATTTCCTAGGCGATTTGACCTTTACAGGCTATCAATCTCGATTTACAGAAATCTGTTCACGAAATTCAATACAATAGAACCCGTTTCAGTTCCACAACGGGATCAAAGGCACTAGGACTGCAGTGTCCTGATGGTATTGTAATAACTGCTAGCTCTGCAGGTGTGCAGGCTCAGTCTTTTCTGCGTGCCAAATATCCCCTTGACGGGTTCACAATTTTCTATTTAGTCCTGCCTGAAGGAGTCTCAGAATCTCCCTGTCTTTTCAGTAGGGTCACCAGCAGTCCGCCAGGTACTTGGCACAATAGCCACCGGGGGAAGAAGGCAGGACAGAGTGGGATGAACCGTCCTGGCCGTCACTTTAAGGCATTCACTCACGCCCCCCCCCCCAGATGGAAATACCCTCACCCACCTCTTGTTTCTGGATATCGATAATGGCTTTAGTGCGAGGGGAGGCAGGAGGGTGGAAATGGGGAAAACAGGAAAAAGGGGTAGGGGTGGAGGGGGGGTAGAAGATAATACAGTGCCCAAGATGCTGCTCCGGATCGTATTCCAGGCTGCACCGGTTCTAATTACAATCCTAAGCAGCAGTGTCCGGAAGCAAGCCCTTACCTCATTCTGCGAGGTCTGCACTGTCCGCGGTCGCACCTTCCCCCTTTCCTCCGCAGCCCAACGCTACTCTCCAAGGGCGTCTCTCGGAGCCTCGGCGCCTAGAAGCTTTCTGCTTTTCAAATTTCAGGTTTCCCAGATATTTTCTCCCACTCAGCCCGAAGCGTACGAAACGCCAGAGGTCAGCTCGGCTCTTAGCTCTCGCCCCCGCTCGGCCGTCTCTCTCGTCCCAAAGCTGAGACAAGGAAAGGGCCTTGCGCTCTGGTCGGCAAGTCGCACTGTGTATGCCACGCCACGCCACGCTGTGTCCGTATACAGTCGCTTCCGACTATCCCGACGGATAAACTATCCAAAAATCTGTAAAGGCCCACTTAGCAGCCCTGTGTGGGCATTTACAGATGTTAATGTCATTGCGGTGGGCCCAACTGCATTAGCTTCAGGCCCCACTTGTTAGACAATCCCTGCTGTGCAACAAGTGGGTTGACAGTTTCAGGCTGGTTTTACTGCATGTCGGAGGATTAACTGAGTGGCTGCATGCACTGAAGAGCCTGCAGGCAGTGCATCTCAACTGTATGCCATATTCCGTGTCCACAATATCGGGGTGCTGGTCAGTATGGCAGAGCGCTGCGCAGTATATCAGGAAGTTGCTCGATATGGCAGGATTTTATTCAAGTACATCTTGATGGCTGCTTCTCACGGTGGCAGGTGTTCTCCTGCACGATGTGGTCAAGATGCTGCAATCCGAGCACCATCGATTTGTAAACTAGCAGGGCTGTTGCCAGGCGTACTCATGTACATTATGCCACAGGTGTTAAGGCTGAATGTATCAAAGGTGAAGCCGGGCGGTGTGCCAGCAGTGCTCCTGTTCTGTGTTGAGGGTGATGGAGGTGGACAGTGTAGCTCATTATGCCTGAGAAGCATTCCTCTACGTTTCACGTCTGCTGTCGAATGCACCAGGGAGCTGCTGCATAATGTGAAAGGGGGTGTGGTTGCTCAATGGTGCAGGTAAACCCCAGCAGACCACCCTCCGCACTCCTTCACGACTATACCACTCTTGCAGCCTTGCACATTGACTTTGCTGCCTGCTCCCAACTACCACTCCCATCACCAAAATAATAAGGGTGGTGTTGTCGGTTTAATGATCAGCAAAGACAAAGGGCCTGATTCACAGAACGTTTTCCTATGGTATTGCGCCATTATAAAACACTTCTATGAATCAGGCCCATAGAATCCATCTTTCTCCTCCTTCAAACATATCACCTCCTTAACTTCTTGCTCCCGTTCAGCACCCTCTGTTCTTTACTTCTGATCTTAACCTCCTGCCTTAAATGCCCCCTGCTAATGCCAACGCAATCTTAATGGGCGACATATACCTTTCCAATATGACCAGGCCTGATCAATTACAGCTGGACCCCCCTCTTTTGGATAGCTCTATGGTCAACATACACAACAATCCCACTCCTACCTCCGGCAGATCCCTAGATCTCGCCTTCCTATCCTCCATCCTAGGCTACGCTGCCGTTTCTGACTGTGCTCCCTCTAACCACTCGCTCATCAATTTCACCATCTCTATTCTTAATCTCCCATCTTCTCCCAATGCTGAAAGAAAACTAACTCAGACTCAATACGCCATTATCTTGACCAACTCCAGACCTTCCAAGTACCCCCACTTGAAACTCCATCGAACTTGACTTTAGTACCACAAGGACGACCCCCTTTCGACTTACAATCCTGCCTACACACTTATACACTCTCATCAAGAACAAAGGTCCTGCATCCTTTCTCAAAGTTCACCATCACCAAGACAAATAGGAAAGATCCAAGCATGTTGAAACTTACTTCGCTGGCAAACAGTTTTGTTTGTTTGTTTATTATTTAAAGGGCGCCCGAAACCCATAGGTAGCTGGGCGCACAGCATATAAAGAATACTTAGAGCTTGGTTACTGTTTTCTTAGTTACAGTTGCTTAGTTACATACATTATATGCAGCATATCCATTATATACATTCGTTACATACAGTGTAGACAAGTACATAGGAAATTAGTAGGCATAGTTACACAGTAACAGTAGTTAATAGTCAAGATGAGGGCAGGACATAAGAGGGGGTTGTAGGTTTAGAGGTCATTGTGTCATAGCCAGGCGAGGGTATTGCATCTAAAGCGGTTGTACGTCTGGTGCCTTCTTAGCTCAACTGGTAATGCATTCCAATGCTGAGCTGCTTGTACAGGGAAACTGTTGCCTCCTGTTATTTGTAGACGGAATCTGGGTATTTGGAGGCAATAGGAGTTGGCAGTCCTGGTGGGTCGTGCAGATGATTTTCTTGTTATTCTTTCCTTAAGCTAAGTAGGGGCTGCATCATTTAGGCATTTGAAAGTTAGTGTAACGATTTTGAGGAGGATCCTATCGCAAATTTTTAGCCAATTATGGTTTCTCCTAGCATTTGAGATATGTTCTCTAGTAGGGAGGTTCAGGGCTGTTCTGAGCGCATTATTTTGCAGAGTTTGTAGTTTGTTGATAATGTATTTATTTGCTCCTGTGTATAATGCATTGCAGTAATCCAATTTTGATAGGATGAGGGCATTGGCTGATAGGGTGAGGGCATTGGCTGATAGGGTGAGGGCATTGGCTGATAGGGTGAGGGCATTGGCTGATAGGGTGAGGGCATTGGCTAGGGTGATGCAGCTTGCTAGTGATAGGAAGGGTCTGCATGCTTTGATAAGTTTGCCAGTGTAGGCGGTGGATGAGGCCAGGGAGTTTACTTGCTTTTTTAGGGATAGCGTGGAATCCAGGTAGAAGCCAAGAGTCTTCACTTCTTTGGCGACTGAGATTATATTGCCATCGATGTTGAAGGCGCTGTAGTTAGTGTCCAATTTTTTTAAGTTGTTAGGGGGGGCGAAGGATGAGGATCTCTGTTTTTTCGTCGTTCAGGCAGATGCCGTGGGTTGCCATCCATGCCTAAATGAGGGTGTAAATCTTGTTTACTAAAGCTGTATCTGCAGAGAAATTGCCCGAAAGGAGAAGAGGATCTGGGTGTCATCTGCATAATTTGTGTAGGTGACACCCAGTCTATCCAATTTGTCGAATTAAGGCTTAGTAAAGAAATTATACATAGTTGGTGAGACACATGAGCCCTGGGGGACTCCTCATGTTGTTTGAATTGAGTCAGCTGAAGTTAGGGTGGAAAAGACTCGCAGGCTTCTGTTGTCGAGAAAGGATTGGACCCAGGCTACAGCTTCACTTGAAAAGTGGGGCCGGCCGATGCTAGGTGTTTGCAAAGTACTGCGTAGTCCACGAAGTCGAATGCCGCCGACAGATCAAGGAGGAGTAGCATAGCTGTGTTTCCTTTGTCATTGAGCTCATCAATTTGGGTTTTGAGATTTATAAGAGCAGTCTCTGTGCCGTGCTGAGGTCTGAACCCAGATTGTCGAGCGCCTAAGAGTTGGTTGGTCTCAAGATACTTTTGAATTTGAAGATAAGACTCTGTCAATTATCTTCAGGAGGAATGGGACAGTTGTGATGGGCCTGTAGTTGGTGGGGATGGAGAGGTCTAGAGTTTGTTTTTTAAGCAGGGGTAGGACCCAGGATTCTTTGAAACTACTTGGGATGGTGTTGGATGAGAAGGAGGCGTTGATGAGTTTAGTGATGAAGGCTGCTAAATCTCTAGCTGCATCCTTAATTATTTGGGCCAGGCAACTGTCGCCTTTGCAATTTGATGGCTTTAGTGAGGCGATGATTTTTTTAATTTTCATGAATGGAGACGTTAGAGAATTTGAATGGTGCTAGGTTAGGTTTGTTAATGGGCGGGGAGGTGATGGGAGTTTGGCTGAGTGGAAGCGAAGCTTTTTTTTTTTTTTGTAATTTTGGATTGTAGTGTTTTTATTTTATTTGTGAGGGCATTTTGGATATTAGTACACCATTGCTTGTCTTTGGGTACATTATCCGGTGGAGGTATGGGAGATTCTAATTCTTGCAGGATCACATATAGTTCCTTTGTGTTGGAACATGCTTTGGAGATACTTTCATTGTAAACTTCTTTATTAGTTTGGATGATTGCTTTCTTATAGTTGGTAGCACAGAGTTTAAGTTTTAGTTTATTTTAATCCGTTGGGGAGTGTTGCCATATAGTTTTCAACTTACTTTATTCCATTCTTAGCTCTTTTAGGTGAGGGGTGAACCAAGTGTTGAGGTGGGCCTGTTGTTTTCTTTTGCAGTTCTTAAGTGGGGGCAATGGTGTCTAAGGCTTTGGCCATAGTAACATTATAGGAGTCTACCAATGTGTCAGGATCGGAATTGCTTGGCAGAGCATTGATTACTGGAAAGAGAAGGGGTAGGATGTTGCAAGGAGTGATATTCTTTCTTGATCTAGTGGGGAGAGAGGATACCATTGTTTTTTCTTTATCGGATTCCTTGTTAAGTAATAGGCTGAAATTGATTAGGAAGTGGTCAGTCCAGGATTGGGGTGTAAGTTTTGTGATTGTGGTTGGGCAGTTTGAAATGGCAACCCAGTCTAATGTCCTCCCTTTGTTGTGGGTAGGGGTGAGCACTTTTTGGGTAAGGCCATGTTCGTCAAGCATAGTGGCAATTGCTTGCGCTTGTTTGTCATTCGGGTCGTTAATTCCTAGGTTGAAGTCGCCTAGGATCATTAACTGAGATGACATTTTTGTATTACTAGCCCGGAGGCTCGATATGTCCTCTTCAAACGAGCCTAGGGGCCCTGGTGGCCTATATATGAGGTAAATAGTTAGGGTGCGACATGGGGAAATGGGCAGTTTCGCTGACAATAGTTCACAGGATTTTAGTAGGGGTAGCATGGATAGTCTTAAGTCCAACTTGGTTTTAGCAATGATAGCTAGGCCACCTCCTCTGGCGTTAGGACGGTCCATTGTTAGGAGTTGGTACTCTTTGGGTATCCCTAAGGAAAGCGCTGGGCCTGCTGCATCATGCAACAGGGTTTCTGTCACTGCTAGGATGTCAAGGTTATTTGATGTTAGGATATCAGCTATTTCAGTGGCGTGGGCCACGATGGATCTAGCATTAATCAATGCACCCGGTATTGTAGTTTTGGATATGTTTTTGGTTTTTAAAATTACTGGTGTGGGTTCTTTCACTTTGGCAGCTTCAGATACTTGTAGATATGCTTGCGCCATATTCTTAGTAGGGTTTTTAGGGATGGTGCGGCAGTTTAACTGAGTGTTGTTGGGAAGCTTAGGGTCATAGAAGGAGGAGAGTCTGGCACAGAGCCTAGTATTTCTTTGTATAGTAGGGCAGGGTGCATATTTAATTTGGTCCATGGTTACCAATATTACTTGCAGAAACAGCGAGGGTGCAGATATCAGCAGAGTTGTACTGACATACATTCTGCAATGGATAATGCCAGTTGCAGGATGTGGGTAAGGTGACTGAGGCAGAGCCTGGTTGGCGTGCGTGCAGTCAGGTAGTGGAGGATCCAAGTCGAATCCACCGGAGGAGTAGGAGCTTCCTCAACTGCCGGAGCAGTTCCCCTGCCTCTGGAGGGCCTGGGATCCACTTAGATGCAAGGTAGGACCCAGAGCTCAATCCGCATTTTATTTGCACTCCGCACCACCATCCATATTTTTCTGCGGCGGATCAGCTGGTAATATACGTTATCCAGTGTCCCACCGGCAAGCTGGTACAGCTTGCAAATTATGCTAATTTTGCCACTATTTGCTGATATTTACATCAGCCTCCATTGCAGCCCACAAGGTGCTCCTACAATATGGCCGCCCGCATTTCTCTTGGCCAAACCCGACCCTAGTCTGCACACTGGACCTGCCTCAGCACGAGATTGGCTGCCTGCTTCTACTTCTAGCCAATCACTTACCGGCAGGCAACAAACCGGCCTACCCACAAAGGCTGGTGCCTGTCCAGAGTCGACAGAGGCCAGGGCCAGGAACTCTGCCTGTTTTTCACACCGTGCTCAATCACTTGTGTAATCCTCAGATGCCATAAACACTTGCCGCTTGGTAAGATTAATTGTGTTTCATAGCTAATTATTTGCCTATGTTTTGCTCCCACTAACGCTCTGAACGCTGCACGTGGCAGATTACTGCCATATTCCATTGTGTATGATCTCCATTACGCTCCATTTGGCAGCTTGTGAACACCTCCCGTTGTGCCCTCCTTTAGTATCACGTCCAGCGCTACTGTCTCTCTTTCTCAATCTATCCCTCTGTGTCGCTATTTCACTGCCAAAGACTGCAATGCATACTGTTTACTTTGCTTGCATCGTCTAAGCCTTAATGTTAACGGTGTCTACACCTCAACCGCCAACCTGTACTCCCACTAGCTTTACACGACTGTGTCCCATGCTCTATACCTTGCTTGGTCCTGTCTGAGCTACCCGCATCATTGCAATGCACCTGCTATATGAAGCAGCTAGCTGCACGCGCCGAGTTATTTGCAGCAAATGGCACGCTGCCTCACTTTCAGTGATACACCGGCCCCATGCTGTTGCATGCACCTAACCCACACTGTCCCAACCAGTACCACACCTCTACAGTGCACAAAGAACATAAACCACTAACAACCATTGGTTTCATCCACCCATACCAAATGCTCCCTAACTCACTGAGGCAAACTGCTAAACAAAACCCTCATCAAAATAGTCAAAAGTCTACGCCACTCGAATCAACCTGCACACCCCCACTGGCCAGAACACCCACATCCTCCCCAGACACCGTCTTCCATTTGGAAACCAAATGCCTCTAGTGTACAAATCAATTTCCACCTAGAAAACACCACCAAACAGACAGCAGTTGCTCCTGGTTGTTGTACACACACCCACCAGCAGTTAATAACTACACAATGCCTTTTTCCTCTGCTCCCCTAACCACCACCAATCTCCCACCTTTTCCATTTCAGATTGACTTGATCACATGGACACCATGAAAATGGCAGCATTGTGCGATAGAAACTGCACAAACATAACCTATGAGCCCCAACCATGGATCTACCTAGCAATACAACCGCAGTGAAATGCAGTCCTCCACCTATGCCGCTGGTGCAAAGCTAATTCATTCTCGGACTTTCCTTCCTGCCTAAACATGACCCTCTATTTGTCTTCACTATAGCCCCTGACTCCTCTAAATCCTCTTTTTACACAGTTCTAATGCCCTCTCTTTTTCCCTTGCATCTTCACACACTACACAAGGCCCCCATGCTATGCCCCCCCCCAATAAAGCTCTTGATCTACCTCTCTCCGCTGGCCAATTTGCCATATGCTTCTCCAAAATACGTAACATTTACCCTTTTATATCTCCAACTTCCTCCATTCTTCACTCCACCTGCCTATCTCACTTCTCTCCCAACTCGTCTGAACTCATACCATCCTTCACTCAGCAACCTGTCCTAAGCTTTTGTTAATCTTTTTGCATCCCAAACGATCAAAGAGCTAGCAGCCATCACATCTCGTATCTCACCACTCTTTTCAATCTTTCATTCTGACCCAACAGGCATAGTCCCAGCCTGCTACCAATTCATAAACACTGATGACGCCCAACAACCCACGCATCTACACCTCCTCCTTCTGCTTTCTCTAGCACCTTTCACTGACCATACCCAGATCTTTTTCTCATTTCCCGCCTTCTCCCCAGCTATCTCAGAACGCATCACCATAACTGGATTGAAATGAAATTGTGGCTCGGCTCAGAATCTGATCCTTTGCAAAAGTGCTTCCGAAAGGAGGCAGCTGCACCTGTTGGGCTTCTTGGACTTGTGCTGAACACAGCCTCTCTGTGCAAGTGGAAGGCCAGCAGAGGGATGGAAAGTTTGTCGACCCCAGATCCCAATTTGGAGTCCAATGAGTGGTACAGGGTATCCTGACACACACACACACGCAATGTCCAATGTGTCCAGTGAGTTACTCACTGTAGCTCTTGCTGTACGCCTGGTCCATAGTCCCCTTTCCACCTTAGCTTTAGGAGGCCCCCTCCATGGGGATGAGAACAGAGCCTTTCATATTCAGGAAAACTCAATACATTTTTCAGTGAAGCCATGTGGCGCCTGTCGCATCCGATGGATCAGCTGAGGTCTCGGAAAACAAGGTCTAGTTTTTCAAAATGTTTTATTACAACGCAAATGCCAAGCAGTTTGGCTGACCCGGGAAAATCTGGTGGGTAAATTATTTAAAAAAATATGTATTAATGTGATCAGTTCATAATAAACTTTACAGATACATGATGCAAATGATGTATAAAATACAATTCATCATAAAATCAGCACTCATCAAAAATACATGAATTCTAATAAGCTATATATACAGTATTTCATTCTTAAAATATATCATGTCTGTGTTCCCTTCGACCTAATCACTAGAAATCTATTGCTGTCTTAAGATCATGATCATACTAATTTACCAACATCTGCTTCCATACACAGTGCGGAGCGATGTGCAGAGCCTTCTTCCCAGAGTTCAAGCCATACTGCCAAAGGCTATCATCTCTTTTATTGTCGCAGCAGTGAACAAAAGCTCCAAGGACAGACCTGTATAAGACCCTCTTTTCTCTACATTCTGTTAATACGTGTTGCGGATTCCTCATAGTCGATACTTTACACGATCGCTGCATTCTTTTTAATTTCAGAATACCGCTTTCTGAACGTATAGGAAGCGGTCCAGGTAGCCTGATTGTATGGAGGAATGGTATGAATCTGCACAAGGCTGGGGCTGGGCACAAAAAAAATTCACCTGCTGGGACTTCTTGGAATTATGGCACACCCACAGTACAGGTTTATATCATTTTAGGCTTGGTTGTCAAATCCCATTTTTTCGAATTTGTCAGTGAAGTCTTTGTTTAGCTCATTATATTCACACTCGCAATTAGGACACCAGTTGATCAATTCGAATGTAGCGTTCACCAGTGACATAGTTATCAAACAGCCCTACATCAGAGGCTTTTCCCAGAGGGTCCAGTAATGGCCATACTGGCTTCATTCTTGATTTTATGAAATGGAGACCTCTGTTTTAGTGCCATACCGGGAGAGACATTAGACCCAGCGCTAGTCTGAATAGTTCTAGCGGTACACACAGTGCAATTCCGAGGATATTCCTCCAGAATTTGCCCTTGATAACCTTTAGCCATGTGCGGTCCCTCATCACCAATGCCTCGGTGCCATAAAGGATCATTGGGCAGAAGGAACAAGTTACTTACCTGTAACTGTTGTTCTCCAGCATGGGTCTGGCATGGATTCACATGCTCATGAATATTCCCTGTCGTCGGGCTGGGAATCCTTAGTAAAGAAAAAATCAGTTTCAGTTTTGTTTCTGAACTCTTTCTACTAATAACCATTCACTGGTATCTGGGTCATACTGCCACCAGCCAATGACTGCCCTCTACCTAAGCCCCTCCTCTGGCAGCCATCTTCAGATTTGGTAGCACGTAAAGTGGCAGTAGGACCAAGAGAAGAGCCACAGAGGGGTAGGAGGGAGGGTTCGCATGTGAATCTATGCCAGACCCATCCTGGAGAACAACAGTTACAGGTAAGTAACTTGTTCCTTCTCCAGCATGGGGTCTGGCATGGATTCACATGCTCATGAATGCAAGAATATATAGCAGTACATACACGCACAACCACGGGAGGTGGCAAGGCTCAACATTAAGCATTTCATAAACTCAACATTAAACATCTCGTACCTCCTCACCAGGCCCACCTTCAGGCGAACAGGTTGCGCAGCACTGCCTGGCCGACTCTGGACTCCTCCCTGGAATCCCGGTCGACGCAGTAGAATCTCGTGAAGGTGCTGCGTCAACCTCCACGTAGCAGCCCTACAGATGTCCAGCAAGGGCACACCAGACAGGAATGCTGTGGTAGCAGCGATCGCTCTGGTTGAATGGGATCTCGGACGGCCAGGCAATGGTCTGTTTGCCAACCTGTGACAATGCATGATGTAGCCGGAGAGCCATCTGGAAATGTTAAGCCTTCGAGAGGGCCTTCCCTTGGTTCACAGGTCCAAAGTTCACTAATAGCTGTGATGCCTTCCGAAGGGTCTTCGTGCGGTCCACGTAGAACTGCAGCGCTCTAGCCACATTGAGCGAGTGCAAAGTCCTCCTGGCCGGCGACAAATGCAACGGGAAAAAAACAGGTAACACCAAGGGTTCGTTGAGATGGAAGTGCGACGGCACCTTGGGCATGAAGGAGGGGTGCATCCTCAGCACTACCCTCATCTCGTGGAATGTGAGGTATGGAGGTTTACAGGAGAGGGCCTGGATCTCTCCCACTCGTCGTGTGGAGGTGATGGCCACAAGAAACACTGTCTTCCATGATAGGAATTTCAACGGTGCCGAATGCAGCGGCTCGAATGGCAGTCTCATGAGCCTGCTCGGCACCACGTTGAGCTCCCACACTGGGGCCGGAGCCTTCACCGGCGGGAATGTCCGGAACAGTCCTTTCATGAACTCCCTCACCAAGCGATGGGACCACAGAGATGATCGCCCCAGAGTTCTGGTGTAGCGGGAAATAGGAGATCCACTTGATCCTGCCGCAGTTCCCACTCGTGGCACGAGCGCATCTCCCTTCTGAGTGAGTCGGAGTTGGTGTTCTTTATTCCTGCCAAATGGAAGGGTACCAGAAACATCCCTTGGGCGACGGCCCATTGCCACAGATCCTGGGCCTCCTTGGATAGGGCTGAGGATCTGGTGCCTCCCTGCTTCCGTATGTAGAACATTGTGGTGGTGTTGTCGGTGAAGATCCTTACCACCTTTCCTTTGAGGGATGGAAGGAACGTCCTGAGGGCCCAGAACACGGCTCGGAGCTCCAGGACATTGATGTGTAGTGACCTCTCCTTTGGGAGCCAAAGGCCTCTTGCGTGGAGATCTCTGGTGTGCACTCCTCATATCTCCAGGGAGGCATCTGTCGTCCCCGTTTCCTGATGAGTTGGGGTCTGGAAGTCCATGCCCGCCGCCAGATGCGGGCGGGTGCCCCACCACCGGAACGTTTGCGGAAGGTCTCGTTGAGCGAGATCCTGTCTTCGAAGCTGCCCACCGCTTGCATCCAACGAGCATCGAGGAACTCCTGTAGCGGTCGCATCTGCAGTCTGCATAGGTAGATGCACAAGGACATCATGCCGAGAAGGGACTTGATGGATCTTTCCCTGGCCATGTCCATGATCGACAGCCGTTGCACCTTGCCCAGGATGGCCTTCGTCCTTTCCTCCGGAGAAGCCAATCGACCACTGTGTCGAGCCTGGCCCCCAGGAACAGGGCAACTTGCGACGGTACAAAGTGGGATTTCGCGAAGTTGATCGAAAATCCTAGATCTGTGAGCAGTTGAACGGTCTTCGCTGTGTGATCGACGGCGAGTTCTTTTTACCTTGCTCGGATGAGCCAATCGTCCAGGTAGGAGTAGACATGGATCCCCTGCAGGCGCAGCCGCGCCGCCACTGGTGCTAGGCACTTGGTGAACACCCTGGGCGCCGACTTCAATCCGAAGGGAAGGGCCTTGAACTGATAGTGTCGCCGTTGGACCACGAATCGCAGGAATTTTCGATGTCCTTTTAGAATGGAGATGTGAAAGTAGGCATCCTCCAAGTCCAGCGACGATAGGAAGTCGCCTTCTTCCAGCTGTCCCAGCATGTGCTGGAGGGTGACAATCCGGAACCTCTGGGACTTGATGTACCTGTTTAGACGACAAAGATCCAGGATGGGTCGTCAACCGCCGGTCTTTTTCCTCACGAGGAAGTATCTTGAGTACATTCTGGAGCCCCAGAGCCTCTTTGGAACGAGCTTGATGGCTCCCTTTTTTAGCATCGCCCATACCTCCAGCAGCAGTTCAGGGATGTGGTTTTCCTTCCTGGCCACGGGTGGAATCTCCACGTGCGTTTTTGTCTTCGTGATTGCAGTAGAGGCATCGAGAATGGCAGGGCAGCTACTGAACAGCTTGGATCCGGGCGTCGTTTTTCCTTTGTCCTGGGCCATGTCCACGCGGGGTAGGCCTCAAAGATCTTCCGGAATCTACCAAGAAGCGAAACTCGACAAAAAATTCACCCTTGAGGGGCGAAATTCCGAAACGGGTCCCTGTTGATCGGAAGTAGAAATGGTGGAGCTTGAGGCTCGACTGACCGAAAAAATGAGGTTGAACTCTTTGAAAAATCACAAAACACAGTAAAAGCTCAAGAGCTATAGCACGAGGACTCCCAACACTTGAACGTGCGGGAAAAATCTGAAGATGGCTGCCAGAGGAGGGGCTTAGGTAGAGGGCAGTCATTGGCTGGGGGCAGTATGACCCAGAGACCAATGATTGGTTATTAGGAGAAAGACAGTTCAGAAACGAAACTGATTTTTTCTTTACCAAGGATTCCCAGCCTGATGACGGAGATTATTCATGAGCATGTGAATCCATGCCAGACCCCATGCTGGAGAAGCACTGTTTATATATAGTATCAGGATGCCCACAACACTAAACCCTGATGTTTCTCTTGCAAACTTAGCGATGAGAGATGTCAGCATTGCTGCTTTCCTACGCTTGACTAAGACAATGGGCCTCATCACGAGTTGACCGGTAACACCGGCACTAATAGCGCTGGTGCTATCTGCCCTACTGCCAAACCCACCGGCGCTATTAGCGCGGGATTACGGGTTTGGCGGATTTGGAAATCCCCATTCCCCATTGAGCCCATTCGGGAATGCCCCATTCCCCATCGGGCTCAATGGGGACATTTTGCGCTCATACCGCCGGCGGATTTCCCGCCGCCAGTATGAGTGTGAATTTTCGACGGATTTCCCCCCAGCTCAGAGTTGGGGAGAAATCCGCCAAAGCCCTGATTTGGCGGACCCTTAAATCCGGCGGTAACAGCGCTACCGCCGGATTTAAGGGTTACCGCCAGGCTCATGATGAGGCACAATGTCTGCATAATTGCCTCTGGTCGTCGGCTTAAGCCCCAGATGAACAAGTTACTTACCAACTGGTAACGTTCTTTCGAGTGGATGTTCCTCAACGTATTCCTCATCTTAGATGTATTCCATCCAGCTTTGCGGCTGTTCGGAAATTTTTTCGGCAGAGGGCGCCGTGCGTCAATGTCGTCGAGTCGATGGTCCCTCGAAGGCCTCCGTCGAGGGTGACTTCATCGGGTGTATAAGTAGCACACGCGGCGCCCGTTGGCCTCAGTTCTGTTTTTCCCCTCTTTTGTATCTGTGATCTTGTACTGTGTAGATTGTTCCGGTAGACAGGTATCAGCCTTGCGAGATTTGAGATGGCAATAACCCAGAGAAAATCTACAGAGGCGTAGGTTGGGAGGGCGATGAGGAATACGTTGGAGGAACATCCAATCGAAAGAACGTTACCAGTTGGTAAGTAACTTGTTCTTCGAGTGGATTGTCCTCCAACGTATTCCTCATCTTAGATAGGATCCCAAAGCAGAATTTTGCATAGTTCCTCTGGAGGAGGGGTCAGATTTTTTCCACCAATGCCTTTAGATGGCGGAATAAAGCACTGCTTTTCCAAAAGTCAGTTCCCTAGACTGGGAAGCATCCAGGCTATAGAATTTTGAGAAGGTGTGAAGTGAAGACCAAGTTGCTGCTTCGCAAATGGACCTTATTGGGACACCTATTTGAAGGACTGTGGAAGAGGCGATGCCTCTGGTGGAATGAGCCCTTAACCCTTCTGGTGGGTCTTTTTGTGCTAGTCTGTAGCATTCTGAAATGCAAAGCACGATCCAGCGTGAAATTGTCTGTTTTGTTACTGATTGACCCAGTTTTCTTCCTGTGTAGCCTATAAACAACTGGTTGTCCACTCTAAGCCTAGAAAGTCTAGAGATGTAAAAGCTTAAAGCTCTTTTTGGGTCCAGTCTGTGTAATCTTTCTTCCTCCTTAGAAGGATGAGGTGGAGGATAGAATGAGGGTAAAACAATTTTCTGACTTAAATGAAAATCAGATATTGCCTTCGGTAAAAATGATGGTTTAACCCCCAATACAACTCTGTCCCTTGGAACACAGTATAGGGTGGCCCAGAAGACAGTGCGGGCAATTCGCTCACTCTTCTTGCTGATGTTAGAGCAACTAAAAAGGCTGTTTTCCATGTTAATAATCTTAATGGACACGTGTGCATAGGCTCAAAAGGGGCACACATTAAGAATTTTAAGACTAAATTTAGGTCCCAAATCGGTACTTGAAATGGGTGAGGAGGAAACACATTAGTGAGACCTTTTAGAATTGTGTTATCAAAGGAATTTTGAAGTAGGAGCATTCTTCCGATGAGCGCTTGAAAATGGAAAGCGCTGCAAGTTAACCTTTTATTGTCCTGATATTCAGACCTCTATGTGCTAGGGTCAGAAGGAAAGATAGTACTTCCGGAATAGAACATAGAAAAGGATCGACATTTTTTCCCCTGAACCAGTTGCAAAACTTTTTTCCAACGGCAACGGTGCCGTGACTTTGTTGCTGGCCTTCTTGCCGAAAGCAACACCTCCATAAAATCATCTGGAAGGTTCCAATCCCTGTATCTCAGCCTTTCAGATACCAAGCATGAAGGTTGAGTGTTCTGACCTCTGGGTGGAGAACCTGACCTTCCATTTGAGAGAGAAGGTTCTCTCTCTGAGGAAGACGTACTGGAGGACAGATGGACATAGTTAGAAGGTCCGGATACCACGTTCTCCTGGCCCAATCCGGAGCAATTAGTATCATGCTGTTCCCGAAGCGTCTCAGCCTCCTGATGATCTGAGGAATGACGGGAATCGGAGGGAACGTGTACAATAGTGGGAAATTCCAATCCACCACGAACGCGTCCCCCAGGGATCCTCTCGGGGGAAATTCCCTTGAGCAATACCTTTCGCATTTTCGGTTGGTACTGGTTGCGAAAAGGTCTACCTGAGGGGTTCCCCAAAGGGCGAAGATCTCTTGAATGACTTCCAGAGCCAATTCCCATTCGTGGGATACCGTGCTCTGCCTGCTCAGAGCATCTGCCGTCATATTCTCTTCCCCCGGCTAGATGAGAGAATCGCCCAATAGCAGAGCCGCATTGCCTCTCTGCACAGGGGTAGTGACCCCACACCTCCTCTTTTGTTTAAGTAGTGCATGGCCATTGTGTTGTCCGTCATCATCAGGACATTATTTCCCCTGACAGATGGCAGGAAGGCCTTCAGCGCTAGTCTGATTGCCCTCAGCTCAAAAAGGTTGATATGTAGTTTGGACTCCGATGGAGACCAACGACCGTTTATTGTCAAATCATTGGCATGTGCTCCCCACCCCAGGAGTGAGGTGTCCATCACTACTGTGATCTCTGGCCATGGTTGCCAAAAAGCTTCTCCCTTTAGGATGTTCTCTGCACAGGTCCACCAAATAAGGTCTTTCTGACCTTGTTCGGAATCTGAAGATCCGTAATTTGACCCGAGAACTGGGACCATTGAGTCTTTAGGGCCCATTGAAGGGATCTCATCCTCAAGCGTGCCTCTGGCACCAGAAAGATGCAGGATGCCATGAGGCCGAGCAACCTTAAAAAGTTGTAAGCCTGGAGATTTTGGGCATTTTGGAATTTGGAAACCATCTGAAGAATGTCTTGAGCCCTCGTCTTGGGAGGCGAGCTCTTTCCCAAGGATGTGTCTAATACAGCTCCTATGTACTGAAGCTGTTGGGAAGGTGTCATTTGAGACTTCTTTAAATTGAGGGAGAAGCCCAGTTTGTGGAGGAAGTGGCAGGTGACTTTCAGATGATCAGTGCTTGCTCGGCAGAGCGCGCTCTGATCAACCAATCGTCCAGGTAGGGGTAGACATGAATCCCCCCCTCTCCTGTGGTGCGCTGCCACCACTACCATTAACTTGGTGAAGACCCTCGGGCGGAGGTCAACCCGAATAGCAGGACTCGAAACTGATAGTGTGAGTCGCCAACTACGAACCTCAGGTATTTTCTGTATTTGAGATGAATTGGCACATGAAAATAAGCATCCTGGAGGTACAATGACACCAACCAGTCCTGGAGTTGAAGGGCCTGAAGGATCTGAGAAAGGGTAACCATCTTGAACTTGTCCTTCCTGAGGAACTTGTTCAAGTTTCTTAAGTCCACGATGGGTCTCAGTCCTGTCCTTTTTGGGGATCAAAAAATACGGGGAGTACCAACCCTTGTTCCTCTCCGCTGCAGGTACTGGTTCTATAGCACCTTTCTCCAGCAGGGTTAGAACTTCCTGCTGTAGGAGCAGGTTTGAAAGTTTCAACAGGTGTCTCCCTGGTGGATTGCTTTGAGGTTGCTTTAGAAAAGGAAGGCAATAGCCTCGGGCTATTATTTCTAGAGCCCAAACATCTGAAGTAATGGCTCCCCATTCTTGCAGATGCTGCGACAGCCTGCCTCCTACAAGTGTTTTGTGGTGCAAGTCCTCAAAGTGGTTTTGTGGCGGATGTTGCAGCTGCTGATGGCAAAGAGGCTGTAACTGGAGCTGGTTTAGCACGTTTTCCTCGTCCACCACGAGTGGCCTTTCTTTGGCCCCTTTGGCCATTCCTCTCGTCTTCCCGTATGAGGTGTAATAACGATAGGATCGTCCCCTCCATGATTGCCCTTGCGCACAAAAAGGCTGCGGTTGCCTAATAGCAGCTCCTAAGGATTTTGCCGCTGCTTTTGAGGTCTGCAACCTCTCAAGGCTCTTGTCAGCCTTGTTGCCAAAAAGGTGAGACCCGTCAAAAGGCATGTTCAGGAGGCGGTTCTGTACGTCCGGTGCAAAACCTGACTTCCGTAACCACGCAAACCTGTGCATTACTGTGCTAGTGCCCATGGACCTGCTTACACTATCCGCAGTGTCCAATCCATATTGAAGGGATTCCTGCATGGCCTCCTTTCCATCTCTAATGATGGCTAGGAAACCTTCCCTTTCTTCCCCTTCTGGTATGTGCTCTGCCGCCATTGCGATGCACTCCCACATAGTGTACGAAAATTTTGCCAAGGCACATGTGGAGTTGGCAGATTTTAATGCCATGCTCCCGGCTGAAAATACCTTCCGTGCCCAACCATCCACATGCTTATCATCCCTGTCTGGAGGGATAGACGGGTACGCAAGTTTGTTGGAAGCTGTGGCTGCCTGTATGACCAAACTCTCGGGAGTTGGATTTTTGACAGATAGCCGGGGTCGCTACTGGCTGGGCGGTATTTTGATGCGAGGGATTTATTTACCGGAGGAATAGGATCCGGAGTTTCCCAATTCTTAGCCACCCTGTTTTGTCCAATATGTCTGTTAAATCGTGCTGGACGAATTGGGCTGATGGTCTAGCCCATCCCAAGTAATCTACCACCTTGGTCATTAACTGACAGTAAGATGGACTGGCATGCTCTCCTGGATCTGGTCTACCGAAGTCATTCTCAGGAGAAGTGTCAATGCCACTTGCATTGTGTAAAGACTCCACCAAATCCCTCATTCTGCTTTCCTCTGAGATCAAGGATTCTGGGACATTTGGGGTGCCATATTCCAATCCAAAAGGTACATTTTCCTCCCCAGATCTCTCCTGTTCCTCAAAGATTGAGGTCAAGGATTTGAAAACTCCTTCCTAGGGAGAGGCTTGAAAACCTTCTCTGGGAGACGAGGAGGAAGAGGTGTAGTACCAGGCTCTGAAGGAACTACATGTTTATTTTAACTTTTTCCTTCTCTTTTTCTGGCTGCCCTGGCTTGCTTGGAGCCTTTGGCGCCAAGGGTTTTGGCGTTGACGTCGATAAAGGTGTTGACGCTGTCTGACATAGTGGTCGTTGACAGGGTCTGCTTCCAAGGCATCGAGGCGGCCTTTGACGGTTTCCCCTTTGAAGTGTGATAGGTCTCGGACGGCGTCGGTGACCTCGAGCGGTCGACTTGTCTCGAGGGTTTATTGCTTGGCGTCCTGGAAGGTTCCCTATCCTTCCTTTTACGATCACCCGGGCTCGAGGGCGCGCGAGTGTCGGAATGATGACGCTCCCGGCCGGCTTCCGAAGAAGGCGCGGACCGAGGCTTCGCCTTCTCAAACACCTCCATCATTTTGACCCTGAATGCTTCCCACTCTTCGGTAGACGAATGTTTTGTGGGGCATTTCATTTTCGGAGACTCGTCTGACGACGAGGTGGAGGGAGACCTATGGTGTTGTTTCTTCGACTTTTTCGACGAAGACGAGCGATGAGAATCGCTTCGAGATCGAGATCGATGCCTTTCGCGTCGAGGAGATTTTTCCCCATGGGGTCTCGACTCAACGCTAGAGGCTTTTCGATCCTTCGACCTACCTGTAGCTTTACTCTCCTTTCTCGCAAGGCCTTCCCCGTCATCGCCGGACACTTCGAACAGGCCTCCATGTCGTGGCCTTCCCCGAGACACCACAAACACTTGCGGTGCGGGTCCGTGATCGACATTTTTTAGCCACACGACTTGCATTTCTTAAAACCCGATCTCGGGGTCGTGGTCGGCGTCGATGACGAGGACATAATTACTTCTCGTTATATTATATTTCTTGACAGAACTCGAGGCGCGCCGAATGTCCAAAGCAACGTAACTGCGGAAAAACGGAACTGAGGCCAACGGGCGCCGCGCGTGCTACTTATACACCCGATGACGTTACCCTCGACGGAGGCCTTCGAGGAACCATTGACTCGATGACATCGACGCATGGCGCCCTCTGCTGAAAAAGATTCTGAAGAGCAGCAAATCTGGATGGAATACATCTAAGAAGAGGAATACGTTGGAGGACACAATCCACTCGAAACTATAAATGTTGACGTATCTCAATGTTGTTCCCATTAACTACACGTTTTGGGTTTCCAAGAAATACATAATTTTAGTTTTCTTGAAATTAAGGTCAGTGCACGTACACCAGCATACTTGTATAATTCGCAAGGATCACAAGATGGTCAGCATGTGACAGACAGCAGACCTTTACATAGCCAAGTTTTGGAGAGCAGCTATCGATTCTACAGAGAACACCAGGGAGATCAGACGGATGGTTATTAAAGAGCAGAGGAGCTACTACACAGCCATGTTTTACACCTTTGTTAATGATTATAGACCCAGTAACCGCTCCCCTACTGTCTAGCCTGACCTGAACACTGGTGTTCTCATGCAAACTCCCAATTATAAGGAACAAGTTACTTACCTGTAACTGTTGTTCTCCAGCATGGGTCTGGCATGGATTCACATGCTCATGAATATTCCCCGTCGTCAGGCTGGGAATCCTCGGTAAAGAAAAAACCAGTATCAGTTTAGTTTCTGATCTGTCTTTCGTAGTAATAACCAATCACTGGTCTCTGCGTCATACTGACCACAGCCAATGACTGCCCTCCACCTAAGCACCGCCTCTGGCAGCCATCTTCAGATTTGGAAGCACGTGAAGTGGCAGTATGACCAAGTGAAGAGCCGCAGAGGGGTAGGCGGGAGGGTTCGCATGTGAATCCATGCCAGACCCATGCTGGAGAACAACAGTTACAGGTAAGTAACTTGTTCCTTCTCCAGCATGGGGTCTGGCATGGATTCACATGCTCATGAATAAAGAATACATAGCAGTACACACATGCACAACCACGGGGGGTGGCAAAGGCTCAACATTAAGCATTACATCAAACTCAACATTAAGCATCTTACCTCCTCACCAGGCTCACCTCAGGCGAACAGGTTGCGCAGCACTGCTTGGCCGACCCTGGACTCCTCCCTGGAATCCCGATCGACGCAGTAGAATTTTGTGAAGGTGTGCGTCGACCTCCACGTAGCAGCCCTGCATATGTCCAGCAGGGGCACACCAGAAAGGAACGCTGTGGTAGCTGCGATCGCTCTGGTGGAATGGGCTCTCGGACGGCCAGGCAGCGGTCGGTTTGCCAACCGATGACAGTACATGATACAGCCGGAGAGCCATCTGGAAATGGAAGCCTTCGAGAGAGCCTTCCCCTGATTGACAGGTCCAAAGTTCACAAAGAGTTGTGACGTCTTCCGAAAACCCTTCGTGCGGTCCACGTAGAACTTCAGCGCTCTAGCTACATCCAGCGAGTGCAAAGTCCTCTCAGCCGGCGACGAAGGCGACGGGAAGAACACAGGTAACACCAAGGGTTCGTTGAGATGGAAGTCCGACGGTACCTTGGGCATGAAGGAGGGGTGCGTCCTGAGCACTACCCTCGTGTCGTGGAAAGTCAAGTACGGGGCCTTGCAGGAAAGGGCCTGGATCTCTCCCACTCGTCGTGCGGAGGTGATGGCCACAAGAAAAGCTGTTTTCCACGATAGAAACTTCAACGGGGCCGAGTGCAGAGGCTCGAACGGAGGTCCCATGAGCTTGGTCAGCACCACGTTGAGCTCCCACGCCGGGGCCGGAGCCTTCACCGGCGGGAACGATCTGAACCGTCCCTTCATGAACTCTTTCACCAGACGATGAGACCACAAGGACGTCCGCCCCGTGGTTCTGGTGTATCGGGAGATCGCAGCAAGATGAATCTTGATGGACGCGTGTGCCAGACCAGCTTTGGCCAGCATCAGCAGGTACGGCAGTACTTGGGGGGCCGTAATCCGTAGAGGGTTAATCTTCTGTGCGTGGCACCAGACAGAGAACCTCTTCCATTTGTGTCCGTAGCATTTAAGAGTCGAGGACGCCCTGGCCTTTGCAAGAACCTCTCTGCAATCGGCCGGTATGTCGTATCCTCCAAACTCTAGCGCTGCAGGAGCCAGGCCTGCAAGTTCAGCGACTTCGGGTCGTGGTGGAGGATGGCGCCTCCTTCCCTGGAGAGTAGATCCGCGTCCGCCGGCAGCTTGATCGGTGGGGACGCTGACAAGTCCAGAAGGTCCGGGAACCATATCTGCCTCGGCCACGCAGGTGCGACGAGGATCATCCTGCACCGTGACCTCTTGAGCTGGTTGACGAGCCGGATTAGCAGAGGCAAGGGAGGGAACGCGTAGAGGAACAGGCCCTCCCAGGGGAACGAGAAAGCATCACCCATGCTCCTCGTCTGGGGAAATCTGCTGGCGAACCTCCGGCACTTGGTGTTCGTCGCCGTCGCGAACAGGTCGATCTGGGGTGTGCCCCACCGTCGGAAGAGGCGATCCACCAGATCCTGCCGTAGTTCCCACTCGTGGCACGAGCGCAGCTCCCTGCTGAGTGAGTCGGCGATGGTGTTTTTTATCCCTGCCAGATGAAACGGCACCAGAAAAATCCCTTGGGCAACGGCCCAATGCCACAGGTCCTGCGCCTCCTTGGACAGCGCTGGGGACCTGGTTCCGCCCTGTTTCCTGATGTAAAACATGGTGGTGGTGTTGTCGGTGAAGATCCTCACCACCTTGCCCTTGAGGGACGGAAGGAAGGACCTGAGGGCCCAAAACACTGCACGGAGCTCCAGGACGTTGATATGCAGGGACTTCTCCGTCGGGAGCCAGAGTCCCCTTGCGTGCAGATTTTCGGTGTGCGCTCCCCACCCTTCCAGGGAGGCATCCGTGGTCACAGTCTCCTGGTGGGCTGGGGTCTGGAAGTCCATGCCCGCCGTCAGATGCGCGCGGGTGCCCCACCACCGTATCGCTCGTCGGAAACTCTCGTCGAGCTTGATCCTTTCCTCGAAGCTGCCCGTCGTCTGGATCCAGCGCGCATCCAGGAATTCTTGCAACGGGCGCATCCGGAGCCTGCACATGGGAATGAGGTAGATGTAGGAAGACATCATCCCGAGGAGGGACTTGATGGACCTCACTTTGGCCGCGTCGGCCACCAACATCCGTTGCACCTTGCCCAAGATGGTCCTGGTCCTCTCCTCCGACGGGGAGGCCAGAAGGGACACTGTGTCGAGCCTGGCTCCCAGAAACAGTGCGACTTGCGCGGGCACCAGGTGGGATTTGGCGTAGTTCACGGAGAATCCCAGGTCCGTGAGGAGTTGGACGGTCCTTGCCGTGTGGACCACGGCGAGCTCCCTCGTCTTGGCGCGGATGAGCCAGTCGTCCAGGTAGGGGTAGACGTGAATCCCCTCGCGGCGCAGCTGCGCCACCACCGGTGCGAGGCACTTGGTGAATACCCTGGGTGCCGACCGTAGTCCGAAGGGAAGGGCTTTGAACTGGTAATGACGCCCTTGGACAACGAATCTGAGGAATTTGCGGTGCCCCTTTAGGATGGGAATGTGGAAGTAGGCATCCTCCAAATCCAACGACGATAGGAAGTCTCCTTCCTCCAGCTGACCCAGGACGTGCTGGAGGGTGACCATCCGGAACTTCTGCGCCTTGATGAACTTGTTCAGACGTCGCAGGTCTAGGATGGGGCGCCATCCTCCCGTCTTCTTCTTCACGAGGAAGTATCTCGAGTAGACTCCGGAGCCCCGAAGCCTCTTCGGGACGAGTTCGATGGCGCCCTTTCTGAGCATCGCCTTTACCTCCAGGAGAAGTTGAGGGACGTGAAGTTCTTTCCTGGCCACGGGGGGGACGCGCGGGCACCTTCTTTGAAACTCGAGCGCGTGGCCCCGGGCCAGGGCGTCCAGCACCCAACGGTCGGTGGAGATGGACTCCCATACGCTGACGAAGCCCGCCAGCCGGCCTCCCACCGGGGTGCTTCGGTGGGGGCCCGACCCCACGGCCGGTTCAATCCTGCTTGGACGCGGCCTTGCCGCCTTGACCTCCTTGGCGACGACGGCGGGGTCCGCTAGACTTGCCTCGTCCTCTGTAGGCCTCTTGCGACGACGAGCGGGCCGCTTGACGGTAGGAAGCGAAACCGCCGCCGGAACCTTTGGAGGCGCCCTTGCCTCCGCCGCTCCGAAAGGGCGTCCGTCGTTGCAGGACTCCAAGGGCCCGGGCCGTCTCAGTATCCGCCTTGATGGCCTGAAGGGAATCGTCCACTGTCTTCCCAAACAGGTTGTTCCCGTCGAAGGGCATGTCCAGGACTCTGGTCTGGACGTCCTGCCGGAAGTCCGTAGCTTTGAGCCATCCACGACGTCGAAGGCAAACGCCGTTGCCCAGCTGGCGGAACCCGGTGTCGGCGATGTCCGTCGCCACGGTGATGGCGTGGTCCGAGGCCACCTCACCTTCCTGCAGGATCTCAAGGGCCTCCGCCCTCTTGTCGTCCGGCAGAAAATCCAGCAGGGGAGCTATCTTGTACCAGAGCTCCCTGTCATAGCGGGACACGATAGCCAAGGCGTTGGCCGCTTTAATCGTCGTCGCTGCCGACGAGATGACTCTACGTCCCATAGCATCCAATTTCTTTCCCTCGCCGTCCGGCGGGGAAGTCGATGTGGAGGCCGCACCCCCCCCCGCTTTCTTCCTGGCTGCCGCGGAGACGACGGAGTCCGGGGTAGGCTGCGCCCGGAGGCACAGGGGGGCCGTGTCCGGGACCCAGTACTTTTTCTCGTACCGGTCTCTTCTAGCTGGCGTCGTGGAAGGGTTCTTGAGGAGGGAAAGGCCCTCATCCCAAATGTCGTCCAACAGAGGCACTGCGAGGACCGTCTTCCTCTTGGCCTCGCGCCGCTGATAAAGGAAGCCTTCCTTTTTCTTCTCCTCAGGGCAGAGTTGGAAAAGCTCGGAAGCCCTGGAGATCATGGAGTGGAAAGATCCGATCTCGTCGGGCGGAGAAGCCCTGGCGGGAGGCGACGACGGAAAATCCTCGTCGTATGCCTCGTCGTCCGTACCCGTCGCTGCCGTGTCAGTCCCTGTATCATCCCCTCGGGTGGACGGGGAGGAGGGCTGGAAGGGGCGCGACGGTTGAAAAGGAGGTGGTGGATGGATCCTTCTTTTCTTGGTAGGGGGAACACCAGAAGGTCCCGGTTCTGGATCCCCCGACGGGAGAGGTTCCTCCGTCGGTAACGGTAGCCTCGTCCTTATCTCGGAGCATAAGGACTGTATGGCCAACAAAATGGCCGCCGAGTTGTCTTGCGGCACTGGCAGAGGGGAATCCGACGGGCGAGCAGGGGCCCCGTCGGTATCCTCGACGATGTCGTCGTCGTCACCTGCGTCGGGGTCCATTCCGACCGGCTGGCCTTCTTCCACGCCTAGGCCGTGGCTTAAGACCTCGATCAGCTCCTCTTCTGAGGTTGAGGCCGAATCTCCGACGACGCCCTGACCCCCCTTCTTCTTCCCCACGGAGGGTTTCACGGGGGTCCTATCGATGGGCACAAAGGAAGACTCCCTCCGAGGAGGCAGGGAGATTCTGGGCCCTGAGGTCGCCACCACTGGTGCAGCCACCACAGGCTGAGCCAGGGCCGCCGCGACCGTTTCGATAGAGGGCTTGGTCGGATGGATCAAGGCCTTCACCACCTTAGGTGCGCTCACCGCCTTATCCTTGAGGGAGGGGGCACTGCCACGCTCCTCCTCTGCCTTAGAGCTCGACCGGGGCCTCTCCAGGAGCTTCGCCGGGTGCTCGGCCTTCCTCTTACCCGACCCAGAGCGTTGGCTCGTGGTTGATGGTGCCGGGGAGGGTGCGCCCTGCCTGGCGCCCGTAGAGCCCGACCGTTCGGCGCTCCCGGTGCCAGCGGACTCGCGGTGCTTGGCCTTATGTTGGGCCCCCGTCGCCGGGGCGCCCTCAAAGGTCTTAGAAGACCGCTCGGATTTCTTCTTCTTCTCGCCAGACGGGCTCTTACCCTCCAGCCAGTTGGCGAGACGTTGATGGCGGTCCTTCATGGTCTGTTCCGACATGTTGCCGCAAAACACACAGTCCTTCTCCACGTGCGTCTTGTCCTCATGAAGGCAGTAAAGGCAGAAAGAGTGTTCGTCCTCCTTGAAGACGTTCTGCAGCTGGCATCCAGGGCAGACCCTGAACAGCTTTCCGGGCGTCGAGCTTCCCTTCTCCTGGGCCATCTCCGAGACCGGGCCTGAGAAGCTCCTGGATTCCTCCGAAGTGTAGCTCGACGAAATCTTCACCCTTGAGGGGCACAGATGAATCCGACACGGGTCCCCGTTGATCGGATGTAGGATCGGTGGAGCTTGAGGCTCTTTTGACCGAAAGAATCGAAGTTTTTTGTGAAAAAAGCGCGAAAAATAGCACTAACGCTCGAGAGCAATAGCACGAGGATCCCAACACATGAACGTGCGGTAAAAATCTGAAGATGGCTGCCAGAGGCGGTGCTTAGGTGGAGGGCAGTCATTGGCTGTGGTCAGTATGACGCAGAGACCAGTGATTGGTTATTACTACGAAAGACAGATCAGAAACGAAACTGATACTGGTTTTTTCTTTACCGAGGATTCCCAGCCTGACGACGGGGAATATTCATGAGCATGTGAATCCATGCCAGACCCCATGCTGGAGAATTGTTAATTTATAACAGGAGTGGTTTCTAAGCATGGGTTCGGGATTCAAACCTGTGTTGCGCTGCATTGTCTTGCTTCCAAGACAAAAGCGTTGCCCCTGAGCTATCCTTCCTTTCCTCAATGGCACAAAGGATACACCAGGGACAGCTACAGACTCCATAAATCTTATTTTGTGGGCCACCCCGGAGCCAGGCCTAAAGTCTGTTTGAAATTTGTCAAGCAGCTGTGTAGTCTACCCATTTTGTTTTATTTTGTCAAGATGAAGCGATGCAAAGATTTTTGACTGTTACATCAAGTAATGAGAGCAGTCTGTAGTTTGAGGGCTCTGCACGTTTGCTTGTTTTAAAGACCGGCACTAATAATGCTTTTCTCCAGGATGCTGATATTACACCATCAGTGCAGACTTTACAAAACAGGATCTCCAATATTTTAGCCCATGACTGCGTTTCTTTTTTCAATACCATGTTTGCAAGTCCATTCGGACCTGGGGATCGGGAACCTTTGGGCCTGGCTATTCTCTGTGCTATAACACCTGTCGATTACAATATTGAAGCCTCCAGACACTGTGGTGTTATCTGCAGTGACCGCACATGGGAGTAACAACGTTCTGGATTATATAATCCCGCCATTGCATTGAACTGACAGCGCTCACAGCCAAGTTGTCTTTGCCAGCTCTTGCTCTGCCTAGAAGTTTACATATTTTCTTTGGTCTTTTGTGTTCACCTCCACCAAGTGTTGCCATTGTACATTTCTGTGTGACATGCACCACCATTTGATCCACCGACTATACTTGTTTTTGATCGACCTGATCACCTTGATCTTAGTATAAATTATAGGAGAGTCAAGTTTGATATTCTGGAAGGCCTTTCCATTTCCCTCTTGGCATCTCTAACTTCCTTATCGAAGTAGTGCTGTGGGGTCGCTTTAATGAATATTATGTAACATTTTTCATAAAAAAATAATTCTCGACTCTTGGTTTGGATGTGTGGTTTTTGTCAAATATCTTATCATTTTCAGTTGAGGAGCTGGTTCCAGTAAGTCACGTGCCTGGGTGACTCATGACTGAACTACAGCGCCGACAGCTGTTCCATAATGGTAGGCATGCAGTAAAGCATCCTCATTGTCCTGAGCTATCAAACCAGGGGACGCCATCTTGAATCCATTTGGCAGCACCTACCATGCAGACAGCTACCAAGAGCTACTTTTGGCTCCCCAGTTCAAGTGGTGCCTTACAAACATGCATATGTGACATTAACTTTGAGTGTTTGAAAAAATATGTTAATAAAGAGAAACTAGGACATATCTTGGACACATTTAAACATAATGGGTCATAAATTATAGCCAAACAATTACTGTGCATCTCGCCTGGAAGTTAGATTTGTGGTGTGCTGTGTACCCGCTCCTAGTTAACTAGCCGTAGGTCCTGTTGAGGGGGGGTGTGGGGGTGGGGACGATCCTGGCACCCAGGCTCATTGGACCTTAATTCTGAGCCCTGCAGTGTGCACTGGGCAGAGTTCTGCATGGGCTTGCTCATTGTTATTCATGAACCTGATGACCCAGGTTAGCAGGGCTATTAATCCATTTTCATGAATAACAGAGTTGGATGGTGAGAATGCTGGGCACTGATGCTAGCCATGTTCGCACACTGCTCCACTCAGCCAGGATGATATTGCTGCAAATTCTCTACTGTAGTCTGCAATTCATCACGAGTACTGACAAGTGTGCTGTTCGGAACCTGTTTGTGTCCTGTGTAAGCAGTCTGCCTTCTCTTTCAGCCAGGAGGAGGGGTTAAAAACCCCAGCTTGGTGCGGAGCGCCATAGAGTCTGCAGTTCAAGACAGGAAACGGAGAACACTCTTACTGTCATCAATCCTTTGACGTGAGTAACCTGCTGCTGGAAGAGTGGGGAGTGGCCACTGTGTTTCCTTCCTTCCTTCTAGTTACTGTAACTGCAGGTTTCTCTGTTTACAAGGCCTCATATGACTTAGAAACTCGTTTGATAGCTCTTTCTCTTCCGGCCTCACTCCATTCAGTGCTGTCTTCCACTACAAGCCCCTCGGCTTCCCCCCTGGCTCCTGTATCACTTTCACAATCCTAGCAAATGAAGCAGCACTGCTTAAAAATGTCAGGTATGGAGGATGTTACGGCCCCGCCTCTGATGGACTCGGCTCCCTGCACTCTCCAGTCTCTGTTGCAAGCTGAATCCTACTGGTATCAACTAAGTAAGGATTTAGTGCCCTTCCCCCTTGCAGATAAGCAACCCTTCCGTATTGCGACGAGCACAGGAAGTGGGCAAGGACTACTCTTGTCACCTGCACAGCTGAGGAATTTATTGCGGGATGCGGTTCCTCCGTTTTCTGCCTCTTTGATGAAGAAAGTGCGCTTTCATCCTACTCCGCAAGCTTCAACCCCAATGTTTAAAGCCATAGTTGGCCCCGCTAAATCGGTTCCTGCAAGGACTCGGCCACAGGCTGCCGGGGCCAACGTATTTCAATTTGGCAATCCTCAGTGCCAATCAAGATACCAAGGAAAGTTTGCCCCTAGAGGGCGGCTTTCCAAGCTCTGACATCACCTCTAACATTCCTGCAAGTGGGAACGATTCTTTTCTTGCGTTCCTGTCAAAAAACAGGTACATCCTTAAATAAATCATAGATCTGGAACTTTGCTCCTTTTTCAGTGGGGAGGGAGCTTGGTCCCCTATTTCCCCACCAGAAATGTCACACACACACAACAAGAATATTTCCACTTCAGCTGCCTTGGAGCTCGACCAGGATGGAACAAGTTACTTACCTGTAACTGGTGTTCTCCAACATGGGTCTGCCATGGATTCACGTGCTCATGAATATTCCCCGTCGTCAGGCTGGGAATCCTCGGTAAAGAAAAAATCAGTATCAGTATCAGTTTTGTTTCTGATCTGTCTTTCGTAGTAGTAACCAATCACTGATCTCTGCGTCATACTGACCACAGCCAATGACTGCCCTCTACCTAAGCCCCGCCTCTGGCAGCCATCTTCAGATTTGGTAGCACATGAAGTGGCAGTATGACCAAGTGAAGAGCCGCAGAGGGGTAGGTGGGAGGGTTCGCATGTGAATCCATGCCAGACCCATGCTGGAGAACAACAGTTACAGGTAAGTAACTTGTTCCTTCTCCAGCATGGGGTCTGGCATGGATTCACATGCTCATGAATAAAGAATACAAAGCAGTACACACATGCACAACCACGGGAGGTGGCAAAGGCTCAACATTAAGCATTACATCAAACTCAACATTAAGCAATTCTTACCTCCTCACCAGGCTCACCTTAGGCTCACCTTAGGCAAACAGATTGCGCAGCACTGCTTGGCCAACCCTGGACTCCTCCCTGGAATCCCGGTCGACGCAATAGAATTTCGTGAAGGTGTGCATCGACCTCCACGTAGCAGCCCTGCAGATGTCCAGCAAGGGGACACCAGATAGGAACGCCGTGGTAGCTGCGATCGCTCTGGTGGAATGGGCTCTCAGACGGCCAGGCAGTGGTCGGTTTGCCAACCGATGACAGTACATGATACAGCCGGAGATTGACAGGTCCAAAGTTCACAAAAAGTTGTGACGTCTTCCGAAAACACTTCGTGCGGTCCACGTAAAACTTCAGCGCTCTAGCCACATCCAGCGAGTGCAAAGTCCTTTCGGCCGGCGACGAAGGCGACGGGAAGGAAACAGGCAACACCAAGGGTGCGTTGAGGTGGAATTCCGACGGCACCTTTGGGCATGAAGGAGGGGTGCGTCCTGAGCACTACCCTTGTGTCGTGAAAAGTCAAGTACGGGGGCTTGCAGGAAAGGGCCTGGATCTCTCCCACTCTTCGTGCGGAGGTGATGGCCACAAGAAACGCTGTTTTCCACGACAAGAACTTCAACGGAGCCGAGTGCAGAGGCTCGAACGGAGGTCCCATGAGCTTGGTCAGCACCATGTTGAGCTCCCACGCCGGGGCCGGAGCCTTCACCGGGGGGAACGATCTGAACAGTCCCTTCATGAATTCTTTCACCAGACGATGAATCCACAAAGACGTCCGCCCCGTGGTTCTGGTGTATCGGGAGATCGCAGCAAGATGAATCTTGATGGACGCGTGCGCCAGTCCAGCCTTAGCCAGCGTCAGAAGGTACGGCAGTACCTGGGGAGCCGTAATCCGTAGAGGGTTAATCTTCTGTGCGTGGCACCAGACAGAGAACCTCTTCCATTTGTGTCCATAGCATTTAAGAGTTGAGGACGCCCTGGCCTTTGCGAGAACCTCTCTGCAGTCGGCCGGTATGTCGTATCCTCCAAACTCTAACGCTGCAGGAGCCAGGCCTGCAAGTTCAGCGACTTCGGGTCGTGATGGAGGATGGCGCCTCCTTCCCAGGAGAGAAGATCCGCGTCCACTGGCAGCTTGATTGACGGGGACGCTGACAAGTCCAGAAGGTCCAGGAACCATATCTGCCTCGGCCACGCAGGTGCGACGAGGAGCATCCTGCACCGTGACCTCTTGAGCTGGTTGATGAGCGGGATCAGCAATGGCAATGGAGGGAACGCGTATAGAAACAGGCCCTCCCAGGGGAACGAGAAAGCATCGCCCATGCTCCTCGGCTGGGGAAACCTGCTGGCAAACCTCTGGCACTTGGAGTTCGTCGCCGTCGCGAACAGATCGATCTGGGGTGTGCCCCACCGTCGGAAGAGGCGGTCCACTAGATCCTGTCGTAGTTCCCACTCGTGGCACGAGCGCAGCTCTCTGCTGAGCGAGTCGGCGATGGTGTTTTTTATCCCTGCCAGATGAAACGGCACCAGAAACATCCCTTGGGCGACGGCCCAATGCCACAGATCCTGCGCCTCCTTGGACAGGGCTGGGGACCTGGTTCCGCCCTGCTTCCTGATGTAGAACATGGTGGTGGTGTTGTCGGTGAAGATCCTCACCACCTTGCCCTTGAGGGACGGCAGAAAGGACCTGAGGACCCAAAACACTGCACAGAGCTCCAGGACGTTGATATGGAGGGACTTCTCCGTCGGAAGCCAAAGGCCTCTCGCGTGCAGATTTTCGGTGTGCGCTCCCCACCCTTCCAGGGAGGCATCCGTGGTCACTGTCTCCTGGTGGCCGGGGGTCTGGAAGTCCATGCCCGCCGTCAGATGCGCGCGGGTGCCCCACCACCGGATCGCTCGTCGGAAACTCTCGTCGAGTGTGATCCTCTCCTCGAAGCTGCCCGTCGTCTGGATCCAGCGCGCATCCAGGAACTCCTGCAACGGGTGCATCCGTAAATGCAAGAAGACATCAGTCCAAGGAGGGACTTGATGGACCTCACCCTGGCCGCGTCCGCGACCAGCATCTGCTGCACCTTGCCCAAGATGGCCCTCGTCCTTTCCTCCGACGGAGAGGCCAGAAGCGACACTGTGTCGAGCTTCGCTCCCAGAAACAGTGCGTCTTGCGCGGGCACCTGGTGGGACTTGGCGTAGTTTATGGAGAATCCCAGGTCCGTGAGTAGTTGGATGGTCCTTGCCGTGTGCTCCACGGCAAGCTCCTTCGTCTTTGCTCGGATGAGCCAGTCGTCCAGGTAGGGGTAGACGTGGATCCCCTCTCGGCGCAGCTGCGCCGCCACCGGTGCGAGGCACTTGGTGAACACCCTGGGTGCCGACATCAATCCGAAGGGAAGGGCTCTGAACTGGTAATGACGCCCCTGGACCACGAACCTGAGAAACTTTCGGTGTCCCTTTAGGATGGGAATATGGAAGTAGGCATCCTCCAAATCCAACGACGACAGGAAATCGCCCTCCTCCAGTTGACCCAGGACGTGTTGGAGGGTGACCATCCGGAACTTCTGTGCCTTGATGAATTTGTTCAGTCGTCGCAGGTCCAGGATGGGACGCCATCCTCCCGTCTTCTTCTTCACGAGGAAGTATCTTGAGTAAACTCCGGAGCCCCGAAGTCTCTTTGGGACGAGCTCGATGGCGCCCTTCTTGAGCATCGCCTTTACCTCCAAGAGAAGTTGAGGGACGTGTTGTTCTTTCCTGGCCACAGGGGGAACGCGCAGGCATTTCTTTAGAAACTCGAGCGCGTGACCCTGAGCTAGGGCGTCCAGCACCCAACGGTCGGTGGAGATGGACTCCCACACGCTGACGAAGCTCGCCAGCCGGCCTCCCACCGGGGTGCTTCGGTGGGGGCCCGACCCCACGGCCGGTTCAGTCCCGCTTCGACGAGGCTTTGCCGCCTTGACCTCCTTGACGACGACGGCGGGGTCCGCCTGACTTGCCTCGTCCCCTGTAAGCTTCCTGTGACGACGAACGGGCCGCTTGACGGTAGGTGGAAAATCCGCCGCTGGAACCTTTGGAGGCACCCTGTTTGCCTCCGCCGCTCCGAAAGGGCAGCCGCCACTGCTGAAGAACCCCAAGAGCCGGGGCCGTCTCTGTGTCCGCCCTAATGGCTTGAAGGGAATCGTCCACTGTTTTCCCAAACAGGTTGTTTCCGTCGAACGGCATGTCCAAGACTCTGGTCTGCACGTCCTGACGGAAGTCAGTAGCCTTGAGCCATCCACGCCGCCTAAGGCACACCCCGTTGCCCAACTGGCGAAATCCAGTGTCAGCGATGTCCGTCGCAATCGTAATGGCGTGGTCCGACGCCACCTCTCCTTCCTGCAAGATCTCTAGAGCTTCCGCCCTCTTGTCGTCTGGTAGGAAGTCCAGCCGGGGGGCCAGCTTGTACCACAACTCCCTGTCGTAGCGGGCTACGATAGCCAAGGCGTTGGCCGCCTTAATCGTCGTTGCTGCCGACGAGATGACTCTGCGTCCCATAGTGTCTAATTTCTTTCCCTCGCCGTCCGGCGGGGAGGTCGACGTAGAGGCCGCGCCCCCCCCCGCTTTCTTCCTGGCCACCGCGGAGACGACCGAGTCCGGGGTCGGCTGTGCCCGAAGGCACAAGGGGGCCGCGTCCGGGACCCGGTACTTCTTCTCGTACTGATCCCTTCTAGCCGGCGTCGTGGCTGGGTTCTTGAGGAGGGCGAGGCCCTCATCCCAAATATCGTCTAGTAGAGGTACAGCGAGGACCGCCTTCCTCTTGGCCTCGCGCCGCTGATAAAGGAAACCTTCCTTCTTCTTCTCTTCCGGGCAGATCTGGAAAAGCTCGGATGCCCAGGCGATCATGGAATGAAACGATCCAATCTCGTCGGGCGGGGAAGCCCGGGTGGGAGGTGACCATGGGAGATCCTCGTCGTAAACCTCGTTGTCTGTACCCGTCGCGGCTGTGTCAGTCCCCGTATCATCCCCACGTGTCGTGGATGGGGAGGAGGGCTGAACAGGGCGCGATGGCTGAAAAGGAGGTGGAGGATGAATCCTTCTTCTCTTAGGGGGAGGGCTCCCAGAAGGGCCTGGCTCCGGGTCCGCATCGGGAGCGGTTCCTCCGTTGGTGGTAACGGCAGTCTCGTCCTTATCTCCGAGCATAAGGACTGTATAGCCAACAAAATGGCCGCCGAGTTGTCTTGCTGTACTGGTTGAGGGGTGTCCGACGGGTGGACAGGAGCCCCGTCGGCACCCTCGACATTCTCGTCGTCTCCTACGTCGGGGTCCCTCCCGACGGGCAGGTCTTCTTCCACGCCAACGCCGTGGCTTAAGACTTCGATCAGCTCCTCCTCAGAGGTTGAGGCCGAATCCACAACGACCTCCTGCCCCCCCTTTTTCTTCTCCATCGGAGGTTTCACGGGGGTCCTGTCGATGGGCATGAAAGAGGACTCCCTCCGCGGTGGCAGGGAGACTCTGGGCCCCGAGGTCGCCACCACTGGTGTAGCCTCCACAGGCTGAGCCAGGGCCGCCGCGACTATCTCGATAGAGGCCTTGGCCGGATGGATCAAGGCTTTCACCACCTTAGGTGCGCTCACCGCCTTCTCCTTGGGGGGAGGGTCACCGCCTCGCTCCCCCTCTGATGGGGCCTTCGAGCTCGACCGGGGTCTCTCCAGGTGCTTCGCCGGGTGCTCAGCCTTCCTCTTACCAGAGCCAGAGCATTGGCTCGTGGTTGATGGCGCCGGGGAGGATGCGCCCTGCCTGGCGCCCGTAGAGCCCGACCGTTCGGCGCTCCCAGTGCCAGCGGACTCACGGTGCTTGGCCTTCTGTTGGACCCCCGTCGCCGGGGCGCCCTTAAAGGTCTTAGAAGACCACTCGGACTTCTTCTTCTTCTTCTCGCCTGACGGGCTCTTTCCTTCCAGCCAGTTGGCGAGACGTTGATGGCGGTCCTTCATGGTCCGCTCCGACATATTGCCGCAAAACGCACAGTCCTTCTCCACGTGCGTCTTGTCCTCATGTAGGCAGTAAAGGCAAAAGGAGTGTTCGTCCTCCTTAAAGACATTCTGAAGCTGGCATCCAGGGCATACCCTGAACAGCTTTCCGGGCGTCGAGCTTCCCTTCTCCAGGGCCATGTCCGAGATGGGCCTGAGAAACTTCTGGAATCCTCCAAAAGCGTGGCTCGACGAAATCTTCACCCTTGAGGGGCGTAGAAGAATCCGACACGGGTCCCCGTTGATCGGATGAAGAAACGGTGGAGCTTGAGGCTCTTTTGACCGAAAAAAGAGTTTTTGAGAAAAAACGTGAAAATAGCACTAACGCTCAAGAGCAATAGCAAGAGGATCCCAACACTTGAACGTGCGGTAAAAATCTGAAGATGGCTGCCAGAGACGGGGCTTAGGTAGAGGGCAGTCATTGGCTGTGGTCAGTATGACGCAGAGATCAGTGATTGGTTACTACTATGAAAGACAGATCAGAAACGAAACTGATACTGATTTTTTCTTTACCGAGGATTCCCAGCCTGACGACGGGGAATATTCATGAGCATGTGAATCCATGCCAGACCCCATGCTGGAGAAAGAGGGCAGTGTGTCACAGCGTTCTCTCTCATTAATGCTGACGGCACTCACGATAACCGGGTCCGTCTAAAGCACTCCCTATGCCGATCAAAACCTCCGAATGGAATGGAACTGACTGCCTGTGTGGGACCTGCCCAGGTACAAAAACGAGTGCATTGTGCAATTGATGTGAGGGGGGGTCTCAGCTGGACCTAAAAGCATTGTATGACCAGCAGGAGCTCGTTTTGACGGCTGTTCGGGCAAATATGCATGTTCTCTCTACTCTTACAGATAAAATGTCCTCTCTGGAATCTTTCTTAAAAGGCCAGCAGTCGTCTTTGATCTATTAAAGAGCCAGCTTCCATCGAGAGGGAGCGGTTGCTGGCTTCGGCTTTTCCATCTCAAGCCACTCAGCCACTTGTATCTTCTGAAAGCAATGAAGAAGCGGAACGTTTTCCAGTCCCTCTGGATGCAGATGTGGCGAGCCCTCTCGATAACCCCCATGAACCCTTGATGGAGGAACCTTCCCCCACTGATCTGAGCATAATACAAACGGCTGAGTCCCTTCTATGCGAAGGCAGGGGGGAAGTGAGTAGTAGTGACACTGAGGTGGTGGACTTGAATACTCCTCCTCCAGCCTCGTAACCGTCTTTTGGGATTTTGGGTGCCCTGCAGTGAGGATAGTAGAACTTCCCCTGCCTGCAAAGCTCAAACAATTGGCATCGACCTTCCATCAAATGGCCAACCTTTAAAGAAATCGAAAAACAGGAAAGCTACCCAAAGCAATGTGGGCCGGGTCTCAAGGAAATTCCTTAGGAATCTCTCACTCCTGTACCTTCCCTTTGAACCCCACGGCACCCGCAATTCTCTGCGGCTCCAGATTTACTGCCCACAGTTATCTGACCGGCTTCCCCCTACATCTATGGAGATGGAAACTGAAAATAGTACCCTGGTAGAACAAATCTGCCCCCTTGGCGATGTTGGGGAAGTGGCATTATCATCTCTGTCCATATCTTTTGGGCGACATCACTGGCTCCCTTGGGTCAGCTCCTGAGCTACTAACGTCAACATGTAGGGAGTCTTCTTGGGGACCTCTAGCTTCCAGGGGCGGTCCTCCTTGTAGCACTTCCACCGAAGAATCAATACAGCTACCTCAAGGCCTCCTTTCTATTCCAGGGGCCGGTAGGTGCCCCTCTACCTTTTCAACAATGGAGGAGTGGTGCACTGGTATCCTAAGTAAAGGGAATGCCAATCAAGCGGGGCCCAAGACTATGCAATTACTCCTTTGCCTCTAAATGATTCCGTCGAATTAACACTGAACAGGACAGCTGTGTTGAAGCTCCTTACCAAAGTTCCGGCCTTGTCCCACCTGAGCTCAGCCGACATCAAGCAGGTGGAATTTTGGAACATCTAAGACTAGACAAGGTTCTTCTTCATTTTGCCTCTAGGCTAGTCTTGAACCAGGTCCTGGCAGCCTCGACCCAATTGGAATCATGGGGCGTTTCCATAACATCCTATGCAGGGTCTCAACATCTCTACCTCCCTCCCACAACTACTTACACCGTTAATCCCATTACCGAACCTGTAAGTCCAGCTCAACTTCAACCGATTCTAACAATCACCTGTCCAAGTGACGGTTCAACAGGGAGACTCGCTGTTAGTCACTCAACGGAAATGACGGATGATAGAGAAGACATGGACTGGAATTGGGGTCGGCGTGCTTGAATGCCCGCAAGAACTAGCAACCAAATCTGAACACGCCGGCCTTGTCTACATCAATTAAGTGCCTGTCATGGAACTCTAGAGGTTATGCCAATTTATTATCTTCAGGAATTTCACCAATCCTTGAGGCAGACATCTTTTGCATCCAGGATTGTTGGCTCCTCGAGCCCCCTAGTGTGGATGGATTCCAGTATTTGTTGAACCCTGCAATCAAAGGCCCTAAGGGCAGACCGGCCTACTCTTTACACTTCAAAAGGACATTGGCATAACTGCAGTTCCATATGCCACTCCGAATGTCTTCATCCAAACAGTCCATTTGACTTGGAATCGGTCCCTGTATGCTGACATGTCCTCCACTCTAGTGATTAACCTTTACTGGAATCCAAATGCAATAACAAATGCATTTTATCTTGGGGCTGTGGAGGATTTGATTTATGAGTGGCAGGAGGTCAATAGTGGAAACTCCATCTTGCTATGTGGTGACCTAAATGCTCCTTTTCTAGACGCTACTGTTGGGAGTGGATAAACATCACAATGTTAAGGCTAAGAAGCGGGGGAATGCATGCTTGAAGCTAACGAGTGCCTGGGATCTGAATGTGTTGAATGGTGCGACAACGGGTGACATCCTGCCAAATAATTCTTGGCATCGTGGTAGCTCCACCAGCATCTTAGATTACTTTTTTGTGACTGGTGAAATGCTGCAACTTGTAAAATCAATGTCAACAGTTAAATCAGATCTTAATGATCATTACCCCTTATCCTTAAGAGTTACAGGTGGTGAAACGGGGAGAGAAGGGTAAATTGTATGATCACGAAATAGAGGCCAAATCGGGCGAGAACAGAATTTGTTGGCACGCAGGGAATCTCGCGAAGTTCCACAGTATCCTCTATTGCTCGTTTCCCCCTAAAAAACAGGAGCAGGCCCTATTACCCACCCCTTACAAAGACGTCTTAGACCAGGTCTACAAAGAAATGCCCCAGCCCGGAAATAAATGCTTAATCTTAAGAAATCATGCCTTGGACCCCATTGTGCAAGCAAGGAAAAGAGAATTTAAGCGGGCACTTAAACTGTGCCCTGCACCAAAGAGTTCTCTAAAAAAAAAGCGATTGGGGGTAAATATAGACAATGGCTTTGCTTTCATAAGTACGAAGCAATGTTGAAGGATGCCCAAAAGACTCTGCAACTGGTGGATTCAAAAGATGTATCCTCATTTTGGCGAGTAATCAACAACTTGTGACCAAATCCTCTAATTCCCTGATTAACCCTATAGGTCGAACAAGGATGGATCGACCACTTCATGAAAGTATACAAGTGTGTCGTTTGGGAGGAAAGCAATTGCTCGAAACCTACGATTCTTGGAGCCAAATAGGCTCCCTTATATGTCAAAGTAAGACCTTGCGAGCCCCAAAGCCGGATGGCCTGTCAAATGCAGGCCGCAAACTTAACCCCGACCTCTGGGGGCATATACTGGGTCTAGTCTTCAGGAATATTATATCAAAAGCCACTATGCCAAAAACTTGGACTAAATGCATCATTGTACCAATTTTTTAAAAGGGAAACGCTGGCTAGCCTGCAACTATAGACCCATAGCGCTACTTGACATCCTTGCAAAAATCTATGCATCTGTAGTGTTGAAAGAACAAACTAACTGGGCGTAGGGTGCGGTCAGACTATATGCGTTTAAAACAGGGTTCAGGAAAGGCACTGGAACAAATGTTAACTTGTTCATCTTAGGTCTCCTAAAGAACGAGACGAGGGGGAGGTCAAGACCCATCTATATGGTGCTTATTGACTTCGCAATGGCATTTGATAGTATTGATCGCACACGGCTATGGACAAAGCTAAGACAATGGGGATGCCCAGCGCACTTACTAGAGATCTTGATGGCTCTCCACGCAGACACCTCCATCAGAGTGTGACTGAACACTCTTGCTAAGCTATCTTCACCTATCTTTACAACGCATGGCCTGAAACAGGTTTGCCTTCTGGCCCCTTAGCTGTTTTGCCTTTTTCTATCAGACCTTGCAGAGATCTTTGAAGGTACACGTAGCTTTTTGCAGAACTTTGCCACAGCGCTGATGGATTACTTGCTTTACGCCAATGACCTTGTGCTTTTTGATTACACGCCAAACGGATTCCAGCGCAAAAGCTTGATGCCCTGGCCAAATATGCTAAATCCAATCATTTGAGCATTAACGTAGCAAAATCACAGATATTGATATTTAGGCCAGGAATGAGGCAAAAATATGCAAGCTTCCGTTGGAATATTGGGGGGGTTATCAGATTCTTGCTATTTAGGATGCAGAATATATGAACTTCAAAAGAAAACGGGGCTCCAAAGTCACCTGCGATCAAAGATCCTCAAGCTTGCAACTCATACTATGGACTAAATGGAGGGGATTGTGTTTAAGGAGATGAGTTATGCGTGAAGTGAGAGGGGTCAGAAATGTGAGGCGGACAACTTTGTGAAGGTTTTTCAAAAGATGCCATTTTATTAACTCAAAAGGTTGAATAAACTCCTCACTATCTCTACCCTAACGAGGATTTCCCTGCCTAAAATAAACTAAAGGAAGACACTGTAACAAAAGGTTTCTGTCCCTCACACGTGTACACACACTGACTCAAGGTAAGATATGGCATTTCAAAAGCAACAAATATAACAAGTTAAGTTCACAATACGATAACTGTCTCTCCTTATAATCTGGTGAATTTCCGTTCCTCAGATTCAAGCAGGATTCTCCAACAGTTCCGAAAGAATAAGGAAATCCTGTCTTGTAGCAAAGTTTCAATGCAGTTCTTTTGATTTCCACATAGCAACAGAAAGTTTCAACACTTCAGGATTGGTGTCATTCTCTTCCACTTGTGATGTTAATAAAAACAACCTTCTTCGCATAAACCAAGAACATTTCCTGAGTTCAGTGAAATTGAAAAAAAATTGCATGTCAGGATTTTTCTGCAACCACATATTTGTTTAGAAACGATGATACACTTCTGCAGCAGTTTATACAACACTTTCTTCAGCAATGAAAGTTTGTCAGGATGATTCGGCAATATTTCACCAAAACATATCAATAGTTCTACCACTGCTTCTTTATTTTTTAACACCACTTCATCAACTTCCATCTGGTTTACTCCCATGCAAGGCCTACTACTTCAAAGTTCTCTGTTCTGGTATACTCTCCTGACAGAACAGAATAAAATGTTATCACAACCTCTGAAAGGGTATACTCCCCTGCCAGGCCAGAACATTACAAACAAAAAGTGATTCTGTGGTTAAGATAAGCTTACAACACCTTCTCTTGCTTCGCAACACCATGTTTGTAAGTTTCTTCAAGAAAGACAAGATTCACATTAGTGCTCTTTATTACACTTTTGTGGTTTTCAAAACCTCTGCAAGTTATGCTCCACTCCTTCTGAATATCCTTTACCAGAAGGGCAGACTTCTTGACACTCTTTTCTCCACTTCTTCATTAAACAAATACTGACAATAATATGGTCTGACTCTTCTTTGGCTTTGGCAATGTGGGTTTACACCAGCTTCTTTTATGCACTTCTTCAAACATGGTCAATAAGCTTTACAAACCTCTGGACTCTCATTTGCCGCCTCTTGACTTTGGCAATGTTTGTTAGTTTCAATTTGGCTTGATGTAACTTTTTTTTGGCTTTGGCAATGGTAGTTTGTATTGGGTTCTGGAATTATTGCCTCATCTTGTTGCTGGCTTTGAAATAGACCTGCATGCTTATAATCACAATCAGTTTGTTTTACAAAATAATGATTTATCTGCTTTGTCAGTTCGGTATTCAAAATTGCCTTCCTTTGTGTTTTTGCCTCTACGTTTTTAGTTACTGGTGTTAAAGTACCTAGTCTGAGCATGCAATCGGTTACAGAGCACTCCGGTGTCACAATAGCTTGGTGAGCGCAACAGGTCTGGTGTGCGCGTCCGTTTCCCCTCACTGTTTCCAAGTCCTATGCCTCAGCTGCTCCTCGCGCTACAGCAATCTGCTACTTGCAGTCAGCCACGTCCCATGCCATTCTCACACAGTGCTTCCTCTGCTCCAAAGGCTCTCTGGTGCACGCCTGCCACCGGAGACAGCCTTGTTGTGGGGAACGCTTTTCAAACTTTTGCTTCCCGTTGCACAGCCTCTGCAATACAGGTACCCAGGGTTAAAGCTTCCCTCTCCGACACTACCTGCTGCGTGACCTCTGCAATTAAGGCTTCTGGAGGTGAAGACTCTATCAGGACCAGCTACTGCTCGACACTCGCCTTTTAAACCTCCCAGTCTCCCTCAGGTGTGGGGTCATTGCCGTTAACAAGCTGCACATTTTACAGTGTTGTTCCTCTTCAACCCTCTTCTTTATCACAGTACTTTGGGGGTTATGGGACTTGGCGTCCATAATGCAAAAATTAGTTTTTCTAACTTCTTCTATTTTGCAATAGGCCATTAGAAGGTTGGGGAAGTTAAACAAGGGGGGGTCCATCTGACCTGCTCCCCCCCCTCATAACACCACCCCCAGGGTCTGGATCCGAAAGCAACTGCCTTTCCCATGCCACATGGGACTGGTCCCAGGCCAGGTTTTCTAGGGGAGTCATATCCTATTCATCACAGAAGCTACAGTTCGAATTTTCACAGTTAAAAGTAACTTCATTGTTATGGCATAGGTGATGTGCAATAGTGTTTGTGTTATACTTGAGTGCAGGGTGTGTAGCCGTGAGTCTGTGCCTTCCACTAAGTTGCAAAGGTGGGGTGGATGTGCGGGGGGGAGGGGGTGGTGTAAATGGTTTAGCTGTACAAACATCTCCTTCCTGGGTTCCAACTATGTAGATGGATCAGTGCTACGTTTCACAGGTGATCTAAGTGCTAGATTAATGCAAAATACCTCACGCAATCAGGCTAAATGAGAGATATGGATGACTAACACAAATGATGAAGGAGCCAGGGACGTAATTTAGGGGTCGCCAGAGGTCGCAAGAGCGACCGCTGCCGATTGGTCCGCAACGTCTGTCAATCTCTTGCGATCTCTGACATTCGTCCAATCGGAGGAGGGTGCGTGGCCACAGCTATGAGCATGCCGTGTTTGTAGTCCTCCATTTTGCACATGGTTTCCAGACGCACGCTCCTCCTGTGTCCAGAAAACAAGTGAGTAGTTTGGGGTGGCAGTGGCTGTGTGTGTCTGACTGGGGCCTGGGGTGGGTGTGTGCTGCGTGTGCTGTTCTGCTGCCCCACACACTGATTGCTCTCCAGTCCTCCTGCGTGTCTCCTTGTGTGTCCCCCTTGTCGTGTCGTTCCCGGCTGCCCCTTTCGTCCCCTGAGAGCGAGGCTGCTCTTTGCAGACGCTCCCTTACAGTCCTGGCAGGCCGGGCAGCTTAATGCCATCATCCTGGAGGCTGGAAGCTCCTTAATGGAGCAGGGTCCAGTAGCGCTGCCGGATGGAGGCTGAGCTGCAGTCTGCATGTAGTAGCCCTGGATAGAGAGCGAAGGGACAGCATGCAAGAGTGCAGGACCCGCGGGAAGCTCTGCGCGCACACCCCAAGGTACTGCCCCGCCTGCCAGAGCCCGAGACTGCCCAGGAACTACCCAGACTAACTCTGCATCTTTGACAGAGAGGCAGAGCCACATCTCTGCCAAATGCCATGCCCTGCTCAGCAGTGAAACCTTGAGTGCATATTCCGGGGTGCGCACTGTCTGCTTGGAGAGAGAACCAGGCTGCCAAGGCAATCCGTCTCTGTGGGGGAATCGCAAGGGGAAGGGGCCCATGTATAGAATCACTACCCTCTGTGTTTTGAATCCTCGCCCATTCCTCTGTGGCCACTGCATACCCATGGCTGTATTTCCTGCTAACGACCTTTACCTAACCTCTTTTACATTCATTGCGCTTTGCATGGTTTTCTCATTTTCCAGCCAATTCAGTGTGCCTCTGTGCACGGCTGGGGATTTCTAAAGTTAAAAAAAAACGCTTTGTTCTTCCATGCCCCGCCCCCCACAAAGATTGTCTCCCCATTGTATCTTGCATTATTCCTGATGTGCTATGAGACAGTCCGTTCAGCAGAGACCGACACTTGTCTACCATTGGAGCTCAAAGTCACCCTGAAATAGAGGGAGACTCTACGGAGGCTTCTAAAGAGGCAGCGCTGAACTTTACTTGTAGGTGAAGCCACTATAAGGAGCAGCACTTCCGTAGAATAGCTGGCCATCCTGATAGGGAGAAATACATTTTGGAAGTCCAGTCCACGAGGCATTGGCTCATTAGTAAATGGTTTCACTGCAATCCTTTACGAATTTTGGACTGCCAAGCGCAACACGGGGCGTTAACGTATAATGGTCCTCGACTGGAGAATCAATATTGCAAAGATAGCCCAGTGTGTAACGTTGGTAGCAGAGTTTAATGAAAGTCAAAGATCTGTAATTGCTAAACAGACCACGATCAAAAGAGTAAAGCCACAGAGAGGCCACACAACAGTGCAAGCTACAGGCTTGAAAGGCATGGGCTGTGCAGTGTCATATGCCCAGGAGCCGAGGGGATAATCCAGCTACATCTGGAGCAGGGAAGGCAGTATTGGGCATTAGGGAGGAGGGTAGCAAACATCAGGCATGGGTAATTATCAACCAGCCAGGAAGAGCAACTGTTGGGCATTAGCACTTCCCATGGCAACATGGACCTTGACACACTGCTACATATGATGATCCATTCTTGTATGAAATGTCACAATACAGTGCTAATGTAACCATATTTTTCTTAGTGTACTGAGGGATAATGCTTTATGATGTCACGGGACCGTGGCCAAATGACACCTCTTCCTGTGATGTCACGTGGGGGTGTGGTCAAATGACATAATTTCCTGTGATGTCACTTGTGTGGGTTGGCATTGTGATGTCACTTCCGCTACCCCTGGCATTTTGTTGAAATGATGTCGCTGGAAGGAGCCCAGGGGCGTTTTCTCACGCATGTTCAAATTACAGAACAAAGCATGCCTTAAGTACAGTACTAATCACTTAATTCTTCGAAAACCACCTCTTCTGTAGTGGGCTCGGCTTACACTGGTGCCCAAAGCTCACTCTACAATATTGCCCAATAGAACAATATCATGAATGCTCTGAAGCAGGCCTGTCGACAGTGCAAGTGAAGAAAGGGGTGGCAAGCGCAGAATTTACTAAACATATGTTCAGTTGTAACAAAGGTCTGGGAGCCCCTCTACCGATAACCAACACAGGTAAATAATCTGTTCTGTGGGTAGATTCCCACTGGGGAGGGTCTGTCTACAACCACTGTACACAGCAAAGACACTTTTTTTTTTTTTGCATCAGTCTGGTCCCACCCACCTGGGCAGTCCAGTACCGATATGCTAGGCAATTCTCCTCTGAACAAGAGTATCAACAGCAACCCCAGATACAGAGTAGAATTGCCTAGCATTTCGGTACTGGACTGCCCTTGTGGGCGGGACCAGACTGATATTCAAATGGGTATTTCTCCTCAGTGAAGGGTACAGTGAGATAAAACGTGTCTGTAGACCCTCCTGGTTGGAAGAAATTCCATAGCACAGACTATTTGACCCATGTTCATTGTCAGTAGAGGGATCCCACAGGCTTGCTTACATATTTTCAGTTGTAGCCTCCTTTTTACAAAAAATGGCACACAATATCATGATTTTAAATCCTGTTTTCAGGGTTACCCCCTTATCCCTGTTATAGAACAGGCATTTTAGGGGGTGGGGGGACAGACCTCTGGACACACTGGGAGATTGTTGTCCTCCATTCCCCTATCCCCTGTTCCTCACCATTGGTGCTGTGAGGCGACCTTACAGTGGCATTTATGTATTTGTACGTTTGAATAGCGCGCCTATAGAAGCAAAAGTGTGCCATAGGCGTTTGCGGCGACAGCCCTGTATGGGCTACACTCTTGGACACTATGTTACCGGAATATAACACTATTATCCCCCACCCCCCTCTGCACCTGTCCTGCAGTATGTGGCCCTGTAAGTCTGGCACTCTGCGGGCTGGTCCACACACCCGATTGCTTTTCCCTAGTGAGACCGCCTCATATGCCTTGCAGACAGTCCACTGCGGGCTCTCTCACTTCTGACTGTCAGCTTGTCAGCTGCCGGTAAATCCAACATGTATCTCTCTGTTCACTGGGTGATACTGTAACCCGTCAGACGCCAAACACAACTCCCTGCTGCAAGGTTTTGCTGAAGCATTTTACGAGCGCATAAGCTCCGACTCTGCCTGAATTCAGTACTTCCCTGTCGGTACAAGCAATTGCTTAAACAGGTATGCGCTTGTTCGCAGGGGCATTATGCATTTGCATTTTTATGATCTGAGCTCCGCTTCCATGTTTCTATACTGACTGCTCCAGCATGCAAACTATCGCACACTCCATCCCTAGCCATAATCCCTTTTCCTACCAGCACAGAATGTTCTGCTTCTCTTATTTTACTAGAAATTCAGAACAGCAAACAATGACCATATACACAGAAGACTGCATTTCCAATGACCACGGAGACCATGTGAAATGCTGCACCAATGACGGCCCTCGGTATCAACCTAGGAATCCACATCCCAAGCCTGCGTGTGTTCCTTTCCTTTTTTCTGTTCTATTCCTGTTCCCTGTTTCGCATTTTACTGTGATGCTATCCCATTTGAGTGGGCTGATCCTGTTCCCCTCCCCCTCGCCCATTCCCCTGGGGAGGGATTGAGGGTTCCTGTGATTTATGGCTTCAGTTTTTATGTTTAATTGGGTCCATAGCAAGCGGTGATGCTCGCAGCAGTTCGCCAGTCATGATCACAGCCTTTGCTTCTTCAGTGGCTTTTTTGCTTTGCTTTTGCCTTTTTCCCCCCAGTGCCAGAGCTCACCTTACTGATATCATTAAATCCTCGTCCGACCGAGGATGTTAAACATTTTTTTTTTTTAAATTGCACATCCTGGCCCCAGGCACACGGGGGGGAGGGGCAGAGGTGGGGTGCCAATTCGCCCAGGGCGCTGCTGCCCATAAGGCCGGCCCTGCCCAGCGCCCACCGTCCCTTGACTGGTGGAAGCAGGGCTGAGACAGTGGGCCCTCTGGTTCTACAGAGTTAAGAGACCCCGGTCACCATTCATGGGGAAGTTCCCGGACTCTGAAGAGGTCTTGCTCTTGTACACCAACGCCATCAAGTGTATGCAGTATGGTCACTTTAATTGACTTAATAGATTCCTGTGACAAGATAAAGTTTGCCCTCCTTGTCAAGCAGAGTCAGAGCGACTATTGTGCCCACACAATTTCAGGGTGGTAAGCATATTGACTACTGTGAGTAGGTGATCTAGCTCCCAGGCAGCACATGCCAAGCAAGGATCCAGACTGGTCGGACAAATGCAAGCGAATTAACCCCAGGGAGCAGCCAGACGACCCTGATGAGGGAAACGAGCTTGGATCTTGACCTCGAAGATGGCAAGTTTAACCCAGAAGACACCATACGTCCCACATCGTCCACTCTGGAGTCCTCCCAAGAGTGACGGATTATGCTGTCTGAGAAACGGTGCCCGGTATAAAAAGGAACAACAGTGTATTACATTGCAGTGCAATACAAAAACTGTCGTTATGGAACCTCCCAAACTTTCGGCAGCAACCTAGGGCCACCACTAAGCACGTTCTTCTGTACAAAAGTATGTGCTGAGAAGGAAACATACCCCAACAACATTACCTCACATGGCCATGGACAGTCCAAGGAAGACACCTTTCACTGCTTCAGAAGTCAGATCTCGCAAAGTCCTTCTTCCATGTCTCCTTTAGTCTGTCATTGTTCTTCGATGCACCGGCGGTACCTGATCACATGAGGTGCCGAGAATCAGCAGTAACCTTGTGGCTACCTGCTGCCTTTCTTCCCAGCTAAACCTGCCGGTATGCTCACAAGTCGGGGTCCCTGGCTGATTAATAGCACCAATGTCCTACCGCAATGACAGCAGTTTATTATGCCAGCAGCCGAATGCCACTCAGCCTCACAGCAACAAACCATCAGCGCGAATAAGGCTCATAAGACTGATTATTAGTGCCAATGTAATTCTATGCTGCAAGACCAGAAATGCAACCCCAATGAATGAAGGTGGAACTGAATAATTAAGATACCAAGGAAGGGAACGCATGGAATGGAATCGTGCCTTCAGACACTCTGCACTTCCTCCCTTGGGTCTCTCAAATAGGAAAAGCTGAAGAATCTTCCTTCGGCTTTTCCTATCATCTATACGCAGAAGAAACTCTGATTTTTCTGTACTTTACTTATTCGATTCATGTATCTTTAGCTGCCTGTCTGCTTGCAATGCAAGCATGCGTGTCTTGTCGCTATCTCCACCTCAAGCCAGCTAAGACTGCAGATCTTTTCTTTCCTGCTAACGTTATTCCTTCTCCACTTTCACCTCGCTATTTCTTTTCCTCTTCTTTTTCTATTCCCCCCACATTCCCGTAATGTAGGTGTTGTCTTTGATTCCTCGCTTTCTTTCTCGACTCATGTCTTCACTATTTCCCGTTCATGCCGCTTCCAACTTTATAATACCCGGAAGGCTCACCGTTTCCTCAGCTTTCCAGCTTGTAAGATTCTTATCGCTACACTTGTCTTCTTCTGCCTCTTTTACTGCTCCTCTCCTTTTCGTTCTTCCTTGTGTTCATCTTGCTCCTCTTCGATCTGTCTATTGCTCATCTATTCGAATTCTATGCTTGCTGTCCCCTTGTGACTATTTCTTCTACTCTACAGTCTCTTCAATGGTTATCCTTTGAATCTCGTCTGCTCTTTAACTTCCTCTGTATTGTATTACGTGCCTCTATGTCCTTGCTCCTCCTTATCTCTCCTCTTATCTCTTCTTATTCCCTGTGCTCTCACCGTTCTCAATCTTTTTCTTCTAACTGTTCCACATCCTCCCTGTGTCTCTTCCTGCTTTCGTTTTTTTTCCTCTGCTCGCACCTAAGCAGTGGAATGTTCCTCCCGTCTCCCTCCGCTCTATTTCATCGTTTTCTCTTTTCAAAACTCGTCTCAAAGCAGATCTTCCTAATTAACATTTTGTTTGATTGCCTATTTATCCAAACTATGTGCTACTGATTGTTTTTGTAACTTGCTTAAGCGCCAAATACTATTGAGATTAAGCTGAGAAAGCTCTTGGATAAGGAATTAAGGAGCATACTGAGAACAGAATGCCTGAGGCTGGACGTCGAGCATTAGTGGGCCACAAGATACCGACTTTTGTATCCAAGCGGTATCGGGACTCAAGGAGGAGATGGGCTGATCCTGGAAGGCATGCCTGGTTAAGCAGCTGAAACTGGAAGGAGAGCTCACAAAGATCTTGGAACTGGATGAAGAGGCATATCGGAAGGGAATGCCTCTTGGTCCTGTTCGTTCTTGGAGGTTGGACTCCGAGAGACATATACCTCTGAGGGGTGAGGGGGGGGGGGGATCCAGCAACCCAAAAACAAAGCAGATTAAAACAGCAAAGTTTTCAGGGACAGGGGTAATTTATGTCATAGGCTAGCAGATGCCACAGAAATGGAGCAACCTCATGTCTAGTGCGATTAAACCTAAGAACTTTTATCAAGAGTGCCTCTGACGAACAAAGCCATCGAGATGGAATATCATGACTTTTTCCTGCAGATCCTCAGGGCCAACCTGGTGGTAAGCATGGTGTACAAAACAGAGTGCCTTAAATTGCACTCATTTGGCAACTGGAAGCCAATGTAGATGGCGAAGTATGGGTGAGAGATGGGCACGCAAAGGGATCAAATTGGCAAATCTCGCAGCTGAGTTTTGATATATCTGCAGTCGGTGCAGCAGATAAGCCGGTAGAGGGAGGAATAGACAACTAAAATAGTCCAAAATACCAGAAATAGACGAAGAGACTAAGGGTGTGTGAAAGTGATCAAGTATAGAGGGAGGAATTTTCCACAAACGTTTGTTTGAATTGGCCCTTTTGACAGACCACACTTACTGTGCCTCCATAGAAAGGGAGGACGATACTTTAACAGAAAGATTTTTCAGAGTGATCACCAGCATTGGTAAGGCCCTGAGGGAGCTGCCAGAAGTCCGGCATCCACTAGTATGATGCTCTAGGTGACCCAGCCAAAAGAACTTCAATTTTTTTACCATCTAGACACAACCAGTTGTTGCTCATCCATAGATGGATTGCCTGCAAACACGAACAACACCAAGCTGTGGTTTCCTGATGTAAAAGATGGAACCACATGATGATCTGTGTGTCATCAGCCTAGGAATAGCACCGAAACCCAAAAGATTGAATAGGCAGGACCAAAGGCTGAGTGTACATATTGAATGATAAAGGAGAAAGTGCAGAGCCTTGTGGGACACCACAGGAAAGAGAAGATGGGCAGAAGAGAAAGTGGGTAAAGAGACTGCGTACGATCCAATATGAAAGCACAAAACCCATCCAGGACCGAGCCAGAAATGCCCGGAGAAGATGGCAGCTCAAAAAAGGATGGAATGGTCAATAGATGGGGTAGTAGTAGTGGGAGGTTGGCTTAAATCGTTAGATTTTAGGGGATTCTCGGTCGATCTAGATGGTGAAATGCTTCATGATATCGTTTTATGGGCACTGTGTGCAAACCAGAGACTCCTATAGGTGTCATTGGCATTGGCAAGGAATGACAGCTAGTAGACTTAGAGTTCTATGAGCTGGTCAGTAAGGCACCCGGGGATATACATCTACAACTGTGTCTTAGCATGGAGAACAAAGGGAGTCATAATCCTGAAGCATTTCAACAGGTTGAGTGGTTTACCATCCCTTCAAGATGGAAGGCATAATAACCTGCAAGTTATGCTTCTTCCAGAGGGTGTGTTGGAGAGATTCGACATCGAGAACAAATCGTGGTGTGGTTTCAATCAAAATCACAAGTTCCTGCAGTTCAGGTTGAAGAGTCGAGTGTGGGACATCTGTAGTCTGCCCTTTGGGCTCTCCCCCACTCCCTGGTGTTTTACAAAACATTTCAAGCTGGTTGGGATGATGCTACGTGAACGAGGCTCCAGGATGATGATATATCTGGGCAATAATATCTCCATGCGCAGGACAGCTGTGTTCTGGGAGGTCAAGTCAAGGTTAAAGTGAAATGACTTCAGGACCTCTGCTTCCAGATCAATTGGGAGGAATCTGAAATTGTGCTTGTGTGCCAGACTGAAATCCTAGGCTGGTACAATTAAGGCCACTCTAACGGTCCCAGTGAGGAAAATGCATGAAATTAAGAGGGAGATTAGAATTTTACGAGAGTGGTACACTCGGAGTTGCTCCAACTAGTGGCCTTGTTTTCTGCCCCATTTCAGGCCACTTTAAGGGTCCATTGAACGACGGGCCTTTCAGCGGTTGAACGCCCAAGACCTATAGAGTAGTTTGACGGATATTTCTGCTGACTGAAGAGGTCAGGATGAAGCGAAGTAAGTGGCTGGAAGGTTGGCATGACAGAGCCTTTTTTTGGTTGTCTCTGGATTTGTTGATAGAATCCTATTCAAGCAGGTTAGGATGCGCAGTGCATTGCATGGAGGTGTCCACTGGGGTTTGGTGGTGTAACAATGGTGTTGATTTGTGTATAAAATGCTGAGTTCTTAGTGGGGTCATTCATGATCTGGTCCCTGACCGGAGACAGGGTTCAGCTGTATCCTTCTGAAGATGGACAATATTTCAGCAGTGAGGTTTGTCAGCCTACTAAGGGGCACATGATTGAGGTGGCTGGCAAAGCTTGCACAGTACTTCTGGCGCTATTGACTAGATCATGAGAATTCAATTCAGGCAGTTTACCTACAGGATGTGTCGGAGATGGTCATGGGCTTAAACTCAAAGTATCTTGAGGCCGGAAGCAAATATCTGATGGGGCTTTGGGGTCTGTTGATGATGGATCTGATTCACTGCCTACCCGCCAAGCCTATTTAGTTGGAGGCCGGATCCGGAGGCGAAAGCAACATGCACATATCCACAGCAATGGGGCCAGAGATGGACTATGCATTTCCCTCATTCATTATTATCCACAGAGTTCTTGCGCAGAGAGGGGGGGGGGGATTCAAAGCTAGTGCTGGTGACTGCATTCTGGACTTTGCAAGCCTCTTTTCCGACTCTACTGGATCTTTCTCCACTGGTCTCCCGCATGCAATCCTCCTGCGATGAGTACGTAGGGATTCCAGTACCCACAAAGTATCTCCGGTCCATGGTATTGAAGATTTCTGAAATAAGTGGAGACTCCCAGACCTTTCAAGGGGTTCTGAGCAATTCATCAGGCACTCGTGGGCCACAGTTACTTGGTGCAAACCAACGGAAGGAAACCCCACTGTATACCCAAGTTTTGGGGCGTAAGGCTACGAGTACAAAATGGGATATTGAAGGGTCGTTATACCATAACTCTCAAAAATAAATATATAATAGTCATAATAAACACTGCATGTCTGAGATGCAGTGAGTGATATGCTCAAAAGGGAGTGGTTAGCAACATTTTTTATTGTATTGAAAAAGAATTGGGTGAAGGCTCAATAGCACAATTCATCAAGTGCTGGAGTCATGCTCCAATGTTTAAACACATTGGCAATACATAGCGAAAAACAGTCACCAATACGTGAGCCAAAAGGCTACCACCACCACCACCACCATACAATAATTAATCATGTCAAGGTTTTACAAAATGTACAGTATATGATGAAGTGTGCCTGGCAACATGTAAAGGCTAGACAGGACGATGGAAGAACGGAAGACTACTTTCAGGGTTCGCCCGTGTTTGTGGCCGCCTTTGTTGGGGTCATAATGTGCCCAACTCAATCCTGGATAACACAGGTGTATCTAATAAGCCATTGGTGGTGGCGTGTACGAGCAGGGTGCACAGGGGCTCCTACCTAAATGCTGCAAGCGGGCTTTAAAAAGAAGGCTAGCACTACTGGAAACATCCTGATTTTCAGCATTCTGAAAAGCAAAGCCCTACAATACAAAGAACATCTATACCTAGCGTTCGTAGACATTGCCCAAGCGTTCGACCGTGTCGAACAAGGCCTCCTATGGAAGAAACTAATAGCTTGGAATTGTCCTGTAGAACTACTAGCCCCATTTCAAGCCTTACACTGTAACACTGCGATGAGGGTAAGTCTAAGTCGCGAAGGCGAACTATCGGCGGAAATTCCTACTTCACGAGGGGTAAAACAAGGGTTCCCGTTGGCATCTGCACTGTTTCTGGCCTATATTGGAGACTTCCAAGAAAGTGAGAAGCTAATCAGATCGTTCCCCCCCCAAAAATCGGCAACACAGCGATTGGACGTCTCCTCTATGCGGACGATCTTGTGCTATGTGATCAGACCCCAATATGTCTCCAGCGTAAGCTCAATGGGCTACTACAGTACGCAAATGAAAACTTCCTGGAAATCAATAGAGAAAAAACCAAAGTCATAACTCTATCAAAGCACAAAAAGAAATCCGAGGACACAAATTGGTACTTGGGGCACACAAAAATTGAGAATTGAATACCTATGAGTGCACTTAGACAGTTCAATACACGAAACCACCACGCAATCCAATTCTTTACGCAAAAATCAAAACGTTTGCGGCCCAGGCAAAGGCAATAGACAAAAAATTCGGAAAATTCTCCCTCATCCCAACCATCAATTTTTACAAAATGAAGGGGTGCCTGCGGTAATATACGGCACAGCACAGAAGCCCTGCCGACTATTCCAAAGAAAATATGGCACAAACTAGAAGCCATTTTTTTTGCGTCAGGTATTCAAGTTACCCAATTCAACGTCGGGTGACATGATAAGACGTGAGCTGAGCCTTCAGTCTTTAGAATGCTCTGTAAATTGCAACACAATTATGTTGTACAGGAAATGCAGAATATCCAACACCAATGAAATCTTTAAGATGATCAAATGTGAAATGGACGCAGGTAAATCTGTCATGCTAACAAATTGGCAAAGAGACAACAAAGACCTACTGCACCTAATTGCAGCAGACGAGGAAGAACTAATACACAATCCGTGTAAAGTTCTGAACAAAATAAAGGATGCAGCTTGGATAAAGACCCTAGACACAGCGGCAAAACTACATCTGACTTCACAGCTCCCACCCAACACGAGAAAACGAAATGAACTGCAACATCTATTAAAGAAATTTCCGAACAGATAGGCTTGCAACCTAATACTGCGAGCGCGCCTCAATCTGTTCTAAACAAATGAAATTCTACACATCAGAGGGATTACGCAAACCGACAAATGTCGATTTTGCCATGATATAGCGCCGCCTGCACAAGAGACCATACGGCACCTACTGATGGTATGTCCCGCAACTCGCACAATAAGACAACGATATCTTATGGACTTTGCAGGAACAGACATATTACAAGAGGAAGAAACCTGGTGGTGCAGGCTCATCGGAGGCGACAGAACAAACTGGCAAATAGCAACGGCAAACATTCTGGAATACATCACTGCCAATCTACTCGATATGTAGCCGTGTTGAGAAACTCAAGCCTATTGATCAATCATGTGAATAGACTACAATATTTTAAAAATCGCTTTTTGATTAAACAATAAAAAAACAAAAGACTATTTTCTGCGTTCACCCGTGTTTGTGGCCGCCTTTGTTGGGGTCATAATGTGTCCACCTCAATCCTGGATAACACAGGTGCATCTAATAAGGCATTGGTGGTGGCGTGTACGAGCAGGGTGATCAGGGGCTCCTAGCTAAATGCCGCACGTGTGGCTTATCTTTCTTGATAGCACAGTCTGATGTGCATATACTGGTAGCAACACAGGATGCTCACTGGCTCGGCTATGTGACCAGCGTTTGCGGCATGTTGTAGCCCCATAATGAGTTACTCAGTGGCCTGGTCACTCTGGAGTGGCTCATCTCTGGAGAGGGACAGCCATCCGCTTCACCTGATAGTGTGCTTATTTTAAATGTCCTTTCCTGTTTAGTCAAAGAGGGCAGGGCCAATAGGATAGTATATTATAAAGGTCAGTTGTTTAAGCAGGGCACGATTACAGAGAGTGGGACGCCATTGGGCAGAGGTCTGCAACCTTCGCCTCTCCAGATAGTTTGGACTACAAATTCCATTACCCCTATCTAGCTTAGGCAATGATGAGGCACCATGGTAGTTGTAGTCGAAAACATCTGGAGAGCCACAGGTTGCAGAATCCAGCCATAAGGTAACCCTAGTCTGAGTTTGCAAGTTAGAAAGGGGTGTAATTAGGTAGACCTCATTTAGCCAGATGTTCAGCATTTGGACATGACTTCTTGAGGCCGTTGCACAGCTGGCCAGGCAACCTTCTGTCACTGAAGGAGTAGATGAGGAAAGTTTGCCATGCTCCTACCACTGATCTCTTGTTATGCCATATGAATAGGCTTTTATACAGCACCAAATCACCACTGTAGTTGTTTCAAGGCACACAGGTTTGTCCCTGGAGAGGCCCACTCTTCCCTCACCATTAGTATCTAGATCTTGGTCTGCCGGAGGAAAGGAATGAGCCTGGCGAAGAGGGCCAGAAAGGAATGCAGGAAGCCGATGCTACAGCGGGAGGGGTGGGTGCAGTGGGGGGGGGGACTGTGTAATGATCCCATGGGTCAGCGTCAGTCCTGTTAGGTGTGTCATAGCTCTGCACAAGTTGGGAGGATGATGTGTTCATGTGTTGTGATAATTGTGTGGTGTTTCCAAGATAGAGTTGGAGAATTGTAAATTGGTACACACAATTATGTTGAAAGCATAAGGGGCTTGAGGGAGTGCCCAGGCAATGCCGGAGGTTTGGTAGCTTATTTTCATCTCTATAGGTTGTATCTCTGATCAAACTCCCAAATGTTAATTCGGGCACTGCCAAGGCTGTGCCACAAGTGGCTTAGTCACAAACAGTGTGTGTAAATGGGAATGTTATGGTTAACAGAAGGTAAGGGAATGGAGTGGTCAACCTAATGCAGTGACATTGAAAATTCTTGGCACCTTGCCCAAAAAGGGTATTATTAAGAGTTTATTCTGTGTCCTGTCCTGTTAAGTGTTCATTTTAGTTGACAGTGAGACAGGGGTGCCTTACCCATCCATAGTGAGAACATTTACCGGGTGTCCTATCCAGCCTATGTTTTTTATGCTGTCTAAAAGGCAGAGGTGGCTGTGTGGGCAAACAGGATAGATAGAGGCAAAATGTCAATTGTCTGGCTTCCCGTATGTAAATGATGCAAGTATGTGTTTGGCTCGGAGGTAGTCGGACCACTAAGCCCATTGGCACAAGGGAACAGGAGAACGCATGCCCTTCTATGTGCACCCCGACTCCTGAATGGCCATGTGCAGGCTGGAGGAATGACATGCACTTTTACATTAGGGCGGGATTTTGGGCTCTGGCTCTTCTGGGTGCAATCCCCTTGGCCAGGCTTCCTATGAGTTCTTGAGGCCTGCTAGGAACTTTATGGGGATGGTTACAGTGGTGTGGGGGACAGATCTCCTCTTGGGCTGAGGCTGGCCTCTTCTGGGAGATAATCTGCATAATCCAGCCTTTCTGGGGGGCAGTAAATAAGTGACAGCCTCTGACGCGTGGGAGGTGCAGCAGGGGTGCAGAGTCTGCTTGGTGAGTGAGCCTGAATCCACATCGAGGCCTTTGCTTCTCTCGGGCCTACACTGGTTGTGCTGGCTGTCCTTGACCTACGAATCATGCCTCCGAACAAGAGGATTAACGCTGCACGGGCTTTGACACCGAGCAAGCAGAACATTGCAAGCTTTAAGCACTTCGTTCAAAGGAATCTTGCTGAAAAGTTCACAGTAGAGAGGGGGTGCTCTTAGAAAAACGCACATTGCCATTCTAGAATCCTTTGATTGCCTTATAAAATGGTTCCCATTGGCTTGCTTGGTCTCCTTGGTATCCATGGAGAGCACCTCATTTAGGTTGTGTGCAATGGCTGCACTCCAAGGGATCAGGATGAGGGTTGATGCGGAGGGTGCCAACTATTTCAACCAAGAACCTAAAGGAGGGCTGTTCCAAGCATTTATGAGCTCGAAAGCAATCCTAAGGAGCGTAATCGAGGCAGCTGGCAAATCTTCGTAGTCAGGCCCCTGCCGCGAAGGGCACACATTGGGTGGCGCGGGAGAGAACCCCCTGGCATCCAAAAGAATGTACATGGCAAAATAAAAGCGAAGCCCAAGCAAGCTGAAACCCCCTCGAGGGTCGAGGAGAAAGCACACACCACAGAATGCAAAACGCGCTCAGCGCACTGGGCCTCAACAGTGGATAACGCAAAGAAAGACACGCATTTAAAAGCAAGGTCCCAGCAAACGGAATAGAACATGCTCAACGTTCAGGCTTCGACACCATGGAACAGCAATACCCCGGGGGAGGTTGCCTTATCTGCACAGTGAATTAAGGGTTAAATGGATTTCAAGAGTCAGAAGAGCCTAGGAAAACCACATCATCTCTTCCCGACACAACAAAAGACAACTTGGTCCATGGATGAATTTAACTCCACAATGTTATGTTGATTTTTACCACGCAGTCTCCAGGCGTTCTAATGGCAAAAATTGTCTCATCCATCGAATACAATGATGAGAGGGGCACACAAGAGAAACCAGGGTACTGTAGATGAGACCTCTCCCCAAAAAGGCGAGGGCACAAACGGATTTAGACATGCAGGGCAATCACTTCCTGGACCAAGAAGATGTTGTTTACAAGCAAGAAGACATTAATATAGACTAGGGATAGGAAAGCGACCCAGAGGAATATCCTATGGCGTCCCCTAATATTATGGGGGCCCTGGACAGCACACATGTTCCATTGGTGCCCGCATAAGACTGAGCAGGTCTATTGCAATGTGAAACAGCATACAATGAAAGTCCAGTTGGCCTACGATGCATGCATGACCATTAAGCACTACTGTGCCAGGCTCTACGGTTCCACACCGGTCTATGGTACTGCACAAGAGAACCGTGACGCGCACATGGCCACACAGCATTCAACGGATATGGCCCCTAGGTAAGCTAAAATGAGCAAATGCGTGGTGAGGGCCTAAGTGCAGAGTCCCTGGTGAGGAGAGGTGAAGTACACGGAGTGCTTGGTCAACAACCCTGCACCCCGCCCACACACGATCGTACAAGTGTGAAGTCAATACAATAGGACTAATGGAAACATTCACAACTTACCAACTACCATACAGGTGATGCTCGCCCTACAGAAACCCTTCGTGGCCAGAGGAGAGGTGGTCTAATTCAGTCCACATTCTGCCCATGCTGCACCGTCAAGCAGATATTTGGACTCCTCAAAGCAAGATTCTATGGCCTCCAGAGAACCAGTGGAGCCCTGATCTATCCACCGCAGAAGGTTGGCCAAATTGTCATTGCACAAAGGTTGGCCACATCATAATTGCATGTTGCATACTCCATTGTCTGTGTTTCATAGGCCCATTCTGCTTTATGCACAAAGTGAGCATTCCACCCGACAGCGATGAAGATAATGTTATGAGGAACCACCGGCAGGATGTGAGGGACGGACTGATCACAAGGCAGCGATTGGGTAATGCGTTTTTTTTTCGTGGCCCAGTGAGATACCAAAGACGGTGCTAGTACATGATCCCTTTCAGTGTGTACATAAGGGCACCGCCCACATCACCTTTAAGGAAGCATATGCCTGCATGTGTACAGTCGAACAGAACTGCTGAAGACTGCACCATTAACATGAGAATTTAGCCAGGAAAATTGACCCCTCCAGAAGTAAACCCCGAACACACAGCCCATCCCACTCCTCCAGAAGACAGTCCCTACACACACACGCCCTCCCCTAGAACTCCACCCCAACAGACATCCCTTAGCCCCCTCCCCTCCAGAAGTCAAACTCCCCACATCCTAAACGAGTCGGCTGTGGCAATACTGTCCTATGTAGGCACAAGTATTGGCATGGGTTTGTGGGTTTTACCCTTTCCCATGTGGCTTGGGGGCAGCTGGATGCATACACCATGTACAGCGATGTGGAGGGCTGGCACTGACCGATTAATCCGTAGTGTTTGCAGAAGTTGATGGTGTGGGGGCCTTGACACCACAGACTAGAATTGCTGCAAGGATCGCTCCTTCGACTCTACAATGCCACATTGCAAGTGAAGGCCGCAGGATGTTGCCTCAGTTTCTGACTCATTCTCTGATTTTGAAATGTTTGGGCACCCAGAGGCCACCAGTTTTCCATTTCAGCCATTACACACGTTGACCCAACTTTTTGCTATTCGGCTAAACACCTTTTTAATGTCCTGAGGCACATTATTGGTGTTTCATGGATAGATGCTTGTGGTCCTGTGGTGTTCTGCTGCTCTAGAGTCACCCACCCTGGCAGACCGGCCCATCCCTCATGGCATATGGACTGCCATGGGATGTGTGGACTTTTGTGCAGAAGTGATGCGTTGATGGTCATCTGGGGACCACACACCTGGCCTACCTTGGGCTCCATCAGGGTCATCGATGCCCCCATGCGTAGGTGTTCTTTGCAGAGTGACAGTGCCCACATGCAGGGGGGCTTCAGATCTGACCAAGGACATCACTCGGGAGGAGAGAATGAGCCACAACGCCTGCGGGGTCACTTCCACAGCCACATGTCGCGTCATTGGTGTCTGGGCAGGCTTGTCGGATTGCACTGGCTGGGCAGGTTGTGCTGGTCAGTGGGTGTCTTCTCCTTCTTTCTTTCTTTTGCCGCCAGTAGTGACATACCATTTTTGGAGGGCCTTCTTTCCAGTAGTTTTGGATGCTGCAGTGGTAGTGCTGGTCAATGGAACATGTATTGCAGAGTGGGATGGGGAAGTTGGTTGGGTGCCGGGTGTTCCCCTTCACAATAGATGTGTCCACCATGGATACACATGGCTGAGATTATGGAAGTATTTATTGCACAGCACGACTCTCTGTACTCGGTTCCTGCATGTGTGGGCATGCATGTTTGAATGCACTTGACCTATCTCTGCATGTGTGTTTGGGATTCACCGTGGATTGCCAGTTTATGGAGTCTGTACACGTGGGTTGGTGCTGGTGGATCCCGGACCAGGGCCTGTGAGATGAGATGATGTGCCTATATGAATAGAGTTCCATATACAGAGCTGGCAAGTTTCCTCCACCCATTAGTGAGAAGGCCACCCAGTCCTTCCCCTTTCCTTTGATTTCTGGAACACCTGCCATTTAAGTTCGCATTTGAAATTTAGGGAAAATACAAGTGCCAAAATTCCTAACACCAGAGCCAGATGCCCGTCCCAGGCATGGGCAAAGGAAACCCAAGAGCTCTGCATACAAGTGTGTGGAATGTGATAATGTAGCTTGCATGATGCAATTCATATTGCCAAGGTGGCCCATCACTTCACAATAAATCACATGACATCTTGCCATACTGCAGGCTTCACATCACAAGTCATTAACGAGTATTGGTGGTGTACTCACCACCTCCAAACCTCTGAGTCAGTGCCCCAACTTCTAAGCCAACGGTTCCAGTGATGTCTTTGATGTCCACCACTGTGACTGCTTTTTACCTGCCAAGGGTGCATGAATGAATTTGACAAGGAGCTCCCTCTAGTGGTCTTTCCTCTTGCCTGTGAGTCGGTGATGAGCTGTACCCTCTTCCTCAGTTCTTCCTACCTACATTTGATGCCTTTGGTGTGGCGGACGCACAGACACAGCTGTATCTTTGTCATGTATCCAGTCCCATAGCTAGCCATGTTTGGCAGGAGCAGTTTTGGCCATCGGGGGGCCCACAAACCAGGGTGTCTTCTTGGCAACCTCTTATGCTAATACACTGAGCTCCTGCTCCCGCACTGTGGTTATCTCAAGCACCCATATTCTCCCCTCTGACCCTTGGTGTCCTCAGATTTCTGGGAGCTGGTCATTTTCCCTGTATGCCATAATCTGTTTAGAAAGTTCAATAGATTGTCATCCTGCGTTGGCTGCCTCGTGGTGTGCTATTTGTCCATTACTTCTGCTTCCGGTATTGTTGTTTCCGCGTGCTGTCCAGCACTTCTGGTACCATTGGATGCGTTGTGCGTCTATTTTCGCATCTGGTCATTTCTATCACTGCATGCTTGACGGTAAACGCGCAACAGTGCAATGGAATGTATGAAATTACCACATGCGGTAACAGTAATTACCAGGCTGCCAGTTACTTGTTGCTTTACTGAAAACTCCTAATCGGGCGCTACAGCTTCCAAGAAGCTATTCAATCTCAGAATAGTTGCCATTGGTTGTTGAGTTTTATTCCGTAAAACATTTGAACTCTTAGTATCAAACACTTAGATTTGGACAAACAAACAATACTTCATGTGTTGCTCAAGGTATGCTGCATCCAGAAATTACCATCACCTCAAGGTGCATGCTCATAGACTGACAAAAAGGTGTTTAGTTTAAAATGTCTAATAAAGTTAAACTTCAACAGAAAGGCAGCAATCGAAAGATACAAATCACACGTACGTTTTTTGTTTTACGAAGCTGTTTCGAAACAGTTGATATTTAATGAATAGGTCGTGAGTAAATGCCCTAAGACTCCGAAAGACCATATCAAGTCTGATGCTGTCAGTAAGATCAAATATGATATTGTTGATATTAGATCTGAAAAATGAATTTCTCCAAACTATACTTTCCATAACCAAACTTATCCATACATACATTTGCATAAACTGCACTTGCACCTCTAGACATTTGCATCCACTGTATTTGCATAGCTATGCATGTCCGGGTCCTTGGAGGGAGGAATTATCGGGCCTTCCGAACTCGGAATGGCCTGTTAAGTCCTCATTCCGAGGACCCGCACCTCGACGCGATTTCGGCGGCAGCCATGCCATCAATAGCGGCATGGTTACCGCCGAACTCGTAATGAGGGCCATTGTACTATCGGCTTGGCGCACAGTGACCCCTTTACAATTGCAGTGTATTTGTATTTGTATTTTGTATTTGGATTTATTCATTTGTAATGCGCACCTAACCCAAGGGTAGCCAGGCGCAAAGGCAGCAAGAGGGTTGCAAAGCTTAGTTACATACAGTGGGGTGAGGTCCAGCTAGGGTTACAGTGCCGGACGTATCACGCCAAATAGGAAGGGTAGAACATGTACACTAAAGGCAATACTATAAACATATTTACATTCTTTTCTTTTTTTTTTTTTTTTTTTTCTTACGCTCCACAGCCGTTTCCAACATATTTACATTCAATGAGGAGCCACATGGTAGTGACGCATCTTGGTCTCTGAGAGTCGTTATGAGTCGAGAGATTTGAGCCAGTGGACGGTCCTGGCTCTGAACTGGTGGTAGGGTAGGTCCTCCCTGCAAGTAGGAGGGAGGGAGTTCCAGAATTGCGCTGCTTTTACTGGAAAGCTGTTGCCTCCAGATGTAGTACGTTTGAACCTGGGCACCAGAAGAAGGTTGGAATTGGCCGTTCTCGAGGGGCGGGAGAGGGTAGATCTAGTAAATATGGCGATGAGGTATTGGGGGGCTGCTGTTGGAGGCATTTATGAATCAGAGACACCGATTTAAGGAATATCTTGTCCTTGGTGGATAGCCAATTGACAGATCTTCTGGAATCTGAAATATGGGCTTTCTTCGGGATACTGAGGGCCGCTCTAAGGGCATTATTTTAGGTGGATTTGGATTTTGTTAGAGATATATTTTTGCAGCCTACATATAAGGCATTGCAATAGTCCAACTTGGACAGGATCAGCGCCCTGGCCAAGGTGGTACAGTTGGTGGGGGAGAGAAAGGGTTTGGCTGCCCTGATGAGTTTGCAAGTGTAGGAAGTGGCGGAGGCCATTGCGTTCACTTGTTTGTTGAAGGTAAGGGTGGAATCTAGATAGAAGCCGAGGGTTTTAACCTCCTTAGCTACCTTGATTTTGTTATTGTCAATTATGAACGATGAGTATTTGTGGCCCAGTTTGTTGAGGTAGTGTGTAGAGCCTAGAATGAGAAGTTCCGTCTTGTCATCATTCAGGCATAGAACGTGTGAGGCCATCCATACCTGGATGATGAGGTACACTTTATTAACGAAGGCCAAATCCTTGTCATAATCCCCCGACAACGGGATGAGGATCTGAGTATCATCGGCGTAATTAGTGTAGGTGATACCCAGATCGTCTAGATCATCAAAAAGGGGCTTTGTGAAAATGTTATAAAGTGTAGGGGAGACGCAAGATCCTTGAGGCATGCCGTGATAGGGGTAGGGTCGGCTGCTGCTGATAATGAGAAGACTCTCATCGTACGGTTATTAAGGAAGGATTGGATCCAGTTGGTTGCTTCTTGAGAGAAGTGGCCAGCTATTTGTAGGTGGTTGCACAAGATCTCATGGTCGACCAGATCGAAGGCCGCAGAGAGATCAAGGAGAAGCAATAATGCTGTCTTCCCCTGGTCTCTCAACTCGTCTATCTGTGCCTTGAGATCTATGAGTGCGGTTTCGGTTCCGTGCTGTGGCCTGAAGCCCGATTGTCGGACGCCTAGGAGATGGAAGTGCTCAAGGTAGTGTTGGATCTGTTGATATGCTATTTTGTCGATGATTTTAAGAAGGAATGGTACTGTGGTAATAAGGCGGTAGTTAGTTGGGGTGGAAGGGTCTAAATTCGGTTTTTTAAGCAGAGGGAGGACCCAGGACTGTTTTAAATTATTAGGTACGGTGCCTGATGTGAAAGACGCATTTATTAGTTTGGTAATAAATGGTGCAAGATCACGGGCAGCATCCTTAATCAGTTGAGCGGGGCATAGGTCTCCGTGGTAGTTTGAGGGTGAGAATGGTATTTTCTACCTCTTTGGTGGATACTTTGTGGAAGTTAAAGGAGGGGTTGTGCGCTGGGGGGGAGGATTGAGTCAGGTGAACCTTTTTATGGGAGACGGTACTCTGCTTGGTGGAGGAGAGCAGAGATTCTTTTTTAATGCTTATCTTGTTCTTAAGGGAGATTTTGTTCGCTAGGGCATTTTGAATGCCCGTGCACCAATTTTTATCTTTGATACACGAATCGGGGATTCAACCTCTAAGTATTGTGAAAAGCTCTCTAGTGTTAGATTTAGCTTGTGAGATTCGCGTGCTATATGACGTTTATTTGGCCAGTATAATTTCTTTTTTATATTGGGAGGCTAGACTACTCAAGTTTTTTTTGTTATTTTCTGAGGGGGAAGCTCGCCAGATTTTTTCACAGCGTCGCTTTTCCTGTCTGAGGGCTTTGAGATGAGGCGAAAACCAGGAGTTAATGTGTTTCCGGGGCTTGCTCTTTTTTAGCTTCAAAAGGGCTATGGCGTCAAGGGATGAGAGCATGATTTTATTATAGATGTCCACCATCGTGAATGGATCAGTGTGATCCGGGATGGCATTCAAGGTTGGTGTGATAAGCGGGATCAGATTTTCAGGGGTGAGGTTTTTTTATTTTGGGATTGGACAGCTGGAGCTATGCTGTTAGCTTGTACTGGGGTTGCCTTTAGGGTAAACGAGATCAAGTAGTGGTCTGTCCAGGGCTGCGGGAGTATGGCAGAGACCAGTACTGGGCAGTTCTGCACAGCTAGCCAGTCCAGAGTTCTCCCTTTGATATGGGTAGGCTTGGTGATCTTCTGGGTGAAGCCCAGTTCCTCTAGGGTGTTGTTGATTGTACTGGCATTGGCGTCTGCGGGGTCGCTAAAACCGAGGTTAAAGTCTCCTAGTAGGATGCGTTGTGAGGAGTTTTTAAGATTGTTTGATAAGATGTCTGTGAGGTCTTCTTCGAATGATCCTAGGGGGCCTGGTGGTCGGTAGATAAGGTGAATGGAGATGGATTGAGTACTAGATAGTGTTAACTTGGCTGTTAGAGATTCACAGGAGCTAACATTGGTGGGTGATTCAATTGTGATAGTAAATTTAGTTTTGGCTATGATGGCAAGACCTCCACCTCTAGAAGTGGTGCGATCAAGTCTTAATAGCGTGTAGTCATCTGGAACTGCTAGCATAATTGCAGGGCCTGCCGTGGGGTGAAGCCAAGATTCGGTGACTGCTAAGAAGTCCAGGTCTTCATTGTGTAGCAGGTCAGAAATGTCTGATGAATGGGCTACCATGGAGCGGGCATTTATTAGTGCACCCTTGGTCCCGAGATCTACTAGGTTTAGGGGTGGTGGCACAGATTCGTGCGTACTTTTCTGGTCAAGGATGGGCTCACGGTGGAGTCTACTGTTCAGTTGAAGAGGGTGTAGGGATGGATTACTGGTCACCTTGTTGTGGGCTAGATTAGATAGGGGGTCATAGAGTCTTGCGAGCCTGGCACGTAGTCTAAGGTTCCTCGTGAGAACAGGGCAAGGTGTGGAGTTCATTTCAGTTAATATGTATGGGTTATGTGCGGGCTCAAGTGCTGGTGAGTTGGGTAGCATGATTAGGTATTGGCTGTTCAAGATGTGCAGTATTAATCTCAGTAACACTGTATAAAGCGCATGGAGATACATTGTAATGTTGGGCAAGATAGACTGGTGCAGTGTAGTTGTTGTCTGGTAGCGTAGGTCTAGTCTAATGGGTCACCTAAAGTCGATTTGAGCAATCAAGGCACGAAAGCAAGGTCACTAACATAGTGCAAAGGCAATGGGTCACCTAAATTCAATTTTTAGCAATCAAGGCACAAAAGCATAGGTCACTAGTAAGGTGCAAAGGCAAAGGGTCATCTAAATTCGATTTTTAGCAATCACGGCGCAAAAGCATAGGTCACTAGCAAGGTGCAAAGGCAGTGGGTCACCTAAATTTGATTTTAACAATCGGGACACAAAAGCGTGGGTCACACTAGCAGGGTGCATAGGCAATGGGTCACCTAAATTCGATTTTTAGCAATCACTGCGCAAAAGCATAAGTCACTAGCAGGGTGCGTAGGCAAAGGGTCATCTAAATTCGATTTTTAGCAATCACGGCGCAAAAGCATAGGTCACTAGCAAGGTGCAAAGGTAGTCAATACTAGTCACAGATATGCTGAATGCAGTTTTGTGCGCAGGGCATATTTAAGCTAGTCAATGTTAATCACAGGTGTGCTAAATGCAGTTGCAGGGCATATGAGAGCAATACAAGTGTATTACATAGGCAAAAGTCAATGGAGGCGCGTTCGGTAGGTTGCAGTTCTTCAAGATGCAATAAGTGACTATGTAGCTCACGCAGTAGACATGGTTTCAGATATAGGGGCATACATGAGAGCAAATGGCAGAGGCCGTGTAGTGGGAAGCAGTAGCAAAGCGGCACTGTGCTCAGAGTCAAGTTAGTCCCTGGAGGTGATGGTAGGGAGGCTCTGCATGTATGTTTAGGTGAAGAAGGTAGAAGAAAGAGGGGGGGGTGACGGTACTCAGGCAGGGGACAAGGTCGAGCAAACAGGTTATGTAAAAATAGGAGCTCTTTCAGCACATACGTGCAGTATGGTAGAATTGACCCCTTGTTAGAGCAGCAGGTGGGGAGGGTGTACCTTGTATGAGATGGGCCAGGGGGACTGGCACACGGTCCTCACGGCTCCGAACAGGAGACAGCCTTGCCTCCGTGGGCCTTGGAGCGAGTGGGCCGGCTTCGCCTGCCGGCGCCCAATGGCGGAAGAGATAGGCCAGTAGGCCAATCAGGAGGCTGCTTGGAGGCAGATTAGGTGGAAAGGGCAGCAGGCATCGGGTGGGCGGCCATCTTCAAGTGGATAGGTACCTCATGTACCTTAATGGCGGCGAGGGCTAAATTAGGTGTTTCAAGGCGAGGATCGTGCAAATAACACATTTTGCATTTCAAATTGAAGCGCCTGTAATAAAACAGGGGCTGATTTGGTGCTTTTAGGAACGTTGCGCGGATGACTTCGGCGCTTACCGAGAAGCACGTAAAATGCAGCAGGGCATGTAGGAGTCCTCCATGGGTCCTCTGCTCCAGCAGGGACGTAGCCTGGAGCTCCTGCTCCTCCGGTATGTGGTGGGGGACTGTATTTAGCTGCCTGGGTCATCTGTACCAACAGAAATTCATATGGGTCCTGCCCATGAAGCTACCCTTTTCATCCCACTGAGAAAGCTTGTCACATCATTCAGGGAACAAGAACACTGCGTTGTGGTTCCGCTAGTGACTGGTATTTGAATCTATTTGAAGAACACGAACATCAATTTCAATGATCCGAAGCCACTTACAGTACAACATTTACGTATGGCAGAAGCATTCCCATGAGGGGCGACTGTACAATAGCATGCGAGGAAGTAATGAGCCGGTTTATGAGGGTGTAAAAAAATGTAGGGCATATATTGGGGACAAAAAAAAAATAGAAACAAAATGTATATAAGAAAACAGGTGGCGTACAGAGGTGTCTGAGGGGTCAGAAATGGGAGGTGGACAACTTGGTAAAGGTTTTTCACAAGAAGCCATTTTATTAACTCATAAGGGTTTGATAAACGCCTCGCTGTCGCTAAACTAACAAGGATTTCCCTACTAATCAAAATAACGAAAGGAAAGCATTCTAACAAAAGGAATCTGTCCCTCACACTTGTACATACATCAAACTGATAAAGGAAATCCATGGCAATTGAAATGTAACAGAAGAACAAGTTACTTTCCAACTGTAACGTTCTTTCAACTGGATGTTCCTCCCACGTATTCCTCATTTTATGATAAATCGTTATCTCCAGCTCCGCTGCTTCGGAAAAAAAAAACATTCTCGGCAGAGGGCGCTGTGCTCGAGGTCGTGGCGTTGAATGTCCCTCGACAGACTCCGTACTCTGTCAACGTCACCGATGGTATAAATAGCTCAAGCCGCGCCCGTTGCTTCAGTTCTGTTTTTTTTAATAAATATATAGGAGTAACACCCAGGCGTGCCCCATGACAGATACATTCTTTGTGAGAGGAAAGTGTAAGAAAACGTAAACTGTACTGCAGGGTTGGATGGGAGGGTCGATGAGGAATACGTGCGAGGAACATCCAGTCGAAAGAACTTTACAGTTGGTAAGTAATTTGTTCTTCGAATGGATTGTGTCCTCCCACGTATTCCTCATCTTATGATAGACTCCCATAGCAGTGGCAATTTTGGAGGTGGGAGTACTAGTTACAGTTTTCATGGACAGAATGCAGAACTGCCTTGGCAAATAACCCCTCATTGGAGGAGGCAGTATCCAAGCAGTAATGCTTGATGAAAGTATGCATTATTTTCCAAGTTGCAGCTGAACAAATATCTACTGCCGGGACTCCCCTCGCCGCAGAAGAGCCATTCCCCTTGTAGAATGGGCTCGAAGCCCATCTGGTGGGTCTTTTCCCACCAATCTGTAACATTCAATTATGGCCAAAATAATCCAGCAGGATATGGTCTGTTTTGTTACTGATAAACCCAGTTTGTGACCAGTATAACCCACAAACAGTTGGTCATCTTGTCGCAATTTAGACATCCTTGAGATGTAAAAACTAAGAGCCCTCTTGGGATCTAGTCTATGCAGTCTCTCCTTTTCCTTGCCCAAATGAGGAGGAGGAGGATAACATGTTGGTAGTATTTTTTGTGACAAATGGAAGTCCGAAACTAACTTTGGTAAAAAGGAAGGTTTCACTTTAAGACTACCTTATCCTTATAAAAAACAGTATATGGTGGTTTGCATGAGAGAGCCGGAAGTTCACTAACCCCCCGGGGCTGATGATAGAGCCACAAGAAGTACAGATTTTAGTGTTAAAAGCCTCAATGGACAGGAATGCATAGGCTCAAAAGGTATGCAAGTCAAACATTTTAGTACTAAATTTAAATCCCAAGTTGGGACATGAAAAGGTACTGGAGGGTATATGTTAGTAAGCCCTTTTAAGAATTGAATGATTAATGGTATTTTGAAATATGAAACATCTTCCGAGGTGCGCTTGAAAATGGACAGCGCAGCAAGGTATCCTTTGATTGTTCCTATCTGGAGCCCCAGATTGGCTAGATGTAATAGAAAAGAGAGCACTATTGGAGTGCCACACTGAAAAGGGTCCACATCCTTGTCTTTGCACCAATTACTAAACTTGTTCCAGCGACATCGGTACAAAGATTTTGTTGCTGGCCTTCTGGCCGAAAGCAAGACTTCCATTACATCATCCGGAAGATCCCAATCCTTGTATCTCAACCTCTCAGAAACCATGCGTGAAGGTTGAGTGTCTTGACCTCTGGATGGAGAACCCGACCTTCCTCTTGCGAGAGAAGATTCTCTCTTTGCGGAAGACGTATTGGAGGGCAGATGGAATTTAGAATTGAGTTCCAACAGTTTATGAGAAAAGTCCATCTCAAAGAGTTTTTCATGGAGAATTCCTTTGGTGAAAATAGCAACCATAGTGGCCTTAGAAACCCCTCTACTTTTTGTGCTCCATCCTCCTCGCACTCTCCGGAGTACATTGTTTTTGAAAAAAAAGTGTTGGAAGAGATTAGAGCTCTGGAATCCAAAGGGGTCCCAAAACACTCAAATTTGAGTAAAAATGAACAAGTCATCCTCTCTGGGCACTAACCAAAACATCATCATCCGTCAGGCGGATAAGGGAGGAGCCATAGTAGTGTTAAACAGAACTGATTATGTAGCAGAATGTCTCAAACTCCTCTCAGATACCAACCACTATCTGAAAATTGATAGGGATCCTAGTGAGGAACTATCGGTTATCATCAAAGACAAAGTCATTAAAGCTATAGATATGAAATTTATCAGCAAACAAGAAGGGGAATTCCTTATGAGGAATAATGGCAGAGTACCTATTTTTTATACGTTGCCGAAGATTCATAAAAGTTTGGTAAACCCCCCGGGAAGACCTATTGTCTCGGGTATCAACTCCCTTTTAGAACCCCTATCCAAATATGTTGACTTATATCTTAGACCTTTTATACCCATTATGAGGAGCTATGTCAAAGACACTACGGATGCCATTAACAGGATTGAGGCAAATGTGTTTGATCCCAACGTCAATCTATTAATTTGTTTGGATATACAAGCCCTATACACTAACATACCACAACGTGCCACTTTAGAGGTGGTTGAGGAAACACTTCTCCAAAGGGAGGACGATCACCCTGTTCCCAACTCTTTCATCAAATGGTGCACGGAGATGGCACTCACCAACAATTTTTTCCAGTTTATGGGCCAATTCTACATGCAAGTGGAAGGTACAGCAATGGGAGCCGCTATGGCTCCCAATTTAGCAAATCTCTATGTCAACATGTTTGAGGAGACTATCCTCTATCGTAGCTTAAACCCATACCAAAATAACATTCTGTGCTGGTTAAGATACATAGATGATATTTTCATTATTTGGAAGGGAAGTAGGGATGAAGCCAAGCAATTTCTCACTTGGTTGAATGAACAAAACAGATATCTGAAATTCACTATGAATATGAGTAACATTCTAGTTAATTTTTTAGATATTTCTATATACCATCATCGAGGCCTCCTGCTGATCAAACCCTACACCAAAGACACAGACAAAAATGCTCTCCTCCATTTCAATAGTCACCATGCCCAACATGTTAAGACTAACTTACCGTTTGGACAATTTTTGCGTATTAAAAAAAACAGCAGTACAAATGAATCCTATGAAGATGGGGCTAACAAACTAATTGAGAAATTAACCAAGCGAGGCTATCCTAAACGTCTAGTGAAGGATGCAGCAAAAAGGGCATTTAATAACAACAGGGAGGCTCTTTTAGACCAACAACTTCACAGAAATCGAGATAATAAGGAAACTCCGCTGGTATTTGTGAACACCTTTAGTAACCTATCCTATAAGATTAAGGGCATTATAAACAAGAACTGGAAGAAAGTGATGAATAAAGAATGTGCTAAACCCCTCATAGCGTTCAAAAAAAGCACCACTATACGCAATCTAGTGATGAAAAACGAGATAGGGATCACTAGAATAAGGGAACCCCAACAGACAAGATTATGGGATCTCCCACCAGTAACAGGGCACCATCCGTGTGGAAATTGTACCATGTGCGCACAGACCAGAAAAACAACAACAGTAGATTTAGGTCTTGAAAGGGAATGGAAGATTACTGAACATACCAATTGTAACACAGAAAATGTGGTATATGTTATCAAATGCCCATGCCGACTTATTTACATTGGCCAAACAATGAGAAAATGTAAAACGAGAATGATAGAGCACAAAAGCTGCATCAAAAATAAGGTGGATCAAGCACCACTAGTTAAACACTTTGTGGAAAACAATCACAAATATAGTGATTTTAATTGGACCATCTTAAAACACATAAGAGGCAGAACACAAGAACAAGTAAATAAAAAATGACTAAGCCTTGAACAGAAACTTATTTTTTTGACCCAGAGCCATATTCAAGGACTCAATGATAATATCGAATGGCATAATGCCTAGATGGGATGCATGTTTTTGTTGCTCAGTCTACCCGTTAATGTCACCTCATGTAATAGGCATTTTGTTTTACCCGCACCTTTTCCCTACGTTGGAAAGTGATGTGGGTGTACTCGCTTGAGTTGTGTACTCTTTCCTGCCCCCACAATGAAGGGGTGTATCCATGGAATTTTCCTTTCCTTGTCTGTACTTACGGGAGCGTTATGACATGGTTTTCAGGTATTCTACGGCTCCAATGCGAGCAGTGAGGTCACGACGGCACACGTCGTGGCGTGATGACGTCATCGCGCTCAGAACGTGATGACGTCATCGCGCACGCACATACGGCCATATTCAAAAGAGAACGGCCATCCTGCTATCGCTGTCGGCGAGCAGGGAAACTTATGATTCATGGAGGTGGTTGAATTTGAGGTAAGCCAGAGAAATGAGACCCAATACTACCCAATGGTGTTCAAAAGGCGTTTATTTTGGACTTAGTGAAATTATGGAGCGATGTAGCCCTAATACTAAAATGGAATACACTTTTGTTGTGTTTAGATCTACACTGGGACAGATATATGCCTTTCTAATGCAAGCTTTGCAGTATCTGCAGAAGACCAGTCACAGAGTACAGACTAAATAAGCAGCCTATTAGTAAGTGAAGGGGTTCTTATTACATCTTTTTATATCTTTCAGGTGTAGGACATGTGATATAGAGTGGCCTTTGAATCATACACTGACTGGGGCTTTTTTTGGGTTTTTCTCATTTCTTTCTTTTAGTTTGCCCGTTGATTTATCCTTGAGCCACGTGTCCCATTTGAAGGGTACAGTGGAAACATTGAAGGAATTTTATTTCTTTACCTCTATCCAACGCAGGTAAGAGGACTTTGTTGGTGGTGATAAAAGAATTCCCTATACACAATATACAGTCTGCCCCTCTGATACAGTATCCTTTATGTTTACCCAATTTTTCAGAATAGAAGACATTTGGAGAGATATTCCCAAAGAAAAGGAAATCTTGTTTTCCCCCTTTTTTACCGTTTGGTGGTAATTCCCCGCCTGTGGAACGTCGTTACCACAGTTTGGAAGGTATGTAAGAGTGAAGCATACTTATCCCCCTAGGTGGATCGGGGGTGTCACTATCGGAGTCTATTTATAAGATTTCAACGTTAGTAGATATGTGCAAATAAAAATGAAAACCCTAATAGGTTGTCTTTAACCCACAGGGTTCGAAAACCACTGAACATACCTGACAAAAAAAGAAAAAAAGTGATAGGAAAGAAGACTATCATCGCTATAGAACACAAGTAACGAAATACCCCTGATGAATGTCCTACATTTATATGTGCGTTTAGGGACAGAAACTTGTGCAAGTTGGGTCTAGGAAACAGTCAGAATATCAGTGTGTAAAAAAAGAAATACAACTCCAATGTGAAGTTTCACATGGTGTTGATCCAGTGATCAAGAGAATTAACCCACAGCATGTGTTTATTCTTGTGTCCTTTTTTTCTTCTTTTTTTGTGAAAAAATTTGTTTTCATGTTTTTATGGAGTTTTATGTAATGTGATCATTTTATGAGTACTATTATCTATGTGTTTAATAAAAAGATATTTTAAGGTTTATAAGAGAATTTCTGGGGTAACTGATATACCTTTTGTCATAGGAATTCGTGGGTTTCAGACACATATCAGCATACCTTCTTTTTTGAAGAATATATAGCTTAACCGTGTGGTAAGAAGCGTATGATCCCCCATTACACGGTCCAGGCCGTTTGAGAATAGTGTCGTTGCAAGCCCACCATTGAAGATCCTGAGCAACTCCGCTCGGGACTTGCAGAAGATCCGACATATTCCCTGAGAACTGGGACCACTGAGTTCTGAGTGCCCATTGAAGGGATCTCATTCTCATCCTGGCCTCTGGTACTAGGAAAATGCAGGATGCCATGAGGCCGAGCAACCTGAGAAAATCAAAGGCCGGTAGACGTTAGGCATTCTGGAACTTTGTTACCATCTGCTGGATGTGGAGAGCTCTCACTTCGGGAGGCGAGGCTTTTCCCAAGGAACTATCCAAGACTGCTCTGATAAACTGGAGCTTTTGGGATGAAATCATACGGGACTTCTTGAAATTGAGGGAGAAGCCCAATTTGTGGAGGAAGTGGCAAGTGATCGAAAGATGTTCCCGAGCTTGTTTTGGAGAACTTGCTCTGATCAACCAGTCGTCCAGGTAGGGGTAGATATGAATACCCCCTCTCCTGAGACTCGCTGCCACAACCGCCAACAGTTTGGTGAAAACCCTCGGGGCGGAGGTCAACCCGAATGGCAGAACTCGAAACTGATAGTGAGAGTTGTCAATCGCGAACCTCAGGTACTTTCTGTGCTTTGGATGGATTGGCACATGAAAGTAAGCATCCTGAAGGTCCAATGATACCAACCAATCCTGGAGTTGGAGAGCCTGGAGGATTTGAGAAAGGGTCCCCATCTTGAACTTGTCCTTCCTGAGGAACTTGTTCAAGTTTCTTAAGTCCAAGATGTGTCTCAGTCCTCCATACTTTTTTGGGATGAGAAAATATGGGGAGTACCAACCCCTGTTCCTCTCTGGAATTTTTACAGAGTTGGCTCCCGGTGGATGATTCTGAGGTCTTTTTTTTGGAAGGGGAGACAGTAACCTTCGGCTACTGTTTCCAGTGCCCAAGCATCTGAGGTAATGCCCCGCCGCCATTCCTTCAGATGCTGAGAGATCCTGCCTCCCACTGGTGTTTTGTGTAACAAGACCTCAGAGGGATTTGGAGGCGGCTGCAGGAGTGGCTGAGGGTAAAGATGCCGCTCCTGAGGCTGATTTTGCACCTCTTCCTCGTGCACCACGAGGGAAGTATCTTTTGCCTCTTTGAGAAGCCTGTCCTCTTCCTCTACTAAATGAGGAGTATTAACGAAAAGAACGACCCCTCCAGGAAGATGAGCCGGAATAGGGTTTTAGAGGCTGGCGCATGGAGGCACTAAGCGATTTAGCTGCCGCTTTCGAGGTCTGAAGTTTTTCTAGGCTTTCATCAGCCTTACTGCCAAATAGCCTCGAGTCATCAAAGGGCATGTTAAGGAGCCTGGCTTGCACGTCTGGTGCAAACCCGACTTCCTCAACCACGCAAATCTGCGTAGAACAATGCTTGTAGCCATGGATCTGCTGATACTATCAGCAGTATCCAGCCCAGACTGGAGACATTCCCCCATTGCCTCCTTCCCGTCTTTGACTATATTCAGGAAGCCTTCCCTTTCCTCGCCTTCCGGAATATGCTCAGCCGCTGCCGAAATACAGTCCCATAGGGTATGGGTAAACCTGGCCAGGGTACAGGTGACATTTGTCGATTTAAGGGCCATACTGCCTGAAGTGAAAACTTTACGTGCCCAGGCATCAACTTTTTTTATCCTCTCTATCTGGAGGGATAGAGGGATATGCAGTTTGCTTTGATGTGGATGCTGCCTGAATAACTATACTTTCTGGAATCGGATGCCTGTTTAAGTATTCAGGATCCGTACCAGCGGGTCTGTATTTCTTGGGGAAATTACTATCTGCAGCAGCAATGCTCTCAGGCTTTTCCCAGTTTTTCTCCACCCTCCTCTGAAGAGCCCTGTGAAAGGGGAGAACTGGATCTTTTTGAGGACCTCTGACAATTATATCCGTCATGTCATCCTGTTCAAAAACGGGTGAAGTGTTACCCCAACCCATATACTCAATTACTCTGGTCATAGGACTCCTGTACCCTGAGTCTGCATGTTCTGCAGGATCAGGTCTGGCAAACTCTAATTCTGGGGAGGTGTCAATTCCACTGGCAGAATGTAGAGTGTCACTCAGGTCTCTCATTCTGGACTCTTGATCAATGAGTTCCTGAGGAACTTGCTTTGTGCCATATGAAACTCCAAAGGGAGTGACTTCCTCTCCCTCCGAGCCAGATTCCTCATAAATTGAGGACATGGACTTAAAAAAGTCTGACCTGGGCAACGGAGTAATTCTTCTTTCTTCCTCAACCATATACGTGTCGAAGGAATGCAAAAATCCTTTGAAGTTGTCGAAGGAATCTTCGATGACTTCGAAGATGACTTCGATGCAGGCATCTACGTTATTTTTGGTTTCGATGCCGAAACGGTCGACGTCTATGAAGTTGTCGAAGCCTTCGACAACTTCTGTTTTTTATATGGCACCAGAGAGGTGCTCGACTCTCGAAGAGTCCTCGACGACTCGAGTTTTTCGAGTATCCTCGACACTACCGGTTTTTACCAAGGTAGTCTTAGACTTCCCTTTGTCGTCCATTGGAGCGACCTTAGGGGTATGGCTCTTCCGAGGTTCATTCGAGGGGGTTGGGCCGCATTCTCGAATACTTCCATCATCCTTTTACGAATTTCTTCCCATTTTCTGGGAGAACCCGATTTTGTCGGACATCGAATTTCTTCGGTCGACTCGGAAGATGATGATGAGGGAGATCTATGTCTCCTCTTCATTTTTTGGACGAGGAAGAAGAGTGTCTCGATCTACTCCTAGATCGAGATCTCTTTGAATGCCTATGGCGATCCGATTCCTTCGAATCAGTCGCTTTCTTATGTTTTTTTGTACGCAGCCTTCTAAGAGGCTTCCCTGCCCACCGACAGTTTACCTCTCCTCTCACGAAGAGCTCTGGTGGTCATGGATTAGCAGGAACCACAGTCGTCGGTCCGGTGCCTGGAACCGAGACACCAGAGACAAACCCGGTGAGGATCCGTGATCGACATTTTCGATCCACAATCTACGCACTTCTTGAACCCAGTCTTGGGTGTCGAAGGAGTCAAAGACGACATTTTCTTCACAGAAAATCTCAAGCGTGCCGTTCTCGATAGCGAAGCGATCAGAAAAACGGAACTGAAGCAACGGGCGCAGCTCGAGCTATTTATACCATCGGTGACGTCGACAGAGTACACAGTTCGTTGAGGGACATTCAACGCCACGACCTCGAGCACAGCGCCCTCTGCCGAGATTTTTTTTTTGCGAAGCTGGAGATAACGATTTATCATAAGATGAGGAATACGTGGGAGGACACAATCCATTCGAAATAACAGTTATATTCTACTTAAACCTGATAACGTTTTGTCCTTGTAACCGTGGTTGGAGCCCCTTCCCCAGTTTCAAAGCAGGGATCTTTAGTCAAATGTTCAAATAAGAAAGTTCCTTTTTGTAACCAAGATTGATCAGACAGGTAATCTTGCTCAAAGTCTTTCTCTTGGACTTTGAGCAACAGTTCAAACAGACAATAAGTCTTTATCTCTCCAAGTACAGACAAAAGTTAAACATCATTTCTCCTTCTTGGGAGACAAAACACTTCCACAATTCTTCTGTATTAAAAAGGTTTAGTCGGGATGATTCCACCACCATTTAAATTTCAACACGATTTCTTCTGCTTAAGAAGACAAATATACTTTTCATTCTTCTGTTTCAACAACAATGCTTTTGTCAGGATGCTTCTGCCACCCTTCATTAATCACATAATGCAGTACTTCAATGATTTCTTCTTGGTCCACTAACCTGCCAGGACTACCACTAAAAGGGTTATCCTGGTATACTCGCTTACCAGGACAAAAATTCATAACACTACTACAAGTACTCTCTGGTGAGGTTTATTTCAAACCTTTTAAAATCTTTGACTTTCAACAACTTCAAAATTCACGTCATCTGAGAAAACATGAGACACATTGGTGCTGTTTGTTACACTGACTAGCCATGTAGGTTACTGTCCTCACCTCCTTTATACCTTCTATCAGGAGGGATCATCTCCTTCCACTCTTGTTTTCCCACTTTTATATTAAACAGCTGCTGACAATGTTTCTGTATCACACCCTCTCCTTGGCTTAGGCAATGCTTGTTGATGTCTTCCTCAACTATTGCCTCTTCTTTACTCTTATAACAATGGTCACAATTAGCTGACCTCAGTTTTGCCCTCACTTGTCTTTGGCAATGGTGGTTATTGTTGACTGGTTTCAATATTGCCCTCTCTTGCCTCTGGCAATAGGTGTTTCTGTTCTGGTTTAATGTTGCCCTTTCTCTGTTTTGACAATAATTTTGATTTGAGTAACGGTAATGGCAACCTTTCCTTTCTTGTCCTTTGTCAACGTTGTTACAACTCAAATATTCTTCTCTTGCATTACTTCAGAATTCAAAATAAGGGCAAACAGCAAGCGGCCGACTACGCAGCGTTCCAGGGTTACCTAGCAACGGTAAACTCGGCCTGATCCGCTGCTCCATTCAACTCTGCTTCTTCTGCTGCTTTCTGCCTGACTGCTTCGGTCATTTCCCCATGGATCGAATGGGAAAGGGCTCTTCTTGCTCCCAAAGTGCTCCGGTGCTCGCCTGCCACCGAAACAATGCGCAGGGAAAGCCTTCCAAAACAGCACTTCCCACTGTGTGACTTCTGCCATTCCGATCTGCTTACACAAAGACCCTTTCAGAGCTGGTACCCGCTTCAGGCACTGCAGCATTTCCAGCAGCTTTGTTTTCCTGCTGCTGCTGCAACTGCTGCCTGCAACAACTTCTGCTTCGCCTTCTCCTTCTAATGACCTGCACCGGAACTGTTCATTCGGGCCTAAGGGGAACATTGTTTGCTTGTGCACTGCATAAACCAAGTTTACTGCTGGCATAAACTATTCAAGCAAGCACGACAACCGAATATTTCAAGTGGTGCAGGATATGATGGCATTGTGGGTAAGACATTCATGTTTTTCTCCATGGTTTTCGGCGTTGGGATTTCGTTTCTTCACATTGTGCTTTGGCATATTTGTGGCATATTAATGGTTACTTGTATAAAAGAGCCATGTTGAGGAATTCTAGGTAAGACCATTCCATTGAGCCGATGGATTGATGGCTTTGTTTCATGCTCCACCCAACACTATGCGTGGTTGGTTCAGCAGTTGTACTTTGCTGTGCGTGCTTTTAACTTGCATCACAGGGGGCTTGCCTTTGTGGCATTGACCATCCGCTTGTGTCGAGCTAGGATTTGGCTGATGTTCATCAGTGCCTCCACGTCACGTCATCCTTGGTTGGGTGCATGCAGGTACACCACTTTAGATGGTCTACACTAATGGTGTGGGGAAAGCAGGAGTGGGTCTGCATTGTTATAGTGATGTTATCTATTAAATCAATTATAGGTACATGATGCAACGCTCGGATACAGATTAAAATGAAGCCAGTCCTGTTGAACACTAGGAGGCACTTTTGTGACCAAGTGAGCGTTGAAACCCATTTAGAGCTAAATAGGTGTATCCAGCTAAGACAAGGGGAAAGGATACTCCCAGGAGTTGGCGCATAGGAGAATTGAGTGATCGAAAATATGATCTCGTGCTTCCCCTGGCACTATAGAGATTTGTTTATTTTTTCATGTGATTTTATTGGTTGCTGTTAAGCTTTGCTATGTGGTTTATATATCCTCTCCATTGAATGGAGATCAAATGATGTATTTGTATTTTTGATAAATGAATGGTTGATATTTATGCATACGTTAATGGACTGATTGACAGCAATTTGGTTTTTGTTTTTTCTTTTGGAAATGCAAATGAAGAACATCCTCATAGTGACAGAGGAATTCTAAAAGACGCCGGGTCCTGCTTCTGGTTCCCCTTAGCTACGTTTTCCTGGATGGACGCATTCAAGTCGGAAGATAGTACTGAGTTAGAATGCATATGTGTTTGGGTTCTTCGTGAATGTGGTGTTTTCTAGAGCTCAAAAGGAGAGCATGGAAATGCGTGTGATAGAGAGTAAGGTTCTGGTTCTTAAAAGCCTCGGCAGTGTGACAGGATATGCTACAGGCTGGGTGATGCTTCATACCTGTTTAAACCCTGTACCTGTTCCACCAGTGATCGGGGGGAGGGGGCTGGGTGATAGTGGCTACTGAGGGCATCCTCTGTGGTGATCACTTGGCACCAATGTTTCAGATAAACCCTTTGAACTTTTAATTCCAGAAAACATACTTCCAAAAACACACACACACACACACGAGTGAAAGACTTCCAGAGATGGCACTGTGTTAAAAATAGGACTTATGAGCCCTCATGCATTTTTTTTTGTTCTCCTTCAACGCCGGCCTCGTGTACACCCCCAACCCCCTGCACTCCCCTCCCCCATTCCCCATGGCCACACTGGGACTTCTTTAGAATCCACTGGCCACTTTCTCTTCCTTGTGTTTGTTCTTCGAAATGAATGACAGAAGTTGACAGAAGTTAAAAGAAGTCTGCCTTTCCTCCTACCCAACTTCTTACTTCCATTTCTTTGTCACAGAAGTCATTTACTTTTAAAAGGTTTAAACATGGAAGCTTTTAATGCCAGAAAATTGAATGATTTCCAGAGTCTTGGGTATGGAATTGTACGACCTCCTCTTCATAGACAAACCCCATGGGTCATGTTTTACTGTATTTGAAATCTCCATTCTCTGTAGCCGTGGTATTTCCTGTGGCACATGCCAAGAACAATGCTGGTCTTGTTTTGCATTGGGGAGAGGCCTTCATCCCAGATATGTGTGTAAACAAAAATGCGTTATTTTTACATTTAACGTTTACGTTTCCCACGGGATGAAACTCGAGCAAGTTTCCTAATTTTTAAATACAAACTTCAACCTGTTTTTCCAGAATACTGCAAAGAAAATCGAATACCCGTCTGTGCAGGCGAAAGCACTGCCTCCCCCATAAGAGCTGTATGGCTCTTATCTAACGTGTTCAAGGCGTAAGGCTTTCCAGGAGTCCGAAGCTCTGTCTTGCACTGCCTCCCATAAGAGTTGTGTGGCTCTTATCTGACGTGTTCAAGGTGTAAGGCTTTCCAGGAGCCTGAAGCTCTGTCTTGCACTGCCTCCCATAAGAGCTGTATGGCTCTTATCTAACGTGTTCAAGGTGTAAGGCTTTCCAGGAGTCCAAAGCTCTGTCTTGCACTGCCTCCCATAAGAGCTGTATGGCTCTTATCTAACGTGTTCAAGGTGTAAGGCTTTCCAGGAGTCCAAAGCTCTGTCTTGCACTGCCTCGTATAAGAGCTGTGTGGCTCTTATCTAACGTGTTCAAGGTGTAAGGCTTTCCAGGAGTACAAAGCTCTGTCTTGCACTGCCTCCCATAAGAGCTGTGTGGCTCTTATCTAACGTGTTCAAGGCGTAAGGCTTTCCAGGAGTTCAACGCTCTGTCTTGCAATGCCTCCCATAAGAGCTGTATGGCTCTTATCTAACGTGTTCAAGGCGTAAGGCTTTCCAAGGGTACAAAGCTCTGTCTTGCACTGCCTCTCATAAGAGCTGTATGGCTCTTATCTAACGTGTTCAAGGTGTAAGGCTTTCCAGGAGCCTGAAGCTCTGTCTTGCACTGCCTCCCATAAGAGCTGTATGGCTCTTATCTAACGTGTTCAAGGCGTAAGGCTTTCCAAGGGTACAAAGCTCTGTCTTGCACTGCCTCTCATAAGAGCTGTATGGCTCTTATCTAACGTGTTCAAGGTGTAAGGCTTTCCAGGAGCCTGAAGCTCTGTCTTGCACTGCCTCCCATAAGAGCTGTATGGCTCTTATCTAACGTGTTCAAGGTGTAAGGCTTTCCAGGAGTACAAAGCTCTGTCTTGCACTGCCTCCCATAAGAGCTGTATGGCTCTTATCTAACGTGTTCAAGGTGTAAGGCTTTCCAAGGGTACAAAGCTCTGTCTTGCACTGCCTCTCATAAGAGCTGTATGGCTCTTATCTAACGTGTTCAAGGTGTAAGGCTTTCCAGGAGCCTGAAGCTCTGTCTTGCACTGCCTCTCATAAGAGCTGTATGGCTCTTATCTAACGTGTTCAAGGTGTAAGGCTTTCCAGGAGCCTGAAGCTCTGTCTTGCACTGCCTCTCATAAGAGCTGTATGGCTCTTATCTAACATGTTCAAGGTGTAAGGCTTTCCGGGAGCCTGAAGCTCTGTCTTGCACTGCCTCCCATAAGAGCTGTATGGCTCTTATCTAACGTGTTCAAGGTGTAAGGCTTTCCAGGAGTACAAAGCTCTGTCTTGCACTGCCTCCCATAAGAGCTGTATGGCTCTTATCTAACGTGTTCAAGGTGTAAGGCTTTCCAGGAGTACAAAGCTCTGTCTTGCACTGCCTCCCATAAGAGCTGTATGGCTCTTATCTAACGTGTTCAAGGTGTAAGGCTTTCCAAGGGTACAAAGCTCTGTCTTGCACTGCCTCCCATAAGAGTTGTATGGCTCTTATCTAACGTGTTCAAGGTGCAAGGATTCCCAGGAGCCCATAGCTGAGAAGACTTGCAGGTGATACATTGTTCACCAGGAGTGAAATCATGTACAGCAACTTTGAATTTGAAACAGTGTAAATATTCTTTTAGAATGATGAATTATATGTTATTGCTACCCTTTACTCTCCAAAAATGTCTTCCAACAACTACATATTAGAAAGACTTTCATGTAACACTACAGTATCTGATCTTAAGATTCGTCTTACCCCTCCCAATGGCACATAGTACATCATGTCTGCCTCTAGGGTGCCACTGTCATTTTCACAAGAGAATGAGAATGTCGCAGGAACATTGCTCAGAGGCAATGTGCTACGACGCGGAGCAACACAGGTTCGATGGAGGATGTGCTAGTATAGCTTGTCGATTTCCTTCCTCTGTTGTTAATCTATGCAAGAATCACCTTAACACAAGTGCAGGGTGGCTGAAAGGAAATGGCATGCTTCCTGTACATCCTCTAACAAACTGGCATGCCGCCTGCTCCAAAGGCAATACCGGCGCTCTGTCCGCACCAAGAAGAGAGCCCTCACCCAAGCCTGCTTCTCTGCAGCATCCAAAAACTCATCCAAACTCTTTAAAATCTGCAAGGAGCTGGCCGATCCTGCTGCAGTCTCTACCTCTCATGTCCCCTCCCAGGCCTTCTGCATGGCCCTGGCTTCTCATTTCATCTCTAAAACTCAAGACATCCTGTCCTCTCTCTCTTCCTCTCCTCCTCCTCTCTCTACTCCCCTCTCTTCCTCTGGCCCTTCTGTGGCCACCTCTCCTCTCTCTCTGCCTTTACCCTGTTGTCCCCAGACAAGGTTTCTAGGCAAGTCTGATCTATGAAAGTCTCGTCGAAACAGGTTACTCTAAAACCATCAGGGACCAAATTGACCCCTGGCTCCTGCTTTGGCTGACTTCTGCAACCACTCCTTCGCCACTGGAGTCTTCCCTTCACCCCTGAAGCACTCCCTTGTGCACCCTCTTCTTAAGAAACCCTCTGCCGACCCTTCCTGCCATGCTAACTACTGCCCAATCTCCATCACTCCTTTCCTGGGCAAGCTCTGGAAAAGCTGGCCATCTCCCAGTTTAATCTTCACACTGAATTGGTTGGTTGTCTCCTTGACCATCCGTCTGGCTTCAGAGCTGCCAGAAGCACGGAAACTACTCTCCTGAACATCTGTGAAGACCTGCTCTCCAACCTTGACTCCAATACTCCGTGTTCTCATCTTACTTGATCTCTCTTCTGCTTTTGACACAGTCAACCATGCCACCCTGCTCAACCATCTCCGTGATAACCTGGGTATCACTGATCAGGCCCTGGCTTGATTGACCTCTTTTTTTTTTCTCTGATCGACCACCCCGCCCCCAGGTCCAACTTGGGTACTTCCTCTCCTCTATCTCTACCTGTGGTTTCCACATGGGTCTAACCTCTCTCCCTGGCTGTTCAACCAATACCTGGCACTTCTTGCCCACCGCATCGCCGCTCTCTGCCCCACCTTTCAGTGCTATGCAGACGACACTGAGCTCATTTTCAGGCTCCCTTCCGCCACCTCTTCTCCTTCTCTCATCTCTGACCGCCTCTCCGCTATACAGGAGTGCTGTGCCGCCAATGATCTCTGCCTTAATGCCAGTAAGACTGAGATTCTCCTTATCGGCACACCTGCTCCCTCCTTTCCTGTCGCTCTCTGGCCGGCCTCTCTTGGCCCTCTTCCTTCTCCCACTTGTGAGGCTAAAAACCATGGGGTCATCTTCAACTCCACTCTCTTCTTCTCCCCTGACATCTGACGTCTCTAAAAAGTCACACTACCAGCTGCACCTTCTCAGAGGTATTCTTCCTTTCCTCTCCTTCCCCCAGAAGCCCACTGTCTCCAGAGCTCTGGTTCTCTCTAGGCTGGACTATTGCAACAGCATCTTTCTAAATCTGCCTGCTTCTACTCTCCGCCCTGCAACTCATCCAGAACAGGACTGCGAGACTTGTCCTTGGCCTCAAGCCCAGGGATCGTATCTCTCGAGGACTGAAACCTCTGCACTGGCTCCCAGTGGCTGCAAGGATTAAGTTCAAAACCCTCTGCATTGTTCACAAGGCCTTCTGGGGCCGGGGCCTCAATACCTTCAGCTCTCTTCCTAAATATCTTCCTTCTCGAGCTCTTGGCTCATCCGCCTCCAACTCCCTCAGGGTCAGTCGCTTCTCCAAACTACGTGTTGGTGGTAGATCTCTCTCTTCGGCTGGGGCCTCCCTCTGGAACAGCCTCCCTGAAACTTGAGGAGAACCATCTTCAGTTCCGGAAGCACCTCAAGACCTTCCTTTTTGCACTGGTTGCCTGGGTGCCCTCTGATCTCAGGCCCAGGTCCCCTCCCCCACCAGCTGTACACCTGCACTGCTTCCCGGGCAACCCCTGCACTTGGGGGCTGTTTCTGTATCCCTGCAGCCCCCACCATCTCAACACTTGTCGTCTGCACTTACCCTTAGCTGGCTGCACTTTTTCCGATTGTTTTATTTGATTCATTCGTCACTGTTGATTCTATGTATTGCACTTCTCCCTCACCCCTTACCCCCCGCACTTACCCTCTCCCTTGCACTTTGCGCGATCTCAATGTCACATGGCCTAGTAGGATCGTTGTCTTTGTCTTCCCTCTGTTCCCCTCCCTTGCCTTGTCGCACCTTGAAAAACTTGTGTACAGGTGTGTTATAAATGCCATATCATATCATATGTGTGTATGAGGAGCACATGCCATAACCTAAAATGGATCTCTGAGCACTAGTGACCTAGTTGACTAGAACAGTTGCCGTTTGAGGCCTCTGAATTCCAAGAGAGACTTCGCCATGTAGATCGCATTCAGCATTCCAGATTTGTGCAGGTTGAACAACAAAGCTTTTGTCCGCCCTTGATGTCTATGGTCTGTTGCCCTAAAGAGCATGTGCAGAAACAGACTTCCAAACCACAGGTCCCTTAGATGTGGTGCCCGATACTTTCCAGGTATTAAACACGGCTAGACTTAGACTGCAGGGTTGCAGCGCATCAACAAAGATCATAAACACCCTATCAGATCATCGCCCGTCCACAAAATATTTTGGTATACAATACCAACTATTATACCTTCAAGGACCTGTGAGCGGAACACCTGCCAGTTGTCTGCATTCAATACCACTGCTCCTGAGCTAGGCATTCATTACTATTGCACTTGAACAATAGCTAATAAATCAGGTATAGTTAAGTTACTCACTGTAGTAACTACTGTACTCCTGGTGGTTAAGGGGTAGTTTTCCTCCATACTATTGAGGGCATTTTGTCGTCGAACGGGACAGGAATGTTCCCTTTCTTTATTTTTACGCAGTGGCCAGCGCATGCGTGGCATCGTCCTTTTCCAACCAGCGATGTCTGTCCCTGACTGATGCAATTTTTCCTTGCTCCTATGTTCCATCCCCTTTCCTTCATATTTTTGGGAGTTTTACAACTACACATTAACATGGGGGTGGATGGTACTATATCCATCTAGCTGAAGAGGTGTTTGAGGACAGCTTGCCCAAGCTGAGCAGCCGCCCGCGAACTCCTATCCGGACAAGTCCTGCCTTGGAAATTGAGTTTCAGGGGGCATGTCTTTGGAAGGCGTCCTTTTGGCCCTCACAAGCTGGGCATGGAGCTCCTTTGGGTGAGGTCCTTGGGATGAATGGCTCTCCAGGATGCAAAAGGCGACCTCTCTTAAAGTGTCCTGGGATGCTTGAGAACCTGAATTCATGTTCCCGAAGGACATGAAGAGTCTAGATGAGTTTCTGAACTCCTTTGTTGGGTCCAGATAGCATTTCTAGACTCACTTCACATTTAACAGAGGATAACTTCTTCTGCATCTGACGATGGATTAGGGAAGAAAACCAGCAAGGATGGTTCCTGGTCTATGTTGAATTCAGGTGTGACTTTTGGTAGTACCACTTTGTTCTGCCGATAAGGCCTTGATATTGCTAATGCACCTTGCTGAAGTAATTTCAGTGAGAAAAATCTACTTCCAGGAAACTAGTTTGATATCTGCCGTCGCCATCGGCCCAAACGGTTTATGACATATGGCCATACGAACTATGTTTAAATCCCACTTGAGGTGAGCATTTTTTACTGTTGGGTACACCTGGGACAGTTCTTCAAAATTATGCATAACCACGGGATTAGAGGACAAAAAAGGTTAATTGTCAGAGGCTAGGTGTGCCCCCAAAGCAGCAAGGTATGTCCTGCAAAAATCAATTTGAATACTCGAAGCAACTAAGTCTGCTACAAAAGAGAAGACATCACCTAGTGATGCCAACAAACTCCAGTGGTAGAACCTATGACACATGCTCTTATATTGATTCCTAGTACAGGGCTTTCTGGCTGCCGAACTTCCTGCATATTTTCTTACGATAGATCCAAGGTGCCTATGGCCCAGACATCATGACCATGCCCCAAGCTCAGCAATCAAAGGCAGGGGAGCAGGATCAAATCCCTCCCCCCCTACTCAGACAGCATGTCGTGGAGATCTGATGGGGGAATTGGAGGCCGAATTGACAGGTTCATGAAATTCAAAAAGCAGAACCTCGCTGGCAACAAAGGAAGCTATGAAAGGTGAGCAGCTGGTTGAGCTAAGGAATTTTAGGAGTGTCCCATGAATCTAGGGGAGGGGAGGAAAGGCAAATGCCTCCATCCCATTCCACAACCTCTCCTAAGAAGTCCATCCTCTAACTTTCGCTCAATGCGCAAAAAGGACACAACCCGGTTAGACTTGTGGTGAAGTGATCTACATGAGGGAATGTCCAATCGGTAAACTAGCTCAGTGAGAACCTTGTTCAGTTTCCATTTGTGGTTTGCAGGCGCAGGCCGGCTGAGAACCTGCATTGTTCTTCTCTGCACACGGTAGGTGAATCGCCTAAAGCCAAAATCCCCGGAGAGTGACCCATTCCCAAATAGTCACTCCTGGCATGATGATATGCTTGGATTTCGTGCAGCACTGTTTACGTAAAACATCGACAAAGAGTTTCTGGAGACGCACAGCCTTGTACAAAATCCTAGTCTGGAATGCTTTCAGGTCAAGGAAAGTTACTGTTAGTTCCAATGCATTGATGTGATGTTGCCATTCTTTGATGGACAATGCCGAAGACTTGAAGGTGATCCAGGTTGGCTCCCTATCCCATAAAATGAAGGGTTTGTCGAGATGGTGAATGGGGCCCACATAGGGCATCCCTACCATCAAATTCGGTGGGTCTGCCACCAGGCCAGATCTTGGTGCATTTTGCCTGAGATCGGTACCAACTGCGACTGAGAACCCCAAGCTTCAGTGCAGGACTCCCTCGGTGCAAGCTAGGCTCTGCACATCTTCAAAGTGGCCAACGGAACTGCTCTCACCAAGAAAGGCCCAAAAGTTGTTGAAATCACCATGCTGTGATGGATGGAGATCGCCTTGAGCAAGATGGCACACAGGTTCTGGATGTCCACTGTTCTTTCTGTCATTGGATATGCTCTGGCTTGATATGTCTACCAGTGTGAGCCTCTAAAAAACAGGCCTTGCATGACTGTCAACACAAACTTTGCCCAGTTCACTGAAAGTCCCAAGCCACATAGCAGTTCCAGTAGGATTTGGAGCGGAGACTTTACCATTTGAGGGGAGCATTCTTTCATCAGCTAGCTAAAAACAAGTTAACCAAGTATGGATATATGTGGATGCACTGGAGACAGAGAAGGGCCACAAGCCCAGCCATTATGCTCGTAAAAACGTATGGTGCCAACTCAAGACCAAAGGTTAGCACTCGATATTGGAAGTGAGACTCTCCCACTAAAAACCGTAAGACTTTCCGATAAGCTGGACGTATTGGAATATGCAGGTATGCATCCTTCAGATCCACTGCACAGAGATAAGTGTCGGAGTGATCATCTTGAATTTCTCTGGATTGTACAATTATTGTGCTGCATTTACTGCGATCCCCGAAATTGTCCACTTTATTTTTTTATTTCGTCCCCTTTTCACCCTATATATGTGTGGGATCATTACAGTATATAATGGACATTGCAGAGGGTGCAGTAAAGGCGGCACAGTAATCACATGGATCCAGAGCTTGAGGGTTAAATGCAGGTTAATGCTCACCAAGTCTAAAATGGCCCCACAAAGAAGAGTAAAAACCTGTACCTCTCTCCATCAGGAAAATCTCCTCTATTTCTCTGACCTCAAGGAGTTGGGTATTTCTTTCCTTAGGGAGAGGGAGCAAATCTGCTGCCAAGGGGCGTAATGGGGGAGGTGAAAGTGACAACAGAAGATCTCTGCTCGCCATTGATAAGGCCCCAAGATCAAAAATGATGGTCCTCCATTTGTCGATGTGGACTGACAGACACCCCCCCATGGGATTTCTGTGGGACTAGGCTCGTCCATCATGTGCTAGTTTTGTCGGCTGATGTGGAGGAGGAGTGAGTGAAAAACAACTTTCTGGTGGCCTTTTGTTTCTTTCTGTAGAGGCTTTGGGGACGACTTTGACTGTCTGGACTTGCAGCCTTGGAAGTCCCTAAATCCTGCAAAAGGATGGGAACAGAATTCCCAGTTCCTGCTAGTTTGGTAGACACTGGTTTAGTAGGCACCAAGATGGAATTTACTGTCGGGGTGCTCGCCTTTTTCTTGCTCAACCCCTCATCAGTTGACCTGTGAAATGGGTCAATGCCTTCTAATGGGAGATCAATAGCATTATCTTGTACTTTGTGAATTTTGTTGCATGTAGCCTTGCTTTACTGCACACTTGGGAGGCAATGGCTATGCCTCTAGCTGAGGTGTCCACATGGTGTGATGACCATTGTGCCTGCTAAGCGGTCTTTAAACTGTTTTAGGAAGTCTGCCGGTATGTATTCCTCGAATTGAGAATGCTCTCACCAGATCTTCTGGCTGGCTGCTGCCAGAATCGCCTCAGTGTGAGCTTGTCGGAGCTGTAGGACAGAATTAGAAAAAACGTTCTTCCCTATAACTTCCAGTGCCCGATCCTCAGAATGGAGGAAGGTCTTCAGTATGATGGTGCCAGCACTACCACTGATGAGGATGATTAAGGGCAGGCTACTAGAGACTTGTTTCCGATGATAGTAGCCTATAGCATATACGTACATCCTTGTTTACTTGCATAACGGAATTGTGCTTTGGTCACATTTTCCATGTTTTCAAGCTGTGCGTTCTGTAAGCTAATCCCTGACCTTTCTGAAGTTTTGAGGGAAAAGGCTGCCGCCATGATGCCTGCCCCTGTGGGATTTCCTGGAGCCCCATCGGGTCCATTTTCCTGTAGTGGAACTCTCGTGATGATGACACTCTTTTTTTCATCCCCTTCTTGTGCTGCATCGTCCTCGTCTGGATATTTTGAATCGGTCACTTGTGGCTTTGGGTCTATTTGGGCCGACGGATGCTCAGCTGGAGGTTCTTCCCGTGGCTTAGGTGCTGGAGCTGGAGTTGTGAGCTTCTCCGTAGGTTTTGGAGGTACCTGTGGTTGAAGGAGGCTTTGCCAGAAGAGATTATATCGTCTGAGACCATCGAGGTTTGATACCTCACAAAAAAAGATTCTGAGCAATGCGACAAACACTGATTTTGAAAAACTGCCCATGGCGCAGACACCGGTCTGGTCCAGGAGCCCACAGATGTTGGTTGCAAAGACGAAATCCCCATCCATGGGTCATCCTACTATAGAGGGAGCGAGGTTGGAGCCAGAGAATGAGTGAGGGGTAGCAACACTTTTGGCAGGGCTGACCACTCAAACCTTGGAGCAAAAGTGTTGCTCCTTATTGAAGAGCTGGCCCGGGGCATAGATCTGGAATGCACTTCGGACAAAGGGGCAGACTATGAGGCAGGAACAATGTCTGCCTGTCACCTCACATAAAACGGATGTTTTGTGGGACGAATTTTGCTTGAATCGCAGTAGGTCGCGCTGACAGTCTTTTGGGTGAGTAGAAGTCTTCTGTGCATAATTGGCTTTTACTTTCAGGATACTGATCCTTCTTGAAGGAATCTCTCCAGGCCTGCTAAGCTCTGTTCGAGGGAGCCTCTCAGTTTAGTACCACTGGTGGGAACCTCGGCACTGCCGGGGCTCTTCTTGGAAGATCCTAAGGTGCATACAATGAAACCCTTTTTACCTGGCATAGACGGAACAGACTGCCAAATGTGTCCGATCCTGACAGTGCTGATAAAAGAAGTGAAGTGAAGGGCAAGGCCATGGGTGAGGCATAGATGCGGCCGGTAGGCACAGCTGCCGCCGCGTAAAAATAAAGAAAGGAGAACAACTTTTTGGTGCTACAAAAATTGCTCTGGTCCCGACCTGTTGGTCGAATGTATAGAGGAAAGAGGACGGGAACAGGAGGAGGAAGAAACCAATCATTTTTGAGTGTATTGACAAATCCTGAGCATGAACGCTTTGCAAGTTGCTGGTGGAAACTAATGATACTATTCTTTGCAGATGATTCCCAGGTATTTTTCTTGTTTCCATCCTTCATCCCGGCAATATCTGAACCTATCACAAGCTGCCTCACAGCCACATGTCACTGGATGCTTTTAGCCTGCCTGATCCGCGCTACAACAAATGCAAAAATAAATAAATAAACTGTTCCAAGCGAGAAATCCTCTTTCTCCCTTCCGCCACTTCTAACGCCATTAATGCCAGCTCACCATTATTACTGTTTAGGACAGGACTTATGATGCACTTATTAACTATGAAAAGGGCCATTGCCTCACTGGCCCCTGCGCCTATCCATGCTGTGATTGTCTCACATACATGTTCAAAATGGAAAATATGTAAATTGATCACATTATAGCACTAGGCACTATTGTGTATCCTGATCATGTATGTCAATTGGTTCAGTCCCTAGATGGGTAAAAAGAAATGGCACCAATGAGGGTTCCTTGTTTCCTTGCATAAAATCAAAGAGCATTTTGGGAATATAAAATGCACATATATATCGTAATATTTGACAAATATGTCAGAGATAAGTTTGTATGTGTCAATCTTTAAGTACTGGGCTTGTTAGCCATTTACATTTTCACAGCACTCATCCTAACATTAAAGCATTTGTAACAATAAATGCAAAATACAACTACAGAAAAGCAGTATTATGCCCTCTGATGTCAGTCTGAAGATTTGGGTGGGGTATTTCTCTGTAAAACCCAGACATGGGCTCTATCTTTCAGAGACACCTCTAGGGCCCTCTCCTTGTACTTTAGGGAAAGGGCCCCAAGCATTGTACCCTCTGGGATAAAGAGATCTATAGACGGGACCCCCCCACCCTCAACCCCCCAATAACGCATAAAAAAGCCTCACAAGGGGGAAGACTGATTCTCCAGTACTGAGATACGAGCTTCTTGGAAGAATGGGGCTCCAAAGGTCCAAGAAGACAAAGACAGGATTGCTACCTAGAGCTGACTCTTAATCTCTAAACCTAGTGTCCTCCTACCCTAGAGCTCAACCTACAAATCATCAGTGGTTCCTGCAATCTGGCCCAGCTGAGCGCAAGAGAAGGTTCTGCCAAAACAGGCTTCGTAATTGAATACTACCGAGGGTGGGAATTGCAGTCCCACAGATATGGCAAACCGACATCCCAAGCAAGGGTCCAGATATGCAGACCTGTGCTACTTGTGCCTTGGAGTAAAGATATCGGCCACGGCAACAGAAGCAAGCGCAGAGAGAGCCTTGCTCGGCAAGCATGCACTACGTTCTCCTGTAGTAAATCTACCAGTCCGCTCCATGTGTTGCACTTTAAGCAAAGTAAAAATGTTCTGCTGCAGACCCCTGGTGTGTTGCCGGTTTAATTTATTAGAACTGCTTAACAGATGGAGTTCATGTGGATTACCCAAATAAACAGAATACACGAGGAAGTTACTCAAATTGATAAAAGCCATAGCACTCACTTCATGTATTCAGTCTGGAGTTTGGTGGCGATTGCACTGAAAGCGAGATGACATATATTCCATTGGGACACTTTTGGGGAGTCTTGTGTAGGACAAAATGGAGTAAGTGCGACATTGTGTGTTTTACAACACATTTGAATGAGGCAGAGCTGTGGTAGATTGGTAGGGTTCGTGCACATGTCCCCAGGTGGAGACATGGCTAGTAGTGGCCAAGTACAAGGAGCGGCAAGCGCTTAAAAAGAATTGAAAATGAAGTCCTCAGACAGCATGGCCACACCCAAGATGCATGCGTTTTGATAAGGTCCTCCCAAACACACACAAGCTGCAGAGTCACTGCTAGTCGTGGGCTGGAGTCGGTAATAAGGCAAATGTGTTTCTATTCTGGCGGAAATCCCAGAACCTTTTATTTCTGTTGAAACCAAAAGTCGGTTGTTGCTCAGAAATTAATGGCCCACAGTGAAAGAACAATGTAAGCAGGGCCAAAAAAAGACGGGCCTGTCTATGCCAAGTGTGCTGCAGAGAAAACACATACACAGGCGGAGGCTCGAATGATCAAGGAACAGAATTCAGAACTAGGGGAACAATGCAACAAGTCCATCGGAACATAGGCAGTTCTTCGGGCATTTGTGACAAACCTACATTAACCAGATCAGTTAAACAAAATGCACACGAGCTGAATTTACAATGTAGATTATTTTCTCCTGTTTCCCAATGGGAAGCACCATGGAATCATGGCTAGGGCATTATATCACACATGGCTGCCATGGAAACGCTTCAACATGAGCACGCACCTCATATTTTGACTCGCTTCCTTCTCCAAAATGATAGTCGGAAAGTATAAAGAAGTGCATTCCTCGAAAGACTTGGCCAAACTGGCTGGGAAGGCAGTGAGAGCTGGACAAGTTAAGGAAGGGGCGGAGACACAGAATGAGGGGCCATACAGATCTACTTCTAAGATCACACTTCATTCACATAGGGCCAATCAGCGGTGTGAAGTCAAACTCCAAGTAGGTGGCTGTAACCATGGAAACCGGCTACAATGGACCATAATGTTACTGTGTCCAAAGAAAAACGCAGAAGGGCTGCCACCCAAGAAATTAATGCAAAAACCACCTTATTGAAACGCGGTTGCTTTTCTAGTACATGGAGGGCACTATAGTTGCTCTAGTGCTCCTTCTCCTCATTCCAGAAGGTGACCTGCCCTTCTATCCACACTCTCTTTAATAAGGTTCCCTGACGGGTATGTGCAGGGCCCTTGCCCAGGCCTTGTCACCTCCTACTGTGCCCACCGGCTACACTTTACTAGCCCGTTTGCTCTCTGCCTATGCACTGTCGAAGGCCAGATTTGCACCCAAAGCAGGGTACAGGTATGGCTTTGTAGCATAAAGGACACACTGATCGATCTATAGAAGACGGATATAATGGCAGCCCAGTAGGCTGTAATCCATTATCCATGGAGCCCCCAGAAGAATCTTTGGTTGCACTAGGTGTTAGATTGTTGCTACGAGTAGACACGTAGACCACGGCTCCACCTCGCCTCATACAGTGTTATTTATACTCCATGGTAGTAATATATATTGTACTGTGCTTTATTATGGACCCGATTGCTGAAGGCCCACGTTTAAGGCTGATTCGACTGTCTGGGCCTGTCTGGGCATGTAATGCGCCTAGCAACACATCTCCTCTTATCACAACCATCCACACTGACCTAGTTGGTGAAGACTCGCGGCCATGACCCCTGGACCTCGCATCTGTTGGCAGCGCAAGGTAATACAACCCTTCGACCACTCTGAACAATGCATTTCATACTTCTGGTTGTCTCTCCCTATAATCTTTACCCCTCATCTCTTAACTTACCAACTACAGGTCCCTTTTACTTGCAGCTAAACATTCCTTCTCCGGCTATGTGATGTTCCTCACTCGCTACGGCTCTGCTTCCACGCGAGCGCCCAGTGCATTGTATTCCATACATCTGGACCCAGCACCCCTATAATCGGCCACCTTGCACCCCCCATATTAAATGGCCAGCAACACCATGTGCCTGTCTCCTGGCAGGAACAATCTAAGGGATCCTCTGCTACTCCTGCCTCTTGGACCATCCTGCCTTTATTACACCTACAGGCTACGTTACTCATGCACTTCACTTACCTGCATCCACCGGACTTGACTATGGCAGCCCGCGCTGCATATGCATTTATCTTACTTGAAACCATCGGCTTAAACTATGGCAGCATGCGCAGCAGTTGCAGTTAACTTCTCTGTAATCATTGGATTTCTCTATGGCAGCTTCTGCTGCATGTTGTACTTATCCTACCTGCAACTATCGGACTGGACTATGGCAGCCCGCGCTGCTTTTGTATTTAATTTATTTGTAATCAACGGAGTTGACTATGGCAGCCTGTGCTGCTTTTTGTACTTAACCTACCTGCAACTATCGGACTGGACTATGGCAGCCCGCGCTGCTTTTTGTACTTAACCTACCTGCAACTATCGGACTGGACTATGGCAGCCCGCGCTGCTTTTTGTACTTAACCTACCTGCAACTATCGGACTGGACTATGGCAGCCCGCGCTGCTTTTTGTACTTAACCTACCTGTAACTATCAGATTGGACTATGGTAGCCTGTGCTGCTTTCGCATTTAACCTACCTGTAACTATTGGACTTGTCTATGGCAGCTTGCGCTGCATATGCATTTAACTTATTTGTAACCCTTCACCTGCAACCTGGTAGTAGCCCCTGTACAATGAGGTTCAGCTCTGCACCTATGTAACCCAAACAATAAGAGTAACATGTATGTAACAGCACCCTGATGCCTAAGGGTTTGGCGTGCTTTATACATGTAATAAATACATACATACATAAGGGATTTTGTAATGGATGCTTGTCAATTTGATCATTTCTGTAATGTAAAAAGGGTTTCAGTTGGATAATGTGATCTTATAGATTTTGTTTTTATCATTGTAAAGTATACCGCTAACACAAGACTGATTTTCGTGGTGTGCTTGATGTGATGAGCTGTACCACAAGAGGGCAGTCATTTGGATTATTTAAGACTCTCTTTCTATTTATTTTAGACATTCCGGGAAGGGGCCCAACCTATCCCCTGGGAACCATGTAAGCTGGAATGCTGTTGTGGAAGACTTCCTGGAAGCATGCCTCAATAAGATGTTGAAAATCCTTAGACTTGCCTCGTCTGACAGATGGTGCCCTTCCCAGTCTGAAGAGATTTTGCCTTGTCCTGCTTTGAGAACACAGGCTCGAGAAGAGGACCACCCTTCATTGAATCCATGCAACAACTTCTTAGGTGAAGGCCAGGTGAGGGAGTAAAACTTCCCAAGGACCCTGCTGCCCACACCCGCCCCTGCACTGAGGCCAGAACAAGAGAACCTCTCTTGGTTGAAACCGTACAAGAACTTCTTAAGCGAAAGCCAGGTGAGGCAGCAAGACTTCCCAAGGACCCTGCTGGCCGCACGCGCCCCTGGACTGAGCCCTGAACAAGAGGACCCCTCTTGGTTGAAACCGTACAAGAACTTCTTAAGCGAAAGCCAGGCGAGGCAGCAAGGCTTACGAAGGACCCTGCTGGCCGCACACACCCCTGGACTGAGCCAAGAAGAAGAGGACCCTTCTTGGTTGAAACCGTACAAGAACTTCTTAAGTGAAGGCCAGGTAAGGCAGCAAGACTTCCCAAGGAGCCCGCTGGCCGCACATGCCTTTGGACTGAGCCCTGAACAAGAGGACTTCTCTTGGTTGAAACTGTCCAAGAACTTCCTAAACGAAGGCCAGGCGAGGCAGCAAGACTTCCCAAGGACCTTGCAGGCCGCACGCGCCCCTGTACTGAGCCCAGAAGAAGAGGACCTCACTTGGTTGAAACCATCCAAGAACTTCCTAAATGAAAGCCGGGTGAGGCCGCAAGACTTCCCAAGGACCCTGCCGGCCGCACGTGCCCTTAATCTGAGGCCAATGTGCCAAAGTCAGGTGAGCGATTTCCCTTCATGCACGTCTCCCACTTGCTTGTCTAATAAACAGCTTGCACTATGAACCTCCGGCTTGTAAAGAATTGCAGTACTGGGTGTAGAGGTTGTGCTTTAAATGGAAGAGCATATTTAGTGGAACGCGCAGTTCCCTTCAAACCATGTGCTGTATCTAGGTCGCCCTAACTTCTACCCAATAGCAAGGCCTGACTGTTCACCCCACTACCCAATGTGAACACAGGAAACATTGCAGCTTTTAGTTCCATGTCACGACCTGAAAATATGTGGCATTTCAGATAAGCAACTAGTACATCGACTAACTACAATTTTCAGAGTTGTCCTTTAAGTTCTACCCAAAGCCAAATATCATATTCATCTCTGGAAAAGTTTGCAGAAGATGAGTGAAAGATAGGACAAGTGTAGGGGCACATGGAGTCTGCCAAGAGCCGTGCACTAAAGCCACTGCACTGGTACTGCTAGAGGACTGCAGAGATTAATAACTCGTTTTGTGGAAAGGAAAATGGCTAGTCTGATTGGTTTATCACACAACACGAGTGACAGTAAGTGCAACATATGCAGTTCTCTAAGAATGTCTGTGTATTGGGGACTGGGCATGAACACAGCTCAGTATGGACAGATATCCTTACCCTGAGACCCAGCTTCCCCTCTCAACCCCCTCTTCTAAAATTCAACTTGGAGGAGGATGGCCTATGAAGCCCCAAAGGGTTGACAGATGTCGTAGCCATTGTATCCTCCCGTGCAAATTCTAGGGATAAGCGAATGAGTATATGTGGTTCAAAGTTACAAATGCTTTAATGTTAGGATGAGTGCTGTGAACATTTAAATGAACATCAAGCCCAGTGTGCATTATGTACTCAATCACTGCAGCATGCAAACTTTTCTCACTGACATATTTGTAAAATATTAAGATCTACATGGTTATTCTTATATTCCCAACATGCCATTTGGTTTTATGTAAGGAAACAAGGAACCCTCATTGGTGCTATTTGTCCTCCACCCTTTTCTCATAGAGTATTTCGAAAGCGTATGATAGGAAATAATTGATATGATTATTGTAGGTTTCGATAATGTGCTTTACTCAGTAATGGAAGTGTAACATTCTTTTTATGACTACAATATATACTGCAGGTGATCATTAGAAATGAACAGTAGACTATTTCAAGAGCCAGTTTACAAACCTCGTAAAATTGAAAATTAAATAGTTTCTTTACTTTTTTGCTTTTCCTGACAATATACATCACGTTATGTCCTTTCTTCATGCAAAGGGTCGCATTCACATTAAAAACAATTATCTGTAAGGCAGGTGAGAAAAGGACAGAGAGAGATGGGAAAGATGGAGAAGGGGCAGAGAAAGAGACAGACCCCTCTGACACAGAGAAAGAGAGAGACAGTGAGCATACCGGATCGCACTGACAGAAAGAAAAGAGAGCGTGCATGCAACTCTTGCCCACAGAAACACAGAGAGCAAGGGAAAGTGAGTGCGCAGGATCCCTGTATGGTGGGCCAAGTACTGCTAGTACAGCATTAGTTCCCAAATGCCGGCACTCACAATTACTGGCAAGGAGCCCAGGAGAGGGAAACAGTGAAGATGTGCACAAGTGGCATTTGTAAAGCATTCTCTGATATTGCTAAGAGAAAACATCTTGAAAAAGTGGCATTCCTGAGTGTCATCATACGTAGCATATAGACATCTGCACCAATACACCATGGTTCTCCACCTTCGCGTTGAAGGGATAACTTACCAGTAATCTTCATTACTCCTAGCCGTACTCTTCCTTGTTCCAATACTTACGTTTGAGGTGTCCCACCTCCACCAGGAATCCTTTATTTCTATGTAAACTATTTTATGTCCCTACCCTCCCAGTGGGATATTAAGCATCACCCACCCGAAAAGGCCTCAGTTAACCATACCCAAGCACAGCCCCATTCAGCCAAGTCAGGAGGGAGAGGTAGGACTACAGTACTGGAACGAGGACGAGTAGGACTAGGAGTAATGATGATTACCTGTAAATAATTCCTGCATTACCTCCACGTCCCTCTTCCTCTTTCCAGTACTTGCGTGTGGGGTATACCAAAGCAGCAAGCTGAATAGGCAAGCACCAGACACACCAGTAAAATGATATGCAAAAGACCAGCACCATAGAACAAAACAACCAGCGACTCAGAAGGCCTCAACACCAAGAACACTTTGAATCGAGATGCCCCAGCACCCACTCTATGCAAATTCAACCGAGAGTGCTGGACAAAGGTACTTTGAGAGGCCCATGTGGCAGCCCTACACATCTCCTCAATCGTGACCCCTGAGCCTCTGCCAAAGAGGTAGCATGGCCCTAGTGGATCTGCTCTGCACTCCGGCGGGAGAGGTAACGCCCATGGACTGATAATGCCAGAGAAATAGCCTTCTGGACCCACTGATATATGGTCAGAACTGAGGCTTTCAGCCCCAGTCCAGGGCCCCAAAAAGTGATGAAGAAATCGACCACCTTACTAAGAGCCCTGTAACGGTCCAAGGAAACCAACACTACCCTGCAGATATCCAGACGACTCCACCCCATTCGTCAGAGGAGCCCGGAATGGGATAAAAAACAAGAAACACCACTTCCCGAGACCGATGAAACTTGGAGAGGATATTTTAGGCAGCAAAGAGGGATCACCCTAGAAAAAGCCTCCACCGAAATCACCGAAAGGGCAGTCTACATAAAGGTTCCCCCAATCACCTGGCAGACATGATAGCCACCAGAAAAGCAGACTTGATGGTGATAATCTTCAAGGGCACATCCTCCAGCAGAGCTGTAAGGCTCTGAGCACCAGGGGAAGATCCCAGGGCGGCAGGCCCGAAACCACTACAGGCCTGCATAAGGAAAACCCCTTCAAGACCCTAGAAACCAACGCGCCGAGCTGCAAAGGCTGATAGCCTCCTGGGCCCACAAGGAGGATACCACCAGTCCCAGATGAAAACCCTCCTGCAGGACCTTCGCAAGGAGCTTTGAGCCCAACTGGGAAGGAACCATTCCCAGCGCACCAACCCTAAAGCAGATCCCAGAGGCCGTCTGTCCCCCTGGATCGAGTTCACCACACTTAAGGAAAGCCTCCTGGCCCAGAACCCGTCCCTTTCAACTGCCAACCCCCAAAGGCGAACTCCTTCCATGCACCTGGGCTTGAAAAGTCGGCAGAGAAAGAACCAGCGCCACTGCCAACTCCAGACAAGGGAATTGGCCAGATAGGGGAGACCAGAATCGCCACCACCTCTTAGCCCCTGAGCTTGACCAACACCCATGGCCAGTGGTGGACTGAGAACCAAAAGAGGCCCAGGAAATCATTTTCAAAGTGGCCCCATATTACACATTTTCAGCCAGCCCAGCCCTTTTTTATGGAAACATTTGGAAATAAAATAGGTAGCCACACAAAAGAGACCCTGGTTGCAGAGGCCTACCGGGAAATCTCCAGAGTTCCCTATAGGTCAGTCGACCCCTGCCCATGGGACATGGGGGCAGCAGGTGGAATGTGGAAAGAACACCCATCGGCCATGGGATGGACAACGGATCCACCCCCACACTGTCTTGTACGGAAATTGGGAGCAGAACTCGGTCATCCGAGCTGTTTGGAGAGAAGAGAACAGATTCAACCACGGGACTCCCTTCTTCCTGCAGATACAATGGAAGACCTCCTTTCTCAACACCCAGTTCCTGGAAGGGAACGCCCTGCTGAGTCTGTCTGCCACAGTGTCTTGAAGACCCCTGACGTGAACCATCTTGATCGACAGGAGATGCAGCTCTGCCCAGAAAACCAGAGACCTCGCCAGAGCCCCGAGCGAAGGAGAACGGCAACCACCCTGCATGTTGAAATGACAGTCGCAGTATTGTCGCCCGCACCACCACAGCCTTCCCCCTCAGAGAAAGGGAAAAACGCTGTGAGCACCTGAAACACTGACGTTATTTCCCTCTAAGTGCACAACGGCAAGGTCTCCCAGCTCTGCCATTCCCCCCTGGCAGGACTGGACCACCAGAACCGCTCGCCAGCCCCGTTTTCTGCTGTCGGTAGTAAGTGATCAGCGGGGCAAGGACAAGGGGAGGGGAGCACCGGAATACAGCATTCAAAGTCCGGCTCGGCCCATCTCCAGTACAGGTGAAGACGATTCAAGAGAGGGCACAGATGAAGACTGACCCATGGTATCAGGAAGACGCACAACGCCATGTGGCCCAAGGATCTGAGAAACACCCTTGTAGGCACTTCTGATCTCACCAACAGAGTTCTGGGAGTGAGAACCAGGTGGAAGGCCCTGTCCTCCTGCAACAGAACCCTGCCCCCCTGTCCAAAATCGGGCACCTATAGACTGGAAATCCTGGGATGGCGACAGACTGGACTTGCTCCTGTTGATCAAAAAACCCAAATCCTCGTGAACCTGGCACGTCTGTAGACTGACCCAAAGGTCAGAGCATGAAGACGTCTTCAGCAGCCAATCTTCCAGGTACTGGAAGACCTGGACTACTCGAAGATGTAAGGGGTCCAACAGAGGCCCCAAGATCTTTGCAAAACTCTTGGGCGCAGACTTCAAAACGAACAGAAGGGCCAGAATCAATAATGCAGTCCACCCACCACCCCACCAAGCATTGCAGGAAGCACTTGTTATGCCCCCAGATCGGAACGTGACAATACGCGTTGCGGAGATCGAGAGACACCAATAAATCCCCCATCCGGACCAGGGGGATAACCCGCTGCAAGCAATCCATCTTTAAGTAGAGGGTAACAGTGTGATGATTCAGCTACTCCAGGTCTATTATCAAGTGAAACTTTCCCCCTGGCTTGGGGACCAAGAAGACGATGGCAGAAGAACCTTGGCCCCTCCCGTGGCGTGGGACCGTCGTCCCCATCCTCTTCTCGAGGAGATCCTTGATAGCCCGCTGCAAGGCAGACCTCTTCACCAAACTCAGGGGCATCAGCGTCCTGACAACCCCTGATGGTACGAGGCGCTGAATTCCAGACTGTAGCCCCATCGCCCAAAGGTCTCTGGATAGTTAAGTTAAGCCTCAGATCTCTGCTGCAAGACCTTTGAGACAGATCATAGGCCTTCCAGCGCCATCTCAGCAGTATAAGAATGCGCGGCAGAGCGCAATGAGAGGACTTCCACAAGGACCCTTCCACCTTCCTATCGGTCCATTCTTAATGGCCTCCTCATGGCCATGGAATAGCGAGCCACCAGGCTAAGGAGAACAGTGTCGACCCAAACTACCTGTGGAAAGAGCTTCTCCTCACCCTCAATAGGGCACAGCGTGGCTTGGAAATGCACAACGGCAATCTGGTCAGGCTGCCTACCAGGCATACACCACCTCATTGTTAATTTCAGGCAAGAGTGGGAGCCCTGCCTTCTGAGCGGTCTTTAATGGCGGAGGGGGGATCCTGGCTGTCCCATCCACAGTCTTGGGAGCAGGCTCTGGAGCGGCAAATCCCATACAGTGTGGCACATGGAGACGAACAGATGCCACCGCCTCCATATCCAAACACTATCCCCTCTCCTCCCCTGGACTTAGGGTAAGCAGAAGAGTAAGTACGAGGAGGAAAAAGGGCTGGATGGGGAAGGGCATGCTGGACCTTTTCCCGGCCCCTGGACTCGCCTCCTGGATACCCCATATAAATAGTTGCAACAGCCTCTTCTCTGACGATTCTGCCTTCTCAGGAGAGGATGAGGAGCAAGAGAGGGAGGACCTCTCGAGGTGTTACCTCTACTCTGTGTGCTTCCCCATGGCGAGCAGCACTCCCACAACAGAGTCCATCCCACCCCCCTGACTCCTTACCACAGCACAGGAATTAGACCGGGGACCGCAAAGCAACCGGAAGCAGGACCGCCCAGCAGGATGCTCAAAAGCTGCAGCACACACTGGATGCCAAGGCTGGAGCTATGCAGGGACTCTGCGTCCTGAGTCAGCATGACGTCACAGCACTTCCGGGATCCAGGAGTGGCCGCCCGAGGAGGACCTCAGCAAGCTTGGCAGCATGGTCCACCTCCAGCTGCCGGAACGCTGCCCCCTCAAGCACGGCAAGATTAGGATCAGATTTCCACACAAAGCCTAGTTCCTTCCCCGGGCAGGACATTTAGAAACTGAGGTCTGTCAGGTCGGCGATGCCTAAATCCCCCATGGAGGGGCAGGACCTAATAGAGTTTAGAAAGAATTCCTCGGGAGGTGGGACACCTCACACGAAAGTAGTTGAATAAGCAAGAGGAATAAAGAAGAGAGCAGATAAGTAATGACTTGTAATGAACGAGAACCCACACATCTGCGAAAGAGGGATAGAATAACACTGGGACACTCAATGACACATCCCGCTGGTACATCGTAAAACTATTGTTAGCATAGAACATGTAATGCTGCTTCAGCATCGAGTCATCACGATGAACAAATAGTGAGTTTTCTTAGGTTAGTTTGCGAGACACCACCCTCAGGCGAGATAGATCATCTTGTCAAGGTGTGTCATAGATTCTGAGGGAGCATGAAACATTGTTTCCCAACAAATAGTGTTCCTTTTCTATCGCTGTATTCTGGGACCTATATTTCAGCCTTTCTCCCCAGTTCTAGGTTTAAGGGTTCACATGTTTTCTTGTGTGGTACCTACAGCCCAGTTTTCAAATGCCTTCTCGGCTTGCAGGTAGAGTTAGAATTAAGTTTCCCATTATTCATTGTTTCAATATTTAACTTTTTTTGTTTTGCTACAGGCTTTAATACTGGTTTTACCCCACAATTCACAGCATCAAAGTTCAAATGGCTTCTTATTTCGCGGACGGAACTGGTACTCAGATTCCCCGCTCAGTGTTTCAATGTCCACACGTGACAATGGATTCGGTCTGTCTCCTCTGGCTACCCTGGTCCGTTTTACACTGGGTTTGTGGCATCAGTCCCGCTTTCCTAGGATTTGCCGGATCGCCTGTTCATCAGAGGTATTTGAAGGTCCACAAGCTTCTCTTAGGCACGCGTTATGAACTTTTGCCAGCTGTGCTTCTACCATTCCACTTCTGTCTGTGGGTCAAAACATGGATTCTTTGTATTATCTTACTCTGCTAGACCCCTCCTCGAGCATCACTCTTGGTGGGTGTAGCCTCTCACCAAGTGTCTCGCCTCTGGATGCTGTCTGTGGTTTCCTCTTTAGTAGGAACCAGTTCTGTGACGCTCTCCTCTAGAACTTCAGGAATCTGGTAACTTTCTGCCAACACTCCTTTCTCTGTTAGCAGGTTCAGGTAAAGAACTTGCAGCCTTGACTCCTTCAACACGTACCCTACTGTCTTTTGTGGGTATGGGATTTCCTGCAGATCAACGAGGTATGTAAAAAATACTTTGGCTTCACGTCTATCGAGACCTGAGCAGAGAAGGATTTATTGCAACTCCAAGGAACCCAGTGACTGAATAACCACACCCAGCCCCCACCTCTCACCTCAAAGTGAAGGACATTTTGCTAACTTGAAAAAGGTAATGGGGTGGGGAGGGGGGGGTGTTCTCCAAATCGCTTGAAATGTGACTGAATGAAAACATTTGCTCAATAGGTTAGTCATGGTGTCCAAGTAGCACTGGTCTGCCATTGGAGGATGACCTTTTAGCCAAGGTCATGCCACAGCCATTGATATATGGACAACATCTATGTGTTCTCCTTTGCTTAGATCCTTCTGTCCAAATAAGTCTGCTTCCTGGATGACATGAAGACCATCTGAAGCCTTTACAATTTAACGTCTTAATGGCACAGCATGCTGCAAAGCTTGAAGTACGCTTGGTGTTCACTTGCTTGCATCCGATATACTCTGTAGCACTGTAGTTCCCTCCGTGCTGCACTGGGAACGCCTGAAAGGTTTTTAGTGTTTGACGAAGGGTTTTTTAAGTTTATGTAGATTTAGATCGGTTCCCATTAGCAACTGCCGTGTATATACCATAAACTGGACCTATTGATTGCCAAGCTCAGAGGACCAGGTTTACATAATATAACAGGTGTGTTTACGTAGCGCAATTTCCCCCCCAGAGAGGCATCTTGGCACCAATCACAGTTCTTTATTGTTGTTCTTCATGGTATTCAATCTGTGATTTTCAAGGCCACTTACAGTCATGCTAATAAGTGCAGCCTAATAATGTTTGATACCCAACGATAATGTCTGCGTTTTACCCTACATTTTGAATGGCTTTTTGGTCTACATGTTTTGCACGTCAAGCATTTTTCCTCGAAGTAGTCCATTGGAAGGCAACGATTGAAGACCCTGCCTCTGTCCTTCCAAGGAAACTTCGAGACACAGCTGGGACAGCATCTAAATGGTATTTTCTCAATCTAGAACAAAGCAACAGAGGCAGCCTACTCTTGCTGTTCGGGAAAATGTCAAGCCTGTAACCCCCATTCTCCCTACTGTTACGGCAGGCAACAGTGGAAGACAGCCAGAGTCAAGACTCTGCAATCCGTGTCAATTTTCAGACACACTGTGCGCTCACCATTTTATTGAGCTGGCGATCTCTGTTGAACGACGGTGCTGGTCGGCTTTGAGTAGTGTTCAAAGCCAAAACGCTCTCTCAGCCGTATTTAATGCGACAAAGACAAACTGGGGACGTAGACACATGAAGCATCATGGGTACGTGTACACGTATGATGGCGATGGTGTGATAGGAATGCCACTGTTGACACCCTTTTTTACTTTAGAAATAACTTGCAATACTCCAGATGACGGCAGCCTATACAATACAAACCCTAGAAGCCAAAACAGATTTGCAAGCTACAGAAATATATATATTATGTGTTTTTGTGTAAATATGAATGCACACACACACACACAGCTAGGTGGCCCTGCCATCCTAGCCTTTGCCACACCAGGAGAAAAACAAATAAGAAACAAATCCAGCATGAACTCTCAAAAGATGATCCAAAGGAAGAAAGCTGCTGCATCCCCTCCGGCCTCTGCAAACTCATTTGGCACACGCCAGAGCTTGAAGTGCCTCACAAAAGGGCTGCAAAAGGTCATCTGGCAGGAAGCTGACCCAGGCCCTGCAGCCTTTGCGGTGAGCCTCTGCCTTCATCCAGCAGGCCATTGCAAACAAGATTGTCTGACGGGTACTTAAAACTAATAATAAAAAAAGAGAGAAGAAAAACCTCATACATACTCTTCTAAAATATACAAAACCAAATCACAAGTCACAATTTCCAATAGCAACAAAGTTTACAGAATTTCTAAAAATCTCGCCACTGCCAAAATCATAGAAACAGAGGCACCATTAACCATAGACATCCATAACATTTCCACATCAACTCTCTCTAGGATGTGCACACATTTGCAAAAAGGCTGTAATTCTTTGTTCTAGCAAACCAGGGCAATGAACTAACAGAGGTTTTAAATTCTCTGTTTTATCAGATCTTTTTTAGAACCGACCCATGACGACTCCGGGCCACTTGATTCCCAATACTCCACACTTAATTTGTACTCAATGCACTGAGTCGAAGTCTCATGAACTCGTTTCTATATCCAACATCTGGGAAGCTATATACATATAATTCAGTCCTTCCAGCTTTTAGGGGGTTTCGGTTACATACCCATATAGGCGATGATTACGCAGGCAATCCCCTGTTTTGATCCAGTCACTCAAACAGATGAATAACTTCGCCCTATTCGGATTCAACAGCAGCGTTTTCACTGACAAATTCATCTTTTCTAGAAAATGATTACAATATTTTATGAACTCCCCCAGTGGATGGTTCCCCCTCCATGAGAGCCAGCTTTACTCAAATGAGAATACATCAGGTCCTCCTTTCAGCGAAGTAATTTCCTGAAAAGCGCCAGCTGGTTCCAAACTGCTCTGCTCGACTGAACACCCAACACCAGCGACATTTCGGCAACCAGTACAGAATACACCTCCATATCAGGGCTTCTACACTGCCCTATGTATCCAAATTATAATTAGGCAACACCTATACCTGAAGCAAAAAGCAGGTTGGGTACCACCTTTCCATTATACAATGTAATAGTCGGATTTTACGTGAATTTTCCGAATTTGTTATTCATATTTAGCGTCTGGGCTGTTGGTTAATTGCTTTTGCTTTAATTTGCTCCCGAATGGGGCTTCACTGGTCGAGCCATTACCCAAGATACACAAGTCTCCACCACACCCAGTCGTGTATTGCTAGTGGACCAGGCACAACTTTGTGTATTCTTTTTGCTTTCAATACACAAACTCTTTGTTTTCTTCGCGTTTATTTTGTATCTATTATTAGCCATATAGGCTTCGAAGGCCGTTACAGGCCAATTGGGGTCTTGTCAAATAATACAAAATCGTTTGTTGAATGGATTAAAAAAGTTTGCACAGAAAGTAATATTTACAGGGTAATTCATAGAAATTGGAACGCGGCTGGCGCACAGTGTCCCCGTGCGATACACTGCACCAGCCGCGTTCGAAAAAATCCTTTTCATTGCACAGCGTATTCATGGATTTTAGCCTCCGAAACCAGCCGTGGCGCAGCGACCCTGCAGCAGCGCCAGTTACGCCCCCAAGAACGCCCTCGCGCAAGTAAAAGCCTTCAAAATCCCCAAATCATCGCAAAGGGCTGCGCTAACCCTGGACCAGTTCACAGGGCTGGCAAACAGCAAACGCCAAGCGGGGAACGTGTATTTCAGTGGTTCGGGGGAAGTTCCACACGCGATTGTCCTGTGTACGTGTGCATCAGAGGTGCGTGGGAAGTAACACACGCAAAAGCAGCAGGGTACGTGTATTTCAGGGGTGTGCGAGAAGAACAAGTTACTTCTTACCTTGTAACGTTCTTTCGACGGGATGTTCCTCCGACGTATTCCTCATCTTAGATATCTCCTTCCAGCTCTGCTGGCCTCGGAAAATTTTTTCGCTAGAGGGCGCTGCGCGTCGACGTCCTCCGAGTCATGCTGCCTATAAAGGCCGCGCGCAGCATCCGTTGCTCAGTTCCGTTTTGTAGCCCACAATAATACTTTCTGGACTAACTAATCACCCTGAAGGAGCGTAAGCTGCAACAACAAGGGAAGTAGAACTGCGGGGATGGATGGGAGGGTCGATGAGGAATACGTCGGAGGAACATCCCGTCGAAAGAACGTTACAAGGTAAGAAGTAACTTGTTCTTCGAAGGGATTGTGTCCTCCGACGTATTCCTCATCTTAGATAGGCTCCCATAGCAGTATTCTATTATCGGAGGAGGGAGTACTGACTTGACGCTGTCTTCTATTCATCAATAGTACAGCCCTTCCAAACCTAGTCTCTTGACTGGAGGAGGAATCCAAATTGTAAAAACGTGTAAAGGTATCGACAGACGACCATGTAGCGGCCGCACATATGTCTTTAACCGGCACGCCTCTTTTGAGGGCCGATGAAGCTGCAATACCTCTGGTCGAATGAGCCCTAAGGTTTTGAGGGGGCTCTTTCCCTGCCAGTTTATAACATTCCAGAATGATCCATCTGGAAATGGTCTGCTTAGTTATTGGTAACCCCAGCTTGTGACCTGCGTAACCTACAAACAGCTGGTCTGCCTGTCTTATCCTGGCTAGTCTACTGATGTAAAAACTTAAAGCCCTCCTAGGGTCTAGCCTGTGTAACCTCTCTTCCTCTTTCCAAGGGTGAGGAGGAGGATAGAAAGATGGTAGGGTAATCTTCTGAGTGATATGGAATTCAGAAACCACCTTTGGGAGGAAATTAGGCTTCACTTGCAGGACAACTTAGTCTTTGTGAAATATTGTGTGAGGGGGTTTACAAGAAAGAGCTTGTAATTCGCTCACCCTTCTAGCAGATGTAAGTGCTATTAATAAAACAGTTTTAAGGGTAAGGAATCTTAACAAACAAGAATGGAGAGGTTCGAAAGGTGTACCCATCAGGAAAGTTAGTACTAAGTTTAAATCCCATAGGGGAATTTGGAATGGTCTTGGGGGATAAACATTGGTTAACCCCTTTAGAAACGGTATTGCCAAGGGTAATTTGAAATAGGATGGTTCTTCCGCAGTACGCTTAAAGATGGATAGCGCTGCGAGATAGCCCTTAATGGTGCCAACTTGAAGGCCTGAATTTGCCAAATGTAGTAGGAAGGACAAAACCATTGGTGTACCACATGAAAAAGGGTTGATATTCTGTTCTCTACACCAGCTGCAAAATCTGTTCCAACGGCAGCGGTATAAAGACTTTGTTGCTGGCCTCCTTGCCGAAAGCAACACCTCCATAACATCATCAGGGAGGTCCCAATCCTTGTACCTCAGCCTTTCAGAAGCCAAGCGTGAAGGTTGAGGATTTTGATGTCTGGATGGAGAACCTGACCTCCCTTCTGTGAGAGTAGGTTCTCTCTGAGTGGAAGTCAAATTGGAGGGCAGATGGACAAGTCTAGAAGGTCCGGGTACCACGTTCTCCTGGACCAATCCGGGGCAATTAGGATCATGGTTCTCCGGAATCTTCTCAACCTCCTGATCATTTGAGGAATTACAGGGACCGGTGGGAACGCGTACAGAAGCGGAAACTCCCAGTCCACTATGAACGCGTCTCCCAGAACTCCTCTCGGGGGAAATTCCCTTGAGCAGAACAGGTCGCATTTCCTGTTTAGGCTGGTGGCGAACAGATCTACCTGAGGGGTTCCCCAAAGGGCGAAGATCTCTTGAAGGACTTCCTGAGCTAGCTCCCACTCGTGGGAGACTGTGTTCTGCCTGCTCAGAGCGTCCGCTGTCAAGTTCTTCTCTCCGGCTAGGTGAACTGCCGATAGAGAGATTCCTTCTTGGATTGCCCAAAACCAGAGCTGCATCGCCTCTCTGCACAGGGGTAGTGATCCTACGCCTCCTCTTTTGTTGAGGTAATGCATGGCTACCGTGTTGTCCGTCATTATCAGGACGTTCTTCCCTTGTACAGCTGGCAGGAACGCCTTCAGCGCAAGTCTGATGGCTCTCAGCTCTAACAGGTTGATATGTAGTCTGGACTCCGATGGAGACCAACAACCGCTGATGGTCAAGTCGTTGGCGTGGGCTCCCCAACCCGTGAGTGAGGCATCCGTGACTACTGTTATCTCCGGCCAGGGTTGCCAAAACTGTTCTCCTTTCAGAATGTTCCCCTGACAGGCCCACCACTGAAGGTCTCGAGCCACCCTGCCGGGAACCTGAAGACGATCTGTCATTCTCCCTGAGAATTGTGACCACTGAGTCCTCAGTGCCCACTGGAGGGATCTTATTCTCAGGCGAGCCTCTGGCACTAGGAAAATGCAGGATGCCATGAGGCCTAGCAACCTCAAAAAGTCGAAGGCTGGGAGACGTTGGGCATGTTGGAACTTGGTAACCATCTGTAGAATATCTTGAGCCCTCACCTCTGGTGGCGAGGCTTTTCCCAGGGAAGTGTCCAGGATCGCTCATATGAACTGGAGTCTCTGCAATGGTATCATTTGTGACTTCTTTAAATTGAGGGAGAAGCCCAGTCTGTGAAGGAAGTGGCATACGTGATTTAGCTGGATCTGAGCTTGTTCTGGAGAAACAGCCCTGATCAACCAATCGTCCAGGTAGGGGTAGACGTGAATCCCTTCCCTCCTTAGACTTGCAGCCACTACCGACATTAACTTGGTGAATACCCTCGGGGCGGAGGTCAGCCCAAATGGCAGCACTCGAAATTGATAGTGAGAGTTGCCAATTGTGAACCTCAGGTATTTCCTGTGTTTGAGATGCATAGGCACATGGAAATAAGTGTCCTGAAGGTCCAGAGATACCAACCAGTCCTGGAACTGAAGGACCTGGAGGATCTGAGAAAGAGTGACCATCTTGAATTTGTCTTTTCTGAGGAATTTGTTCAATTCTCGCAAGTCCAAGATGGGTCTCAGTCCTCCGTCTTTCTTTGGAATGAGAAAGTAAGGGGAGTACCAGTCCTTGTTCCTCTCCGCTACAGGTACCGGTTCTATGGCACCTTTCTCTAGCAGGTCCCAAGTTTCCTGCAAGAGGAGCGGATCTGGAGCTTTCTCAGAGCTGATCCCCGGTGGATGACTCTGAGGTATACGTAAGAAAGGCAGGCAGTAACCTTGGGCAACTGTTTACAATGCCCAAGCATCTGACGTGATAGCCTGCCATACCGCCAGATGTTGAGTCAACCTGCCTCCTACAGGTGTCCTGTGAGGGAAGTCCTCAGAGTGGTTTTGGGACGGCTGATGCAGATGCCGATGGTAAAGAGGTACCTGCTGTTGCTGCGGCTTTTGAATATCTACCCCGTCCACCTCGGGTAGTTCTTCTTTGTCCCCTTTGAGCCAGTCGTCCTCTACCTCTTCCGAATGCGGAGTAGAAGCGAAAGGACTTGCCCCTCGCAGAGGTTCCTGTGGGATGAAAAGGAGTCTGACGGATTGCAGCTCCTAGGGATTTTGCTGCTGCTTTTGAAGTTTGCAGTTTTTCTAAACTGTCATCCGCCTTTTTCCCGAACAAAGAAGAGCCATCGAATGGCATGTTCAAGAGCTTGGCTTGCACATCTGGGGCAAAACCAGACTTTCTCAACCAACCGAATCACCTGGTTGATGTACTTGCCGCCATTGCTCTGCTGATACTGTCAGCCGAATCAATGACCATCTGGAGGGATTCGCACATAGCGTCTTTACCGTCCAGTATAATATTCAGGAACGCATCCCTTTCTTCTCCCTCCGGGATGCAGTCAGCCGCTGTAGAAGCACACTCCTAAAGTGTATGGCTGAACCTAGCAAGGGTGCAAGTAGCATTAACAGATTTTAACGCCATGCTACATGCTGAAAAGACTTTCTTTGCCATAGCGTCATATTTTTTATCGTCCCTGTCCTGTGGGACGGTAGGATAAGCCGTCTTGACATCGGTAGAGGATGCTGCCTGCACCAGCAGACTTTCTGGGGATGGGTGTTTAGACAAAAACTCTGGGTCTGTAGAAGATACCCTGTACTTTGTAGACAGTTTTTTATTTACTGCTGGTACTACATCTGGGGTTTCCCAGTTTGTCATGATCTTTTTCTGAAGAGCTTTATGAAAAGGCACCACAGGATCCTCCTGTGGGCCTTTGTCAAGAATATCCGTGAGGTCATCTTGTTGGAAAGATTGTGAAGGTGCAGACCACCCCATGAACTCTGTGATCCTGGCCATTAAGGCTCTATAGGGGGTTTCAGCATGCTCCCCCGGGTCTGGCTTAGCAAACTCCACCTCAGGGGAAGTGTCTAACCCACTTGCCTCATGTAAGGAATCATGAAGATCCTTTAACCTGCGCTCTTCAGAGGAAAATTCCTCTCTAATTGGGGTTACAGGTCCCTGCAACTCAAATGTGTCTTCCTGTTCAGACAATTCACCCTCTTCCAAAATTGAGGACATAGTTCTCAATTGTTCTGAACTCATAAAGGGAGTAAATCCCATTTCCAAGGCAGAGGGTGCCGAACTTGTCATTATCGGCCTCGAAAACGTCGATGTCGTCGACGTCGAAGGCTTCGAGCGTGGCGTCGAAAACAAAGGCGGAGGTCTCGAAGACCTCGACAGAATTGGAATTCTACTCGACAATCTAGAAGCCGTCGAGGACCTGGGGATAGTCACTGGGTGTGTCGTAACCGTGACTTTTCTTGGCGTCGACGCCGGTGTCGAAGCTGGCGTCGAGTCGACAGACCCGTGTGTCGAAGGTCCCTTCGACAACGGCGTCGAAGACATCGATCTCGACGGAACCCTCGTCGACGGCGTCGATGGAACCTTCGAGGAAGGTTTGGAGGTCATAGTCCTACTCGAGGGTTCGAGACGCGCTCGAGAGGTTTCCTTCGCCGGGTACTGCGACTCGCAGTGTTTTTGACCTTCGGTTCTTTCGACCAGAGCATCGCTCTTGGCAGTCTTCGAGGGGGTCGAGGCTGCTTTCTCGAAGACGCTCATATTTTTTCGGAATTCCTCCCATTCAGCCCGGGAACTATGTTTCGTGGGGCAAGGGATTCTTTTTGCCGAAACAGAGGAAGAGGAAGACGGAGAAGGGGATCTTCGACGTCTCCTCTTCGAGTGCTTCGATCTCGAGGAGTGATGAGACCCACTCCGAGACCTGGAGCGCGAATGGTGACGAGGAGACGAATGTCTCGACTTTGTCGACGAAGAAGAAGCTTTAAAAGTCTTACCTTTCTCCAGCTTCCCCCTACCCTCCTTCAGGGCCTTAGCTGTCATGGACATACAGTTCTCGCATTCCGAACAATGGTGTTCAGCTCCCAAACACCACAGACAAACTCTGTGAGGGCCAGTCAACGACATCTTTTTCCCACAATCTCGACATTTCTTGAAGCCGGATCGAGGAGTTGTCGGTTCCGACGAGGAAGCCATCGAGTACGGATCGAATGACTCGAGGTAAATAGGATTAATCTGACTAAGAACTGAGCAACGGTATTCCGAGGCACTGAGTAAGCACGGAAAAACGGAACTGAGCAACGGACGCTGCGCGCGGCCTTTATAGGCAGGATGACGTCGACGTCGATACGGCGGCTGTCGAGGGACATCGACTCGGAGGACGTCGACGCGCAGCGCCCTCTAGAGAAAAATTTTTCCGAGGCCAGCAGAGCTGGAGGGAGATATCTAAGATGAGGAATACGTCGGAGGACACAATCCCTTCGAAGTATCACACGCAAAAGCAGAAGGGTACGTGTATCTCAGGGGTGCGCGGGAAGTATCACACACGATTACATCAGGGTACGTGTATTCCAGGGGTGCGCAGGAAGTATCACACGCAAAAACAGCAGGGTACGTGTATTCCAGGGGTGCACAGGAAGTATCACACGCAAAAGCATCAGGGTACGTGTATTCCAGGGGTGCGCGGGAAGTATCACACGCAAAAGCAGCAGGGTACGTGTATTACAGGGGTGCGCGGGGAGCACCACACGTGAATTGCACGTGTGGGTCCTCCCAGGTGTTCCCTCTACACCCTCCACGGCCCCTGCAGGTGGCCCACACCACAGGGGCCTACCCTGCACATGTCCTGCAGGCACCCCATCCACCATGGCCATGCCCCCCAGCCAACCCACATGTCATCTTGCACTACTGCCCACCAACGCATGTCCCCCTGCATCCCCAGCCACCAGGGGCAGCCTCCACCAGGCCCCCACTCATGTCTCCCATCACCCCCACCCCCCAGCCACAAGGGGCAGCCTCCACCAGGCCCCCACTCATGTCTCCCATGACCCCCACCCCCCAGCCACAAGGGGCAGCCTCCACCAGGCCCCCACTCATGTCTCCCATGACCCTCACCCCCCAGCCACCAGGGGCAGCCTCCACCAGGCCCCCACTCATGTCCCCTATCACCCCCCAGCCACCAGGGGCAGGCTCCACCAGGTCCCCACTCATGTCTCCCACCACCCCACCCCCCAGCAGTGCAGGGGCACCCTCCACCAGGACCCCACACATGTCCCCCTGCACCCCCACCCCCCAGCAGTGCAGGGGCAGCCTCCACCCGGCCCCCACTCATGTCACCCACCCCCCAGCAGTGCAGGGGCAGCCTCTACCAGGCCCCCACTCATGTCCCCGATCACCCCCAACCCCCAGCAGTGCAGGGGCAGCCTCCACCAGGCCCCCACTCATGTCTCCCATCACCCCCACCCCCCAGCAGTGCAGGGGCAGCCTCCACCAGGCCCCCACTCATGTCCCCTATCACCCCCCAGCCACCAGGGGCAGGGTCCACCAGGTCCCCACTCATGTCTCCCACCACCCCCACACCCCAGCAGTGCAGGGGCACCCTCCACCAGGACCCCACACATGTCCCCCTGCACCCCCACCCCCCACCAGTGCAGGGGTAGCCTCCACCCAGCCCCCACTCATGTCTCCCACCACCCCCACCCCCCAGCAGTGCAGGGGCAGCCTCCACTCATTTCTCCCACCCTCCCACCCCCCCACCCCCCAGCAGTGCAGGGGCAGCCTCCACCAGGCCCCCACTCATGTCTCCCACCACCCCCACCCCCCAGCAGTGCAGGGGCAGCCTCCACCAGGCCCCAACTCATGTGTCCCACCACCCCCACCCCCCAGCAGTGCAGGGGCAGCCTCTACCAGGCCCCCACTCATGTCTCCCACCACCCCCACCCGCCAGCCACCAGGGGCAGCCTCCACCAGGCCCCCACTCATGTCCCCGATCACCCCCAACCCCCAGCAGTGCAGGGGCAGCCTCCACCAGGCCCCCACTCATGTCTCCCATCACCCCCACCCCCCAGCAGTGCAGGGGCAGCATCCACCAGGCCCCCACTCATGTCCCCTATCACCCCCCAGCCACCAGGTACAGGCTCCACCAGGTCCCCACTCATGTCTCCCACCACCCCCACCCCCCAGGAGTGCAGGGGCACCCTCCGCCAGGACCCCACACATGTCCCCCTGCACCTCCACACCCCAGCAGTGCAGGGGCCACCTCCACCCGGCCCCCACTCATGTCTCCCACCACCCCCACCCCCCAGCAGTGCAGGGGCAGCCTCCACCAGTTCCCCACTCATTTGTCCCATCCCCCCACCCCCCAGCAGTGCAGGGGCAGCCTCCACCAGGCCCCCACTCATGTCTCCCACCACCCCACCCCCCAGCAGTGCAGGGGCAGCCTCCACCAGGCCCCCACACGTCTCCCACCACCCCCACCCCCCAGCAGTGCAGGGGCAGCCTCCACCAGGCCCCCACTCATGTCTCCCACCACCCCCACCCGCCCGCCACCAGGGGCAGCCTCCACCAGGCCCCCACCCATGTCCCCCATCACGCCCCACCCCCCAGCAGTGCAGGGGCAGCCTCCACCAGGCCCCCACTCGTGTCCAACTCATGGCTCCCTGCACCCCCACCCCCCAGCCACCAGAGGCAGCCTCCAACAGGCCCCCACTCATGTCTCCCACCACCCCCACCCCCCAGCCACCAGGGGCAGCCTCCACCAGGCCCCCACTCATGTCCCCTATCACCCACACCCCCCAGCAGTGCAGGGGCAGCCTCCACCAGGCCCCCACGCATGTCTCCCACCACCCCCACCCCCCAGCAGTGCAGGGGCAGCCTCCACCAGGCCCCCACTCATGTCCAACTCATGTCTCCCTGCACCCCCACCCCCCAGGGGCAGCCTCCACCAGGCCCCCACTCATGTCGCCCATCACCCCCACCCCCCAGCAGTGCAGGGGCAGCCTCCACCAGGCCCCCACTCATGTCTACCACCACCCCCACCCCCTGCCACCATGGCCACCCTCCACCAGGCCCCCACTCATGTCCCCCTGCACCCCCACCCCCCAGCATCCAGGGTCACCCTCCACCAGGCCCCCACTCATGTCGCCCACCACCCCCACCCCCCAGCAGTGCACGGGCAGCCTCCACCAGGCCCACACTCATGTCCCCCCAGCCAACACGTCAACACAATCTAGATCCCTGGCCCTTATGGTCAGCCTCCAAATGCCAAACACCCACCTGAGTATTGCATCCACCCACTTAGAAATGGCAAAAACATGATATAACCACAATTGCAAGTTTTGAAATGAACACATGTCCCTCACATACACCCAATGGGTGTCAGTGAATGTCAAAACACATATCATGATATGCATGAAACCAATGAGATGATACTACACATTGAAGTTTGAAGAAAAATATGTATTAAACGCAACATAAATTGAACCAAAAATAAAAAAACAATAATGGAAATTATTTTAAAAAAAAACAAGCAGGTATGTGAAATAATGCAAAACCACAAATCATAATGCAAATGAAAGGTGTCCAAAGTCACAGTCCACAAAAGTAAATCCAATGGAAAATTAAAATCGAAAACCATTGCTCCATGGGGAAATCATAAAAAAAAATGAAAATCCAAAAGTCAACTATATACAGATAAACAATCCAGGGTCCATGATCCCAACAGAAGAAATGAAACCTATCTAATAACACAAATAAATAAAAAAAAAAAAAAAATATATATATATATATATATACAAAAATCTGGCCCATTGTCCAAAACGTCCAAAAAAAATGCTAAACCAAAGGAAACCTAACACTAACTACAGAACTATTTACAAGGGCAGCGGGCTAGTCCGACGGCTCACTTCGGGATGTTCCAGGCCAGGGCATCATCGAACTCCCGATCAATGTCCCAGAGGCGCTCCTCCTCCATGGCCCCGAGGGTCCACAGGGCCGTCCACATGTTCCCCCCCCAAACTCCCTGCGGATTGCCTCGAGGCACTCGGCCCGCCTCAGGGCCCTCCGCATGGAGTTCTCCGCCCTGACCATCGTGAGCCGTGCCTATTCCGCCCGCTGCCGCTCCGCACCTATGGCGTGGCCCAACCGCTGCCACACGGAAGACACTTCCCGTCCTGGGTCCTCCTGCCCTCCGGCCGATGGCTGCCCCTCCGATGTCGAAGGCCCCGAGCCATCATGGCTCCCACCATGTTGCTGCTGCTGCTGCGCCTCTGCCCGTGCACTGCCTCTTGCTGCCTGCACATCCTCCGCTGGCTGGGGTGCAGTCGTTGATGTGGCCACCCCTGCTGGATGTCCGACTCCCGACTGTGGCAGGGATGCCTCCTCCACCAGCCTGGCTGCACCGTCAGAGTCAGCTCCACAGGGCACCCAGGTGACTGATGGGTGGGAAGATGGCACGGAGGACGACTGGCGCATAGGGGGTTCAGTTGAGGAGGGGGTCTGAGCAAGCCCCATCAAACGGAGGAATCCGGCCTGGGTGACCTGTCCCAGTAGGCCGACGCGGTCAACGAGCCATTCGAGATGACGTGCAGTCTCCTCATGAAAAGACTGCAGGTCACCTCGCATGGCCCGTTGACGCAACGCCACACCAGTCAGGACAGGCTCAACCCGGACCTGGATAGCCACGTCCACAGGCAGAGGAAGGCCAGTTGTCGTGAGCTCATCCCCTGCCTGAAAACGGGTCTGGACGTAGGCATCCCTGCTGGTGCAAGATGATGCAGTGACAGGATCAGGGACAGGATTGCACACAGGCACCACTGCGGCGACCTGTGCTGCCTCCTGTCCCTGGTCCTGCACTGCACCACTAGCACCAGTGGAATCCCCACCTCCAGACCCCGTCTCTGTTGCTTGCACGGCCTCCTCCTCCTCCACCAAACCCCCCACCAACCTGGATGACTCCGTGCCATCTTCCTCCCGTTGGGCCCTGTGGGGTCCCAGCTGCCCCTTCTGCTGCTGAGGAGTCCAACTCCGACCTCCGCCTCTTGGACTTCCCCCCGGCAGCTGCAGCCTGGGACGCGGCACCAGACTCCTCACTCCCCGACGAGATCACAACCTGGGAGGGGAGCCGGGCCTTGCGTCTCCGGCTGGCGGTGCGATCCCCACCGCTGTGCTCCACAGCACCTTCTGCGCCCTCTTCATCAGTTGACGCTGTAGACAGGGAGAAATACAACACAGGCATCAGGGCACTGTACAATGGACACATACACACATGACAGTTGCACATGAGTGGCATTGGCAAACCTCAGACATGGAATCACAATTGGCAACACACATGTCATTTCTACATGCACACATGAATGAGCCATACCACAGCCACATCGCAACTGCCAGCACCATCCATACACATACAACAGCATGAGCAGGCAAAGGTGAGCCAGACATCACATGCAACACAGGGAGTGCACTACACGTGCACGCACACCACCACACTTGCATGCATGTATACACCTCAGCCAACTGTCGCAGTGTTCCGATGGGCATCCATGTCACATCTGCCAATCAGGCTTCCACATCCCGCTGTCACATGCATCCATGTTGCATCACTGTTGCACCCTTTCAAATGCCCACACATGCACATGTACACAGTGCTGATACATGCAGCTGAAAACAACATACATGCGTGACATCACGAACATGCCTACTTACATACACATTCATCCAAACATGTGTGCCCACACAACTGCATTTGGCATGCAAGCCTACACACACAAGCACCATCCATGTCTCACACATGACAGCGCTCGCATGTGTTAGCCTCACGGTCCTGTACACCCCCACCCATACTCGGCCCCATACAAACAGATGTGCAACTGGCACACTACTGGCACATCACCACACGGCCAGCTTACAATCATGATGCATGTACACTTACCGCTCGACTCCAGACGGGTCTGCCTCTCAAGGACCTGGACGTGGAGCGCTGCGGATATGTGTTCCAGGACCCTCATCTGATCTTCCAACAAGTGGCCCCGGCGCCCCTTAGCATCCGCTGCCTTCAAGAGGCGCCGGGCCTTGTTCAGGGTCCTGGACCTGAAGTCCTCCCAGCGCTTCTTGACATGTTGGAAGTCGCGGACTGCCACCCCCTCCGCGTTGATGGCAGTCACGATGTCCGCCCAGATCCAAGTCTGTCCTTACTTGTCGGCGCGCACACTTCCATAGAGGGCATCATACTGCCCCAGGACTTGCTCCACCAGGATACCAACTTCCCTGGCACTGAAGCTGGTGCCCCTCTGCCTCTCTGGCCGGGGGTTGTCAGTGGTGCCAGATGTTGCAGTGCCCGACATGACAACCCCAGAGGCAGGAGTGGGTGGGCAACTGGGTCCTGGGGCTGGGCTGTGGAGCTATGGAATCCCAGTCGAGAGTCTTCGGTTCCAGCAGGGGTGGTCACAGCAACAGGACCCCTGGCTGATATGCAGGCAGCAAATGGCAGAGCACGTGGGCAGCAGGCAGTCAGGCAGCAGCAGATGGCAGGTGGGAGCGTGCTCGGGGCTCTTGGGGGGCAGTAAATCGGCTTTCTGGGCAGGAGCGTGGTCTTCCGTGTGCTTACGCGTGGCCAGCTTGATATGGAGTGATTTGGCACGTGAAAAGTCCTAGACATCTGCGTGTAATTCGAGGAAAGCCCCTTAGCGCGTAAGCGCGTCTGCACACATACGTGATTTCATTGGCCCAAAGCCCCCCATGCGCAGCTGTGACGTCACGCGCATGGCCGTACAGAATGGCGCGTGTAAAAAAAAAAGATAATACACGTCCGAGTGTCAAAGCGCGTAATTGGTGGAAATGGCCTCATCGTGTATACGCGTCTGTGACGTGTGTATAAAAGGTACATGTAGAACGCCATTTCCTTGTACGTGCTTTTCGTGGAGAGCGAGTGGGTGAAATCTGTACTTCTTGTCGGTTCACACGCGATTTACTTCACGGCGTTTCCAGTTCGTACTCCCTGTTACCTCTGACAGCTTTTTCTCTTTTCCTCTTTTTCCTGGGCCTGTTTCCTCAAACAGCGTTCCCTTCTACTGTTGTCCTGTCTCCTCAGACAGCGTACAATTCTTCTTTAGGCGGGGGTGTTGCCAACGCGCACACGAGCATATTTTTCACGCTTTTGTTCCTGGCAGACGGTGAGTCGCGCACGTATTTCACATCTGTGCTTGCCCCGTGTGTTGCGTACCCCTTCAGAGGTCATTCTAGGCTGCGTGTGACACGCATACGTTCATTCTTGTGTTTCTGGGTGCCACAGCGTAGTGCAGGTTTATTTTTCCATGCATGTGGTCTAGGAGGGGTTGCGGGCACCTTACTTCCCTTTTTTGGGGTGCCTGTGCTTTGTGTGACCCATCATCTTTCCTCAGGGGTGACATACAGCCTTGCTAGAGCACTAGGGTACGATTACCATCTGACCCCCAATTACCCAGGACAATAGTTCACATCGACTCCCATACGCACAATAACATCAGTGCCATGGCTGGGAGGCGAACAAGCCGTAAGGGTGGCAAAGGTGGCCGAGCCCCAAGTGGTGGCCGTGGTGGATCCGGTAGGGGACGTGGCCGTGACTTGCAGGGTGCCCCTAGCCCCCCATGTGTGGAGGAGCAGTCAGGGACACCCATGCCCCCCCCCCTTGGTTGAGGTTAACGTGGCTGACACCATCCATGCTCAGCCCTTGTTGGACCAGCCCACTGTGGAACCAGACCTGGCACAGGGTGACTCCATGGCTGACTTCCAGGTCAGCAGGTCTAGGCCACGTGCGCCGGTGAACGTTGGTGTCATCAGGCCACGTGGATATGGGGCAGCTAGGTCATCTGCTGCCCCGCATAGGCAGGCTGGGGAGGCTGCAGGGGCAGCTGCGGCTCCATCCACCCCACCTCTCACACACCCAGCCAGGACAGTGTCGGTCCAAGTCCATCATGCTGACATTCCCCCTGACACCATCACACTTGAGCTAATGCCTGCACCAACTCCCATGCTGAGTGTGCAATCCCACACTCCTAATACAGAGTCCACCAGGGCTCCTGCCCCTAGTGTCCAGAGCAGCATAGGACACTCAGGATCCCCACCACCTTCCAAGCGGAAGAGGAAGAGTGCTCGTCCAGTAGAGGCTGATACCCCAGACACGGCTACACAGTCCGGCCCGTCAAGGAAGCCCAGCTTCAATGAGGCCGAACTGAATGCACTTGGAGAGTATGTGTCCGCACATGACTGCGAAATGGTGATTGTTGCAGGATCCAAGACCACACCTGCACAACGTCAGGCACACTGGCAGACCATTGCGGACATCATAAGTGCCCTTGGAATCGTGAGGCGCACAGCTACTGAATGCTACAAGCACTGGAATGACCTGAAGCACAGGGCAAAGAATAAACTGGCCTCAAGTCATGCCGCAACTCTAGTGACTGGAGGTGGGTCTCCAGCAGACGACATAGAACTCACTCCACATGAGCAGGTTGCTGGGACCTACGTCACGGAGGAACAGATCCAAGGCGTGGGAGAACTGGCAGATTACGAGGCATTGTCCGGTGAGTGCACATGCATGTGTGTCATCCATGTGCATGGTGTGTGTGGGAGGGCTTCTGTTTGGGTGCCAGGTGAGGGTGCGTGTGCCTGAGTGGTTTGGGGTCACCCATGTGCCTCTTCCTATACATTCTGTGCACCAGCATTTGGGTATAGCAGCATCCCTTCTGCCAACATTAGACATCCAGCTCAACACCACGCCAGTTGCCCTTGAAGTGTCATCTTGCCCCAACATTGTTGCTTATTTACCTCTGTTTATTCAGGCAGATTGTTTGCATACCACCAATTTTACTCGGGATTTCTCAGTCCTATTGTCACATGTCTGACATGGCTATGGTACAGTGGACTGGCTTTGTTTCCTGGACATGATTTGTTTAGACATGTCCCTGTGCTATAGGACCATTTTGGACTGGCAGCTGCAGGTTAAACATTTGAACCATTTCAATGAAAAAATCAATTTCATTAGCAAACTGGACTGAATAACCAATTGGTGACCTCCTCTCCCTCTTCACTTCATGGCTAGGGTACATGCCATCTGTGTGATGGCATGTGTATGTGACCTGCCAATCACTGGACAATGTGTGATGCCACTGCTAGGCAGCATGCAGCAAATGTGTTCATCTTCCATCTTGGTGTCATCAATGTGTGCCATCTGCCTACCCTTCACACGCAGTGACGGTGCATGCATGGGAGGGTTTTAGTCATGTGGGACATGTGTCAATCAAGTACTGTTTCTGTAGCCTCTCAGCTTTAATTGTGTGCCATAGTGCTAATGCCTGTTTCCATTTGTTTTCTTTTATGTCTTTGCAGGGGATGATGCACTTGATACTGCTGGGGTTGTGGAGATGGTGCAGACCCAGGAGGGGTCTGAGGGCCGACCGACCACCAGTGAGGGACGTGGTGTGGTGGTGGGTGAGAACCCACAACTGCTGCAGGTCGTGCTCTCAAGGGGTGTCTCTGGCTGCACCTCCCCGAGCTGTATTCAGGTGTCAATTCGGATGATGAGACCTATGTGCCGTCGCAGGTGAGTGTTCCTGGGAGGGATTCTGTTCTGTCCGACCCACCTGCACCAAGGTTAGAACCCTCAATGGGGATGTCAGTGTTGGCAGGTACGCCTTTGGTGGTTACGGATGCAGGGTCACACTCCGCAACATCTGATCCTGTTCCTGGGCCAGCAGATCAGAGGGGGAATGCACTCCTGCAGCCTCAGGCAGTGCCGGCACAGCAAGGCGCAGTTCGCCTTGCCTCAGACAGGTGTGGTGCCCGCCGACGTGGTGGCCATCAGCCACCTGGCAATACCGCATGGGAGCAATCCATATATGGTATGGCAACCCAACAGGCAGCATCATCAGAGATGATGGCTCAGGCCATGGATAGGGTGGGCACTTCCATTGTCCCCCCCGAAAGGCTGATGGAGCGACTACAGCAGGCAACCACCTCCATCTGCCAGTCACACAGGGAGGACATGTTGGCGTCCGACAGGGACAGGTGGGCGGCACTGGCGACTCTGCATGAAGCCATTTCCCTAGAGTCCCAAGGCCACAGGGAAGCCCTGAGGGTGGAACTCCTTCACCTCAGGACGACTCTTGTTGAGCTTGAGGCTTCAACAAACAGAAGGACAGAACAGCAGCTGGAGCATCTCACACGTACGCTCTCAGCTGAGATGCAGGCAACTAGGGCGGAGGTCCGGGCATCCCGTGAGTTGTTGCATGGGGACCTCTGCACACTTATCCTCCAGAACGAGACCTACCACACCCGCATACTTGCAGCCATGGGGGAACAGACTAGGGCTTTGCGTGGGCTGCCTCCCATAGTGCCACCACCTCCTGATGCAGCTGCAGAGGGTGAGGAGAGCGACAGCAGTGATACTCCCACAATAGGGTAGCCGTGTAGGCCATGAGCCCATGGAGGTGTTTTTTTTTCTCGCAAGATCCACACAGGTGGGTTTTGGTGTGCACCCTGTCCTCGGACCTCCTGGGTGGCCTCCCCCACCCTCCCCGGGCCCATTAATGGCTTTTTTTTTTTTTTTGGGACAGTGTGTTGCCTTGTGTGGCTCCCGTGGGCATACGCTGCATTGTGGCTGGGCACATGCAGGCTTGTCATGAATTTCGTTCAGATGCTTGGGTTTTTGTGACACACACCCCTCCTGCTTCCCGTTTCCATGGGCTTGCAAAGGGTGTGCCCAAGTGACATTGACGTACATGGTGACATTGGACTCCCATTCGATGTGTGGGCAGTCTGTAGTCAATACTGTGTATACATTCATAGTGCATATTGTTGTTGTATTGTACACTGCATGGTGTATTGATATGTGCCTCTGCATCCATCTCATCCTCCTAATTTGCAGGTCCATTCCTCATGTCTTCACAATGCGTTCCACCTTGGAACTGGAGTCCATGTTGTAAGCAGTGCACCTACACTCTTGCGTGGCGCTAACACTGTATACATGGAAGTGTTTGGAGGGCTGGCATCATCAGGTAGTGAGGCTAGCACATTTTTAAGTCTGTAATGTCATGTTTAAGGTAGGTTGGAGGTTGTGTAGGTGATTGGTATTCTTGATAAGTATTTGGTAATGTGTGTTGTAGCTCCTGCATTACTGTGAGCATTTCATGTGTGGCCATGTTTCCATTAGGGACACTGTAGCTGGTGACACTTGGGGCATGTTGTGGGGATTAATTTGTTTCCTCTCACATTGCATGACATGCCATGATGTGTTGTGTGGCCGTGCCTGGGAGGGGTTTGGTGACATGGCACTGTTTTCATGTAGTATTTTGCAAGTGGGTGTTCATTTCTGCAGCATGGAAGTGTGTCTTTTGATGACACTGCATTGGTGTTGTTTGTGTAGGTAGGGATGCACACATTGTGACACTTCCACATGAACAATCTCAGGCTGCTATGGTTCTGACAGTTGACTGTCCCTTTGTTCGTCTTAATTGTCAGGTCGAGTCATCATTGCTTATCAGATGGTATGTGCCAGGGCTGTGTGCACTCCACTGGGGTGTGATTTCTATGTGAAGTAATTAGCCACCAGCTGCGTACGGGCTGCCTCACCCCGTGCCCTCTCCCCTCCCATGTGCAGCGGGCGTGCATGTGGTTGGGGATGTGGGGGCACCACCATGTCCACAGCCAGGCCCCGGCGTGTTGCAACATTGTGCAGGACACATGCTGCCACTATGATCCTGCACACTACTGGGGGCGCATATAACAGCTGCCCGCCAGAACGGTCAAGGGAGCGAAAGCGTGACTTGAGCACTCGGAATGTGCGCTCCATTATGCCCCGGGTTGCAATATGGGCTGTGTTGTATCTTACCTCTGGAGGCGTGATGGGGTTCCGAATTGGCGTCATCATGTGGGTGCTCAGAGGGTAGGCACTGTCCCCTGGTGAGGAGGTGATGGGTATCATTTGTGGGGTAGTGACATAACTCTGCATCTGACATGCATGCATGTGCAGTGGCATTCATACTCACCAAGCAGCCATGTATCGCCATGCCGCCCAGATTCTAGGTCCTGGCTTAGGGTAGACATTCGGTAAATGAAGCTGTCGTGGGTGGACCCTGGATAGTTGGCATATACTGAGGTGATGATTCCCTTGGCATTACATACTACCTGCATGTTGATGGAATGCCAGTGCTTGCGGTTCCTATAGATGTGCTCAGATGCCCTGGGGGGACGTAGTGCCACATGGGTGCAGTCAATGGCACCTAGCACTTTTGGGAATTGTGCCACACCGTAGAAATCGAGGGCGGCAGCCTGCCTTTCTGCAGGTGTCCTGGGCAGGTATATGTGCCTACGGACTGATGGGCGTGCAGTGATGATGTTCAAGACCTGGTGTAGGCAGCGTGACTGCGTGGCCTGTGACACCCCACCCACTATGGCTGAAATGATCCTGTGGCCAAGAAGTGCAGTACATTGAGGACCTTCTCCAGGGGGCTGAGTGCTTGGGAGCACAGGGTGGGTGATGTGAGGTCACCCTCCCACTCACTGACCAGGTCCAGTATTATGTGTGGTGGAAACCTGTACCTCCCATACACCTGGTCATCAGGCATCCCAAAAAGGCTGGTTCTGGGAGTGAAAATTCGGGCCCTCACTATCCTCCTCCTCCTCCTTTTGGTAACCCACGACCACTGCTGCTAGGAACGGTATATTCATCCTGGCGTCTGAGCTTGTTTGTTGTTTGCGCGCACTTTTATGCTGCGCAGGTCGACGTACGCCTGCTTCATGCTGGCGTACGTGTTTCAGGATTGGACCATTTATTTTTCGGCGCGTCGTAGGCGAACGTGTGAATCTCCCCGCCCAACCCAGGAATACACGTAGCACGCTCTCCCAGGCCCAGTCGCGAGTAAATATTCCCGCCCACCCCTGGAATACACGTACCCCACTCTCACAGGCCCAGTCGCGTGTGGAACTTCCCGCGCACCCCGAAACACACGTAGCCAGGCTAATCGCGTGTGGAACTTCCCGCGCACCCCGAAGTACACGTACCCAGGCTAATTGCGTGTGTAACTTCACGCACACCCCGTAGTATGCGTACCCAGGCTAATTGCGTGTGGAACTTCCTGCGCACCCCGAAGTACATGTAGCCAGGCCAATCGCGTGTGGAACTTCCCGCGCACCCAGGAACACACGCACACGCTATTTTTTCACACAGCGGGTGTCCGTGTTTGTCGGTACCCCTTTGCACCTCATTTGTCCTAGAGGGCCACTGTATGGCCCATTCATCATGGCTGTATATGGGTGCTTTTTGTTAGCGCACATTTTGGCGCACATTTTTTTCAGTCGCAGGGGCGCTACCGCCTGCTTTCTTGTGGCGTACTTGTTTGGCCCTGTGCGCATCTTTGACCTACGCTGGTTTGCCCTATTCGATTCCATGAATACGGGTTGTAGGCGAGCGTGTGGGCGTTCCGCGCACTTGCCTCCTGTACTTCCCCCGTGACGCCCATATTTTCACGCGTTGTTCCCCATTCCGAGTGTTACGCCCCGTGTTACGCCTACTTTTGTGATGTGCGCCACGCTATGTGCGATTTCGCAGTGGCCGTGGCGCACGCTGTTGGATGACCTGTGCGCCAGCGTGCGCGGCGCACATTTTTAGCGCACATCCAATGTTTTTCTCGCGCACGGACTTCCATGAATCGATGTGCGCTGGTTTGCCTGCGATTTTCGCACTTGCACTGCGATTTTCGCACTTTTACTGCGATTCGCACGTTTTGGCACCTCTGCGCAGGAATTTTCAGCGCACATTATTTCCATGAATCGACCCCTTAATGTTTTATACATATCTAACGTACACTGATGCAAATTGTAGTAAAAGGATTTCTTTTATTTATTTGCACTTGTTGTGCCATAGTTATTTAATGTCCACTTTGTAGTGACCTAATTTGTTTTTTTTTTCCAATAACACACATTGCAAGATATACATTTATTGCATTTGAAAGTTCATTTAAAGTGTTCAATTAGTGAAAGTGTCACACAGCTTTACCAAATGTAGGGGAAGGCACATTACGTGGAACCCAGGTTGGAGGCAAGAGGCAGAATCTCTCGCTAAACAAGGTTTCGAATCTTGTGGCTGTACTTTTTTTTTTTTTTTTTTTTTTTTTTTTTTTTTTTTTATAGCGCCACACCCTTTACCAACCATAACTGCACACCCTCCCACCACATAGCCCCCCTAAACATACACAAACACACACATATGTCATATGACCAACAAGAATTGAACACAGGTGATGGAGGCAAATGTAGTTGATGAAACCATAGCCGTTTGAATCCCCTTTATTTTGTTTGTGTACTGTTTCACTGCTTTTATGTGTATGGTTTCACTGCACTGTGCATGTGTGCCTGTTGCCTTGCTTCGTAACCAGGAGGGTAAAGCCTCACGTTACTTGGATGATATTCAGAGAGGATCCTCTGCGCAGTGTGTGACCATTATGGAAAGGCAACCACTACTGGTTTACCTTTTGTGTCATGTGCAGAAAGTTCACTGTTGCTGCTTCTATTGATGGTTTTTACTTTCACACTAAAGGCCAAACCTGATATGATCTGGCATTTATAGTGCACCTATACACAAGTGTTTCAAGGCGCAACAGGGCAGGGCAGGGGAGGGGAACCGAGGGAAGACGGAGACAACAATCTTACTAGGCCAAGTGACATTGAGGTCACGCAAGTGCAGGGGAGTGCGTGAAGGGGGAAAAAGTGCGAGGGGGAAGAGGGAAGGGAAGTGCAGTACATAGGATAAACAGAAAATAAATAAAAACAATAAATAAGAATAAATAATAAGTGTGGCCTGCTGGTGGCAACTGCAATTGTAAGTACAGACATCAGGTGTCAAGTGGTGGTAGGGGGCTGTAGGGATACAGAAACAGCCACAGAGTGCAAGGGTTGCCAGGGGGTCAGTGCAGGTTTGCAACAGACGGGGAGGGAACCTGGGCCCAAGAACACAGAGTAGCCAGGTGACTAGTGCAGTTGCAGTTTCAGTCAGGAGTTCAGCAGGGGAGAGGAGGAGAGAAAGCAGAAGCAAAGAGGAAGGTCTTGAGGTGCTTCCGGAACCAGAGATGGTTCTCTTCAATTTTCAGAGAGGCAGGAAAGCTGTTCCAGAGGGAGGCCCATCCGAAGAAAGAGATCCACCCCCAACTCGTTGCTTGGAGAAGCGACTGACCCTGAGGGAGTTGGATGTGGATGAGCGAAGGGCTCGAGAAGGAAGATATTTAGGAATAGAGAGTTTAAGGTACTGAGGTCCCAGCCCCCAGAAGGCCATGTGGGCAATGCAGAGGGTTTTGAACGTAATCCACACAGCCACTGGGAGCCAGTGCAGAGATTTCAGTCCTGGAGAGAGACGATCCCTGGGCTTGAGGCCAAGGACAAGTCACGCAGTCCTGTATTGGATGAGTTGCAGAGGGCGGAGAGTAGAGGAAGGCAGATTCAGAAAGAGGCTGCTGCAGTAGTCCAGCCTAGAGAGAGCCAGAGCTCTGGAGACAGTGAGCTTCTGGGGGAAAGAGAAGAAAGGGGGAATACCTCTGAGGAGGTGCAGCTGGTAGTGTGACTTCTTAGAGATGTGAGGAGAGTGTGGGGTCGAAGATGACCCTGAGGTTTTTAGCCTTACAGGTGGGAGCAGGAAGAGGGCCAAGAGAGGCCGGCCAGAGAGTGACCGGAAAGGAGGAAGCGGGTGTGCCGATGAAGAGAATCTCAGTCTTACTGGCATTAAGGCAGAGATCATTGGGACACACCACTGCTGGATAGCAGACAGTCATAGATGAGAGAAGGAGATGAGGTGGCTGAAGGAAGCCTGAAAATGAGCTGAGTGCCATCTGCATGGCACTGAAAGTTGTGGCAGAGAGAGGCAATGCGGTGGGCAAGCAGTGGCAGGTATTGGTTGAACATCCAGGGAGAGAGGTTAGGCCCCTGGGGAACACCACAGGTAGAGATAGAGGAGAGGAAGGACCCAAGTCGGACCTGGGAGGGTTGATCAGAGAGGAAAGAAGTCAGCCAAGCCAGGGCCCGATCGGTGATACCCAGGCTATCACAGAGACGGTTGAGCATGATGGCATGGTTGACCGTGTCAAAGGCAAAAGAGAGATCAAGTAAGATGAGGACACAGGGGGTGTTAGAATCAAGGTTGGAGAGCAGGTCTTCATGGATGTTCAGGAGAGCAGTTTCAGTGGTTTAAGCAGCTCTGAAGCCAGACTGATGGTCATGGAGACAACCAACAGATTCTGTGTGAAGATTAAGCTGGGAGATGGCTAGCTTTTCCAGGAGTTTGCCCAGGAAAGGAGTGATGGAGATTGGGCGATAGTTATATATATTTTTAAAATGTATTTATTTGCATTTTTAAAGCGCTCACACAGCCCTGGGGCATCGAGGCGCTGTTACAGAATTTGTTTGTTGCTGTTGTTGTCTTAGTTGCATATTTATAACGCACTTAAATACCCAGAAGTTTCTAAGCGTGGACCCGGGGATTGAACCTGTGTTGCTTTGTGTCGTCTTGCTTCCAAGTCGAGCACGTTGCCACTGAGCTACCCTCTCGGGATTTTTTTTTAGTTAGCTGGGCACGACGCATCGGCAGAGGGTTTCTTAAGAGGGTGCACAAGGGAGTGCTTCAGGGGGGCAGCGAAGACTGCAGTAGCGAGGGAGTGGTTGCAGAAGTCAGCCAGAGCAGGAGCCAGGGTATCAATGTGGTCCTTGATGGTTTTGGAGGGACAGGGGTGAATCTGTTTTGACGAGACCTTCATAGATCGCACTTGTCTAGAAACTTCGTCTTGGGAGAACTGGGGAAAGGCAGAAAATGTGGTAGGAGAGGTGGCCGAAGGGCCAGAGGAAGAACAGGGAGGCGGGGGAGGGGGAGAGGAAGAGAGAGAGAGGACAGGATGTCTGGAGTTTTAGAGATGAAACGAGAAGCCAGGGTCATGCAGGGGGCCTCGGAGGGGACAGGAGAGAAAGAGACTACAGCAGGATTGGCCAGTTCCTTGCAGATTTTAGAGTTTGGCTGAGTTGTTAGATGCCACAAAGATGCGGGCTTGGATGTGAGCTCTCTTCTTGGTGCGGACAGAAAGCCGGTATTGCCTTTGGAGCAGGCGGCAGGCCAGTTTGTCAGAGGATATACAGGAAGCACGCCATTTCCTCTCAGCCACTCTGCACTTCGTTTGAGGGTGACGAGGTCTGAGTCGTACCAGGAATTGCACTTGGCTTGGGGCTTCAAGCGGATCCTTATGACAGTGGCAAGAACATCAAGAGTATCAGATATAGCAGAGTGGAGCACGGAGAGGGCTGTGTCAGTGTGTGTGTGTGTGTGTGTGTGTGTGTGTGTGTGTGTGTGTGTCAGCCTGGTGGGGGGGTGTCAGCGAAAGCCTCGATTAACACACGCTTCATGGGTCGGATAACCAAGAAGGTGGGTGGCAGTGCTGGAGGTGGCTTGGCCTGAGGGGTAGAAAGGATGATCTGGGAGGAAAGGAGAAAGTGATCACTCCAGGAGGGAGGAGTGGTGAGAGGGATGGAAAGGGCGAAGGTCTGAAGAGATCAGGCCTGAAAAGATCAGAGCATCCAGAGTGTGCCCTGCAGAGTGAGTCGGACCAGGGGGGAGAACAGAGAGTAAGAGAGAGTTGCAGAGGTCGCGAAAGAGTCCAGAGGAAGGACCGGAAGCATCCAGGTGGATGTTAAAGTCTCCAAGAAGGTGGAGTTGAGTGGTCGAGACCAGGAGGGAAGAGGAGAGGTCCGCCCACTCAGAGAAGGAGGAGGAGATCTGAGCAGGTGGCCAATAGATGGTAGCCACAGTAAGCAAATGGCCAGGAGAGAGAGCCTGCAGACGAGGCATTCGAAAGAGGAGTAGGTCTGCATAGGAATGAGAGGCAGGGATCCACTCAGGGAAGATCAGGGCTACACCCCCTCCGGAGTGGTTGGATCTGGGCGCGGAGAGGATCTTTTAGCCATCAGGGAGGAGAGTGTCAAAGCTTGTGACAGAGCTGGCCGTGAGGCATGTCTCGGTGAGACCAATGACATCAAGGTCAAGTTCTTCCAGGAGACGGCAGATGTCAGAGGAGTGTTTGACAGCAGAGCGAGATTTGAGAGTAGCAATATGAAGAACGTTCCCAACCTTGAAAGACTTCCGGGGAGGGGTACAAATCAGAGGTACACCCTGCGGAGGTGTAGAAGCCTGGGGAGGCAGGGGGCGGGGGGCGGCACAGAAGAGGAATGAGGGGAGGGCAAAGCACAGATTCCATAGGTTGACTGATTCTTCAGCTCCCATGTTCTCAAAGTTTCTACCTGATGGTTTTAGTATCCTGCACCTGGACAGAGCAGCGGCTCACCCTAGAAGTGGGGTGGCAATTATTTTTTGATCAGTACTTAAGGTTAAATTGGTTCCCTGTTCACACGGCCTAGCTATGGAGTCTCTGTTGGTATCTGCCTCAGTCTATTCATTTGTTTTCTGGTTTATAGCCCTCCTGGCTCATGCTCTTTTCTTCATCCTTTTTTTGAACGTGTTGCCTCATTACAGCTTAAATACTCCAACCTAATTGTTTTAGGTGATTTTAATATTCAGATGAACCTGCCGCGTGCTCCTATTCTTGACTAGTTCTTAGAAAGCATTCTGGATTTAGGGTTGCAACAATATCTGGTCGAATCCACCCATCAGTTAGGTGTAATCCTAGATCTCATTTTTACAGCCGTCTCAGGGTTGTTGGTTCGTTCTGTTATTCCACTGGTCTGGACAGACCATTTCTTGGTCTCTTTCACAGTGCCTTTTGTAATACATTTGTTGGCTCCCGCTAAGCACACTATCCTTAGAAGGATCTGGTGTAAGGTGGACCTATCTCTCTTCGCATCTACTTTTATGGCTAGCTTTCCTACTGACAGCCCGATTGATTTCTCTATCCTGTCTTCATCTCTGTTGAAAGTTGCTGATCAACTGGCACCCCTTCAGGCGGTAAAGGTTTGTGCTCGGACCTCGCAGCCATGGGAGTTCGCCAAGCTGATCGTAAGTGGCGTTTCTCATATAATCTGGCTGACAAAGCCACTTACTCTTCTCTATATACAAAATCCCATTTGTCTATTAAATCTGCGAAACAGCTGTTCTTTACTAATAGTTTGAAGCTGCTCTTAACCAGTCCAGGGAACTCTTTTCTGTTGTGAAATCTTTTTCCTCTACAGCACGCTTCCTTCCCACAGCTATGCCGTCTCAATCCAACTGTGAAGCGTTAGCTGACTTTTTACATTCTAAAATGTCTGCTATCCGTGATAATATTGCATCCACTACCTCTTGGACACGAGCCATGGAAGCTAGCCCACCTGCTACAGGGGTTTGGGACACCTACCTGTGGTTCTCGGAGGAGACTGTTCTTGCTACTATTTCTCGCATTAAGTCAGCAGCACCATCCGACCCAGTACCTCTATCCATTTTACATGATCTCCTGCCTAGGATCATCCCAATGGTAACCCAAGCCATCAATCTCTCATGTAGTCAGGGGTTTATCCCAGAAGAGCTTAAACAAGCCATTGTGGCCCCTTTACTCAAGAAGCTGTCTCTGGATGCTTCAGTGCTGTCTCATTTCCACCCTATCTCATTGCTTCCCTTCTTCATGAAGTTGTTATAAGTGCTGATCTCTCCTCTTCTCCTCCTTCTTGGAGTCTTCGCTAGTGTTCAACCCCTTTCAGTCTGTTTTTTGGCCAAGTAAGGGCACAGCAAGTGTTCTGGTCTCGGTCATGGATGATCTTGCCAGCCTAGTTGATAGTGGAGGAGTGGGAGCCCTGATTCCGCTGGATCTATCAGCAGCGTTTTATACTGTTGATCACCCCCCTCCTTCTCTCCCGGCTGGCTGCGCTTTGAATATGGGGTCCTGTTTTGGTATGGTTTACCTCCTTCTTGACTGACTGGGGCCAGTCCGTATCTCTTTCTCCCTTTCTTTCTACTTCCCATCCTTTGTTCTGTGGGGTTCCTCAGGGATCCGCCTTATCCCAATGTTATTTAACATCTATATTTGCTCCCCGATTGCTCTTATCCGCTCCCATGGCTTCAGGTGTTACTCTTATACTCTTACGCAGACGACACACAGACCCTAGTTCGTCTTGATCTTGACCGGGATGGTGCGTCATCCCGTCTGTGTGACTGCCTGATAGCCGTGGGGGATTGGATGAGCATCAGTTGGCTTAAACTCAACGAGGACAAGACGGCGGTCCTGGTGGTGGGTTCTTCGGTTTCCTCAGATTCTTGGTCCTCTTCTTTGTAGTCTGCCTCACCAGGTGCTTTTCCTACACGCGTGACTTTGGAGAAGAATTTGGGGGGTCTATCTTTTTGCCTCACTACTTGGCCCAGCCGATTGGTTTGATCCATCAACTGCAACATCTTCAGAACCTGGCTGCCCGGGTTGCCACTGCTACCCTCTACGGCTCACATATTAGCCCGGTGTATCACCATTTACATTGGCTTCCAGTGCAACAGCGGATTGCTTTTAAATCCCTGTGCATTGTTCACCGGACGGTCTATCGGGCTGGACCGGAATTTCTTCGGGACAAGTTCCAGCCCTATGTTCCTGGTCGTACTCTTCGCTCGGCCAGTGACCGTCTGATCCGGGTTCCAAGGATCTGCCTCCAGAGAGTGGGTGGCAGGGCCTTCTCTGTCGCAGCTGGTAAGCTATGGAACAGCATTCCTCTCAAACTCAAATCTATTGAAAATCACTTGACTTTTCGCCATCTACTTAAAACCTTTCTCTTTTGCTGAAATGTCTTCCTTCTGGTTGTAGTGTTGTTGTGCTGGTCTTCGTGCCAAGATGCCTTTGGGTGGACATGCACATTGCAAATTCACCTAACATAACATAGGTCTGGCGAGGGAAAGACAGAAAGGATGTCGGGGAGGGTTTTCCTGGAGGAGGCGCTGTCAGCGATAGGGAACTCTGGGTTGTAGACCAGGATGTCTTTTTTAAACGTCTTCCTACCAGATTTAGTGAGGAGAGCAGGATAGTCGAAAGAGAAGCAGTTAGAAAAGATAGGAGAAACAGACAGCACCAGAGGTAGGGAGAGAAGAGGACGGGGAGCACACTAGGGAAGGACACAGGGAGGGGAGAGACGAGACAATAGTAGACAATTGGACAAGATGACAGGAGCTCAGATAATGGTAGAAAAGTTTGCTAGATGAATGCTTTGCTAAGAAGGCAAAAACCATATAACGGCACTACTTTCACAAAGCAATTTTAAATACTTTCACATATAACTACCAGAGAAAACACACCTAAGTATGAGAGTCCTGTATAGTGGGGAATAAGGCCTAGGTTTCACAATGCTATTTTAAATATTTTCACAATGCTATTTAAATACAGGAGAGAAAGAAAATGAAGAAAAACACACCTTCTGCGAAGCTGCTATCTGGCCGGGTTTACAGGGTATAGTGAAGGCTCTATGCCTGACCCGGGCCACTTCTACCTTACTTAGTCGCTGCTGGTTGACGGCTGACAACTGGCTTCCCCTGCTGACACCTGCAGACATGATGGGGAGCCGCCTTAGTAGGAGCCGCCCTTTGCGTGGGGGCCTTAGCCGCAGGGGCTGCACGGGCAGAGTTCTGCCCTAGGACGGTCAGTTATGACTGGTGGAAGTACCTATCAGGGGGTGGTGGGCAGGCTAGAAGGCGGGATGGAGGCAATGACGAAGCGGGTTGGGGAGGGAGAACAACATGGGCAGCGTCGGGAAGGGAAATCTTTTTTGAAATAGCAAATGAGCACCACGCTCAAGCAAGTCCACTCACTTGGCCAACAGGACGAGTGGACATGCTTGCCCTGATGGACCGTGAGTGGTCTGAAATAAATTGAGTTTTAGTTTGCCTGATTGTTGATTACCAAACGTTTTCCACCTGAATATTTTTAAATATTGTTTACCCTATTAATGGTTTCCTCAGGAAAGTATACCGTGAGATGTTTTCACTACCCACAGCCGGGTTATCCTAGATCAGTATGCAGTCATAACTGTGAGGGTTTCTTCCCAGTCTTTCACTTGACATTATTTGTACCCATCCATGTGCAAAGATGGTTTTGTTGACTTCCACCTGGAATTGTACTACTATATTCAATGTTGTTAATTGAATATTCTTAGGGTGGTGCCCACTCCTTTCTCAGTTTCTTATAAACAGATGGGCCCTGATGTTTGCTCATCACTTACACTGTCATTTTGCACTTTACACACAGGGCACGTTTCTTGTCCTTCTAGGCATAGCACCCCTGAACGCCCAAACACATCTCTAGAGCGCAGAGTGCTTTTTTGAGCGGTGTAACCACTCATCCCTTTCTCTACAGTTGCAGGTGGTGCGGAAACACCGTCATCTTCCCACATCCCCCCCCTCACACCTGAGCTTCAATTAAACCACTAACTCTCAGAAGATTGCTTTGGAAAACACTGGCAGGAGTACAACGTTTGTTAAGGCTTGAAAAAGCCCACTCTAAGAGATCCCAGTATATTGTGTTTTGGGCAGAGATAGGCAGGCAGTAGGTGGGAATGGATATAGGGAGAAGCATGGCCGTGGGCAGGCAGTGGGTGGATAAATAACCAGACAACTCCTGCAAGCACTGTGGCCCATCTCATTTTCCATCTCTCCCTAGCTGTACTCCAATGCAATCGTTTTAATTAATAGATGGACTTAAGTGCCACTATTTTCCAAAACTAAAAATCAGCGCATCTGAGAAAGGCTGGCTACTCCCCTATGTAAAATAAAACAGCCCTGCGTATAGCAGGCCTGCTGACGAGTGCTTCTACTGACGCAGTTAAAATAAAGCAGACTTGTTGGTGCGCTCGCATTACACGCAAAGCCACCCCTCTGGAAAGTGCTAGTGCTGTCACAAGTATTTAAAGATGTAAAGGCAGGCGCTCTGTTACCAGTCTTTAGCTTCTCCTCCGAACGCACGTTTTCATGACTTCATCAATCTTCAGGGAGGCTGAGTTACTTCGTTTTTTCAGGCGGGTCTGCATTTCTGATTCAGGTGTGACAAGTTAATTAGCTCTGAGGATTCTGGTACTTGTATTTTTCGCACTTGATTTTGCTGGCAAGTGACTGGAAACAACTCCCTCCATAGCACAAATCTTCCCCTTGATGGGGGAAGGGAGAAAGCCATGGTTGTGGCTCTCCAAAAGTATTTTCATGCCGACTGAGAAGTGTGGGCCTAATTTGGAAAAAAAAGAAAAAGCGAATTGTGCATTGAGACCACAATTGGTGATGCTAATGTCTTTTAGTTCCAGAGCCTAAAAACTAGGGGTGAATTTGAATCGTTAGATAAAAAACTCACTGTGCAAAGATGCTTTTAAGTACAATAAAATAGACCCTGTCAAACTATCACACTGAAACTAAAGCAATCCTATGGAGTTTGTATGCTGCCAAATTAATGTTAGGGAAGGGCTGAACCTGTTATATTAGAAGTATAACTGTGTGGTTGAGAAGTGTCGTTGTCCTGTAAAAAGTGAAGCAGATCCGATGAAGTTCCATGACTAATGTGGTTGTGCAACTATAAAAGGGTTTCCAAAAAGAAAACTCACAATGAACACAGACTTGGACCACTAACCTGTCCCTTGTGCATCCTCATCCTTTTACCCTTCTCTTCCTCAAAGGGTTAGTTCCCAGAGTAATCTGCATTAATAGCATCAAGGCTCAAGGCCTGAGCTGTACTTAAGGCTCAACACAGATACGTGTATTAAGCCCTTAACTCATTAAACTGTTTGACCGGCTTTAGATGTGAGTGCATCAGCCCAGACCTTCCTGGTCTTCCTGAGGCACCAGCCTGCTGGGAATTGTGGGCCGGAATAATCGGGTTCAATATAAATGTTAGCAACAAATGGAAAAGGCAATCAGTGATGCATTCGAAAATAGGTATTCTGCCAGGATGTGGGTATCCACGCATACCATAAAGGTATCTTTGCCTACAGCTTTCCTTGTGAGCATGCCCACCACTTCTTGTTAAGACCTACATTACTCTCCTTCCAAAAAGACATTAGTCCTATGGATGGTAAGATCCTGGCACTCACAAGTCACAGCCATGTGAGTTGCAGCAAAATTGGGAAACCAGGCATAGTTGAAGGGATGTTTCAAAAAAGGTAGCAGGCGCTCCTCTCCAGAAAGAACATGGCATGATAACCTGTTCTGAAGTGAGAGTTTGCAGCACATGCTTTTTGCTCACTGTACGCTGGTCTGGCCTAGGTTATTTAGCTGAGGTGGGCCACAACGGGAGGTTATGTATCTTGCCAGGTGGGTTGCGAGCAGTACCTTACTGCCCATGTTAGTATTGGAACTATGTTCCCTACTGGCCTGCCCACAAAACCCATCACCACACCCACTGCCACCTTCAATCCAAACCCCCAAACAATCACATCTGTTGTTTAAGGGAATGTTCAGTGTGGTGCACTGACGTGCAAGTTTCAACTTCTTCCTACACTTTTATTTTAAAACTTAACCATTCGATAACAGTTGATAAAAAATAAAAAAAAAAGTATAGTAACAGTAAACTTATTTTTTTTTAAAGTAGAGGAGCACTGCTCCCGGCCCACTTCTACCACTGCCTGTTGGTCCTATTTTAATGGACCTGCTCCCCTTTAAAGCTATCATAAACAAGACAAAATACAGGGCCAAAAAGCACCCTATCAAAGCAAAGCCCAAGAGCATGCTTGGGGCTGAGCGGCGTTGTTGGGTGCGTGGTGCCGGGGGTAGGGGATGATCCATTAGGAGAGGGTTCTGTCATCCTGATGTCACTGACATTGCGACGCCGTGTTGCTTTCAGACGCACCAGTAACTGACCAGGATAAAAGGGCAACTCTTAGGGGCGTGTACTCTGTGTCCTGCGCACCCGCATGCCCTCACCCTTATTTATAGCTAAATGATTCTTGTTTCCCACCCACCAATCCCTAGTTTCTGTCTTTCTCTGGCTAGCAATTTGAGGGGTGGTATGAGACCAGCGGGGTGGCAGTGTTATTTTATATGCTGTATTCTGGAATATGTAATACATGTGGGACTGTATTTTTGGCTCCTAGTGGTGCATAAGTGCTCAGTACATGTTGGGGAACTTGCCATGGGAATGCTCACTGCTTGGCACTGAGCCGCTAGGTCCGCCAGGGATGGGGAAGCAGGACTCTGTGTTGCCATGGGAATGCTCACTGCTTGGCACTGAGCCGCTAGGCACGCCAGGGATGGGGAAGCAGGACTCGGTGTTGCCATGGGAATGCTCACTGCTTGGCGCTGAGCCGCTAGGTCCGCCAAGGATGGGGAAGCAGGACTCGGTGTTGCCATGGGAATGCTCACTGCTTGGCGCTGAGCCGCTAGGTACGCCAGGGATGGGGAAGCAGGACTCGGTGTTGCCAGGCTACGATAAGCCACCATACTTTTCAGCAGGACCATTTCCAGAACGAGTGGGGGACGGTTGCATGATGTTAATTGTATCAATTTCCAAAGAGGTCTAGGTCTGCAGGATGTACAAACATCTCAACGGTTTAAAAAAAAAAAAAAAAAGGAAAATACAATTGTTGCATTTTTTGTAATAAATACATTCAAATACCTTGACAAGTAATTGTGTGGTGTGTGCTACTTCTCTCTGCCTCGGCGCCTGCCACTTTTTTATAAAATATATATATATATTTTTTAGCAGTGCTATTCTTTGCCATGACTGTTCCTCAACTGACACAGTGATGGAACATTTCTAAATAAAGGACTCCACACCGCTCCAGTGACCTGCCAAGTGTGTGTCTGCTAACAAGACAATTAAAAGTGAGTAACACAATGCAGCTCCTTTTAAAGATTAATGTATATTCATGATGTCTACTAGCTTGACATACAAAAAAGTTTGCTTTTATGTAGATATAGTCAAATGTTCTCACTACACAATGTCTTTTGGTATGTGTCTTAAGGTGTAAAACGGGAGATTTTTAGACTTGCATCATATTCCCAGCTTCCACCTTGCTCTCCTCAACTTCCACTGTTCAGACTTCCCGCCTGACCGCTCTGTCACTTGAAGCTCTCCATTCCTCTTCCACTCTCCCATCCTCCTCCCTCATCTATCCCCAAATGTACATTTTAGCCCGACTCCATTTTCCCCTGCCTCGACCAAGTCAACATCTCGTTCCAAGCTCTCTCACCTCCACTTGCTCACTACATTGAGCTCAACTTCAACTCGCCACTGTCTACCCCTTCAATAATCACTGCCCTGTCCACTCGTTTAAACCTTCCTGTCTACATCATCATCAATGAGCTGCTGGGGAGAACCATGCATTGCTGCTTATGTCAATGGCACACTCTTCTTATGGCCTACAAGGTCTCTCTACTGACAGGGAACACAGCGCTTGACACTTCCACATGCTTTTATTATACTCATCTTGTTATCTCTATCCACTTGCACCTTTGTAAACTATCCAGGACCCTCCAGGCCATCCTCCCCCTCCACTCTACACATTTCTCAATGTCCCCTTCTCTCTCCATCAAAATTACAGAAATATGGGACACCTTGTGCACTCGTATCTTTCACTCAATCTCTCATTCTCCTGCTGTCCCATCTTCCCCACACACACCCATCTCACTTCTCCCCACTGAACGTCTACCCATCCTGCACTCTGCCAACCCATCCCGCGTCCCATTGACTCCTTTGTGCCACAAATTAAGGAACTTGGACCTGTCACTTCAGCTCACTTCACCTTATTCAACCTATTTATGTGAACTGGTACTTTTCCAGCCTTCTACAACAGCCAGACACACCTCTCATAATGAAACCAACTACGGACCCCACCCAACCACACCTCATTCTACAGACCATTTTCTCTCATTCCCTCAAGGTTGTCTTTAACTTCATAATCAACATCTCGAGATACGGCCCTTCCAATTTGGTTTCCAGCCCAAACATTCCATTGACAGTGTTCTCATTCACGCCGCCAATTCTCTTACCACTGCCCATCACTCTCACCTCTCCATTCTCATTCTTCTGGTCCTTTAAGCTGTCTTTGACACAGTGGATCGCCCCTCCCTTCTTCAAGCTCTTTTCCCTCCTTGGCTTCAATGACAGTGTATAAGAATTGGTGTTCTCCTTTCTCTCTGACCACTCCTTCTCCATATCATGGAACTTCTACGCCTCCTCCCAACACTTCTTCCTGTGGGTGTTCACAAAGGATCAGTCCTCGGACCCACTTCTCTTTAAACTATATATCTCCTCCCTTGGCAAACTCCTGTCTTCCTTTGACTTTAACCATCCCCTCTTTGTTGACAATATTCAGGGTATTATTCTCCTCCTCCTTCGTCCCTGCAATCTCCGAACACATAACCAACTGTCTTACTACTATTTGACATAGGATGGCTCTATGCTGTCTAATTCTAAACTCTTCAAAGAGAGAAGTCGTTTTTCGTCATGTCTCAAATACCAACCACACCCTCCACGCTCCCATCTCTTTGCTCGAATACCTCATACCTTCACCCTTTGCTCGCCACTTTGGCATTCACTTTGACAGCAACCTGAAAATCTACCAGTTCATCCCCTGCAGCCTGGCCCCACCTCCTAAACATTTGGAAAATCTTCCCACTCGTAACATGCCACTCAAGTAAATCCCTTTTCTCTACTTGAACTCAGCAAACCGGTCTACTGTGCAAGCCTACTTCTGGGTCGACCCCTCTACCTTGTTGTTCCCCTCAACAAAGTCCTCAACTTTGAAACACAACCCCTTTTCAACCAACCCCGGCCTTCCCCTACTTCTTCCTACCTTCACTATGTGGATGGCTATCTAGCAGAATTTATCTCTTTAAATTCTTGCTACTCTTCTATAAATCCATCTGCGGTCTTGCCCCTCCCCCGCCCAAGACCTCATCACATGCATCTCACTATACTCTCTGTCTCAAACATTTTGCTCCTTGACTCTTCCATAACCTACTGGTTCCCTGCCCCCTAATGCCTCCTCCCGCTTTTGCTCCTTTTCCTTACTTATGCCACTCCAATGGAATTCTCCCACATGCCCCCAAACATCCAAAGACTCTCTTCACTGGTACTCTTTAAAACAGGACTCAAATCCACCTTCCAGAAATAGAAAGAGCACCTCTGGCCCCAGCAACTCCAATCCAAACGAACCACCCAACCCAACCCACCTCCCCCGAGTCCTGCCCTCTGAATACTCTATTTAATTTGTAAATATGTAACTACTGTTCTCAATCGCCCTATGTTAAACCTGTGTTATTGTCTTCCAGTCCCTGTCCCTGATTTATGTACTTACCCCTTCACTGTCCAGCATACGTCCTTGAAAACAGCACTGAGCCTATATAAAGGCACCTTATCCTAGGACTGCCCCTGCTCTTTAATTGCCGAACTTGGTAAGTAATGTCTGTTCGAAAAGACATCCTGTTCTTAAATAAATAGAAATACAAATGCAAAATGTTGCATTCTAGGACTCGTCACTTTCCATTCAGGATGTGGAAATAAAGGAACAGTGATTCTTTGGTTTAACATGTTTCTATAAGGATTTACATATTGCCAGGTTGCTTTACTATGCATTTGTCCATTTCGCAAGTAACCACTATAAAACAGTATTCATGCAGCCCTTGAAACTCAAAACATAGGTATTTGTATCTAGTATAGGTCATAAAATGTGTGGCCAAGCATATACATTGCAGAGTAGGTCTAAATCCCTGTTTCTCTGCTTAAGCAAAGTGTCATTCTGGACAAACATTTTAATCTCACTGTCACATAAATGAAAACATTGAAGGCCTTGGAAGTGATTGAGGTCACAATATAAAAACAAAAAAAACGACCGCTTGGTATCTGTCAGAATGGTGTTCAAGGTGTGTTTGTTCATCTGTGATTATTTAGTGTAGTGTATAGGAACATTTGGTGTAGAGCTGTTTCTTCAGCAGGTCGATGTTCTATTGTGTTGTCGGTTAGGGTGGAAGGCACAAAGATATTGAGTTGGTTATTGTTACCATGTATTGCAACATACCACCCACGAATTGGGACATCATTTTTTACTTGATCATATGTATTTGTTTATATCAACGAAAAACATTCTTCCTGACTGATGTTGGACTAAGTGATGCTACATACCATGGCACAAATTCATGACCCAGTTTCTATTCACTTGCCCCAGAGTTTCCTTCGGACTGCCCACTGACACCTCAGAGACACCCCGACTGGAGTGTCACTCATACCACATCACAACCAAAGCCTTAACATGCTATTAAAATATGCATTTTGTCTTTAAATCGTATCATGTTTTTCAGCACTGTCTATGGCCTATTGGGCGTTAAATTGCATCATTTGCAGCTAATTCACACAAGTCCCCAAAACATTCCATGCTGGCAACGGGAAGGGGGTTTATAAAAGTATGTGTGTTCTGCCCACATTCTCTGAAGGTAGACTTTCCTCCATCATTTAAATAAATAGTCTGCCTCCAAGGTTTGTTGTTTTATTGTAGGTGTGTCTCTGGCAAGAGGCACTGAAAGCAATGCAAGGGTTGCAACTTCACCATCACAAATCGCAGCCATCCTTATTAATAATAATAATAATAATAATCGCAGCCATCCTTATTAATAATAATAATAATAATAATTTAGCATTTTATATAGCACTACAAATCCTCAGGTATCTGAGCGCTGCTTATTATTACCCACGGTGTGGGGTGCTCATTTACCAACCTCAGAAGGATGAAAGGCTGAGTTTGGCACTGCGGGGATTCAAACCTGCGTTAGCAGGCACTGCACAGATGTCAAAGCGAGCGCTCTACTCGCTGTGCTATCGCACCGGCTTAAGTGTGGCAGATAAATGATTAATATGCAAACGTTGCCTAAATGATACATACCTTTCTCAAACGATGACTACAAGCAGAAAGGTTTATCACACTGCCTCTGACATGCCAAGTATCTCGACCAAGTTGGAGGGAGATTTTGCTCCAGAAAGCAGGAAAAGGAATGTCCCCATAGGATTCCATTGGGGTTTTCATTATTTTAGGCAGGAGTGAGTGCTTGGGCTTGTCTTGAGTTTGTCTCCCTCTGCTGGATTCTTGTGCAAGTTGCGGGAGACTTGGCATGTATGGGTATCTAGGTTTTGAACTTATTCAGATGGGAAGTATAGTTTAAGGCCATCTCATGTTTTCCTGTCAGTTTGAAATAGTTAACCTTCATAACCAAGAAAAACTTATGTTTTAAAATTGTTTGTTGAATGCTTTTTTGCGTGAAGGTGTGCGTGTGTGCGTGTGTGCGTGTGTGTGATACAGGTGCAGCTTTTGAGCAATGAGTGGCATGATGCCTAGCTAGGGACAGCAGAGGCATATACTGAGACAGAGTTTGAGATTTGATGTGGGCACTTGCGACATGAACATTTGTTTTACAGTGGCAATGCTATAATGTATTGTTGAGAGCAGCCTTGTTACTTTGGACATCAAAAAGCATGGAAGGTGGGCAGACCTCATGATCTGGTTTGGGTAGAACCTGCGTGTAAGTGGGGCAATCTTGCCATATATTGTTGAGGGGACATACAGAGAAATATCGCCCTAGGTACTGCATGATCACTATTGAGTCTGTAAGACCTTTCAACTAAATAATTAATTGAATTGTTATGCAGAGAGAATACAGCGGAAATGTTTTTCCAAAATGTCTTAAATTGATGCGTGTTATGATTCTGATCATTTACTCTATTTGTATTTTTGCACAGCAGATGTGGGCCTGTTTTTGTTACACATTCTAATGATGATTCAGACTCTGAGCAATGATACAGGTATGATGAATGACATTGGGCTTACATGGTCATTTCGATCCCGGAGGCATTTTGGGGACATTTTATCTTGTCAAATTGCTTTCTCACACAAGACCACCCTGTTTCTTGGGGCGGGCTGAGGGGGCAGCTACCCAGGGAGCAGAGCTTAAGCAGATCAGGGAAGGTGGTGCAGGAAGAGGCCTACCCAGACAGCTGCCTTTTAGCCCACCGGTTCAAAGTTAAGCATTCCTTTGTTTCCAATAAATGAATGCATATTCCAAACACCACCTTTGAAATGCTCTGGAGACACACACTCTCTTGTAGGGTAATGATTCCAGTCTATCCATATAATTCCCTAAAGACTTTTCTGTACTGGGGACTGGGCATGCTCGGACTGAGACCCAGCCCCTCCTCATCTAAAGTGCTCCAGAACCTAGAAGAAAAAGAGACCTTCTACCCCAGGTCAATGGCTGATTTCGCAGTCATTTTATCCTTGCATCCAAGATGTCCGAATGAGTATGTATGTTTCATGGTTACAAACATTTTAATGTTTGGGTCAGTATTGTGAACAGTGATGTGAGCAACAAGCCTTGTGCCTGTTATGCATTTACTAATTCACGCACACAACCTTTTTATCACAGACTTGTTTATCAAATACAGAGTTCTGTGATCATTGTTATGTTCTCGAAATGCTCTGTGATACGCACAGCAGACAGGAACACTTATTGGTTCTATTTGTCCCCTTTATCTCTCGCATAGGGGTATTTAGAGAGAGTACAATAGAAGTGGCACTCCTTTAGGAAAGGAGCGGCAACATCAGCTTGGATGAGGGGTTGCAGGAAAAAGCCATAAAGGGGATAGGAGGTTGGAAATCTGGGGCTTATAAAAGATATATTAGGAAAGACCTTATCTAACAGTGTCCTCCTCTCTCCCATCCCTTCTCTCTTTGCCCTCCTTGTGCTCACAGGTAACCTACCCTCCAAAACTGCATGGATTGTGGGTCATTCATTTATCACCAGGGCCAGCAGATGGCTGGAGGACACCCAGGAAGTCATGCATTTTCAGGACAGAATTACTTACTGGTGGGGCAAACCAGGCATGCGCTGGGGAAATTCTCCGGCCTCCTTGGGGCCTGCTTCCCTCCCCCCCAATTTCCTCATCATCCATATCGGGGGCAATGATTTGCCCCAAATCGGCAGAAAGCCCCTCCTTGCGGAAAATCTGCACCTCCCTCCGATCCATTGCACACATGTTAAGACTACGAACGGAAGTCATGATGTTCGAAATCATCCCGCGCCAGCATTGGCAGGGCGCAGAGTCCAATAAAACCATTGAAATATCCAGGCGCAAATTAAATAAAGCAGTGGCCAATGTTTGCCTATTTTCAGGTCTGAAATTCATAAAGCACGGGATCACAGTGCACAATCGGGCCCTGTTTTGCAGCAACAGGGTTCCACCTGTCCATAGAGGGCATGGACATCTTCACCAGAAATATCTTCTGGTCCCTAGCAGCCAGGGGCTCTTCTTAGTTTTGTCATCTGTTTTTAGGGGACATGAGGGGCCGCCGGGCAGCACCCCCTCAGGGTGGCGGCCGGGATCAGCCTTGAGTTGGCCCTACGTGGGAGTAGGGCCCCGCGTTCACCTGATCCCTCTGTCCCCAAAATATATTTGTGTTATTTTTCTTATGATGATGTTATGGTTGTTTTTCTTTTTTGCACCATGGCTTGTATTACAATAAAGCTTGTGGCCAAAGTTTTCCACCTCACATCCTGTTTGGCCTCCTCCTTCCTGACGCTGACATTACTGTCATACTTTCTCTTGCATGCCTCTTTCCCCGCACTAAAAGACTTCAAGGCTTATAAACATGGGCCCTCCCTCATGGGAGGCCCGAGGGCATAAGCTGGGAGGTGGGTTTGTTATGGGCCCGGCCGGGGAAGCACCTTCCAGGTGCTGCCCAACTTTGCATGCAGGTGCTAGGGCGGGCGGCCAAGGCTCCAGAACAATGGGGACCCAGAATGCTGGGCGCCCACCAGGGAAGAGAGGTGGCAGGGGCAGGGGACAACAGGTAGTCCCTGCCCCTGACACCTCACATCAAAGGCCCCCCCTCCCATCTGGACGGTTACAGGCCAAAATCGTCCTATAACCAGGGAGGGCAAGGTAGACCCTCTCTTTCCGTGCCTCTCTCCTGCCAGGCACCCAGCAGGCTTCCTGATCCTGAATCCATCATCTAAAAAGCTCCCTCCCACCCTGCAACAGCCATGAGGAACCACACTAGCAGGGGCCAGGTAGATCCTCAATAATAGCCAAAAGTTTCACAAATAGGTTAGGGAAAGTTTTAAAACCCGGATAAGTATACACAAAGGCTAAAACGCCTTCAAAAAATGGTCAAACAATAACAAAATATAAATGCAAGGGTCACAAATGTTTTTAAACCTGTTAAGGCGAAGAGAATGCAATTATTGAAACTCAGGCTCATAGAACCCACCCCCGAGGAAAACAATGCAATAACAACGCACAGGGGGTTCAAACACAAGTGGATAGCGCAAAAATAGCAGAGGTCTATAAGATTATAGACCTCTGGATGCAACATCATTGGATGTGTCTGAATAACTCAAAGACCGAACTGTTGATTTTCGGAACACGACAGGCCAGATCCAAGCTTGGGGCGGAATATAAAGCTTTTACTATCAAAGATGCTAATATCCAGGTAATGCCTCCAGCTAAAACACTCGGGATGATGGTTGTACCTGCATAAAAACTACGCCTACTGAGAGCTATTAGACCCTTCATCAATGAAGAAAATACAGCCACCATCGCAAGAGCAATCATACTGTCACGCTTAGACTATGGCAGCGCCCTATTACTTGGAGCCACCAAGAGGGAAATAGAAAGGTGCCAAGTAATGGAAAATGATTCAGTTCGCATAGTTAAGGGAATCAAAAACAGAGAGCATATCAACAGGGAGAAAAGCTCTACACTGGGAGAGTCATATTTAAAGCGACAACGATAATTCACAAGCGCCTATTTGGCGAGCCACAGAAGAATTACTTTAAAAAACAATTTTCATCTTACATACCTCAGAGATGCCTAAGATCAGCTGATATGGGCCTACTGAATATACCCTGTGCAAATCACTCACTAGGACGAGGTAGATCTTTTCAGGTTAAGGCAGCACAATATTGGAACAAACTGTGGACCACTCTTCAGCAAGAGGAGAATTATCTGAGGTTCAGGAAATCATTGAAAACTCTCTTGTTTCAGTAAAATTCGTCGACAAAGGCATGCCTCTAATGTCTTTTCGGTGTAACTGTTAGTTGGGATCAGGATGTGAATTTATCGGCTCTCCGCGCCCTGATGCCCACGGCCTTTCGGCGCGTTAGAAGTACATGCATAACATCATAACATCATGAGCGAAGAAAACGCCAATTTAAACACAATTGGCATACGCAAAGGCTAAAACGCCATTCATAAAATGGTCAAATTAAAATAATATACAAATGCAAGGCTCACAGAACACACTCCCCAAGGAGAAACAATGCAATAACAATACATAGAGGGTTCAAACACAAGTGGATCATGAGCCAAAAGAATGCCAATCCTTCACCCTGAGAGCATGGAAGGGCACACACCCCAAACCCAGATCAGGTTGTATGCAAGTGGAAGCTCAATAACCCACCTCTGAGGATGAAAATGAATAGCGCCTCACCAGGGGCCATATCACAAGGGGGCTAGAGCGAGCTGAAAAGAATGCCTAAACACAGTGGAACAGGCTCACACGACGCACCACAAAGAGATCAAGGGAAGGCAAGCAAATGCTCCAGAATCCACCTCTGAGGATAAAATATTACTAATGCCCCTCCGGGGGCGAAATCACAAGTGGGACACAAGAACGATAAGAAGGTATGCACATACCTCAAAGCCTGCTAAAGCGCTCAAAGGTTTATGTAAAGCACATACCTCTCCACCTTACGTGGTAAAGACAAAACCATGCAGATGAAGGTCAAATGCAAAGCCAAGAAAGAAAGAACAGACACAGCTCACACGGTGGGTCCACCAAACGTCACAAGCTTTTATGTATGAATGGTGGCAGGGATCAGCCTCGAGTTGGCCCTACCAGGGAGTATGGCCCCCCGCTCACCTGATCCTTCTGTCCCCAAAATATATTTGTTATTTTTCTTATGATGTTATGGTTGATTTTCTTTTTTGCACCATGGCTTGTGTTACAATAAAGCTTGTGGTCAAAGTTTTCCACCTCACATCCTGTTTGGCCTCCTCCTTCCTGACATTGTCATTACTGTCATACTTGCCACCAATGTCACTTGTCTCCTGCCTGCCTCTTCCCCCGCACTAAAACACTTCTAGGCTTATAGCTTTGTACCGCGCTTAATCCGACACTCAAAGGATTCACAAACAAAACGTTCCCAAGCAAAGAAATCTCCATTCCGCCTCTGTGGCTTGGATCCTTCTGAACTACATGGATACTTTACATCCGAGTGCACCCACAACTCTGCTGCATGCGCTGTGAATGGGGGTGGGGTGGCCATAGTAAACCACTTTGTGGCAGACACCGAAAACCAGAAAAAACAGAATGCTCGAAGTAACTAGGGAGGCGGCTCCCCACGGCTCGCCCCCCTTAGTTGGAAACGAGATCCTCCCCTTAATACAAAACCATTCTTCTTACCACCATACGCCGTCCGATACAACCTTGCCCATGACTTGACCCAAACGATCCTACGTGAGCATGCGTTGAAGATTATTTCTGTTTCCCAGCTCACTGAAGCGCTGCAATTCGTTCTATCCCACTTTACTGACCGGAATCCGATCACAGCAAAACTAACAAATGCTTACTTTGCAGTTTAGCGGGGCAAAAGGGACCCACCCAGGACCCTTTGGCTCCCACTTGCAGCGGTGCCTGTCAGTGACATCCCGTGCCGCCCCAGCGCTGGGGTGGTCCACCCCCCTTTTCTGGTGTCCCTGCTTCTTGGCCTGCCACCACCAAAATATGGGGGTTAGGTAAGGTGATTCGAGGGGTCGGAGGTGGGGAATAGGTCGTAAAACATGCATTACTCACCTTAATAGCATTTCTGATGATTGTATCTGCTTAGATTCACATGCTGTGCATATAGTCTGACATCTAGTGGTAATCGCAGAGTATTGCATCTAGTCTTTCGAGGATTGAAAGGGGACGTTGACATGGCGTGCCTGTAACACTAGCCTTAACGGGACGTATAGTGTACCCAAAATCCCTCATGCGTCGATGTCCCTCCGATTGTATTTTTTCTACCGCGAGTGAGCCTTATGACTATCGTGAGTGAGTACAGAATAACCAGGTTACTCACTGTAGTGACCACCTTACTCCTAGTCCACAGTCGCTTTCCTCCATACTTATGGGACATCTCTCCGTCCTGTGGGACGGGACCGGAGCACTTTGTAAAAAGCATCCAAACATTTTTCCAAAAATGTGTCCTTCCTCTCTTTCTTGCGCGGGGCCCGGCACATGGCCGTAACCCCGCCCACCTTGGCTCCACCCCGCACATCGCCCATCAGTCCTTTTCTATCGCCAGGTCAGAGACCTATTAGCAATAAGGAACAAGTTACTTACCTGTAACTGTTGTTCTCCAGCATGGGTCTGGCATGGATTCACATGCTCATGAATATTCCCCGTCGTCAGGCCGGAAATCCTCTGTAAATAAAAAAATCAGTTTCAGTTTTCGTTTCTGATCTGTCTTTCTTAGTAGTAACCAATCACTGGTATCTGGGTCATACTGCCCCCAGCCAATGAATGCCCTCTCCCTAAGCCCAGCCTCCAGCAGCCATCCTCAGATTTGGTAGCACGCAAAGTGGCAGTATGACCAAGTGAAGAGCCGCAGAAGGGTAGGCGGGAGGGTTCGCATGTGAATCCATGCCAGACCCATGCTGGAGAACAACAGTTACAGGTAAGTAACTTGTTCCTTCTCCAGCATGGGGTCTGGCATGGATTCACATGCTCATGAATAAGAGAATACATAGCAGTACACACATGCACAACCACGGGAGGTGGCAACAGGCTCAACATTAAGTAATACAACAACTCAACATTAAGCAACTCTTACCTCCTCACCAGGCTCACCTTAGGCGAACAGGTTGCGCAACACTGCTTGGCCGACCCCTGACTCCTCCCTGGAGTTCCGATCGACGCAGTAGAATCTTGTGAAGGTGTGCGTCGACCTCCATGTCGCAGCCCTGCAGATGTCCAGCAGGGGCACACCAGACAGGAACGCCGTGGTAGCAGCGATCGCTCTGGTCGAATGGGCCCTCGGACGGCCGGGCAGCTGTCGGTTTGCCAACCGGTGACAGTGCATGATGCAGCCGGAGAGCCATCTGGAAATGGAAGCCTTCGAGAGAGCCTTCCCTTGATTCACAGTCCCAAAGTTCACAAACAGTTGTGACGTCTTCCGAAAACTCTTCGTACGGTCCACGTAGAACTTCAGCGCTCTAGCTACATCCAGCGAGTGCAAAGTCCTCTAAGCCGGCGACGAAGGCGACGGGAAGAAAACTGGCAACACCAAGGGCTCGTTGAGGTGAAAGTCCGACGGCACCTTGGGCATAAAGGATGGTTGTGTCCTCAGCACCACCCTCGTGTCATGAAAAGTCAAGTATGGAGGCTTGCAAGATAGGACCTGGATCTCTCCCACTCGCCGTGCAGAGGTGATGGCCACGAGGAAAGCTATCTTCCACGACAGGAACTTCAAAGGCGCCGAATGCATAGGCTCGAATGGGGCCCCCAGGAGCTTGGTCAGCACCACATTAAGCTCCCACGCCGGGGCAGGAGCCTTCACCGGCGGGAATGATCAGAATAGTCCCTTCATGAATTCTTTAACCAGGTGATGAGACCACAGGGACGCCCGTCCCATCGTCCTGGTATATCGGGAGATTGCAGCCAGATGTATTTTGATGGAGGCGTGAGCCAGTCCAGCTTTGGCCAGCGACAGTAGGTACGGCAGTACTTGAGGGGCCGTAATCCGCAGAGGGTTAATCTTCTGTGCACGGCACCAGACAGAGAACCTCTTCCATTTATGTCCATAGCACTTGAGAGTTGAGGACGCCCTGGCCTTTGCAAGAACCTCTCTGCAGTCGGCCGGGATGTCGTACCCTCCAAACTCTAGTGCTGCAGGAGCCAGGCCTGCAAGTTCAGCGACTCCGGGTTGTGGCAAAGAATGGTGCCTCCTTCTCTGGAGAGAAAGTCTGCGTCTGTCGGCAGCTTGACTGGTGGGGACGTTGACAAGTCCAGAAGGTCCGGGAACCAGATCTGCCTCGGCCACGCCGGTGCGACGAGGATCATCCTGCACCGGGACCTCTTGAGCTGGTTGATGAGCCGGAGCAGCAACGGCAGCGGAGGGAACGCATAAAGAAATAGGCCGTCCCAGGGGAACGAGAAAGCATCGCTCATGCTCCTCGGCTGGGGAAACCTGCTGGCGAACCTCCGGCACTTGGAATTCATCGCCGTCGCGAAGAGATCAATTTGGGGTTCGCCCCATCGTTGGAAGAGTCGATCCACTTGATCCTGGCATAATTCCCACTCGTGGCACGAGCGCATCTCCCTGCTGAGTGAGTCGGCGATCATGTTTTTTATTCCTGCCAGATGAAGAGGCACCAGAAACATCCCTTGGTGGACGGCCCAATGCCACAGATCCTGGGCTTCCTTGGATAGGGCCGGGGACCTAGTTCCGCCCTGCTTCCGGATATAGAACATCGTGGTGGTGTCGGTGAAGATCCTCACCACCTTGCCCTTGAGGGACGGAAGAAAGGACCTGAGGGCCCAGAACAACGCGCGGAGCTCCAAGATGTTGATGTGGAGAGACTTCTCCTCCGGGAGCCAAAGGCCTCTTGCGTGAAGATCTCCGGAGTGTGCTCCCCAACCTTCCAGGGAGGCGTCCGTCGTCACTGTCACCTGGTGAGCTGGGGTCTGAAAGTCCATGCCCACCGACAGATGGGAGCGGGTACTCCACCACCGGATCGCCTGACGGAACGTCTCGTTGAGAGGGATCCTGTCCTCGGAGCTGCCCGTCGACTGGATCCAGTGGGCGTCGAGGAACTCCTGTAAGGGTCTCATCCGAAGCCTGCAAAGGCGCACCAGATAAATGCAGGAGGGCATCATCCCGAGGAAGGACTTGATGGATCTTACCCTGGCCATGTCTGTGGCCAGCAGACGCTGCACCTTTCCCAGAATGGTCCTGGTCCTTTCCTCCTACGGCGAGGCCAGCTGCGCCACTGTGTCGAGCTTGGCTCCCAGAAACAGGGCGACTTGCGACGGAACCAGGTGGGATTTTGGAAAGTTGATGGAGAATCCCAGGTCTGTGAGCAGCGGACGGTCTTCGCAGTGTGCTCCACGGCGAGCTCCCTTGTCTTTGCCCGGATGAGCCAGTCGTCCAGGTAGGGGTAGACGTGGATCTCCTGTAGGCGCAGCCGCGCCGCCACCGGTGCGAGGCACTTTGTGAACACCCTGGGTGCCGACTTCAATCCGAACGGGAGGGCCTTGAACTGGTAGTGCCGCCCTTGGACCACGAACCTGAGGAACTTTCGGTGTCTTTTTAGAATGGGGATGTGGAAGTATGGGTTTATAGTCAAAAAGTCGAATCCAATAATGTCGAAAGTCAAAAAGTCGAAAACAAAAAGTCGAAAACAAAAATGTCGAATTTTTTTTTTTGGTTGCTTTTTTTTTCAAAATGGGGGGGTCCCCCCTCCAACCCCCCTTTTTTAAAATTTTTTTTTGTTTTACCCCTTTTTTTTACCCCCGGAGCCCAAAAAAAATATATAAATAAAAAAAAATAAAAATTCGACATTTTTGTTTTCGACTTTTTGGATTCAACATTTTTGTAATTCGACATTATTGGTTCGACATTATGACTGGACACCGAAGTACGCATCCTCCAAGTCCAACGAAGACAGGAAATCACCCTCCTCCAGCTGTCCCAGCACATCCTGGAGGGTGACCATATGGAACTTCTGTGCCTTGATGTACTTGTTCAGTGCCATCCTCCTATCTTCTTTTTTACGAGGAAGTACCTTGACCACGGGTGGAACGCGAGGGCACTTCTTCTGAAACGCGAGGGCATGCCCTTGGGCCAGGGCGTCCAGCACCCAACGGTCGGTGGAGATGGACTCCCACACGCTGATGAACCTCGCCAGCCGGCCTCCCACCGAGGTGCTTCAGCGGGGGCCCGACCCCACGGTCGGTTCAATCTTGTTTGGAGGCCGCCTTGCCTCCTTGACCTCCTTGTCGACGACGGGCACCACCTGACTTGCCGCGTCCCCTGTAGGCTTCCTGGGACGAAGATCTTGGCGGTAAGTGGAGGAGCCACTGCTGGATCCCGTGGAGGCACCATGTCTGCCTCCGGAGCTCCGAAAGGACGGCCGTCGTTGTTGGAGCACTCCCAGTGCCCGGGCAGTCTCTGTGTCTGTCTTGATGGCCTGAAGGGACTCATCAACCACCTTCCCAAATAGGTTGTTCCCGTCGAAGGGCATGTCCAAAACCTTGGTTTGTACGTCCTGGCGGAAATCCGTGGCCTTGAGCCATCCTCGTCGTCTCAAGCAAATGCCGTTGCCCAACTGACGGAAACCGGTGTCGGCGACGTCCGTTGCCACCGTGATGGCATGGTCCGAAGCAATCTCCCCCTCCTGTAGGATTTCAAAGGCCTCAGCCCTTTTGGCATCCAGAAGGAAGTCTAACAGAGGGGCGATTTTGAACCACAACTCCCTGTCGTAGCAGGCTACGATAGCCAGGGCATTGGCCGTCTTGATAGTCGTCGCTGCGGATGAGATGATACGTCGTCCCATCGTGTCCAACTTCCTGCCCTCGCCGTCCGGCGGGGAAGTTGATGTCGAGGCCGATGCCCCCCCCAGCTTTCTTCCTTGCCGCCGCCGAGACGACCGAACCCGGGGTAGGTTGTGACCGAAGGCACAAGGGGGCAGCGTCGAGGACCCGGTACTTCTTCTCGTACCGGTCCCTCTTTTTCGGCTCCATGGCAGGGTTCTTGAGGAGGGCGAGCCCCTCATCCCAGATGTCATCAAGAAGCGGTACGGCAAGGACCGTCTTCCTTTTAGCCTCGCGCCGTTGGTAAAGGAACCCTTCTTTTTTCTTTTCTTCTGGGCAGAGCTGGAAAAGCTCGGATGCCCTGGAAATCATAGCATGAAAGGATCCAATTTCGTCGGGCGGGGACGCCCGAGCAGGGGGCGACGGGGGACACATCCCGTCGTCGCCACCGTCGTCATCTGTACCTGTCGTAGCCGTGTCCGTGCCTGTATCATCCCCGTGGGTAGTAGACCGGGGGGAAGGCAGAGCAGGCCGCAGAGGTGGCGTAGGATGCGTCCTCCTCCTCTTATGCGGTGGACTCTCCGAAGGTCCTGGCTCCGGTTCCCCCATCGGGTCTGGCTCAGGTACCTCCGTCGGGGGAAGGAGCAACCTTGTCCTTATCTCCGAGCATAAGGACTGAATCGCTGACAAAATGGCCGCCGAGGTGTCCTGCGGCGCTGGAAACGACAGGCACGAGGGCTCTTGAGGAGCCTTGTCGGCGACAACGTTGCTCTCGTCGTCGCCCTCGTCGGGATCCCTCCCGATGGGCTGGGCCTCTTCCACGACTTCGATGAGCTCTTTCAGAGGTCGTGTCCGTATCCACGATGGCCACCAGCCCCTCCCCCACCTTTTCCAATGAGGACTTCGTGGGGGTCTTCTCAATGGGCCTGAAAGACGATTCCCTCTGCGGTGGCAGGGAGACTCTGGGTCCTGAGGGCGCCTCCACTGGTGTAGCCTCCACAGGCTGAGCCCGGGCCGCGGCGACATCCTCAATCGAGGTCTTGGCAGGGTGAATTAAGGCCATCGTCACCTTCTGGACTCCTGGGGCCTTCACCTTGGGGGGAGGGTCCGAGCCTCGCTCCCCCTCTGCCAGAATCTTCGAGATCGACCGGGGCCTCTCCAGAAGCTTCGCCGGGTTCTCGGACTTCCTCTTACCCGAGCGAGAGCGTTGGCTCGTGGTTGATGGCGCCGGGGAGGATGCGCCCTGCCTGGCAGCCAAGGAGCCCGACCGTTCGGCGCTCCCGGTGCCCGCGGACTCGCGGTGCTTAGCCTTTTGGTGGGCCCCCGTCGCCGGGGCACCCTCACAGGACTTAGAAGACCGCTCGGACTTCTTTTTCTTCTTCTCGCCTGACGGGCTCTTCCCTTCCAGCCAGTTGGTGAGACGAAGGTGGCGATCCTTCATGGTCCGCTCCGACATGTTCCCACAAAACGCACAGTCCTTCTCCTTGTGCGTCTTGTCCTAATGGAGACAGTAGAGGCATAACGAATGCTCGTCCTCCGTGAAAACATTCTGAAGCTGGCATCCAGGGCAGGTCCTGAACAGCTTCCCGGGCGTCGAGCTTCCTTTATCCTGGGCCATGTCCGGGGTAGGCCTCGGAACTTCTGGAATCCTCCAAAAGCGTAACTCGACGAAATCTTCACCCTTGAGGGGCATAGAAAACTCAGAAACTGATCCCTGTTGATCGGATGTAGAAACGGTGTAACTTGAGGCTCTATGTAACCGAAAAATCTCCTGAAAAAGCACGAAAACGCAGCAAAAGCTCGAGAGCTACAGCACGAGGACTCCCAACACTTGAGCGTGCGGTAAAAATCTGAGAATGGCTGCCGGAGGCGGGGCTTAGGGAGAGGGCAGTCATTGGCTGGGGGCAGTATGACCCAGAGACCAGTGATTGGTTACTACTAAGAAAGCCAGATCAGAAACTAAACTGATACTGATTTTTTTCTATATTGAGGATTCCCGGCCTGACGATGGGGAATATTCATGAGCATGTGAATCCATGCCAGATCCCATGCTGGAGAACAGAGGAACCTTATTAGAGGGGACGGCGGGCGTATGGAGGAAAGGGGACTATGGACTAGGATTAAGGTGGTCACTACGGTGAGTAACTTGGTTATACTCCTAAGTCCTGTCCCCTTTCCTCCATACTTATGGGAGATTCCCAAGCACTCCTAACAAGAACTACAGGTGGATGGAAATACCCCTTACTGAAAAAGGTTCTTCAGCACAGCCTGACCAACTGAGCATCAGCTCTTGAGCTCATGTCAAGACAATAATGCTTACAAAAAGCAGATGGGGAGGCCCAATTAGCTGCCCTAGCGATGAACTCCCAGGGGACATATTTCTGAAAAGCAACCGTGGCTGCCTTGCCCCGCACCAGGTGTGCATGAATACCCTTAGGAGGTTTCAGCCCTTGGACTGTAAAAGACTCTGTGATGCAGGCAGCGATCCACCGAGAAATAGTTGCCTTAGACGCCTGCTTACCCTGAGGGTTACCGAAGGTCACAAAAAGTTGAGAAGAACACCTAAGCTCAGAGGTCCTGTCCAGGTAGAACTTGAGAGCTCTTCTGACATCAAGACAGTGCAGAACCCTTTCAGCCTCTGAGGCAGGGTTCGGAAAAAAAGACCGGTAGGGAGATCGACTGATTCAGATGGAATTCTGTTACCACCTTCGGTAGAAAGGCCGGGTTTGTCCGCAGGACTACCTTGTCCTTGTGAAAGACCAAGAAAGGAGGCTCCACTGATAAGGCCTGGAGCTCACTCACTCTCCTCGCTGACGTAACGGCGACCAGAAAGGACCCTTTCCAAGATAAGTACTTGAGGTCCACTGTGGCCATTGGTTCAAAAAGTTTATGGCACAGCGCCGTCAGGACTACATTTAGGTCCCACGGCGGATGCGGACTACGAACCGGAGGGTAGAGGCGTGTCAAGCCTGCAAAATGCCTCTTAACCACTGGGTTACTCAGAGAATAAGAACATTGGTCTGTAGAAAGATAAGCGGAAACCGCTGAAAGGTAAGTTCTGCATGACAGAACGTGAACACCCGACTCTGCTAGGGAGGACACGAAGGACAGTACCGTGTCAATCGTAGCCACCCTTGGATCCAAATGCTTCTCCAAACACCAATGACAGAACCTGAGCCATTTACTCCTGTATTGGGATCTGGTCAAGGGTTTCCTGGCTGCCTGGATAATACGCATGTTATCCGTAGACAAGTTAAGATGCTCTAAAGACTTGAACTCAGGCACCATGCCACCAAGCTGAACGATTGTGGGGAGGGGTGCCACGTCTGCTGTTCCCCTTGATGAAGAAGATCGGGAGTTACTGGTAACCTGATCGGCGGATACACCGACAGGTGTTGAAGTTCTGAGAACCAAAACCTGGCCGGCCACCACGGGGCTATGAGTAGAAGCGAACAGTTCAGAGTTCTTCAGCTTCCAAATTGCCCGATGGACTAGAGGCAGAGGCGGGAGGGCGTAAACTCTCATGTTGTGCCATGGAATCTCGAGAGCATCCCCCAGAGAGGAGGCTCCCAGCCCCCCTCTGGAGACATACTGAGGAAGCTTCTTGTTTACCGCCTTAGCAAAGAGGTCCACCTCCGGTGTGCCCCAACGTGAGAAAATCCATGAGAGGACCTCCGCCTTCAACTCCCACTCGTAGCTGAACACTGTCCGCCGGCTGAGGGCATCCACTGTGACATTCAGCTGGCCAGGGATGTGTACTGCAAGCAGCCAGACACCATGAAGCACGGCCCACTCCCATATCTGGATAGACAGGTCCACGGGGTGGGTAGCCTTTGCCCCCCCCCCTGCTTGTTGATGTAATACATTGACACCACATTGTCCGTGCGTATGCGGACCACCTTGTTGGCAATGAGTGGTCTGAACGCCTTGAGCGCCAGAAAGATCGCCAGAAGCTCCAAATTATTTATGTGCAGGAGCTTGTCCTGAGGCGACCAGTGGTCCGAGACCTGAAGATCTAACGTCGCACCCCACCCCAGAAGGGAGGAGTCCGTCGTGATCATCACCATGGGGGCTGGGTCCTGAAACCCCGAGCCACCCGACAGGTTGCTGAGAGATGACCACCAATCCAGGTGCACTCTCATGGAATCCGGAATGATTATCCGCTTGGAATCTGGGTCCACAGCCTGACGCCAGTAACTCCGAAGAGCCATCTGGGTCCGTCTCATCTTGAGACGAGCAAGAGGAAGAACCAGCACACACGAGGCCATGAGGCCCAGAAGCCTCTGGAACCACCAGGCCGACATGCTCTCCGACTGGGCAAACATCTGACACGTGGCTAACAGATCCGCCATTCTGTCCCTGGTCAGGTACACTCTGCAGTCAATTGTGTTCCAGCGAAAACCCAGGAAAATCAGGTCCTGCGAGACCGCCATGGAAGATTTCCGCCAGTTCACCGACAGCCCAAGATGGAACAGGAGCTGAAGGAGAGACTGGAGATTGCCGCTGCTGCCAGCGGACAAGGGCTGCTTAAGAGCCAGTCGTCCAAATATGGATACACATGGATACCCTGGAGACGAAGATAGGCCGCAATCACTGACATCATCTTCGTAAAGACACGCAGCGCCGAGCTGAGGCCAAAAGGAAGCACTCGAAGCTGGAAGTGCTCCTCTCCCAAAGAGAAGCGGAGATATCTCCTGTGTGGGTTCCAAATCATGATATGCATGTACGCCCATCTGCAAGGAGGAGCGTATCTGGCTGGGCGTGATCATCTTCAATTTCTCTTGGGGTAGGAAAAGATTGAACTGGGAAAGGTCTAGGATGGTGCGCAGGCCAGCCTGGTCGGATAAACTCCGCAAACTCCGACAAACCTTTCCACATCCACATGTTATCTCCCGCTAAAATCAATTCAGCGTTGGCCTGACTGTGCTGCAAGGCCGAGTTGGCGAAGATTTTCCTCCCGAGGGAGTCTAGGAGCTTGTCCTCCTTTCCCAGAACCTGAGTAGCCGTCGTGGAAGAGGATGCTGCAGGCCTGGAAAGTGGCTGCAGCCACCACTGTTGAGGAGGGAGGCGGACAAGACGACAGGGCCACCTCTTCTGAAGAATGCAGCCTGTATCTCGCGTCAATTTTCTTATTGACAAAAAGTCCAGAGTGTGGCTTTTCCCAGACTCTACGGACCTCGGCCAGAACGTCCTTCTGCAAGAACAGGCCGGTACGCTCCAAGGGAGACAGGGTGAACGCCCCAGAAAGCACGCCCTCCTGCGGAACATCTAAGAAACTCCTCATGTCCAGTATCCAGTCATGAAAAGCTCTAATAGAGCGGGGAAGGTCCTTGTTGTCCTGATCGCCTTGGCCGTCATCCGACAGGTCAGGATCCTGCTGAGCCGTGCCAGGCGCTGCCTTGTCCACCGGGGACAATGGAGGCAAAGGTGAAAGAGTCGGGGAAGGCACCGTAGGCAAGGAAGGTGCCGGCGGAACCACCGGCGGAACCACCGGAGGAACGGGTGGAGCCGGAGGTGCAGGTGGACATATCTGAAAAAGGCGTCCTCCGGGGACTGTTTTGGAACCTGAGGAGGCCTCTCATGAGGTGGACAAATCCAGCGACGTAACGGGGAAGGGTGCCACATAGAGCCCTCCACCGACGTATCCACATAAATCAAAGGTGCCGACCCCGCAGGCAACGTAACATTGTGCGTAAGAGGCATCCGGGTGTTCCAATCATAAACTGGCCGATAAGGATGCGCACAAGGGACTCTATGTTCACCCAAGTGACCAAACCCTACAGCTGAGGCCGATGGCATAGTTGTAGGGTTAGCACTTAAAATGGCCGCCGCGGTCGTGGCGGGAACCGGCGCCCTTTTGTCCTCATCTGAGGGGAACTGCGGCACGTGAGGAAGTGAGGCAGGGGTCCCCGTCGATGGATCAGGGGTCTTAACTTTAGCCTTAACATAAGGAACCTTGGCAGAGCCGGTACTGTGAGGCCTGGAATGTTTTTGTGACACACCAACTGCCAACTCAGCCTTCGAAGGAAGGACCTCGGCACTGCCGGTAAAAGAAGAACTTTGCTTCTTTGCCTACTCAACAGGTCTGGTATCACCGCAGGAGCGGGAACGGTGAGAAACAGCTTTCACCGACAAAGCCTTGTCAGGCCTCTCAGAACTGTTGGTAGCTTTAGCCTCTGAACGAGGGACCTCGGACCCAGGTCCGGTAACAGCCTTATCTACTCGGGCCTCGAACATCCGTTCGGTAACGACAAGCCCACCAAAGGCCTCGGGGCACACCCCGGTCTTATTTTTGAGGGCAGCCGACAGAGAGGCCTCAGAGCGAGCTCCGGTACCCCACGACTCAGTAAAACTAGGTCTACAAACAGCCCCCACAGGTGGGGTCTCGGAGCGTACTCAGGCCCCTTACGGAGACCCTCGGAGAAAACTCCGGTAGAATTATTAGGCCCAGCGGGCACCTCAGGGCGAACCCCAGTGACAGAGCGATCAACGCCCCTCCTGGCCCGAGAGGAACCCGGAAAGGTATCGCCCGGGCGGGGTGCTCTGAAAAGTAAAGAACTTACCAGGCGTTTTTTCTTCTCGTCGATGAACGCCTGAAAATGTGAACGAGGAGTTCGCCAGAACACCTCCTCCCACCGCTCCAACCGACGTTGAAGTGCCCGGACCGAAAGGGAGTCGCAGTAAAAACAGGAGTCCCAACGGTGATCCGGACCAAACACTCTAAGCAAAGAGGATGGGGATCCGCCCTCGCGAAACGACGGTGACACAATGAACAATCTGGAAAGTCTAGTTTGAACGACATAGACAGACTAGTAAACCATCGCTAGCGAGAGCCAGAGAGGAACAAGGGAAGAAAATCTTCCGAGGATGCAAGTGCGTCCAGTCCCGAACGAGCGGAGAAAAGGACTGATGGGCGATGCGCGGGGCGGAGCCAAGGTGGGCAGCGTTACGGCCGCGTGCCGGGCCCTACCCAAGAAAGAGAGGAAGGACAGATTTTTGGAAACCTTTTTGGATGCTTTTTACAAAGTGCTCTGGTCCCGTCCCACAGGATGGAGAGATGTTCCATAAGTATGGAGGAAAGGGGACGGGACATAGGAGTAAGAGAGCAATAGAAGTAAGATGTCTATGTTCCTTTCATCCGAGCAAGGAGGAAGGGAGGGCAAATGTGAATCTAAGCAGATAAAATCATCAGAAATGCTATTACATGAGCATGTCTTCTGATGCTTGTGAATCTGCTTAAAATCACATGCTGTGCATAGACTAGCTAGCAGTAGCCAGAGTTGAAGGAGGGATGTGAGAAGGTACAGTAGTGAAGAGATGTTTTAATACCACATGTCCCACCTGAGAATCAGACCTAGAGAGAGTATCTAGGCAGTAGTGTTTTGTAAAGGTGTGTACAGAACTCCAGGTTGATGATTTGCAAATGGACTCGAGAGGGACATTTGTAATGAATGCTATGGAGGCCCCAGTGCCCGAGTAGAGTGTGCTCTAGGCTTGAAGGACAGATCTCTCTTGGCAAGGGTGTACCTGAGTATGATGTAATTGACAATCCACTTAGAGATGGCTGATTTAGAGACAGGGTCCCCTTCGTTACCAGCCGCCACTGAGATGAAAAACTGGTTGGTCTTTCTTAGTTGCCTATTTTTTCCAGGTAATATGACTACCGTGCAAACATTGTGTGTGTGTAGGCTTCTTTCTGCCACATTAGTGGGGTTCTGGAAAAAGGTGTGCAGTTTGATTGATTGACCTGGAACTTTGAAATGAATTTGGGCGCAAACCATGGGTGAGTGCGCAGAACCACCTTGTCTTTGTGGATAGTTACAAATGGGTCTAGAACTGAAAGGGCCTGTAATTCACTAACTCTTCTTATAGAAGTGACTGCCACCAGGAAGGCGGTCTTATAGGTGAGTGCTTTAAAGCTAGCCTTATGCATTGGTTCAAAAGGAGCACATTTAGGTCCCATCCGGGAGATGGGTTTGAAATGGGGGGGATGAAGTATTTTAACCCCTTCCATGAAAGCTTTGATTGCTGGGATCTTCCACCACAACATTTTCTGCTGGGATGTGGTATAGGCTGAGAGTGCAGCTAAGTGGACTTTCAGTGAATTAAAAACCAGACCTGAGTCAAGAAGGTGAGTCGGGTATAGTACAATATGAGTATGAGAGCAGTCTATTGGGTTGATGCTCCTGGAATTACACTAGATGACGAAGTGTTTCCACTTATTGGAGTAGCAATGTCTGGTGTTAGGCTTTCTTGCTTCTCCAAGTATGTCCATGCATCTCTGCGGAAGGTGGAGGTGCCCGAACTCTATGACTTCAGGAGCCTGGCCGCCAAGTTGAGTGTTTGCAGGCATGGAAAAAGTGTTCCCCCCCCTGTCCTGCGATAGCATGTTGTATGGGCAAGGCAGTTTCATTGGAGATGAGATCGACATCTCCATCAAATGGGAGAACCAGAGGTGGTTGGCCCACATCGGGGCCATCAATATCATGGTAACTGGTTCCTGGTGCATCTTGTGCACTATCTTGTTGAGTAGGGGGGGGTCAGGGTAAAAGCGTTAAAAAAATTCCCAGACCATGTTATCCAGAGACCGTTCGCCTTGGAGCAGTTCTGAGGGTACCTGGAGGTGTAATCTGGGCATTGTGAGTTTTCCAGAGTTGCAAACAAGTCGATCTCTGGGAAGCCCCATTCTGTGAAAACATTGGAGACAATGTCTTTGTGTAGTCGTCATTCGTACTCTGTGGGTAGAAGGCAGTTTCTGCTGAGCACGTCTGCAAGAGGATTGAGTTCCCCTGGAACGTGTTGAGACAGGAGGAACATCTCGTGTTTGAAAGCCCTCTTCCAAATGTTCTGAGACAGTGTGCCCCCCTGTTTGTTCAGGTAATAAATGGTAGGGGTGGCACGGTATTGGTTTTATGGCAGTATGATAACCTTCTTGCCAAATGACGGTATATCATGGTTATTGCGGTATAGCAGGTGGAGTTAACTAATCTTAACAAATATTTTCTTAAAGGTCATAAATTGTCAGCATTTTGAAACTTGTCTCTGCACATTTTTAGCTGATCCTCCAGGAATCTAAGGCGGCTGCAGATTTGCTCTTTCATGCCACAACCTCTACGCATCGAGCAATCCTACCTCAGATTTAGATACGGCTATAATAACCTTCTGAAGTCATCTAACAACTAGCTGCTTACTAGCACATATCAGTTCCTCCTACCCTGTTTGCACATAACCCCATCCTCTTCCTTACATTTGATGCCTGTTTTGTCTAACTGCTATTGCCTGTATATCATTATCTGTATTTTATTATCTGTAACCATGTAACTTGAAATTTCGCATATTCTGTACTGCTGCGCCCTGTTACCCTCGGGTTTGGTGCGCATTACAAATGAATAAAACAAGCAAACAAAACATGGCGCTCACTCGTTGATTGCCTTGAATGAAAGAGTGACTAGTGGAAGTGTTAAAATGCACATTTTGAGCAATGAGCTTGCTGCTCAGTCACAGGTCATTGCTTTGAAAATTGGCCTTGACCTGCATTATTTTGGAACCACATGGCATGGGTATCAAGACCCCTTGCTGCGATCAGTCATAAAAGTTTGTTTTGATAACGCTTTATCCCTTTAAAGGGAGAAAAGTCACTCATGTGAGGTCTAAAAGCCCATGTCATTGTGTTTTTGTCAAAATGTCATAGCCTACACACACTCACCGAAAGGTTGCATATTGATCAAATCACTATAGCTTATTTACCATCTGCCTGGTGTATTATAAAGTTCTGATGTTGGAGTCACCACTTACCATGTAATCCTAACAGGACAGCGTTCAGTGGGTGCTGTTGATTTCTTTACTGATTCTTGCAATACATGCTAATTTACCTTCTTAAAGATAGTGGGACAAAAACTTTTAGAAAATGACAAAGTTAAAATACATATCGGCATAAATATGGCCTAGACCACCACATCACCACAGCCCCATCATTACCATTTTGCCCAGGTCTGAGCGCATTAGGACCCTTTTCATGTGAGTTGAGATGGAGGAAAGCTTTCATGGGTGGTGTCACAAATCGAGGATAGAACTGAGAAATATCTCACCACCATTGCTCTGGATACTTCAAATTGAATGTATAATCTGTCCTGCCTGCTTGAGTCCAGTGCCATATGCAGAAGGCAGGTGAAGGATCAACCGAAGCAACAACTCTAGTGCCAATGTGTGCCTCTTCAGGGAGGAGAGTGGGGGTTGGCAGTTTGTATAATAGCACAAAGCACTGATATGCCCAGTGTTCATACAGTCTACAGAGCTAACGTTTTATGTGGACATGCATCAGAAGGGCATCCAGTTAATTCCCCCCCGTTTGAATTCTTGTATATGTAGCTCCCCTTTTTTCAAATTGGTGGGAAAACGTCAAATCGGTTGATCTTTAACCCGACTCTACTGTTCACAGAGAAAGAGCGGTCACAGCATCAAAGCTGCATTTACTAATGCAGCCTCACTTTCCCTATGCTCTTGTCTGCCAAACGCCACATCCAACAGTGCAAGAGCCAGAATGTGCAGCACTTGCTTACTGCAGCCTTTCCAAATCAGATTGAAAAGCTCACTTAATAGCTGCAGTCCCTAAAACGGTATACCGGTATGAACAGCGTGACGGTTATTATAGTGCAATTAAGCTGTTCACGGTATCTATAACAGTATACCGTTATACCGTTACACCCCTAGTGGGGAGGGGACCCGGATCTGCAAGTCATTTTTGATTGGAGGCCGGGAAGCCTCTAGGGGTGGCACTGCAACCCATTCCTTTGCCACAGCGCTGTCCTTTAGGCGGATACAGATTTGAAGCAGATGACCCCTGTCCTGAGGAACATGTATTACCCGTTCCGTATTGGTTGTGTGGGGAATGTGGGAAGGATTGTATGCGAAAGGAGCGGTAAAGATTTCATGTTCTTTTTTTGCAGTTTCTAGCGCCTCATCTATAGCTTTACCAAACAGGTTAGCTTCTTCTTCCAGTTTGTTGATAAGAGGCACTTGTGTTTTCTTGGCTTGAACCCTGAGTTCTTTAACCATGCGTGCTTCTTCAAAAGGGTATCTTGGGCCAGAGTCCTTCCTGCTGTCTCTGCAGCATCTAGGGTGTTCTTAAGGCTATTATGATTTACCTGCCTCCCCTCTAACACAACCGGGAGCAAACGTGAACGTACTGTTTCGGGGACCTCCTCCAGGCCCTCCTGGAGCAGGTTCCACTGAACATCGCAATAGCTGTCCAACAGTGTGGTATTGCTGGCACTTCTGGGGGAATAGGCTGCAGCAGTAGTGACATGCTTTCCCATGGCATACTGTTTTTTGCAGTCCTTGTCCGGCGGTGCCTCACCCGTGGACAAGGGTACCCCCGCCCTTTTTCTAGTTGTAGTGACAACGAGGGAATCTGGAGTGGCACGCCCCCGAATGTAGAGAGGGTATGTAGAGGAGGGGCGAAAAACGTTTCTCCACCCATGGGTTCACAGCCCTTGTTTTTGATGGTGTCAGTAAAGAAGGATTGATACGCCTTTTAATGGAGTTCAGTAAAGGTATAGCCTGACTGGCAGGTGGCTTCTCCTTCAGAATATCCTCCACGAAGTCAGAGTCTTGCACTGCTTCTTGCGAGGCCATTTGGAAATGTTCGTCAGCATTTAATGCCACTCTAAGAAAAGCGATCTGGTCATCTATGGGAGATGCTTGTCTAAGAGGTGGAGATGCGGAGAATCCATACATATTGTGCCTGGGTCTGGTGGTTGGTGACATCCATGGTGGGTTATCCCCTGGTGCCTCATCCCCCCCGACCCCAATCTGGGGCCTGGTCAGTAGGGTCCTCAAAGGGATCATCTTCCTGTAAAAAGGGATCCTGAGGAACCTCTTCCTGATCCACCAAATCGAACACCTCCTCATGAAGAGGACAGGAAGTTCTCTGGAATTTTGACACAGTGGGGGTAAAGGTCCCCCTCACTAGGCCATTTAGGCGTGGCAAACGAATTTTGCAAGCTTATTCATACACCCCTCAAACCTACCCCTGGTCCATAAGGAGGATCCAGAGGTGTCTAGAGGGGGAAAGTGCTCCTCTTGGGGAATCTACCTGCTTAGACCGTCGAGATTTATCTGAGAGGGTCTTAGCTAGTGGCCCTCAGAATAGTCTTCCTGCCTTTCTCGGCGTGTGAACGTGTCTTTCGACCTGTACTCGGGCTTATTGGCTGCCGAAACAATCTTTGCAACACTCACGCGGATGTTTGGCGTCTCTGGGAGGGGTTTCGGCTGTTCTAGTGTCTTCGCCGTAGTTTTCGACGTTGCTGGAACCTTTTGGGTCGGCGCGCTCTTGAGAGGCATCTCGACGGCCTTATCAATTTTGGTGCTGACGCCCTTGTCAGTGGAATGCAGATGCATGCCGCTTACGCAGTTGCAGGGCAGGTTGCTGATCCCATGGATCGGCGGGTTCCGTCAAAGAAATCGGCGTACCAGCTGGCATCTTGGACCGTCCCGATGAATCCGTCGGGGAGGTACAGGGGGTTGTGTGTTTAGCCTTGTGTGTAGTGGGTGTGTCCCTGTCACCGGGATGTACACTCACCATAGCAGAGCCGTCAGTCTGCCGGAGCCGGACGAGTCAGAGCGTGGTTGCTCCGATGATAGGTCGATGGCATCCATATCGGAGCCGCGGACGTGGCTCATCTCCTGATCACTCGTGGCACCTGTGGCGGCGGGGGAGCTACCCTTGGCCTGCATCATGGCATAGGCCGCCCACCGTTTAACTCAATGCTCTTTAATCGTCTTAGGACGCAAGAGCTGACAAGACCGACAGGACGCCTCGTGGTGATCATTAGAGAGACACTTATTGCACCTCCGGTGTGTCCTTCCATGGGTACTTGCCTTTACAAGTAGGGCAAAATTTAAAAGGTGTCCTGTCCATAGCTCAGATTTATAGTGACAGCAAAACCAGAAGGACACAGAGAGGGGAGAAGGAAATACATTCTTGAAAAGAAATAGAAAACCCCCGGACTCCACTCTCCCTAATGTATAGGCTGTCCAGAAGGCCCGGCCACGCGAGCACCTGCCGTCAAAGTCTGGGGTTGTCTTCCGCGATCTTCGGCGGTGGCAAATAAAGTCCTTGATTAAGAGGACGAATATATATATATATAAACGACCGGAGGTCGTGGACAAAGGTTTTCATTTGCAATTTGAAGAGCTCTCCATAAAGCGACCAGCAAGCTGGGAGGAAAAAAACAATCTGAGGGACCTCGACGCATGAGGGATTTTGGGCACACTATACGTCACGTTAGGATAGTGTTACAGGCACGCCCATGTCGACGTCCCCTGTTTCAATTCACGAAAGACAAAATGCAATACCCTGCAATTACCACTAGATGTCGGACTATTTGCACAGCATGTGATACTAAGCAGATTCACAAGCATCAGAAATAATAGATACAAATAAAAATTTGAGCATCTTTTGGTAGAAAACAGTCCAAAATAAACTAGGCAAAAATAAAGCGGGCGATCTAAGAACATAGAACCATAAACACACTGGGGGATCTACTGTCCTGTTTCGATCTCATTGTGCCTCCATTTTTCCTTCCAAGATGGAGAATAGTATTTCCTGTAACAGCCCAGTGGCCCAGAACCAGATAGACACGGAAACTCTGCTCCTGTTGCCAGGGAAGGCTTTTCAGTCGCAAGGACAATGCACCAGTCCATTGCTACTCTCCCAAGATAATGCTTTGGAAATGTTTGTGTGGCGCGCCCCAATCCTCAGATTATTGATGTGATACGGCGTTCTTGCGGCACCCGCATGAATCCTTCTTTACAGGCTCAGAGGCCTCCCGCAGTCTCAACCGTGTTCAAGTCTGTTTCCGATTCGCCAGTCTCGGTACTTGTGGTACGCACAAGATCTACACCCACTTGACCTTGTAGATAGCACATTAATTCAGTAATAAACATCTGTCTTTCTCTCTAACAGCACCCGCGGCGCTTACGGTCGTAACGACCGACGCCATTCTCCAGAATCTTTCATTTTAGGGCTACGCACAAAATCTTTCATCAAGGTATCTTGATACTCCCAGAATTCTTCTAGTCATTCTTGGCGTGCCCTGGCACGGCACCCTCCTCATTTCTATAACGCATTTCTTTTATCTATAGCATTCCCGAAGCAGTACCATATTTCTTAGAAAAGAAGAGCCTCCCGCTTTCTGCACCTCTTGGCAAGCAGGTACAAACCTGTGTGTATATATATTTCTGAGGCTTGTGGAATCTGCTTAGATCACATGCTGTGCATAGGCCGACATCTAGTGGAAGCTGCGGAGTATTACAGTTTGTTTTTCGAAAGTCGAAAATGGGCGTCGACACAGGCGTGCCAGTAATACTAGGATCCTCAGATTGTTTTTTTCCGCCATACTGGTCGGAAGCATCTTGCGGAGTTCCCTGGCCTTAGCCATACTTTTGCTGTTATTATAATTATAATTCTTATTCATTCCCTTCCCCACCCCAACGTCGACCCTCGACCTCGACGAAGGCTGGAGAAGTCATCGACCGTCGACTGCTGCACGACGGATCTGGGCCTCGGAAGGCCGCTGGCCTCGGCCCGGGCCTAGTAGGCCGCTGGCCTCGGCCCTTACAAGTAGGGAGAGTGGGGGGTGGTACATACTCTTCACTCGTGATATATAGTTACATTTTATATATTCCTACACTTAGCAGCCCGCTGCCTTAAGGTGCGTATGGAGGGTACCCCTTTTCAATTCTGCCCCAAGTGCAATCGCAAATACCCTTGGGTCGACAGGCACGCCACGTGCAATCTCTGCTTGCCGAGGGATCACCCCGAAGCGAACTGCAGAGCGTGTAGTAGGTTTAAACCTAAGACACTTAAGGACCGTTCGACAAAGCGTTGGGCCCACCACGCCAGGCAGGAGGCCATGGCAGCGGAGGGCGCCTTCAGCGATGGCAGCGACGCCGTACTTTCGGACGGCGAGGGCAGTATGGCGTCGAAAGACAGCCGGCGAGCGCAGGTCCCCGACCTCGGAAGGTCGTCCGGCAGGGCGGCTATGGGGAAGACCCCCGGCGACGCAAGCGCTACACACCTAACACACACTAAACACACTAAGACCAACCGGACCTCGACGACGTCGACTTCCCGGAAAGAGGCACAAAAAGAACGGTCCGACTCGGTGTCCTCTGGGCGCTCTCGATCGAGATCACCTCACGACGCAAGGCAATCATCCACTCTTGCCAAGAGTGCCTCGCTACACACATTAACGGAAGTTCGATCGTCGGGAGACGAAGACGACTTCCACCCCCAGGCCGCGCTCCAAGTTACCGAGACCGCGGTTAACACCAGTGAGGCCCCACGCCCGAAGCACACAGATACCTCTCCAGACCCTCGGCGCCAGGCGTCGAAAGTCTCTGGGGCCTCCAAGGGACAGGGAAAACATTTTTCCACGCACGGGGAGGGGGGGAAACAGCGGAAAGCACAGCCTTCCACTCCTGTAAAGCCATCCTCTCACCCTAGGCAGACAAGCAAACACAAGTCTACCCTTGAAAAGTCCCATAAATCATCACCTACTAAAGTAATACCCTGTTCCAGGGAATGGTCCAGTGAAGACATAGACAGGGTTATGTCTAGGATGTCTTCCTTGGCTGATTTTTATGATAAGAACCCAGAACATTTTCTTTCATATAACCCTCAAGGGGCCACACCCTCAGGCTCCTCCGATCCTATCCCGCTAAGTAAAAAGCCCCGGTTCGAAAGACCTGAACCCTTCGAGGTTCAGCCTTACTCCACTCCATATTCTACTCCACTCCCCAGTTACCAGGGACAAGTTTTCCCTGAAGAGGACCAGGAGTTTGAAATTATGGAAGAACAAACCGGGACAGATTACTATGCAGAGGATGAGGACCTGGAGGAGGGAGAAGATGAGCAGGAAATTTACAGAGTAGATTCCCCAGTACAAAGCGAAGCCCCAGTTACCGACTCTCCAGTTGATAACCAGCCCCTCCTTAACGAGGTTCTCGCTCGAGCAGCGGAACATTTCCACATCGACACCCACGGTGTACAGGAGGAAAGGGACTTCGCGGAGGAGTTTGTAGGAGAGAGGAGACCAGTCGCTCAGACCATCCCTATCCTCAAATCCATCCAACGAAGAATAGATCCTTCCCTGGTGAATCCTAACCTCACCAGAGCTGTCAACCCCAGAATTGAAAAGATTTTCCGGGCAGCCCAGTCTGACCCTCTGTATATAAGGGGACATCTTAAACCAGATTCCCTAGTGGTTACCAACACTAGAAAAAGGGCTGGCACGCCCTTATCTTCATCAGAAGCTCCTCCCAACAAGGAGAGCAAAAAACTTTACGGGTTTGGCAGGAAGGTAGCCTCAACGTCCGCCTACCAAGCAAGGATTGCGAATTCCACCACCCTGTTGGCTAGTTACAATTGCCATCAATGGGAAGAAGTCGCGGCGCTCATTGCCTCTGCTCCAGAACCGTTAAAGGGCCAGCTGGCTCGGATCTCGGCAGAGGGGAGAGCCGTGTCTGGTTGCATTTTAAAAGCAACTTTCGACGCCGCTGACAACGCAGGGAGATTGATAGCAGAAGGTACTGTTATCAAGAGACATGCGTGGTTACGGCAGTCGGGATTCAAGACAGAAACCCAGGCTTCTTTAATAGACAAGCCAGTGGAACCCGACCTATTGTTTGGGAAAGCGGTCGAAGACGCACTTAAAAATGCCAAGGAGGAATATGAGACTCTCAAATCCCTTGGCCAGCTTACCAACAAACCCCCTAACCAGAGGGGGAACAGTAATTTTCGTCGCCCACGCGGCCAAAATTCACAAAGAGGCAACTATGCCCAGGGACAGGGTACACAATGGAATAACAACCAGCAGTCTACCCAGAGTTACGGCAGGGGTAACAAGAGAGGTCGTGGAAGAGGCAGAGGCAGCCCCAACAAGGGAGGTGGCACGCCTCCACCAAAACAGTGACGCTCAGTTCAGGGTCCCTTGTCACGCAACCCCAGTAGGGGGACGCATTTCCACCTTCACCCAGGCTTGGGAAGGGATCACCTCAGACAGATGGGTGCTGTCAACAGTATCCGCAGGATATTGTATAGAACTACTGCAGCGTCCCCGGAACCATCCTCCACGACAAAGAGTGCACTCCCTAGAGCATCAAAGGATCCTTCTCGAGGAGATCGCCATTCTGCTAGAAAAGGACGCGATAGAACTCGTCCCAGGACACCAGGTAAACAAGGGTATCTATTCAACTTACTTCCTTGTGCCAAAGAAAGATTTGACAATGCGCCCAGTATTGGACTTACGGCCTGCCAACAAGTATGTCAAGCCCCAAAAATTCCGTATGACCACGCTACAAGAGGTAATCCCCCTCCTAAAAAAGGGGAATTACATGGCAACCTTGGATATGAAAGATGCTTATTTTCATATTTCCATGCTCCCAGCGCACAGAAAGTACTTGCGCTTCAAGGTGGACAGTCGCCACTACCAATTCAAGGTACTGCCCTTCGGGATAGCTTCAGCACCAAGGGTATTCACCAAGGTACTGGCGGTGGCGGCTGCACACCTACGCAGGGAGGCAATCCCGGTGTACCCTTATCTGGACGACTGGCTCATAACGGGGGAAACCCCAGGAATTTGCAGGTCAAACATTCAGAGGACTATCGACCTCCTCCACGAATTAGGCTTCTCTATCAACGAGAAAAAGTCAAGTCTGGTGCCAAGCACCTCAAAACAAAACAGTTTCTAGGAGCTATCCTAGATACTCAGAAAGGATTGACCTTCCCTTCGGAAGAGAGAATTCGGAATATACTTCTGCAAATTCCGCATTATCAGTCAGATCAACAGATAACAGTACGCAAAGCTATGCGGTTACTGGGCATGATGGCGTCATGCATTTACCTGGTCCCCCACGCGCGTCTGCGCATGCGTCCCATGCAGGAATGGTTGGCGAAACAGTGGTCTCAGGCAAGTGGTCATTGGGACGATCTAGTGGTCGTTTCGCCAACACTCGTACAGAGCCTACACTGGTGGACAAGAGAGAATCTCGCAAAGGGGAAACCCTTTTACGATCCCGAAGTACAAGCCGTGGTGACTACAGATGCATGCCTGACTGGGTGGGGAGCTCACCATCTCCACCACACAGCTCAGGGTCTCTGGTCTCACTCAGTAGCCAAGAACCACATCAATCTGCTAGAGCTTCTGGCAGTATTCCGAGCGCTAAAGGCGTTCGAGCCCCATCTACTGAACTTGTCGGTGCAGATCAGGACGGACAGCACGACAGCCATGTTCTATCTGAACAAGCAAGGGGGGACTCGTTCGCCAAATCTGTCCAAGCTTGCCCAGAAAATATGGATATGGGCACTCAGACGGAACATCTTCCTGTCATCACAACATGTTCCAGGGGAGCTCAATTCCCTAGCGGATGCTCTAAGCAGAGACTCCCTCCCAGAAGAACACGAATGGGTCCTTCACAGAGACGTAGTAGAAGATCTCTTCTCTCAGTGGGGTTTCCCCACTATAGACCTATTCGCCACAAGCGAAAACAAACAATGCCCAGGATTTGCATCCAGGTTCCCCCAGCCGGACTCCCAAGGGAATGCCCTGTGGATGAACTGGTCAGGGATGTTTGCGTACGCTTTTCCACCAACTCCTCTCATCAGGAAGGTGGTGTACAAGATGAACAAGGAATCGATGACGCTCATCCTAGTTGCTCCCATGTGGGCGAGACAACCATGGTTTCCACACCTACGCAGGATGGCGGTGTGCGAGCCCATCAGACTCCCAGCCTGGTACAACCTACTGTCCCAGCAACAAGGTCGAACAGTGCATCAGGAACCCAACTCTATGAACCTAGCAGCATGGCTCCTGAAGTCATAGAGTTTGGACATCTCAAATTACCACAGAGGTGTATGGACATTCTAAAGGAGTCCAGGAAACCAAATACAAGGCACTGTTACTTTGATAAGTGGAAAAGATTCGTTATCTGGTGCCAGAATAAACAAATCAACCCGGTTGATTGCACTCCTTCCAACGTTGTGACATACATGCTCCACCTGCTGGATGCAGGGTTGGTTTTTAACTCGCTGAAGGTACACCTGACAGCCCTCTCGGCTTACACCACATCCCATAACAAGGTCTCGTGGTGGAAAGTACCAGTGGTTAAAGCCTTCATGGAAGGAGTAAAGAGACTTCACCCTCCTATTTCAAACCCACCGCCAGGATGGGACCTCAACGTGGTGCTAGCTAAGCTCATGGGACCCCCATTCGAACCCATGCATAAAAGTAGTCTCAAACACCTGACTTATAAAACGGCCTTCTTAGTAGCCATTACCTCCATAAGAAGGGTCAGTGAAATTCAGGCTCTGTCAGTGCAGGATCCTTTCTTTACTATCCACAAAGACAAACTGGTTTTACGCACACACCCTAGGTTCTCACCTAAATTCATATCCAAGTTCCATGTAAACCAGTCCATCGAGCTTCCGGCTTTCTTCCAAAACCCGCAAAGCTCGGCTGAGGTGAAACTACACACCCTAGATGTGCGTAGGGCGGTCCTATACTATGTAAATAAAACCAGACCGCTAAGGAAAACAGATCAACTGTTTGTCTCCGTAGCTACAGGCAGAGAGGGGGATCGCGTCTCTAAGGGCGCTATCTCGAAGTGGATTATCAACTGTATACAGCTGTGTTACTCTCTTTCTGAAAAGACTCTGCCTTTTACGCCAAGGGCCCACTCTACTAGAGGCATTGGTGCCACTCTGGCTTTCATTGCAAATGTTCCCCTCGACACCATTTGCAAAGCAGCTACTTGGAGCTCTATTCACACTTTTACTCAGCATTACTGCATTGACACTCATTCCAAGACAGATACACAAGTGGGACAAGCGGTTCTAAGACACCTGTTTGCTCATGACCCTTCTCACATCCCACCTCCTTCTTCTGGTACTGCTTGCTAATCTATGCACAGCATGTGATCTAAGCAGATTCCACAAGCCTCAGAAGGGATACATTACTCACCGTAATCGTATTTCTGATGCTTGTATCTGCTTAGATTCACATGCGACCCACCCTTCCTCCCCTCCGAGAGAAGGCGCATGATTGCTTGTAGTCTTACCTTTCTGTCTATCTGCTTGGATTATCTGTACTCACGCTACTCCTCATGCTTCCTCATGTCAGAAAAAAAAAAAATACAATCTGAGGATCCTACACGCGTGAGGGATCTTGGGTACAGTGGACGTCACACTAGGGATAGTATTACTGGCACGCCTGTGTCGACGCCCATTTTCGACTTTCGAAAAACAAACTGTAATACTCCGCAGCTTCCACTAGATGTCGGCCTATGCACAGCATGTGAATCTAAGCAGATACAAGCATCAGAAATACGATTACGGTGAGTAATGTATCCCATATATATATATTCCCTATTTGCACTATCTCTCTCCTTTTTCTATAAACCTACCTGACCACTCTCTTTCGATTCTGCTAGTAACAAGAGAAAGGACCAGTAACAGACTCGATACACTCAGACCAGCCTGACTACAGCCTATAGAATGGTGAGGAACCCCGAACAGCATCTTCAGGCAGTAAAAGACTAACTCCACACTACATCAACAGGGTTTTCTTCCCCGGAGGGTTTCTTATCTTATCCCTCTAACCTTTGAACTTGTTGGAGGGTAAGAGAGTTTCAGGTGAACGTATCATTAGCTTCTTCACTACAGTTGTTTCTGACCAGGTTAGTGGAAAATGTCTTCATGGTAAATGGTTCTTAAAAAATGTAATTGTGTTCAACTACAAAGTGCAGACTCTTCACACAATCTCCTGCAATTTAGAAAATTGGTTGTGAAGTGTAAAGTACAGTGATTGACCTAAATGCTAATATAAAATTTTAACTAAGGGGGCAACAATTATGCTGGACTTTGTAACAGCTACCCCAAGGATCAAGTTGGGGTGAAAGTGACTGACCTTGGTATGCTGCAAAAAGTTAATGACATGGGGTAATTGAGGGCATCAATCTCTTCCACATAAATGAGCCTATTATGGGAATAATGTTGCAGAGCACAAATAAGAGCCCTAGCATGGATGCATGTCCCCTGAAATATTTTATATCAAACAAAACTTCTGGGTCCATTCACTTTAGAGTTCTTCTAATGCTATTTCTTGGGCAAGCAACCAATATTCTTTTAACTTTTTTATATTATTGATGATTTTTTCCAGCACCAAACATGGTAACTAGCTCATCTGAAGGGATCAAGGCAATAGGGTGGAGTAGTAACCGGAAAAGAAGGAAAGGGAGTGGGCCAGGTTGAGAAGTAAGGGAGGGCAACCACATAGTTGGGACGGGAGAGGGTCAGTTGAGACATCTGAAGGTAGAAGCACATCTAAACATTCATGCTGTCCTTAGTGCTCAAAGGGTCCTTATTAGTCCAATAGATTATCTTTCCTCCTGGAATAATACTGCCAGGATCTGGGGAATAGTTAGATGATCAGGTTAAACCGCAATTATTCCTGGTTATGTAGTCCAACTCTACTTTCTCGTTTTGGGATGTTTCTTGAATTTAACTGGGTCTGTGAATTCTTTCAGGCCAACCAGCAAGTTATTCCAATTGTGTTTTATATTGGTATAGAACTTGTTTAGGGCTTCCTTGCTTTGTGTGCCTGCAGTGCATGGCTAATTCACGTAGTGTTTGAACCTACTAATGAAGCATTTCGGCACCACATTCAAAAATGCTTTATGAATAAGACAGGTGATTTTCTGTGAAATTCTTTGAGTCATAATTACCAAGTCAGGGGATACAAAGAAGCCGAAATATGGCTCCAGGGTAAGGCCTATGATTAGTCTACTAATTGAAGTTGCCTAGGTAGTCTTAGGTCTCTAATACCATTAAAACAATACAATTTGGATAATAAAGTGGATCAGGTGATGTTGTGGTTAATGTCCAGGAATTGTATTTTGTTTAGTTAATGTAGTCTGAAATGGGCTTTTACGGTGCAAGAGTGGATCTGAGGGTAATGTTTGTCCTGAAGAAGGTCTGAACCACGCCAGGCTGCAATTTCAAGCCCCTGTTTTGCCGACCGAAACATATGTAGACGCTGTCAATAAGCTCTCTTGGCTATTGTACATATATACATACTAATAGGAGACATGGGTGTAATGAAAATAACATACTGTATATAGACATGCAAGAAGGGCTCCCTTTATAGGTTGAACCCTTTGTTTTGTTGAATATTGTCATTGGGTGTGTGAGAGAATGTATGGGTATGAAAGGTGGCATGAATTAGATGTCAAAAGTATGATTTGTCTTTGAAAAATGGTATGGTTTTTAAAATGGTGGTATTGCATGAAATACATGTAAGTTTTTGTAATGACATTTTTGGTTAATTGTATTTGTTCAACCTAATTACCCAGAACTATCCTTGAATATTACTTACCTGAAGGACATTGGGATTACAAGTACCCTTATAACTTACACGCCCCATCTATCCTGGCATTGAGGGTGTGACGCTTTGCTTCAAAAAATACATTTTTGTACACTTTGACAGATAGTCGGAAAGCTGCCATAGTAGCGATTGATTGATGGCTTCTCCATTTGCGCTTAGCTTTTCTCTTGTTCCCTCTGGCTAATATCTACTATATCTGTGGTAAAGTGTAGTTTGTGTCCCTTTTTGTTTCTTGGGTTTTGTTTGGTGAAGAGGAGCAAGGGAGTCGAAAGCTTTATTAGTGGCTGGTCTAACGGAAGCTATACAGTCCTCTAGAGGTATTTTTCTAACTAATGATGGCAAAAATGGCTTTATTGCAGATTCAAAATCTTTGAAGGTAACATTCTTAAGATTACGAGCTAAGTTAGATGTGCTTATTTGTTTTGGTTGGGGGTACCAAACACTATTGTTACATTGAAATGGAGCATAGAGTGGTCATACCAGGGACACTTCTCAATCCGATGCAGAGCTAGTGTTTGGTTTTTCAAGTGTTTTGCCTGCACTGTGGGTAGGGTTGTTTACAACCTGATCAAAACCCAAAGAAGAGAGGGTTTCTAGGAGGGATAGAGCTTCCAGATCCTGGGGGTTGTTTGCCCACAGGTTAAAGTCTCCTACTATAATAAGAGCTGAAGTGTCTTTAGATGTGCCTCCTATAAAGGCTAGCACTTGCTCCTCAAAGGGGGGAGTGTTTCTTGGTGCTCTATATATAATCAGCACACTAAGTGAATGAGTGGGATCAATGTTAAGTTTAATAGCAGTGCCTCGCATGAATCTATATAGGGAGGTGTGGAGATGTAAAAATCCAGATTCTGTCTAAAAATCATGGCCACTCCACCACCTCGCCCAGTTTTCCGGTCGGCATGAAAGCATCTATAGCCGTCTGGTGTAGCTAATGAGACAGCATGCTGAGGTGACTCATGAAGCCATGTTTCCATCAAAGGCATTGAGTAAAATACATTTGTTAGCACAGAACGGTGTTGGGTTCAGGTCCTTCGAGCTTCTGTTTGGTCATCCCATGAAAGGTCCGCTAAGTCTGGTGTGGCTAGGATGGGAGGGTAATTCCTGAACTCCTTCCCACAACATAGTGGACTATGTTCTTGGTCTTCAATCTAAGATGGCTAAGGTCGGGGAAAAGAGCACCCAGAACCGGAAGATAAGCCAGGGGCTCATGAAGCACTGGCATTGCCAGAAGGCTAACATGATCGAGTACACACCAGGCCAGATGATCTGGATCACGGAACCCATCCAGCGCCTTGCATGACAAGTGGACTTGGGCCTACGTGGTGCTGGAAAAGATCTGTGGGGTTAACTACCTCCTTCACACGAAGCCCCTATGGCAGACACATCTGGTCTTCCATGTGAACCGGCTTAAATCCCAATACAGGCGGGATGACTTAGTGATGGCTTTGGTCACGGATGATGACACCAAGGAGGAGACTGACCACCTGCTCCAACTTGTTGCATGCAGAGCCCAGTGACGGCTCTCTTGAGGAAGTCCAAATCTCCCCAGACCTCACCGAACAGCAAATGAAGGACTGCCAGCATTTGTTGGATCAGTTCACAGGACTGCTCTCGCTAACTCCATGGAACATTGATAAGTGCATCAACGATATCGACACCGGAGACAGTAAACCAGTGAAACGTAGGATTCAATGGATGCCCGACAAGGTCAACAACACCATCAAGGAGAAAGTCTCCAAGATGTTGTCCTTGGGGGTTATTGAGCCATCCTGACGCCCCTGGGCTAGGCCAGTGGTACTGGTTCCTAGTAAGTGTAGTAGTGGGAAATCCTGCGTGGATCCTGGGGAAAAAAAAACACCTCCATGGGCTCATGGCCCACACGGCTACCCTATTGTGGGAGTATCACTGCTGTCGCTATTATCACCCTGTGCAGCTGCATCCGGAGGTGGTTGCACTATGGGAGGCAGCCCACGCAAGGCCCTAGTCTGCTCCTCCATGGCTGCAAGCATGTGGGTGTGGTAGGTCTGGTTCTGGAGGATGAGTGTGCGGAGGTCCCCATGCAACAACTCACGGGATGCCCGGACCTCCGCCCTCGTTGCCTGCATCTCAGCTGAGAGCGTACGGGTGAGACGCTCCAGCTGCTGTTCTGTCCTTTGGTGTGTAGAAGCCTCAACCTCAACAAGAGTCGTCCTGAGGTGAAGGAGCTCCTGCCTCAGGGCTTCCTTGTGGCCCTGGGACTCAATGGAGATGGCCTCCTGCAGAGTCGCCAGTGCCGCCCGCCTGTCCCTGTTGGACCCCAACATGTCCTCCCTGTGTGACTGGCAGATGGTGTCGGTTGCCTGCTCTAGTCGCTCCATCAGCCTTTCAGGGGGGACAATGGAAGTGGAAACAGGCATTAGCACCATGGCACACAATGAGGGCTGAGAAGCAAGAGAAACAGTACTTGTTTGACACCAGGCCCCCACTCATGTCCCCCTGCACCCCCACCCTCCAGCATCCAGGGTCACCCTCCACCAGGCCCCCACTCATGTCTCCCACCACCCCCACCCCCCGGCAGTGCAGGGTCACCCTCCACCAGGCCCCCACTCATGTCTCCCACCACCCCCACCCCCAGCAGTGCAGGGGCAGCCTCCACCAGGTGCTCACAATCCCCAATCATGTGCGTAATGGACAGCCTCCACATCCAAAAAGCCCTACCAAGTAACCCATTCACCCACATGGAAATGGAAATCACATGTTACACCCCTGATGTTCATGAAGCTAATGAACCCATGTCCGTCACACACAATGGTTGCAATATAATGGGAAAACACACAACATGACATGCATGAAACCAATGAGATGATACCACACAGTGAAGTATGCTAACAAAATTGTATTAAAAAAAATTAAGAATGCTAAAGAAAGAAAACTAACTACAATGTGAATGAGAAAAAAAAACATGCATGTCCGTATAAAAAACTACCAAGGGTCCATGAGCCCAACTGAACAAAGGAAACCTACTAAAAAACCTACCTAAAAATCAACTATATACAAAAAGTGGAGCAGTGTCCGTCGACTCCAAATCATAATTAGAAAGAAAGGAAACCTAAAACTAAAGAACTATATACAAAGGCGGCGGGCAAGTCCAGCGGCTCATTCCGTGGTGTCCCGGGCCAGGGCATCATCGAACTCCTGTTCTATGTCCCGGAGGCGGTCCAGTTCCATGGCCCCGAGGGTCCGCAGGGACGACGCTGTGTCCTCCTCCAACCCTCTGCGGATTGCCTCGAGGCACTCGGCCCGCCTCAGGGCCCTCCGCATGGAGTTCTCCGCCCTGACCATTGTGAGCCGCGCCTCTTCCGCCCGCCGCCGCTCCGCACCTATGGCGTGGCCCAACCGCTGCCACACGGAAGACACTCTGTCCTGGGTCCCCCTGCCCTCCGGCTGATGGCCGCCCCTCCGATGTCGAAAGCCCCGAGCCTTCATGGCTCCCACCATGTTGCACGTCAGAGTCTCATTGCGTGTAATTGGACAAAAGTGCGTGTACACGCGATTGGCCTATGTACGTGTATATCAGGTGTGCGCGGACACTTACACACGCAAGTACGTCAGCGCACCTGTATCCCAGTGTGCGCGCCAATTTCCACACGCTATTGGACTGGGCACTGGATTTGAGGGGTGCGCGGGTCACACGCTCGCCTACAACACGCGCAACGCATTAATTTGCGCGCTAACAAAATAACTAGCTCAGACCCAGGATGAACATACCGTTCCTAGCAGCAGTGAGCGTGGCCTACCAAAGGAGGAGGAGGAGGATAGTCAGGGCCAGAATATTCACACCCAGAACCAGCCTTTTCGGGATGCCTGAGGACCAGGTGCATGGGAGGTACAGGTTTCCACCACACATCATTCTGGACCTGGTGAGTGAGTGGGAGGATGACCTCACATCACCCACCCTGTGCTCCCAAGCACTCAGCCCCCTGGAGAAGGTCCTCAATGTACTGCACTTCTTAGCCACTGGATCATTTCAGCGGACAAGTGCCATTGTGGGTGGTGTATCACAGGCCACCCAGTCACGCTGCCTACACCAGGTCTTGAACATCATCACTGCACGCCCATCAGTCCGCAGGCACATATACCTGCCCAGAACCCCTGCAGAAAGGCATGCTGCCGCCCTGGATTTCTACGCTGTGGCACGATTCCCCAAAGTGCTAGGTGCCATTGACTGCACCCATGTAGCTCTACGTCCCCCCCAGGGCATCTGAGCACATCTATAGGAACCGCAAGCACTGGCATTCCATCAACGTGCAGGTAGTATGTAATGCCAAGGGAATCATCACCTCAGTATATGCCAACTATCCTGGGTCAACCCACGACAGCTTCATTTACCGAATGTCCACCCTAAGCCGGGACCTAGAAGCTGGCCGGCATGGCGATACATGGCTGCTTGGTGAGTATGAATGCCACTGCACATGCATGCATGTCAGATACTGAGCAAGGTCACAACCCCACCAATGATACCAATCACCACCTCCACAGGGGACAATGCCTACCCTCTCAGCCCCCACATGACGCCAATTAGGAACCCCACCACGCCACCCCAGGTAAGATATAACGCAGCCCACATTACAACCCGGGGCATAGTGGAGCGCACATTTGGAGTGCTGAAGTCACGCTTTCGCTCCCTTGACCGTTCTGGCGGGCAGCTGTTGTACGCTCCCCCAGTAGTGTGCAGGATCATAGTGGCAGCATGTGTCCTGCACAACGTTGCAACACGCCGGGGCCTGGCCGTGGACATGGTGGTGCCCCCCCATCCCCAACCACATGCACAGCCGCTGTGCATCGGAGGGGAAAGGGCACGCGGAGGCAGCCCGTACACAGCTAGTGGCTAATTACTTCACATAGAAATCTTACCCCTGTGGAGTGCACACTGCCCTGGCACATTCCATCTGACAATCAATGATGACTCAACCTGACACTGATCCTGAATGTCTGGAGAAAGGACTGTGAAAACCATATCAGCCTGAGATTGTTCACCTGGAAGTGTCACAATGTGTGCATCCCTACCCACACTGACACCACCAATGCAGTTTTGTGAAGTTACACATTCAAGCAGCTGAAATGAATACCCACTTGCAAAATGCAACAAGAGGACAGTGCCATGTCAGCCAACCCAACCCCAGCACCGCCACACGACACAACGTGCCATGTCATGCTATTTTCACGTAAACAAAGTAATACCCACAACATGACACTAGTGTCACAATGTACAGTGTCCCTATTAGAAACTTGCAACACCTGAAATGCTCACAGTAATGCCGGGCCAACAACAAACTTGAGCACGTACTACCATTAACATGACATCACTAATGTATAATATTAGTAGTTTCACCACCTGGAAATGCCTGCACTCCCACCACTACCAACTGTGCAGTGTTGGCGCCTGTAGAGTTGTAGGTGCACTGCTGCCAACATGGACCACATCTCCAGACTAGAGGTCCTTGTGTAGACATGAAGAAGGGACCTGCAAATTGGGAGGTAGACACAGAAGATGAGTTACACATCAATGCAACATGCAGTGTACAACACAACAGCAATATGCACTAGGAATGTATACACAGTATTGACTACAGACTGCCCACACAGCTCATGGGAGTCCAACGTCACTGTGTAATTCACTGTCACTTGGGCACACCCTTTGCAAGCCCATGGAAACGGGAAGCAGGAGGGGTGTGTGTGACTCAAACCCAAGCATCTGAACCAAATACATTACAAGCCTGCATGTGCCCAGCCACAATGCAGCGTATGCCCACAGGAACCACGGAAGCCAACAAATAGTCCCAAAAAAATTGGGAATAAAAGAAATAAAAATGAAAATAAAAAAATAAAAATAAAAAATGGCCATTGAAGGGCCCGGGGGGGTTGGGGAGGCCACCCAGGAGGTCCGAGGACAGGATGCACACCAGAATCCACCTGCGTGGATCCTGGGGAAAAAAAAAACACCTCCATGGGCTCATGGCCCCACACGGCTACCCTATTGTGGGAGTATCATTGCTGTCGCTATTATCACCCTGTGCAGCTGCATCCGGAGGTGGTTGCACTATGGGAGGCAGCCCACGCAAGGCCCTAGTCTGCTCCTCCATGGCTGCAAGCATGTGGGTGTGGTAGGTCTGGTTCTGGAGGATGAGTGTGCGGAGGTCCCCATGCAACAACTCACGGGATGCCCGGACCTCCGCCCTCGTTGCCTGCATCTCAGCTGAGAGCGTACGGGTGAGACGCTCCAGCTGCTGTTCTGTCCTTTGGTGTGTAGAAGCCTCAAGCTCAACAAGAGTCGTCCTGAGGTGAAGGAGCTCCTGCCTCAGGGCTTCCCTGTGGCCCTGGGACTCAATGGAGATGGCCTCCTGCAGAGTCGCCAGTGCCGCCCGCCTGTCCCTGTTGGACCCCAACATGTCCTCCCTGTGTGACTGGCAGATGGTGTCGGTTGCCTGCTCTAGTCGCTCCATCAGCCTTTCAGGGGGGACAATGGAAGTGCCCACCCTATCCATGGCCTGAGCCATCATCTCGGATGATGCTGCCTGTTGGGTTGCCATACCGTAAATGGATTGCTCCCATGCAGTATTGCCAGGTGCCGTACGGCCACCACGTCGGCGGGCACCACACCTGTCTGGGGCAAGGCGAACTGCGCCTTGCTGTGCCGGCACTGCCTGAGGCTGCAGGACTGCATTCCCCCTCTGATCTGCTGGCCCAGGAACAGGATCAGATGTCGCGGAGGGTGACCCTGCATCCGTAACCACCAAAGGCGTAGCTGCCAACACTGACATCCCCATTGAGGGTTCTGACCCTGGTGCAGGTGGGTGAGACAGAACAGAATCCCTCCCTGGAACACTCACCTGTGACGGCACGTAGGTCTCATCCGAATCAACACCTGAGTACAGCTTGGGGGAGGTGCAGCCAGAGACACCCCTTGAGAGCAGGACCTGCAGCACTTGTGGGTTCTCACCCACCACCACAGCACGTCCCTCACTGGTGGTTGGTCGGCCCTCGGGCCCCTCCTGGGTCTGCACCATCTCCACAACCCCAGCAGTATCAGGTGCGTCTTCCCCTGCAAAGACATAAAAACAAAGAAATGGAAACAGGCATTAGCACCATGGCACACAATGAGGGCTGAGAAGCAAGAGAAACCGTACTTGTTTGACACATGTCCCACATGACTAAAACCCTCCCATGCATGCACCCTCACTGCGTATGAAGGGCAGGCAAATGGCACACACTGATGACACCAAGATGGAAGATGAACACATTTTCTGCATGCTGCCTGGCAGTGGCATCACACATTGGCCTGTGATTGGCAGGTGAAACACACATGCCATCACACAGATGGCATGTACCATTGCTATTGAGTGAAGATGGAGAGGAGGGCAGCACCTATGCATACTGTCCAGTTCCCACATGTAATAGCTTTTCTAATTCTAACAGGTCAGATTCTTCACCTGGAGCTGCCAGTCCGAAATGGTGCAATTGCACAGGGACATGTTTGAACAAATGATATCCAGGTAACAAAGTCACTCAACTTTACCATAGCCATGTCAGACATGTGACTAGAGGACTGCGACATGCCTAGTAAAAGTGGTGGAATGGAAAATATCTGACTAAATGAACAGTGCTAAATTTTGCAACAATGTTGTGGCAAGGTGACACTTCAAGGGCAACTGGCGTGCAGTTGGACTACATGTCTACTGTTGGCAGAAGGGATACAGCTATGGCCAAATGCAGCTGCGCAGGATGTATTGCATGAAGCACATGGATGACCCATACGACTCAGGCGCACACACTCTCACCTGGCACACAAACAGAAGCCCTCACACACACCATGCACATGGATGACACACACATGCATGTGCACTCACCGGACAATGCCTCGTAATCAGGGAGATCTCCCACGCCTTGGATCTGTTCCTCCGTGACGTAGGCCCCAGCGACTGACTCATGTGGAGTGAGTTCCATGTCTACTACTGGAGACCCACCTCCAGTCACTAGAGTTGCGGCATGACTTGAGGCCAGCTTACACTTTGCCCTGCGCTTTAGGTCATTCCAGCGCTTATAGCAATCATTGGCTGTGCGCCTCACGATTCCAAGGGCACTTACGATGTCCGCAACGGTCTGCCAGTGTGCCTGGCGTTGTGCAGGTGTGGTCTTGGATCCTGCAACAATGACCATCTCGTTGTCATGTGCGGACACATACTCGACAAGTGCATTCAGTTCGTCATCCGTGAAGCTGGGCTTCCTGGACGGGCCGGACTGTGTAGCCGTGTCTGGGGCATCAGCCTGTGCCGGACGAGCACTCTTCCTCTTCCGCTTGGAAGGTGGTGGTGATCCTGAGTGTCCTGCGCCGCTCTGGACACTAGGGGCAGGAGCCCTGGTGGACTCTGTATCAGGAGTGTGGGATTGCACACTCAGCATGGGAGTTGGTGCAGGCATTGGCTCTAGTGTGATGGTGTCAGGGGGAATATCAGCAGCATGGACTAGGACCGACACTGTCCGGGCTGGGTGTGTGAGGGCTGGGGTGGATGGAGCCGCAGCTGCCCCTGCAGCCTCTCCGCCCTGCCTACTTGGTGCAGCAGATGACCTTGCTGCCCCAGATGCACGTGGCATGGTGACATCAACGTGCACCAGCGCACGTGTGATAGGCCTGCTGACCTGGAAGTCAGCCATGGAGTCAGCCAGGTCTGGTGCCACAATGGGCTGGTCCAACAAGGGCTGAGCATGGATGGTGTCAGCCACATCAGCCTCAACGGGAGGGGGGGGGATTATGGGTGCTCTTGACTGGTCCTCCACACATGGGGGGACAGGCTCACCCTGCAAGTAATGACCACGTCCCCTACTGGATCCACCACGGCCACCACTTGTGGCTCTTCCACCTTTGCCACCCTTACGGAATCCTCGCCTCCCAACCATGGCACTGATGTTGATGTGCGTATGGGAGTGGCTGTAAAATATTGACCTGGGCAATTGGGGGTCAAAGGGGTTGGGTACCAGATGGTAATTGTACCCTAGTGCTCTTGCAAGGCTGATTGTAAACCCTGGGGAAAGATGACGGGTCACGCTACGCACAGGAGCTCCAAAAAAGGGAGATGACGTGCACGCAACCCCTCCTAGACCACGTGTGCAGAAAGAAAAACCTGCACTATGCTGTGGCACCCAGTAACACAAGAATGAACGTATGCGTGTCACACGCAGCCTAGAATGACCTCTGAAGGGGTAGGCTACACACGGGGCAAGCACAGATGTTAGATACGTGCGTGACTCACCGTCTGCCAGGTAAAAGAGCGTGAAAAAGGAGCGCGTTTGGTTGGCAACACCCCGGCCAAAAGAAGATTTGTACGCTGTCTGAGGAGACAGGACAACAGTAGAAGGGAACACTGTTTGAGGGAACAGGCCCAGGTAAACCAGTAAAAGAGAAAAAAGAGAAAAATCTGTCAGAGGTAACAGGGAATACGAACTTGAAACGCTGTGAAGTAAATCGGGTGTGAACCGACAAGAAGTACAGAATTCACCCACTCGCTCTCCACGAAAAGCACGTACAAGGAAATGGTGTTCTACGCGTACCTTTTATACAGGCCCACACGTCCAACGTCACTTACGCGGCGTGTATGTGCTAGGGCCATTTCCACCAATTACACGCTTTGTGACTTCTGCGTGTACGGCCATTTCCACCAATCACACGCGATGAGACTCTGACGTGCAGTCTTTCCACGTGTGCTCTGTCATCACGTGCTGTGTGGGAAACACCCGTGCGGGTCACGTCACAGACGCGCTTACGCGCTGAGGGCCTTTGGTCCAATAGAATCGCGTATGCGTGCTGACGCGCTTACGCGCTAAGGGCCTTTCCTCGGTTTTCACGCTGACGTGCAGGATTTTCACGTGCCAATTCACTCCGTACCAAGCTGGCCACGCTCCTGCCCAGAAGGCCGAACTACTGCCCCCCAGAGCCCCGAGCACGCTCCCACCTGCCATCTGCTGCTGCCTGACTGCCTGCTGCCCACGTGCACTGCCATTTGCTGCCTGCACATCAGCCAGGGGTGCTGTTGCTGTGACCACCCCTGCTGGAACCAAAGACTCCCGACTGGAATTCCATCGCTCCACAGCCCAGCCCCAGGACCCAGTTGCCCACCCACTCCTGCCTCTGGGGTTGTCATGTCGGGGCAAACACCATCTGTGACCACTGACAACCCCCGGCCAGAGAGGCAGACCGAAGTTGGTGTCCTGGTGGAGCAAGTCCTGGGGCAGTATGATGCCCTCTTTGGAAGTTCCCGCGCCGACAAGGAAGGACGGACTCGGATCTGGACTGACATCGTGACTGCCATCAACGTGGAGGGGGTGGCAGTCCGGGACTTACAACATGTCAGGAAGCGCTGGGAGGACTTCAGGTCCAGGACCCTGAACAAGGCCCGGCGCCTCTTGAAGGCAGCGGATGCCAAGGGGCGCCGGGGCCACTTGTCGGAAGAACAGATGGGGGTCCTGGAACGCATATCCCCAGCGCTCCACGTCCAGGTCCTAGAGAAGCAGACCCGTCTGGAGTCGAGCGGTGAGTGTACATGCATCCTGGTTGTGAGCAGTGCATGTGGTGATCATTCGCCATTGTGCCGGTTGCACATCTGTTTGTATGGGGTCGAGTATGGGTGGGGGTGTACAGGGCCGTGGGGCTGACACATGCGAGGGCTGTAATGTGTGAGACATGGATGGTGCTTGCGTGTGGGCTTGCATGGCAAATGCAGTTGTGCGTGCACACATGTTTGGATGAATGTGTATGTAAGTAGACATGTCCGTGATGTCAGGCATGTATGTTCTTTTCGGCTGCATGTATGAGCACTGTGTACATGTGCATGTGTGTGTATTTGACAAGGGTGCAACAGTGATGCAACATGGATGCATGTGACAGCGGTATGTGGAAGCCTGATTGGCAGATGTGACATGGATGCCCGTCTGAACAGTGCGACACTTGGCAGAGGTGTAGACATGCATGCAAGTGTGGTGGTGTGTGTACATGTGTGGTGCACTTCCTGTGTTGCATGTGATGTCTGGCTCCCCTTTGGCTGCTGATGCTGTTGTATGTGTAGGGATGGTGCTGGCAGTTGCGATATGGCTGTGGTATGGCTCATGTGTGCCAGTTGCAATGACATGTGTGTTGGGGATTGTGATGACATGTCTGAGGTTTGCCAATGCCACTCATGTGCAACTGTCATGCGTGTATGTGTCCATTGTACAGTGCCCTGATGCCTGTGTTTTGTTTCTCCCTGTCTGCAGCGTCAACTGATGAAGAGGGCGGAGAAGGTGCCAGCCGGAGACGCAAGGCCCGGCTCCCCTCCCGTGTTGTCATCTCGTCGGGGAGTGAGGAGTCCGGTGCTGCGTCCCAGGCCGCAGCTGCCGGGGGGAGGTCCAAGAGGCAGAGGTTGCAGTTGGACTCCTCGGCAGCAGAAGGGGCAGCTGGGACCCAACAGGGCTCAACAGGGGAAGATGGCACGGAGTCATCCAGGTTGGTGGGGGGTTTGGTGGAGGAGGGGGCCGCGCAAGCACCAGAGACGGGGTCTGGAGGTGGGGATCCCACTGGTGCTAGTGGTGCAGTGCAGGACCAGGGACAGGAGGCAGCACAGGCGGCCGCGGAGGTGCCTGTGTGCAATCCTGTCCCCGATCCTGTCCCTGCATCATCTTGCACCAGCAGGGATGCCTACGTCCAGACCCGTTTTCAGGCAGGGGATGAGCTGACGTCAACTGGCCTTCCTCTGCCTGCGGACGTGGCCATCCAGGTCCGGGTTGAGCCTGTCCTGGCTGGTGTGGCGTTGCGTCAACGGGCCATGCGAGGTGACCTGCAGTCTTTTCATGGAGAGACTGCACGTCATCTCGAATGGCTCGTTGACCACGTCAGCCTGCTGGGACAGGTCACCCAGGCCGGATTCCGCTGTCTGATGGGGCTTGCTCCGACCCCCTCCTCAACTGGACCCCCTACGCGCCAGTCGTCCTCTGTGCCATCTTCCCACCCATCAGTCACCTGGGTGCCCTGTGGAGCTGCCTCTGACGGTGCGGCCAGGCTGGTGGAGGAGGCATCCCTGCCACAGTCGGGAGTCGGAGGTCCAGCAGGGGTGGCCACATCAACAAGTGCACCCCAGCCGGCGGAGGATGTGCAGGCAGCAGGAGGCAGTGCACGGGCAGAGGCAGAGCAGCAGCAACATGGTGGGAGACATGAAGGCTCGGGGCTTTCGACATTGGAGGGGCAGGCATCGGCCGGAGGGCAGGGGGACCCAGGACAGAGAGTGTCTTCCGTGTGGCAGCGGTTGGGCCACGCCATAGGTGCGGAGCGGCGGCGGGCGGAAGAGGCGCGGGTCACAATGGTCAGGGCGGAGAACTCCATGCGGAGGGCCCTGAGGCGGGCCGAGTGCCTCGAGGCTATCAGCAGGGGGTTGGAGGAGGACACAGCGTCGTCCCTGCGGACCCTCGGGGCCATGGAACTGGACCGCCTCCGGGACATCGAACAGGAGTTCGATGATGCCCTGGCCCGGGACACCACAGAGTGAGCCGCTGGTCTTGCCCGCCGCCTTTGTATATAGTTCTTTAGTTTTAGGTTTCCTTTCGTTCTTATTATGATTTGGAGTCGACGGACACTGCTCCACTTTTTGTATATAGTTGATATTTAGGTAGGTTTTTTAGGAGGTTTCCTTAGTTCAGTTGGGCTCATGGATCCTTGTTATTTTTGTACATAGTTCTTTGTTGCATGGAGATTTTTTTACATTTGACTTTGGATAAAATTTTTTAGGATTTGGATTTCCAGTTTTGTGTTTTTATGCGGACATGCAGCTTATTTTTTCACATTTACATTGTAGTTAGTTTTCTTTCTTTAGCATTCTTTATTTTTTTCAATACAATTTTGTTGGCATAGTTCACTGTGTGGTATCATCTCATTGGTTTCATGCATGTCATGTTGTGTGTTTTCCCATTCAATTGCAAAAAATGTGTGTGACGGACATGGGTTCATTAGCTTCATGAACATTGGGGGTGTAACATGTGATTTCCATTTCCATGTGGGTGAATGGGTTACTTGGTAGGGCTTTTTGGCTGTGGAGGCTGACCATTACGCACATGATTGGGGATTGTGAGGACCTGGTGGGGGCTGCCCATGGTGGCAGGGGGGTGGGGGTGGTGGGAGACATGAGTGGGGGCCTGGTGGAGGGTGACCCTGGATGCTGGGGGGTGGGGGTGCAGGGGGACATGAGTGGGGGCCTGGTGGAGGGTGACCCTGCACTGCCGGGGGGTGGGGGTGGTGGGAGAC